>NC_069500.1:455210338-455851338 GCF_027579735.1 Bombina bombina | reverse complement strand
AAATAAACCTAATCTACCGATTGCCCCAAAAAGGGCATTTGTATGGGATCACCCTTAAAAGGGTATTCAGCTCTTTTTCGACCCATTAAAAATAAAAAAGCCTATTCTAAAAAAATAAAAAAAAAATAAAAAATCACATTACAAAAAATAACTAACAAAATTATCCAAAATCTTAAAAATTATTCCTATTCTAATACCCTGTTTAAAAACAAAACAAACCCCCCCTAAAATGAAAAAGACCTAATCTAAATTAAACTACCACTAGCCCTTAAAAGGGCCTTTTGTAGGGCATTGCCCTAAAGTTAAACAGCTCTTTTTTAAACAAAATTACAACTAACACCCCCTAACATTACAACCCACCCCCAAACCCACAAAATAAAAAAAAAACCTAACTAAAAAAAACCTTATCTACCCATTGCCCTGATAAGGGCATTTGTATGGCCATTTTCCTTAAAAGGGCATTCAGGTATTTTTCTGCCCAACCCTAACCTTGAAAAATAAAACACACCAAAAAAAAACAAAAAAAAAACTAACACTAATCCCAAAATCAGTACTCACAGTTGCTGAAGTCCAGCGAACAATCATCCCAGCGGCAAAGCATCTTCATCCAGGTGGCTCCATCTTCTTCCATCGCGGGACCGGCATCTTCTTCATTCCTTCCGGAGGCAGAGCGGTCGATGCACAGAGGCAGAGGTCCAGGCGGAGTTCAGGGCAGAGGGTCCAGGTGGAGGTCCATCGGTCCTACCTGTAGGTCCTCTTCATGCGATCTTACACCGCACACTGAGGATTCAATGCAAGGTACCCCTTTTACATTGGGGGTACCGTTGCATTCTTATTGGCTGAAAGATTTAAATCAGCCAATAGGAATTATAACTGCTTAATTCCTATTGGCTTATTTAAATTTTTCAGCCAATAGGAATGACACAGTACCCCCAATATAAAAGGGGTACTGTACATTTAATCCTCAGTGTGCGGCGGACGATCGCATAAAGAGGTGTTTTGTTTTTGTTTTTAAACAAGGTATTAGAATAGGAATAATTTTTATTATTTTGGATAATTTTGTTTGTTATTTTTTGTAATGGTAGTTTTTTTATTTTTTGTAATTTTATTGTTTATTATTTTTTATAATTGTAGTTTTATTTTTTTTGGTAATGTTAGGCTTTTTATTTTTGTAATGTTAGGTATTTTATTTTTGTAATGTTAGGTTGTATTAGTGTAAGCTTAGGTTTTATTTTTATTTCACAGGTAAGTTTGTATTTATTATAACTAGATAGTTAGTAAATACTGTAGTTATATTGTAGCAAGCTTAGGTTTTATTTTTATTTCACAGGTAAATTTGTATTTATTTTTAAATAGGTAGTTAGTTAATAATTGTAACTTTAATTAAGGTCTAATTTAATTATGTTAAAGTTCGGGGGTGTTAGGTTTAGGGGTTAATATAGTTTAATTTAGGTTGTTGCGATGTGGGGGTTAGCGATTAATAGGTTTAGTTAGTGATTAATAGGTTTAGTTCGTGTCTGCGATGTTTGGGTTTAGGGGTTAATAAGTTTAGATAGTTTTGGCGATGTTTGGGAACGGAAGTTTAGGGGTTAATATGTTTAGTTAGTGTTGGTGATGTGGGTGTACGGCATTTTAAGGGTTAATAGGTTTAGTTAACGTCAGCAATGTTTGGGATCTGCGGTTTAGGGGTTAATAGGTTTAGTTGGTGTTGGCGATATTTGGGAACTGCGGTTTAGGGGTTAATAGGTTTAGTTAGTGTCGGCGATGTTGGGGAACGGCGGCTTTGGGGTTAATAGCTTTATTTAGGGATTTAGTTAGTGTCGGCGATGTTTGGGAGGTTTAGTTAGTTTTGGCGATGTGGGTGTACAGCATTTTAAGGGTTAATAGGTTTAGTTAACGTCGGCAATGTTTGGGATCTGCGGTTTAGGGGTTAATAGGTTTAGTTGGTGTCGGCGATGTTTGGGAACTGTGGTTTAGGGGTTAATAGGCTTAATTTTTGTCAGTGATGTTTGGGAATGGCGGTTTAGGGGTTAATTGGCTTTGTTTGTGTCAGTGATGTTTGGGAACAGCAGTTTAGGGGTTAATTGATTTATTTAGTGATTTAGTGTCGGCTATGTCGGGGAACTGCCGTTTAAATTAGAACAATGAAAAATTCCAAATATGAATAATGGATCCGAAAATTCGGAAACTGATTTATTAATTTTCGGAATTTTTCGTGATTTTCCAATTCGGAAATACTGATACATTCGAATCTCCGAATTGGCCAAAATTCGTACGAAATCGAAATTTGGCCAAAACGAAGCGCACACTAACTCATAGACACTGACATGGAAGCTGGGTATTATAGAAGACAGTAGGCAGCTGGCACTTAACGGACTGTTAAATTTACAGTAGAATTTAATAATCAACAAGGGCATAATAAAATGACAACACAATAGTGTGTACTCTGAATTTTAAATAACCAGTAGATTATTTTCTGTCAAATTTCAAAATGGATCTCAATTTGCCATTCACCTGTACCATGTGACAGCCATCAGCCAGTCAAATACTCTTATACCTATACACTGTATATACACTCTTGCATATGCTCAGTAGTAAATGGTGTCTAATAAACTCTGCATATACAAACACCACACAGTTTGTAAGTAAATTGGAAAGTCTTTTAAAACTGCATCATTTAAAACTACCTTGTTTCTATCATTCCTGCTTTGTGGTGTTAATCAGTCTATGCCAAATCTTTAGGGAATTGCTAGCTGTTGTTTTCAAGGTACTAGTAGGCATGTCTTCAACCATCTTCCTTTTGAGGTGTATATTTTGGTGCTTGTGTACTACAAGCAGATGCCTAATTTAGTACTTTGCTGCCTTCTGCTACCTCTTCTTCTATTGCTTTCCTGCTTTGTGCTGGTCATCAGTCAATGCCATTGACCTGTTATCCATTGTGTCCATGGGACTCTCTAGGTACATGTCTGTTTGCATTTCTTGGAGGTGTATTTTTGGGGTTTGTGTGTTATCAACTTAGGCCTAATTAAGTATTTTGTTGCCTGCTGTTGCCATTCCTGCTTCTGCTGTTCCAGCTCTGTGGTGGTCATTATTCTTTGCCAAATCTGTAGGGAACTGCTAGCTGCTATGTCCAAGAGACTACAAATAGAGAGTATGGTATACAAATAGGGGTTTCTTTTAATATCATATATTTATATATCAACGCTAAATTAATATGAATAAAATCTAAATAAATGTGAGAAGATAAGAAATGTTAATGTTCAAAGCACACTGATACATTTTTTACTGTGAATATCATAATCCTATAATGAAACACCCACAATGCAATGAAACACCCATATTTGTGTTTAATGATATACCACAAGTACAACAATACCACCCATGTGCACGTCTTCTGTGATTTCAAGCTATTGCAGGCCCAAATACGGGTCATTCACATTTACATGGGAATTTGACACATTGATTTTCTGGGCCTATGTCACTTTTGGAGACAGTATGGCACCCTGGAATGAAAAATACCCCCCTCATGGCATTTGCAAAAGTAGACAACCCAGGTTATTCCAAAAAGAGTATGTGCTGTCTTTTTTGTAGCCACTTAGTCACAAATGCTGTCCAAATCTAGTGGTCATATTTTTCTATTTGTTTGAGTATTTCATACAAACACTGCACTTTCACTTTATATCATCATCCTTTACTGCTATAAAACACTCATATTTGTGTTCAGTGATGTCTCACAAGTACAACAACACTTCCCATGTACAGTTTTTATGAAGTTTCAGGATGTTACAGGGCCAAATATAAGTCATGCCCATTTCAGTCTTCATACATGGAAATTTGACACATCAATTTGCCTTTGAAACAGTATGGCAGCCCAGAAATGAAAATTACCCACATCATTGCCTTAGTCACAAAACCTGGCCAGATTTAGTGTTCATATTACTTTTTTCTTTTGTGTTTGCTACACAAACACTGCATTTTTGCTGTTTATATCATCATTTATAGCAGTAAAACACCCATGTACAGGTTTTATGGGTTTTCTAGAAGTTACAGAAACAAATATAAGGCCTGCCCATTTCAGTCTTTATACATATAAATTTAACACAATGATTTTATGGGCCTGAGACAGTATGGCAGCCTTAGAAAGAAAATGTTCCTCATAATGGCATACCATTTGCAAAAGTAGATTACTAAATTTATTCTAAATGGGGATTTTAAGTTGTTTTAAGTAGCTGATTTTTGAATGACCATAGAGTGGCTGGGCTTAACATAAAAAGGGAGAGGCCAAGGTGAGGGGATCCATGAAGTCAGAGTAGTCAGTATAACAAGCCAATACGTTTGGATAAAGAATCATGGCAAGCTGAGGTTAGGAATAATAAAATAAATCAAGAAGACATCTGAATCAATAGTCGTTTGAATCAATAGTTTAACTCTGTATGTGAGATTCTGAAACAGTGTTTAATACATAGGCCAGGTAAAGATGGGCAGGAAGGGCAATAGTAGATCCTAACTCCATTTTTATAACAGACTTTGCACTTTTTGGGGGTGACTTTTTGCAGGCTGTGGTTGGATCCTAGAAGGAAAGTGCTGCAAAGTCTCTCTTATTCAAATGTAGGAGGACTAGGGGTCTGGTTAAAAAAAATTCTGATAAAGTCTTTAGTGTAAATTCCAGGAAAATGCATGGCTTACATGTGCCTGCTTTTTTTTTTACAGCACATATGAATTATAGATTGCTATCTACATTAAATATATGGCTACTTTTTTGTACCAGGCTTTGGTCTTGTGCGGAACCAGATATGGTTGTATGCACTAATCAGTTAAATCTACACACCCCATATATTTGCTGTACTGAACAATGCACTATGTTTTTTTTTATTTGTGCATCCTTTCCCCTGACAGATGCTGGCACTGTATTGTGGACAACATAAACACATATTTTCATCATGCATTGTGGACAACATGAACACATCTTTTTTGTTATACCACAGGGCCAGCACTTTATCATGGCTTCCGGCTGATTTTGTGCCTCTACGGTTTTTGCCATATGTCAGCTTCTGAAGGGAAACCTGTGAGATTTTTTTTGCTAAGGTTTCAAAATAAAATACATTTTATCCAACCATAGATGATAAACTTTGTTCAGAAAGGGTAAGAGTTGATCCCACACAATAGAATCTAGGCAACCAGGTGGATCAAGATAGCTATCTTTCCCTTCATTAATGTGAAATGCCCAAGTATAACCTGTAGTGCATTTGCACAATTTATAAAATGAACGCTTAGATGGAATATATTGTTTAAAAAGCAATCTTCTCTAAAATTGTATGAGGGATTCAGATACACAGGTATTCTTGTCAAGGCAAAATTTTCTAAAAAATGTTTCATACGTGTTTTATCAGAGGCCTTATATTGTATATCCAGTCATGCAAGGGGTCATTTCTAGTTGGGAACTGGGATTTCATTAAAATTCAGAAGCCGCAGCAGCTGTTTATATCTATTCCTCTTCATAATTTCTAGGAAAAGTGGGATAGCCAGGTGCTGATGCCTATAGGAATCTATGCTGGATTTTTTTACAATATTTATTACGAAGGCCATTGCTTTTTAATTTATTTTAGATAAGTGGGATGCCATGTTTTTTTTTTTGTTTTTTTTTTTGTTTTTTTTTTAACGTGGTGAGAATTTGGATTTGCTGATAGATACTGGCTAGCATATAAATGTGTTTGAGTACCTATGTTGTCTGTGAGAAAAAGACTAAAATAATTTATTAGGTCACAAACTGAAATGCTGGCTGTGATGCCAGGAGTGGCTTAAATGGGGTATTTCATTGGCAGTCAAGCTTGGTGGCACCCAATTTTCATCTAAAATTGTTGGATGCTTTCTTTTAAAAGGTAGTAGGCTGGGAACACCATCACTAGAAGTTTCACTTATGGGCTCTATATCTGATGCTGTTTCACTATCAGATAAATAAAAGTTGTCACTCCTTGAATCCCACACCATCACTAGAAGTGCCACTTAGGGGCTCTATATATGATGCTGTTTCACTATCAGATAAAGCAAAGATGTCACTCCTTTAATCCCACATGAGAATAGCGTAAGCCTCTTCTAGGGTATAGTATGATGCCATGATGCAAAAGGGGACATTTTTATTGTTCTTTTTGGTCTTTATTGAAATTTTCATAGTCAAACATATATTATCATTAAATAAAAGGAAACAAGCATACACATGTAATTGACTTTAGTCCATGAAACACATCAGTTGCCTACCTTGTGGGTAGAAAATATATTAAACACCGTGATCTAATCTCCTTGGCTGCTCGAAGAAAAGTTTCCACCGAGATTCTGACTTTTTACTAACAGTAACAATTAATACTAACAAAGTTCAACTTGAATCCTACTGGCAAAGACACAGCATTTCAGTTTGATTATAACCAAACCTTGAGAAAGAGAGAAGAGACAAATGAAGATAGAGATGAGGAGAGAAATTTAGGTCAGGGTATTTTTTTTAACTTCCACCCAATACTAAATCCCTCAAACCACTCACCAATTCCCACTTCAACTTCCAATTCCCACTCTAAACAGCACTGAAAGGGTTATTTTTTTAAAGTAAGCTAACAGTAAATAAAAAAAATGGTTGATTTTTTATTTTGGGGGTCTTTGTTATTTTATTAGGGGGCTTAGAGTAGGTGTAATTAGTTTAAAATTGTTGTAATTTATTTCTAATGTTTGTAAATATTTTTTTATTTTTTGTAACTTAGTTCTTTTTTATTTTTTGTACTTTAGTTAGTTTATTTAATTGTATTTATTTGTAGGAATTGTATTTAATTTATTTATTGATAGTGTAGTGTTAGGTTTAATTGTATTTAATTGTAGGTATTTTATTTAATTAATTTATTGATAGTGTAGTGTTATGTTTAATTGTAACTTAGGTTAGGATTTATTTTACAGGTAATTTTGTAATTATTTTAACTAGGTAACTATTAAATAGTTATTAACTATTTAATAGCTATTGTACCTGGTTAAAATAAATACAAAGTTGCCTGTAAAATAAATATTAATCCTAAAATAGCTACAATATAATTATAATTTATATTGTAGCTATATTAGGGTTTATTTTACAGGTAAGTATTTAGCTTTAAATAGGAATAAGTTATTTAATAAGAGTTAATTTATTTCGTTAGAATAAAATTATATTTAACTTAGGGGTTGTTAGGGTTAGGGTTAGAATTAGCTTTAGGGGTTAAAAAAATTATTAGAGTAGCGGTGAGCTCCGATCGGCAGATTAGGGGTTAATACTTGAAGTTAGGTGTCAGCGATGTTAGGGAGGGCAGATTAGGGGTTAATACTATTTATTATAGGGTTATTGAGGCGGGAGTGAGGCGGATAAGGGGTTAATAACTTTATTATAATAGCGGCGCGGTCCGGTCGGCAGATTAGGGGTTAATAAGTGTAGTTAGGTGGAGGCGACGTTGGGGGCGGCAGATTAGGGGTTAATAAATATAATATAGGGGTCGGCGATGTTAGGGGCAGCAGATTAGGGGTACATAGGGATAACGTAGGTGGCGGGGGTGTACAGAGCGGCAGATTAGGCGTTAAAAATAATATGCATGGGTCAGCGATAGCGGGGTCGGCAGATTAGGGGTTAATACATGTAAGGTTAGGGGTGTTTAGACTCGGGGTACATGTTAGAGTGTTAGGTGCAGACGTAGGAAGTGTTTCCCCATAGGAAACAATGGGGCTGCGTTAGGAGCTGAACGCGGCTTTTTTGCAGGTGTTAGGTTTTTTTTCAGCTCAAACAGCCCCATTGTTTCCTATGGGGGAATCAAGCACGAGCACGTTTTTGAGGCTGGCCGCGTCCGTAAGCACCACTGGTATCTAGAGTTGCAGTGGCGTTAAATTATGCTCTACGCTCCCTTTTTGGAGCCTAACGCACTGAAAACCAAGCCATTCTGTGAACTCTAAATACCAGCGGTATTTAAAAGGTGTGGGGGGATAAAAAGCATGCGTAGCTAACGCACCCCTTTGGCCGCAAAACTCCAAATCTAGGCGTAAGGAATTTGGTGAAAAGAACTAAATAGTCCACTCCTGTCTTAGCAAACCTACAGGGAATTGCTTAAAGGACCAGTACATACAGTAGACTTGCATAGTCAACAAATGCATGATAAGAAGGCAATGCAATAGCACATACAGTAGTCTAAACTTCAAATGAGTAGTAGAATTTTTCTGACAAATGTCAAAGTTATGTCTTTTTCAACTCCTCCTGTATCATGTGACAGCAATCAGCCAATCATAAATACATATTAGTATATCCTGTGAATTCTTGAACAAACTCAAAAAGTGTAAATTTAAAAAGACAGTACACATTGTGTTAATGGGATTAAATGGGAAAGTTGTTTAGAATAGCATGCTCTATCTTAAAGGGACAGTTTACTCAAAAATTTTCTCCCCTTTAATTTGTTCCCAATGATCCACTTTACCTGCTGGAGTGTATTAAATTGTTTACAAGTAGCTCCTTTACCCTTATATTGGCATTTGAAATTGTTAATTTAGCATGTGGTATCCCCACCTATTCTGAAAGTTTGTGGCCGCGCGTACCAGCTATAGATAAGCTTTGTAAACACAGCCAGCAGAAGAAATTACACTCCCAGTGTGATAAAGCAGAGATAAGGTAGTAAAATTTTGATTTTCCATTGTTCTCTCAAAGTATTGGTGATTGTTTTAAGGACAGATATAAGATAAAGAAGCAGGTATATGTGCACAATGTGATACAGTAATGAGATCTGATTATACCTACAAGCTCAACCTATTTTATTAGGCTGTGGCTTCAAAACACAAAATCAGAGCTTTAATATACAGAAATAAACCTTAAAAAGCTAATTTTCATACATTTTTTACTCTGCAGTTGGTAAAAAAAGCAATTGTAAACACATTAAGGGAAAAACTATTTTACAGTATACTGTCCCTTTAATCATGACAGTTTAAAGGGACAGTATACACTCATTTTCATATAACTGCATGTAATAGACACTACTATAAAGAATAAGATGCACAGATACTGATCTAAAAATCCAGTATAAAACTGTTTAAAAACTTACTTAAAAGCTCTCAGTTTAGCTCTGCTGAAAAGGTAGTTGGAAAGCCCACTGCAAGTGGGAAATAAGACACTCCCTTCTTTTTCATATGAAAAGACCCTTTACACAAACAGGAGCAAGCTTGAGAAGGTATCTGTCAGTATTCTCATAAAACTTTGGGGTTTGGTTAGGAGTTGGAAAATCAGAGCAATGTTATTTAAAAATAAGCAAAACTATACATTTAAAAAATAAAAATAAATTATGGGCTATATAAATAGATAATCTACAAAACATGTATGCAAAGAAAAAAGGAGTGTATAATGTCCCTTTAATTTTGACTTGAGTGTCCCTTTAAATGGACAATGTTATCTATTTCTGTTATCTATAACAGCAACATCAAATAATTTAATTTTTTTTGTGTCTTAAAAACATAACGTAAAACTAGTAAAATGAAACTTTAATATTATATATATATATATATATATATATATATATATATATATATACAGGGAGTGCAGAATTATTAGGCAAGTTGTATTTTTGAGGATTAATTTTATTATTGAACAACAACCATGTTCTCAATGAACCCAAAAAACTCATTAATATCAAAGCTGAATAGTTTTGGAAGTAGTTTTTAGCTTGTTTTTAGTTATAGCTATTTTAGGGGGATATCTGTGTGTGCAGGTGACTATTACTGTGCATAATTATTAGGCAACTTAACAAAAAACAAATATATACCCATTTCAATTATTTATTTTTACCAGTGAAACCAATATAACATCTCAACATTCACAAATATACATTTCTGACATTCAAAAACAAAACAAAAACAAATCAGTGACCAAAATAGCCACCTTTCTTTGCAAGGACACTCAAAAGCCTGCCATCCATGGATTCTGTCAGTGTTTTGATCTGTTCACCATCAACATTGCGTGCAGCAGCAACAACAGCCTACCAGACACTGTTCAGAGAAGTGTACTGTTTTCCCTTCTTGTAAATCTCACATTTGATGATGGACCACAGGTTCTCAATGGGGTTCAGATCAGGTGAACAAGGAGGCCATGTCATTAGATTTTCTTATTTTATACCCTTTCTTGCCAGCCACGCTGTGGAGTACTTGGACGCGTGTGATGGAGCATTGTCCTGCATGAAAATCATGTTTTTCTTGAAGGATGCAGACTTCTTCCTGTACCACTGCTTGAAGAAGGTGTCTTCCAGAAACTGGCAGTAGGACTGGGAGTTGAGCTTGACTCCATCCTCAACCCGAAAAGGCCCCACAAGCTCATCTTTGATGATACCAGCCCAAACCAGTACTCCACCTCCACCTTGCTGGCGTCTGAGTCGGACTGGAGCTCTCTGCCCTTTACCAATCCAGCCACGGGCCCATCCATCTGGCCCATCAAGACTCACTCTCATTTCATCAGTCCATAAAACCTTAGAAAAATCAGTCTTGATATATTTCTTGGCCCAGTCTTGATGTTTCAGCTTGTGTATCTTGTTCAGTGGTGGTCATCTTTCAGCCTTTCTTACCTTGGCCATGTCTCTGAGTATTGCACACCTTGTGCTTTTGGGCACTCCAGTGATGTTGCAGCTCTGAAATATGGCCAAACTGGTGGCAAGTGGCATCTTGGCAGCTGCACGCTTGACTTTTCTCAGTTCATGGGCAGTTATTTTGCGCCTTGGTTTTTCCACACGCTTCTTGCGACCCTGTTGACTATTTTGAATGAAACGCTTGATTGTTCGATGATCACGCTTCAGAAGCTTTGCAATTTTAAGAGTGCTGCATCCCTCTGCAAGATATCTCACTATTTTTGACTTTTCTGAGCCTGTCAAGTCCTTCTTTTGACCCATTTTGCCAAAGGAAAGGAAGTTGCCTAATAATTATGCACACCTGATATAGGGTGTTGATTTCATTAGACCACACCCCTTCTCATTACAGAGATGCACATCACCTAATATGCTTAATTGGTAGTAGGCTTTCGAGCCTATACAGCTTGGAGTAAGACAACATGCATAAAGAGGATGATGTGGTCAAAATACTCATTTGCCTAATAATTCTGCACTCCCTGTATATATATATATATATACATACACACACTAATAGATCAATATCAGATGTGCACTTCCTACTATTGCTTAAAGGATAGTAAACACCAAAAATGTTATTTTTAAAAAAGATAAATAATCGCTTTATTTACCATTTCCCAGTTTTGCATAACCAACACTATTATAGAAATATACTTTTTACCTCTGTAATTACCTTGTATCTTAGCTTCTGCTGACTGCCTCCTTATTTCAGATCTTTTGACAGACTTGCATTTCAGGCAATTAGTGCTGACTCTTAAATAACTTCACATGCATGAGCACATTGTTATCTATATGAAACACATGAACTAACACCTTCTAGCTGTGAAAAACTGTCAAATTCAGAGGCGGCCTTCAAGGGCTTAAAAATTAGCATATGAGCCTAAATAGGTTAATCTTTCAACTAAGAATAACTAGAGAACAAAGTGAATTTGATGATGAAAGCAAATTAGAAAGTTGTTTAAAATTCCATGCCCTATCTTAATCATGAACGTTTAATTTACTATCCCTTTACATGTTCTGCTAAAGTTCTATAAGCTTTAGGAAGTATCTATCAACAAATGAGCATCAACAGAAAGGATTAGCTGGAATCACCTATCAATCAGTAAGTAGGAGGTATACAATGGGGTGCTGCTGTATTAGATGCAATATGTATGATAGCATTTTTGAGTATACTGTTTTTTTAAGGCTCAATAAATAATTGGAAGCAATGCAACCCATGTGTATTAAGCACTATTCAAATATCAGGGGCGCGATCCGATATACGGCGTAGTTTTCGGTGCAAGCGAGGGATCCCGCGCTGCCCGTAGTTTTACCTCGCACATCGGGGTATCCAATATACCCCGCCGGCAGTTGCTAAAGTGCCGTAAGTCGGACAAACTAGCGATGTCCAGAAATGAGCGTAAGTACAAATTTCTGGAATTGCCAGTGACTTACGGCACTTTAAAAACTGCCGGCGCCTACAAAAACTTACTAAAGCATAAAATCTCCCGTAACTGTCTAACACGCCTCCCAAAAATAGCCCAACACGTATACCCCTATATCCGCAATCCCCCCTCTCACTCCTAATAATAAATGTATTAACCCCACCCCCCAAAATGCAATAAGCCAAATTATTAACCCCTAAACCACCATAGCCCACACCGCAATAAACCTATCCTAGTATTAACCCCTAAACCGCCACTCCCGGACCCCGCTGCACCTAAATAAAGTGTTTAAACCCTAAACCGCCGCTCCCGGACCCCACCGCCACCTACATTAAATGTATTACCCTCTAATCTGACCTCCTAAACCGCTGCCACCTACATTAAATTTATTAACCTCTAATCTGACCCCTCTACACCGCCGCCACCTACATTAAATATATTAACCCCTAATCTGACCCCCCTACACTGCCGCCATCTACATTAAATATATTAACCCCTAATCTGATCCCCCTACACTGCCGCCAGCTACATTAAATGTATTACCCCCTAAACCTAAGTCTAACCCTAACACCCCCTAACTTAATTATTATTTAAATAAATATAAATAATATTAATATTATTAACTAAAGTATTCCTATTTAAAACTAAATACTTACCTATAAAATAAACCATGAAATAGCTACAATATAATTAATAATTACATTGTAGCTATTTTAGGATTTATATTTATTTTAACGTATTTATTTTAACTATATTACAAAAACAAACAAACACTAAATTACAAAAAATAAAAAAATATTACAAGGAGTTTAATCTAATTACACCTAATCTAAGCCCCCTGATAAAATAAAAAAGCCCCCCCAAAATAATAAAATTTCCCTACCCTAAACTAAATTACAAATAGCCCTTAAAAGGGCCTTTTGCGGGGCATTTTCCCAAAGTAACCAGCTCTTTTACCAGCCCTTAAAAGGGCTTTTTGCGGGACATTGCCCCAAAGTAATCAGCTCTTTTACCTGTAAAAAAAAAGAAATACTATACCCCCACCAACATTACAACCCACCACCCACACACCCCTACTCTAAAACCCACCCAATCCCCCCTTAAATAAACCTAACACTACCCCATTGAAGATCACCCTACCTTGAGCCGTCTTCACCCAGCCGGGCCGAACTCTTCATCCGATCTGGGCACAAGTGGTCCTCCAGCCGGGCAGAAGTCTTCATCCGATCGGGGCAGAAGAGGTCCTCCATCCAGCAGAAGTCTTCATCCAAGCGGCATCTTTTATCTTTATCCTTGTGGCGATGAGAAGCTCCATCTTGAAGACCTCCGGCGCGGAACATCCTCCTCGGCCGACGACTACCTGACGAATGACTGGTCCTTTAAATGACGTCATCCAAGACGGCATCCCTCAAATTCCGATTGGCTGATAGGGTTCTATCAGCCAATCGGAATTAAGGTAGGAAAAATCCGATTGGTTGATTTAATCAGCCAATCAGATTGAACTTCAATCCGATTGGCTGATTGGATCAGCCAATAGAATGCAATGAAGACTTCTGCTGGATGGAGGACCTCTTCTGCCCCGATCGGATGAAGACTTCTGCTTGGCTGGAGAACCACTTGTGCCTGGATCAGATGAAGAGTTCGGCCGGCTGGGTGAAGACGGCTCAAGGTAGGGTGATCTTCAATGGGGTAGTGTTAGGTTTATTTAAGGGGGGATCGGGTGGGTTTTAGAGTAGGGGTGTGTGGGTGGTGGGTTGTAATGTTGGGGGGGAGGTATTGTATTTCTATTATTTTACAGGTAAAAGAGCTGATTATTTTGGGGCAATGCCCCGCAAAAAGCCCTTTTAAGGGCTGGTAAAAGAGCTGGTTACTTTGGGGCAATGTCCCGCAAAAGGCCCTTTTAAGGGCTATTTGTAATTTAGTTTAGGGTAGGGAAATTTTATTATTTTGGGGGCCTTTTTTATTTTATTAGGGGTCTTAGATTTGGTGTATTAAGATTAAACTTCTTGTAATATTTTTTTATCTTTTGTAATTTAGTGTTTGTTTTTTTTGGAATATAGTTTAGTTTATTTAATTGTATTTTATATTAGATAATTGTAGTTAATGTATTTAATTAATTTATTGATAGTGTAGTGTTAGGTGTATTTGTAACTTAGGTTAGGATTTATTTTACAGGTAATTTTGTAATTATTTTAACTAGGTAGCTATTAAATAGTTATTAACTATTTAATAGCTATTGTACCTAGTTAAAATAAATACAAAGTTACCTGTAAAATAAATATAAATCCTAAAATAGCTACAATGTAATTATTAATTATATTGTAGCTATCTTATGGTTTATTTTATAGATAAGTATTTAGTTTTAAATATGAATAATTCAGTTAATAATATTATTTATATTTATTTAAATAATAATTAAGTTAGGGGGTGTTAGGGTTAGACTTAGGTTTAGGGGGTAATACATTTAATGTAGTTGGCGGCGGTGTAGGGGGGTCAGATTAGGGGTTAATATATTTAATGTACGTGGCGGTGATGTAGGGGGGTCAGATTAGGGGTTAATATATTTAATGTAGGTGGTGGCGGTGTAGGGGGATCAGATTAGGGGTTATATATTTAATGTAGGTGGCGGTGGTGTAGGGGGGTCAGATTAGCGGGTAATATATTTAATGTAGGTGGTGGCAGGGTCCGGAAGCGGCGGTTTAGGGGTTAAACACTTTATTTAGTGGCGGCGGGTTTCGGGAGTGGCGGTTTAGGGGTTAAACACTATATTTAGTGACGGCAGGGTCCGGGAGCGGTGGTTTAGGGGTTAAACACTTTATTAGGTATTGCGGTGGGGGATTGCGGTTGACAGGTAGATAGACATTGCGCATGCGTTAAGTGTTTTAGGGAGTTACGGGGCTCCCATACTCAGAGCAAGGCCTGCTACGGCTGCTTTTTATGGCGAGGAGAAAATGGAGTAAGTTTTCTCCATTTACGCCACGTAAGGCCTTGTGCTGGATATTGGATACCAAATTGCGCGGCTTTTCTATGTTAGTCTATGGGGAGAAAAAACTATGTCAGATGGGTGAAATATACATGCCGCATTTATATGCGGCGCTGTATATAGGATACCAAACCCGCACAAAAAAAGACGTCGCCGGCTTTTGCGGGTGACGCTGCATATCGGATGGGGCCCCAAATGAGCCAGAAATTACAATACTTATGTAAATAAAGGCTACCTCATTCTTTAAATCGTCATTATTATTATTAAAAACTACAGATAGAAGCATATACTGATTTTTTAAGTGATTCCTTAAAGTTCTTATTCCTCAGTGTATAAATGAAGGGGTTAATAAGAGGGACAACTATGGTGTTCAAAACTGACACTTTTTTGTCATAGTCAAATCCTTGGTTTTCTATTGGTTTTGAGTATATAAATATGCAAGTTCCATAAGCTAAGGTCACCACTAAAGCATGGGAGGAACAAGTTGAAAATGCCCTTCCTCTTCCCTCCACCGATTTAATTTGTACTATTGTATGCACAATCTTCATATAAGATACTAAAGAGACCAGAAAAGAATAAATTAAAATGAATGAGGAAGCGAATAAAACTTTTCTAATAAACGTTGTATCTGTGCAAGAATTTCTAAGTAGTGGACCTACATCACAGAAGAAGTGGTTAATGTTATGGAAACAAAATGTCAATCGCATTATTAAGGCTGTAGGCCCAATTAAGTAAAACAATGACCCTAGCCATACCCAGATTATTAACCTTATACACATTCTTCTGTGCATTATGGCTCCATAATGAAGTGGTTTACATATAGCTAAATATCTGTCTACTGACATTAGAGCAATAAGTATACATTCTGCAGTACCTGAAAGGAAAAATATGCTTGATTGAATAAAGCAGCAATCTAAAGAAATAGACGTTTTGCCCCATATTAGTCCATGTAACATATTTGGAATTGTTACATTGGTAAAACAAATGTCTATGATAGCTAAATTACAAAGAAATAAATACATTGGTTTTTGTAGGTTTATATTACAAGATACCAAGGCAAGGATAAGGAAATTCCCAGTCATGGTGATGATATAAGACAGCAAAATGATGCAGAATACAAAGTTAGCCGTTAGTGGCGGTAGATGGAAACCAAGTAGAATAAATTCTTTCACACCAGTCATGTTTCTTGCCACTACTTCCATTATAAAACGTCTGTAGCTGCTAGTTTTCTTTGTTGATTATAGAAAGGTGCACAGCTGCAATATTCCCTCCTGTTAATGCATTGAGTGAAAGAAAATGTTAATTCACCAAAAATAATTAAAAGTGTTTTAACAAATATTCAAATCAGCAACTTTCTAGTTAAATATGTTATTATAAACTATGATTTGCATAATAGATTAACAAAATTATCAAAAAGAAGAAGATTTCAGAATAGCTATTAGCCATTGTGGAAAAAAGTCCAGGAATCCTATTAGTACAAAATGATTTAGATGTATTAAAAACAAATGTGCAAAATACACACATATTAGTTGTTACTCATTTAATGATATTTAGTTCAGTTAAATACAAAGAGTTTATAATGGTAGATGAAAACGGTCAAAACCTCATCTATTTGTTAGATTAGTGTCTTTTAAACACATTTACCAAGTATTTATAAAATAAATATTTGTATAATATAATTAATTAATGCTCCCAGCAAGCAAATACTCCTTACAATTGAGATTGGTGGGTCTAATGCAGAGTTAGTAAAGACAGTCAGAAAAGACAATGCTGGCTCCAACTATAAAAAGAAGCCATGGCTGAGGCAGCCAGAGGTTGGTTATGTAACTTACCTCATGACAAACTAGAATGTAATGCAGTGCTTAAGTTCTAGCCAGTGCAATACAGAAATGTGATTGTGGATTGAAGGCTGCCATAAAAAATACCAGCTGTCTCAAATAGCCACGTATCATAGATTCAATGTGATCCATTAAGTAGACTTAAAACAAAACATTGTTTCATGAATTGTATTTTGAAAAGATTTATTTTAGTTATATCTGGGGAAAAATATTTAGATAATCTGTGGGTTATACACAGCCATAACAAATTGATACAATTTTAAAATCTTTATTCATTCTGCTATGGGTACTCTGAGCATACTTAAACTGAGGCTAGATCAAGAGAAGTTATCATTCTAGTTCTTAAATTATTATAGGGAAACATTTATAGTATTTCTATTTATTCTAGTTAATATACTCCATAATGATATTGGATTTTTTTTTGTTCCCACTGTGGAACTAGCAAATTTATATTGCTTTTGATAATTGATCTTTTATTTTGAGATAATATGCAGATCATTAGCGTAAAATGAGCAATTTTGAAACATGAATTCAGAATGATTATAAACTGTTTTTTAATTCTGTATACACCAACCTTTTATATTATGACAATATTTTAAATTAGTTTATAAACCATGTATAGACTGCATGAAACAAACCTTTGTTCTGATTCATGGCTATCCATTACACCTATTTTATATGTTTTTATTCCCTATGAAATTAATTATGCATAATTAAAAAAGCATTCTTATTGTTTATTTAAACACTAATTGCAACTTATTCAACAAATTAGTCTACATTTTTCCTCATTATGTATAGTTACTACAATACTACAATGTTAACCCAAATATATTCATTTTTTTAAATTGTCACTATTATTGTCTGTTCAAAATGTTGAAGGCCTGATAGAGTGGGGGGGGGGGATCCCTTCAGTCTTTTTCAGGCACTCTCCCCCCATCACATCTGGTATACTCAGTAACTGAGACTAGAGAACTTTTTGGCTGTGTTTACACTATCACAGACCTTTTTGGCAACATAGACGCACAAGTTCCTTTTTTTACCACTTAAAAAGGTCAGAAGGACAACCATTACCCTACCTAACCCTTATCCTCCTATTTTATCCTTCATTTAAGAGACCCACTGGCCTCAGGGATCCACATTCCTTCAAAACCCTATTTTTTTTCCTATATGTCAAACAGCATCGTTTTCAGGAAAGAAGCGAGGCGAGGAGTTGCGATTATGGTCCACAAATCTATCTCCTGTGATATTCAATACACAGAGAGGGACCTGGAGTGCAAATTCCTGATCATGGTTTGCCAAATAGATAATGTTCAATACAGCTTGGTTTCTCTCTATTCCCCTAATTCTAGACAGCTCTCATTCCTAAGAAAACCTCTGCCGCTAATAGAACAAGTGCATAGGGGTATACTAATTATAGGCGGGGACTTCAACCTCACATGGACCCAGCAATAGACGAAAAAATCTTCCTCCTAAAAATCCATAGACAGGGGAACAACCTCCCAAGCTCATTCATTCCGCTTACTAATGTTTCAATACAATCTTTATGACTCCTGGAGATGTCTCTCCCCCTCTGAGAGAGACTACACTTTTTTTCAAAACCCCATCACTCCAACTCCCGAATAGACTACCTCTTATGTCATTCTGACCTTACAGATAAACTGTCCTACCCCAAAATCACCATGGTCGGACAATGACATGGTCTCTATCGAGAGCCACTCTTCACCCTTGTCCTCAAGCCGTCACTTCTGCCCTGATCACAGGCCCAGTGTCCACTACCAGCTCTAGGGCCATAGATGACTTCTTTACAATTAATGATAACAAAGAGACAGATGACCTACTCTGTGGGCATCTGCTAAAGCATATCTTAGAAAACATTTCATTAAACAGGCAGCGAAAGACTGTAAATATCAAGGACAGACCCTTGCTCAAATGTACTCAGATCTACACACATTAGAGTGAAGAAATAAGGAGACCCCCACTAGGTTAATTGAAGAACGGATTGCCACAATCAGAACTAAGACAAATTCCCTCGAGGAAAAGAGAGTTCAATCCAATCTCCTTGCCCTCAAACAATTATATTATTACAAAAGTAATAGGGCAGACCATCTCTTAGCTAATAAGATGTGATTACATACCCTACAACGGCAAATAAACTATCAAAACTCAAGTTGGGACCAGTGTACATTCCTAAAGAGATAGCAAGGGCCTTTATGAGTCCTTATATAATATAGACCAATCACCAAGAGTCCCAAAGTCATCCCTTTCACAAATAAGACAATGCCTATCATTGCTAGCCCTTCCAACCTTAACCGCGGAAGATGCCCAAAGCCTTTCAGACCCTCCCACCTCAGAGGAGCTAGACCGGGCAATTCAATCTTTGAAATTAAACAAAGGCCAAGGTCCCGACGGGTTCAATACATTATTCTATAACACTTTTTCAAAACAACTTGCCCCATACTTACTAAGGCTCGAAATAACTGCCTTTTCTGAGGGGACCCTACAATCAGAATTCCTAGAAGTGACAATCTACACCCTACCAAAGGAGGATAAAGATCACTCCTTATGTGAAAGTTATAGGCCTATCTCTCTAATTAACATGAACATTAAGCTCCCGTTTAAATCAAAAACTTACGTCTATAGTAAATCCAGATCAGGTGGGCTTCATATCGGGCAGACAGGGCCCAGATAACACAAGACGCCTTATTAACATATTCACAGAGGTCTCTGATATGGGAATACACCTCCTTACCCTGTCAATGGACGCTGAAAAGGTGTTTGACACGGTGAGGTGGGAATATATGTTTGCTACCCTCAATGCCTTTGGTCTCCCAGAAGATCTCATCAAAGTGGTCCAGGCACTTTACTCATCCCCTACTGCCAGGGTATGAGGAGTGGGGTTCTGCTCTGACTTCATTAATATTAACAATGGGACCATACAGGGTTGTCCCCTGTCCCCTGTACCTTTTGCCCTATCCATTGAGCCCTTGGCAGTGGCAATTAGGAACTCTAACCAAATCCAGGGTCTTCTTCTACATGAATCCCATCAGAAACTGGCTTTATATGCAAGCCATTTAGTCTGTAACGCAACATCAGTCCCTCCCTCGTAAAAATAATGTTTTTTCATGGGACTTCCATTGCGCAGCCATTACAAGTTTTACATTCTGGCTAGAAAGCTTGGGTTACACCCTATACAGACAGTATCCATACCGCCATCTTAGACCAGTAGTTATGAGTTTTACGCAACAAAACTGTTGCATAAAACTCATAAAAAAAGTGTTACAAAGTACACTAACACTAACTTGCACATTATTGTCACCGCTCACTTACCTACAGTGCTGGTATTACAGGTTTTTATAAACCCGGCGTTAAAAGGCAAGAAGTGAGCATAGAGCAACATTGAGCTCCATACCGCACTCCAATACCAGTGCTGCTTAAGTCAGCGGTGAGCTGGTTGTACGTGCTTGTGCACGATTTCCCCATAGACATCAATGGGGAGAGCCGGCTGAGAAAAAGCCTAACACCTGCAAAAAAGCAGCATAAAGCTCCGTAACGCAGCCCCATTGATTCCTATGGGGAAACACATTTTATGTTTACACCTAACACCCTAACATTAACCCCGAGTCTAAACACCCCTAATTTTACACTTATTAACCCCTAATCTGCCGCTCCAACATTGCCACCACTATACAGGGAGTGCAGAATTATTAGGCAAATGAGTATTTTTACCACATCATCCTCTTTATGCATGTTGTCTTACTCCAAGCTGTATAGGCTCGAAAGCCTACTACCAATTAAGCATATTAGGTGATGTGCATCTCTGTAATGAGAAGGGGTGTGGTCTAATGACATCAACACCCTATATCAGGTGTGCATAATTATTAGGCAACTTCCTTTCCTTTGGCAAAATGGGTCAAAAGAAGAACTTGACAGGCTCAGAAAAGTCAAAAATAGTGAGATATCTTGCAGAGGGATGCAGCACTCTTAAAATTGCAAAGCTTCTGAAGCGTGATCATCGAACAATCAAGCGTTTCATTCAAAATAGTCAACAGGGTCGCAAGAAGCGTGTGGAAAAACCAAGGCGCAAAATAACTGCCCATGAACTGAGAAAAGTCAAGCGTGCAGCTGCCAAGATGCCACTTGCCACCAGTTTGGCCATATTTCAGAGCTGCAACATCACTGGAGTGCCCAAAAGCACAAGGTGTGCAATACTCAGAGACATGGCCAAGGTAAGAAAGGCTGAAAGACGACCACCACTGAACAAGACACACAAGCTGAAACGTCAAGACTGGGCCAAGAAATATCTCATGACTGATTTTTCTAAGGTTTTATGGACTGATGAAATGAGAGTGAGTCTTGATGGGCCAGATGGATGGGCCCGTGGCTGGATTGGTAAAGGGCAGAGAGCTCCAGTCCGACTCAGATGCCAGCAAGGTGGAGGTGGAGTACTGGTTTGGGCTGGTATCATCAAAGATGAGCTTGTGGGGCCTTTTCGGGTTGAGGATGGAGTCAAGCTCAACTCCCAGTCCTACTGCCAGTTTCTGGAAGACACCTTCTTCAAGCAGTGGTACAGGAAAAAGTCTGCATCCTTCAAGAAAAACATGATTTTCATGCAGGACAATGCTCCATCACACGCGTCCAAGTACTCCACAGCGTGGCTGGCAAGAAAGGGTATAAAAGAAGAAAATCTAATGACATGGCCTCCTTGTTCACCTGATCTGAACCCCATTGAGAACCTGTGGTCTATCATCAAATGTGAGATTTACAAGGAGGGAAAACAGTACACCTCTCTGAACAGTGTCTGGGAGGCTGTGGTTGCTGCTGCACGCAATGTTGATGGTGAACAGATCAAAACACTGACAGAATCCATGGATGGCAGGCTTTTGAGTGTCCTTGCAAAGAAAGGTGGCTATATTGGTCACTGATTTGTTTTTGTTTTGTTTTTGAATGTCAGAAATGTATATTTGTGAATGTTGAGATGTTATATTGGTTTCACTGGTAAAAATAAATAATTGAAATGGGTATATATTTGTTTTTTGTTAAGTTGCCTAATAATTATGCACAGTAATAGTCACCTGCACACACAGATATCCCCCTAAAATAGCTAAAACTAAAAACAAACTAAAAACTACTTCCAAAAATATTCAGCTTTGATATTAATGAGTTTTTTGGGTTCATTGAGAACATGGTTGTTGTTCAATAATAAAATTAATCCTCAAAAATACAACTTGCCTAATAATTCTGCACTCCCTGTAATAATCATATTAATGCCTAAAATTAGGGGTTAATTAATGTAGGTAGGTGGCAGCGATGTTAGGTACAGCAGATTAGGGGTTAATAATATTTAACGAATATTTGCTAGGCGGGAGTGTGGCGGTTTAGGGGTTAATATGTTTATTATAGTGTCAGCAATGTTGGGAGTGGCAGATTAGGGTTAATAATTAAATTTTAGTGTTTGCAAGGCGGGAGGACCTCGGTTTAGGGGTTAATAGGTAGTTTATGGGTGTTAGTGTACTTTTTAGCTCTTTAGTTATGAGTTTTATGCAACTTTGTAGTGTAAAACTCATAACTACTAACTTTAGAATGCGTTACGAATCTTGCGGTATAGGCTGTACAACTTACTTTTTTGGCCTAAAAAAAAAAGCTTGTAATACCGGCGCTATGGACATCCCATTGAAAATAGACTATACGCAAAATTGTGTGAGACAGCTGTACCTACAAGACTGGTAATAGCAGCGGTAGTAAAAAAGCAGCGTCATAATGCTCGTAATCTAGCTGTATATTACTTATTAAAAAAATCCTAACACTACTATAAAAATTACAAACTATCTAATTACAAAAAATAAAAATTACTAAATTACAAAAAATAACAAACACTAAATTACAAAAAATAACAAACGAAAGTATCAAAAATAAAAAGATTTACACCCAATCTAATAGCCCTATAAAAAATAAAAAAGACCACCCAAAATAAAAAACCCTAGACTTCAATAAACTACTAATAGCCCTTAAAAGGGCCTTTTGTAGGGCATTGCCCTAAGTTAAACAGCTCTTTTAACTGTAAAAAAAAATACAAAGACCCCCCAACAGTAAAACCCACCACCCAACCAACCCCCCAAAATAAAAAAAACATAACTCTAACAAAAACCTAAGCTACCCATTGCCCTGGCATTTGTATGGGCATTGCCCTTAAAAGGGCATTTAGCTCTTTTGCATTGCCCTGACAAGGGCATTTAGCTCTTGTATGAAAAGCCCAAACCCTAAACTAAAAAAGGACACTTGAAGGATCCTTATTTCGGCGTCTCCATCTTCATCCAGGCATCTCAATCTTCATTCAGATGGCATCTTCATCCAAGTGGCTCCATCTTCATCCATAGCGGGACCGGAATCTTCTTCATCAGTGCGGAGGCAGAACGGTTGATGCATGGAGGCAGAGGTTCAGATGAAGGTCTAAGGCAGAGGTCCAGGCGGAGGTCCAAGGCAGAGGTCCAGGCAGAGGTCCATCGATCTGACATGGAGGTCCTCTTCATGCGATCGTCTACCGCACACTGAGGATTGAAATGCAAGGTACCCCTTTAATACTGGGGGTAACATTGCATTCCTATTGGCTGATTTTAGCAGCCCTTTTTCCTATTGGTTGATTCAAATTCTTCAGCCGATAGGAATGCAATGGTACCCCCAGTATAAAAGGTGTACCTTGCATTTCAATCCTCAGTGTGTGGTGGACAATCACATTAAGAGGACCTCCACATCGAATCGATGGACCTCCGTCTGGACCTCCGCCTTGGACCTTCGCCTGGACCTCCGGCTCCGTGCACTGACCTCCACAGGGATGAAGAAGATGCCGCTCCCGCGATGGATGAAGAAGAAGTTGCCTGGATGAAGATGCTGCCTGGATGAAGATGGAGCCACCAGGATGAAGATTGTTCAAGTGGCACTTAAACAACTGTGAGTACCTAAAGAGGGGTTAGTGTTAAGTTTTTTTAAGGTGTTTTTGGGTGGGGTTTTTTTTAGTTTAGAGTTTCGGCTTTTCGTAAAAGAACGAAATGCCCTTTTCGGGCAATGCAAAAGAGCCAAATGCCCATACAAATGCCCTTTTCAGGTCAATGTAGATTAGGTTTTTTAGATTTTTTTTTATTTTGTGGGTTTTTATGGGGGTGGGGGTTTGTAATGTTAGTGGGACTTTGTATTTTTTAAGGTAAAAGAGCTGTTTAACCTAGGGAAATGCCCTACAAAAGGCCCTTTTAGGGGCTATTGAAAGTTTATTATAGATTAGGTTTTTTATTTTGGGGTGTTTTCTTTTTTAAATGGGTATTAGAATAGGAATAATGTTTATTATGTTTGATAATTCATTTGTTATTTGGTGTAATGTTTATTTTTCATTTTTGGGTGGGTTTTTATTTTTGATTATTTTGATTAGGGCGTTGGGCATTTCATAAAAGAGCTGAATGCCCTTTTCAGTGCAGGAAAAAAAAGCTAATGCCTTTTTAAGGGCAATTCCCATACAAATACCCTTTTCAGGGCAATGGGTAGATTAGCTATACTTTATTTTTATTTTGCGGGTTTGGGGGTGGGGGTTTGTATACTGTTAGGGGGTGTTTGTTTTTCTTTTCTAGGAGAAAGAGCTGTTATCTTTAGGGCAATGCCTTACAAAAAAGCCCTTTTAAGGGCCCTTGGTAGTTTATTATAGATCAGGGTTTTTTATTTTGGGGTGGGTTTTTTATTTTGGGGTGGGTTTTTTATTTTTTTAAAAGGGTATTAGAATAGGAATTATTTTTATTATTTTGGATAATTTCGTTTGTTATTTTTTGTAATGGTAGGTTTTTTATTTTTTGTAATTTTATTGTTTTTTATTTTTTGTAATGTTAGGTTTTAGTGTAAGGCAGCTTTGGTTTTATTTCACAGGTAAGTTTATATTTATTTTAACTAGGTAGTCAGTAAATAGTTAATAAATATTTACTAACTAGTCAATCTAGTTAAAATAAATACAAATTTACCTGTGAAATAAAAATAAAACCTAAGCTAGCTACAATATGACTATTATTTATATTGTAGCTAGCTTAGGTTTTATTTCACAGGTAAGTATGTATTTAGTTTTAAATAGGTATTATTTAGTTAATAATTGTAACTTAATTTAGCTCTATTTTAATTATGTTTAAGTTAGGGGGTGTTAGGGTTAGGGTTATGTTAGAGTTAGGATTACGTTAGTGTTAGGTTTAGGGTTTAATATAATTTAATTTAGGTTGTTGCAATGTGGGGGTCTGGCTTAGGCGTTAATAGATTTATTTAGTGGTAGTGATGTGGGATGCCAGAGGTTTAGGGATTAATAGCTATATTTAGTTGCAGCAATGTCAGGGAGCGGTGGAATAGGTGTTAATAGATGTATTATAGTGTGGACGATGTTGGGGTGCAGGGGAATAGAGGTTAATAACTTTAGTATAGTGGCAGCAATATCGGGAGCGGCAGATTAGGGGTTAATAGCTTTATTTCGGTGGCAGGGATATCGGGAGCGGCTGATTAGGGGTTAATATCATTATAGGTGTCGGCGATGTCAGGGCAGTATATTAGGGGTGTTTAGACGTGGGGTTTATGCTAGGGTGTTAGGTTTAAACGTTACTTTTTTTCCCCATAGACATCAATCGATCGCAGGTGTTAAGTTTTTTTCTCTTCCCATTGATGTCTATGGGGAAAGAGTGCACAAGCACGTCAAAACAGTGCTTGTATTTTGTGTGGTATGGAGCTCAACGCAACCATATCGCACGCACAAGCCGGCTGTTTCAAAACTTGTAATGGCTGCACTATAGGGGGTGAAATAACGCAACTTTTGTTGCATTCGTTAAATTCCCTATAACGCGCATAACTCGCAATCTACCTGATAGTAGTTTATTTATAGGCATTAACCTGTGTCTATGATTGTCTAACATTGTACAATATCTTTAGGAGATGTTATTATAAAACGTAAACCTATTAAGGACTTATCAAGTGTCCTAATATCTGAAGAGATTGAGCAACTCATTCCTAAGTTAAAGGGACATTAAACACCTCAAGATATTAATATACATTTTTTAATTATATGTAGTAAAATAATTATGCAATATACTTTCATTATTTATTTTCTTCTCCTTTCATGTAATTTAATTCTGAATATTGTGGGCTTTCCAATACAGATTAAACATGAAAGTGCAGACATAGCTAAATCCTGCAGAGTCATTGGTTGCACACTCTAGTAAGCCATTTATAACCCATCCTAATTTGCCTCAGCAGAAAAGTTAACCTAACTGCTTTATGGACCTTAACTTTACCCTTATTTTTTACATTTTTAAACAACTAATATACATTTTAAAAATAAATGCACAAATCATTCTCAAACTAATCTTAATTTACATTAAATACATAGTAAAACAGATTATAGATGATTTAAAATGTATTACAAATAATTTTTCAAGTTTGGAGGTATTTAACCGGTAAGGATCCAAAGTGTGTGTGTGGGTGTATGTGTGTGTATATATATATATATATATATATATATATATATATATATATATAATTTCCAAAGTAGACAATGGCAACAGCACTTTTCTTTAAAACACTTCTTCTTTATTAAAGTAACATTTTAGGATAAAATACAGCGACGTTTCAAGCCTCTTGGGCCCTTCCTCATGCTATAGATTAAGAACAAACATCTCCCTTATGTACACCTGTGTATAGGGTGTGGCTTAGTTAATTACAGAATTTTACCTGCACTTAGCTCATGTTGGTATCCCCAACTGGTAAGGTTCTGACTAAACTTTTCAACTTTGTTATTTTTTAATAAACATTTATTTCTCAACACTTAAATGTATGCTTATGTGGTATGTCATATATGTTTCTTTATAATATATTACAAATAGACACATATCCACACTTTTTATACACAGGAATTTAAAAACAATTATAAAAACAAATGTAGATCATAATCCTTGTTTAATCCATTTGGATATAGTGTTTTCAGATTTTTTATCCACCATACTTCTTTCTTTTTAAGTAGCAACTCTCTATTGCCTCCTCTCCTTGGTTTAGGAATATGGTCTATGACCTGAAACCTTAACTGACTAACAGTGTGCCCTGCTGTTATAAAATGTGATGAGACAGGTAATGTCATATCCTTGCATCTTATAGAGGACTTGTGTGCACTTATTCTGTCCCTGATGGGGTTAATTGTCTCCCCTACATAGCCCCGCCCACATGGGCATTTCAAGATATATACAACATAATTAGTATCACAGGTGAAGAGGCCATTGATTTCTCTCTTTTTAGTGTCATTAATTTGTGCAACATTTTTACCCTTTATCATTGAGTTACATTGAGCACAATGTAGACAGGGGTATGATCCCTTATTTGCAGTTGTCAGATAGTTAACTGGATCTTTTTTATTACTGCCAATATCTGCTTTCACTACAAAATCTCTTATATTTTTAACCCTTTTATATGAACTAATGGGGGGTTGTTGAAATTCCCTAATGGTAGGGTTAGTCCTCTCCAATAGATACCAATGCTTTCTTATTATCTTAGAGATATCTTCACTGTACTGATTATATTCTGAAGTTAAAATCAGCTGATTTTTTATTTTATCTTTTTTAATCCCTATTCTCTCTTCCTTAACTGTCTGTTCACATTCCTCAATGATAGATATAGGATAGCCTCTATTACAAAATTTCTTGGCCATTTGTTTCATTCTTTTTTCCTGCAATCTTGGTTCTTTTACATTGTAAATTAGTTCATATAAAAGGGTTAAACATATAAGAGATTTTGTAGTGAAAGCAGATATTGGCAGTAATAAAAAAGATCCAGTTAACTATCTAACAACTGCAAATAAGGGATCATACCCCTGTCTACATTGTGCTCAATGTAACTCAATGATAAAGGGTAAAAATGTTGCACAAATTAATGACACTAAAAATAGAGAAATCAATGGCCTCTTCACCTGTGATACTAATTATGTTGTATATATCTTGAAATGCCCATGTGGGCGGGGCTATGTAGGGGAAACAATTAACCCCATCAGGGACAGAATAAGTGCACACAAGTCCTCTATAAGATGCAAGGATATGACATTACCTGTCTCATCACATTTTATAACAGCAGGGCACACTGTTAGTCAGTTAAGGTTTCAGGTCATAGACCATATTCCTAAACCAAGGAGAGGAGGCAATAGAGAGTTGCTACTTAAAAAGAAAGAAGTATGGTGGATAAAAAATCTGAAAACACTATATCCAAATGGATTAAACAAGGATTATGATCTACATTTGTTTTTATAATTGTTTTTAAATTCCTGTGTATAAAAAGTGTGGATATGTGTCTATTTGTAATATATTATAAAGAAACATATATGACATACCACATAAGCATACATTTAAGTGTTGAGAAATAAATGTTTATTAAAAAATAATAAAGTTGAATAACAAAGTTGAAAAGTTTAGTCAGAACCTTACCAGTTGGGGATACCAACATGAGCTAAGTGCAGGTAAAAATCTGTAATTAACTAAGCCACACCCTATACATAGGTGTACATAAGGGAGATGTTTGTTCTTAATCTATAGCATGAGGAAGGGCCCAAGAGGCTCGAAACGTCGCTGTATTTTATCCAAAAATGTTACTTTAATAAAGAAGAAATGTTTTAAAGAAAAGTGCTGTTGCCATTGTCTACTTTGGAAATTGTATATGGGAGCATGGCAGGCCTCCAAGGCAAACGTGCACTGCAAAGGTAAACGTACTAGAAGCTATACCCAGTGAAGGGGTACCCAAGAAAGTGCTGGACTTACCACTATATTTGGTTTTATATATATATATATATATATATATATATATATATATACACACATACATATCACTAAATTACTGGCAGCAACAAATATTTAGCACCTGAAAAGAGTTAGTTATTTCAGCCTCTAGCACATAACACAAGTACTGGACAGAGACTACAGGCAGGCAGACCCACACATACAAACAGATATACCCACCCAGACAGACCCACCCTCACATACAGACCCACCCACACAGACATACTGACCCACACAAACACACACACACACACAGACCAACACACACACTGAGCCTCACAGACCCCCACACACACAAACAGACCCACACACACACAGACAGACCCACACTTAGCCTCACAGACCCCCACACACACAGACAGACCCACACAGTCAGCTCTGTTTAAACACAGCATCAAAGCAGCCAATGACCCATTCATTTCTTAGCACCTACAACCTCATTCAATACATTGATTTGGGGATTGCTAAAATAATATTTATAAGGAGTGTACATCCTAATAGTAAATACATATATATGGCTTATATCAAATATGAGAATAACAGGAAGAGATAACTGCTATTATCATACATAGATCATCATACTGGAAATGTAAAAAAAAGATAAACTTATATGAATATGGAAAGCTGAAATCAAATCCTATATCCACCATCCTTACCACATACTCATTTGGAGTCACTAAGAAATCTGTTCACTAAAACTTATTTGAGTCTCCACTCATAAATTACATATAATCAATAAAAATATGGAGCAGTTTATTTTTTATGTCAATTTAATAGAAGATACTTGAAAAGCCTTTCCAATTACAGAGCTGCAAGATGTGCAAAAGCTAAGTGGGTAAAGGGATATAGAAATTAATATGAAGGCCATTTAAAATTGTATTTGGAAATATTTCTGCATTATTCATGCATTGGCAAAATGGTTGCTAGAAAAAAAGATCACAGGTTTAGCCTACTAGCATATTCTCTGTAAGGCTTCCTTGTTCCTGCCCGGCACTGCTAGTCAGCCCAGCCCAGAGACTCAGACATGCTCATGTCTGATTGGCTGAGGGGCGGGCAGGGCTCCCGAGGCTTGAAGAGACAAGCCTCCGGTGTGAGCAGTATGGGTCGCAAGAGAGACTGCATTAGCTTTAATTTGCCACTGGATGGCAGTTTCTAGCGGCCCATACAAAACAATACATTCATATTGTGCAATGGAAGGGTAACTGGCCTCTACTTTCTTGCACAATATGAATGTATTTGTATTACTTAATATTACGTTGGTTTTTTTTGACAATAAAAGTCAATACACTACTACTGAATTTGGTGGATGGGTGTGGGAGGTCACCTTTTGATGAAAGATAAAAAAAAATCGAAAAAAATGATTTTTTATTTTTTTATTATTATTATTAAAAAAAGCTGTAATACCCACATTGGCCAGGGGAGGCACTGCCTCACCTGCCTCCTATGAGTCACTGATATATGTATATATATATATATATATATATATATATATATATATATATATATATATATATATATATATATATAATTATATATACATAGACAAGGACATTATAGCCCTTTTCATATTCCATATACCTTTTAAGCTTTATAAAACAAAAAAAAAATTAATATTTTTATCAGCAACTGTATATATTGGGTACTTGTAAAGCGCGACTAATCACCTGTAAGGGTCTGAAGGCGCCGCTCATTTTATCGACCTCGGAAGGATGAAAGGCTGAGCGGACCTCGCCAGGGATCGAACCTGCAACGATTGGGTTGTTACAGAGCTCAGCCACAGTGCCTTAGCATGCTGAGCTATCTATAATAAAAGTATTACACTTTATTTTAATATATTTTTTATGTGTGTGGTGCACTTTTTTTACCATTACACTTTATGGGAGGTCTGCACTCTCAATAAGCTGATAAGTGCACCATTTTGCTTGCGCTGAAGTGCACCCATGTTCTTTCAACTTGTAAAATGAGGGCTAGTTAGTGTGGTCGGGATATTGCTTAGTAGGGATGTGCAGAGGAAAAAAATAATTTCAGTTGAAATTTTAGGAATGAATATTCGAGGATATCCATTTCCCTAAATATTCCTTCCTTGCACTATTTGGTTAAATTAAATCATATGTATGAATTGTATGTAAGAAAATGAATGTAAATATTTTGAAACTGCAGGTGAAAAGTTCACCTTTAGCTACATACTTACCTTAACAAGTTCTGAAGAGCATGCTTACCGTACCCTCTTCATGCCAGAGCCCTGGCCACACTAACAGAAGGCTTAGAAGTTCAGCTTCCAGGACCTGCACTGCAATTTAAATGAAACAAATAAATACTGCAGAATTTCGTTGGTGTATTAATTAAAAAAAATAAAAAAAATGTTTTGGTGCGAATGTTCATATGTCCGAAAATGAATGCACATGTCTATTGCTTGTTAACATCAGTACATAACTTTTAATGTAGCCCTATGTGTAATGTATTAATACTCTGTAGGCACCAAACAATGATAATAGGCCACTTGTACTAAAGTCAGACAAAGTTACTGGCATGTACCACACTTTACGTCCATCACCTGCATATACCATTCCACAAGGACTTCTTTTGCACTAGAGCAGGGCCCGTCAATTACCCCAAATAAATGTGTTCAGGGTTTTTTATCTCCTCCAGCTTCTTATATTGTGGAAAAACAATCAAGGGCTCAAGACAGCATACAAAAATAAGTACAGCGTCCAGATAAATAAAAAGTGCTGGAACTCATAAGAAGGGATATTTCTGCTATAAAGAAAACTACATTAAAAATAAATCAAATACATCACAATTTCCATGAAAAATGCATCATATATTAAAAATCAATAAATCAATAACCAATTTCATTAATGATGTAATTAGTATTGTTGCTACTGGGCTATTGGTAAAATGTTGCAATTTATATGACTGCCTTTTGATTATTTCAAGTGCTGGATTGTCCATATTTCATGTCATAAGGGTTATACCCTGTCTATATGCCTTTTGCTTTATTTGTGCCATTTTGCCTCTCTGTAGGCAACCGGGACAGTGAGCTTAAGAAGCTTTACTTTCTTGGGAGGTAACTGTAGTTTGGGTTACAGTCATAGAAGCAAGTAATAGTAATAGTTTTAGAGCACTCTATTATTTAGAGATATATAGAAGAAGAACCCTTAAATATATTTTAAAGGAGCTATGAATATTTTATTATGCTAGAGTAAACTACTATTATATGATGATAATAGATGAAACCATTGACATTAAGTGCTTATACTTACTATGAATAGATATGTTCCCCTCTATGCCTTAGGATACATTCCTAGGATACATTCCTTATTATTTTAAATAGGCCTATAATTCAACTAAAAGTTTAACCTAGACGATTATATAATTTTCTGGTAGATATTGTCAGTTTTTTCTGCTAACTGTACTGTACTGCACTGCAATACAATACTGCTGGCCAAATCATTCCTCTAATTGGCTCTATCTATTACAGTAAATTAGACTTGCCCTAAAATCTATTTGTATATGTTAATATTACCGAGCAATAGACTATTAGCCAAAAGTTTCCTGATTTCTTATATATATTTATCACTAGAGCTTAAATGTTGCTTCATTTTTGATTTATCATATAAAACTGTGTGGCACCAAAAAATGTAATAGTCAAATTATGTATACTTTGGAGGGGTCCAAATGTGACTTTGTTTTTCTCTAGGAGGTTGAAGTTATTCTTCTAGTATGATATAATCAACGCTATATTTTCAGAAGTCTTTAGTTTTTCACAGTCAATTTTCAACTAATCATTTTTCCTCCTGCTAGTTATTTATCTATATTTATTGTGGCCCAAGAACAGCTTTAACTCTAACTAGTGGGAAAAAAAGATGTTTATTTATATATATAGAAGAAATCTATTATACAGACATTATCTAATTGACTAGCATTCTGCAATATGTTCTATAGAAAAGACCTACAGGTATGTCACAGATGTGGGTATAATTTTGAAGTTTACTTAGAGGGTAGACATATTACAATGCTTACTCGTGTTGTGGATAACCCTGTATACTTTTTTCCAGTTGTTTTTTTCTCTGACAACATGTAAGATTATTTCAAGACAAATCAGTAAAGAACTAAAAAAAGATTACAAATGTAACACTCATAACGTTTAATAAGAAAATATTAGAATTGGAGCAAAGGATGACAAAAAAATATATAAAACTTAACTTTTACTTATTTGGTTTAAAATTAGGGTATAAAGCTCATTCATTAAAATTTGCATATGCCTGCTTGGTCTAGGTAAGGTAAATATGACTGGAACAGAATTAATTGGCATACCCCTAAAGTCTAGATAATATCTAAATGATAGGTGGCTCTTGGAGATTCTGTCCTTTGTGAAATCTCACTTTAAATAGGAGGTCAAGGTCCTAAAAAAGTGGTGGTCTGGTAATAATGACTCAAAAAAGGGGACACGGGGCGGAGCCAGGCCACGCTGGGAGATGGCCGCATTTTGAAAGGGCTCCTATCTCCTTTGCTAGCAAAAAACGCTACAACATGGCAGGAGCTTTACTAAATTACAATCTTTAGCTCTATAAGGCTGAGGGGAGACTGAGGCAATCATCTAGACCCGCTGGAGTGGAGAGGAGGACCCGATACCGGCAATACCAGAACCCGCTATCACCCGCAGCAGCTCAAGGAGACCGAGCAGTGAAGGACCCAGCCACGCACCTGGAGCCATTTTGGCTTGGTAAGCTCACTCCGTGATTACACCTAGTCTAAGCCGGCTCCCCATCTAGACTGCCAACAACACAGCACAGCGGGGGGAGTGAGCGGAGGCAAATAGGAATACCCCGTGACTTCACCTTTCATAGAGGGGACCGCTAGGAAACACCCACTCCCCATAGTGGCCACTGCTCAACCTGGTTTTCACCCCTAGAGAGGTCCGATGGGTTGCGCTCAGAGGGACTAAATATAAGATACAGTGGAAGCAGCCATTTCAGCCCCAAACCAAGGGATCACAGCAAGCACAGCACAAGGGAGTACTTGTTAGGCCTCTACACATTAAGGGGATCTGCGGTTCAGGCCTAGCGCACACGTGGCAACTTCCCTTATCATACAACGCAGCAAACCCCTAATTCTCACCGCTGCCTGCAGGGATATCTTTTTAACCAGGACACCATTGCTGACAATACTAAATCTCCACTACTTAATATAGGAGATCAAGTTCCTTTTACCCCATATTCCCTCCCTGACAACATTACAGAGCTCAGAATAAAACAGCACACTACTTTTTACTTTTTCCTCCAGCACGCCTGCTTAATGTAATGCCTTGTAAGAGACAGAGTAAACCAGGGATACCTGGGCCCACGAACTCCCTTAATCAATTCCTAAAGCCTATTGAACCTAGGTCAGACAACTGCAGAGATAGCATGGCTGGTAAGCAGGTTATTGCATCAGCCCTGGACAGCCAAACTGAAACACCTCAGTCTCCTTATATCACTAGATCTGACATAATGCACCTCTCCTCTAAAGAAGACATTCAAAGTGTACTTTCTGAAATGAGGTCACTATTTGGAGACTTGAAGAAGGATATAGGCGCATTAGACCACAGAGTCCTGAAGATAGAGGAACAGCACAACTCTATTACAGAAAAAAATCAAACATAACTCTGAAGATTTGAGCAGCCAGTCAGAACAAATCTTTTACCTAACAGATAAAATGGAGGACTTAGATAACCGTTGCAGGCGCAACAACTTAAGGTTTAGGGGTGTTTCGGAGACCATCCACCCCCCTGCAATTGAGGGCTACTTGCAAGCCCTGTTTAGGGTGATAAAAGACGACCCTACAGCTAAAGAAATCCCACTTGAAAGGGCCCACAGGGCTCTTCGGCCCAAACCTCCTCCTAAGGCCCCACCCAGAGACATTATAGTGAAGTTCTTGAGCTTCAAGGACAAGGAGGATATCCTCAAAAGTGCAAGATCAAAATGCACAATACTGCACGCTGGCGAGGAGATCCAGATTTTTACTGATTTGTCTCCAGTTACCCTACAGAAACGCAGGGATCTCTCACAAATAACATCCCATCTCCGCAGGAATAAAATCCAATATCGCTGGGGTTTCCCTGTTTCTATCATCGTGGTGCACAACAATAAAACTTTCATTAACAGACCGGGCTCTGACCCTCAACTATTCTACAAGGATCTGGATCTACCAGGGAGCACCGATATAGTCCCACACCCTTCTTCAAGAGGAGAACCCTCCAGGCCCACTACACTCAGGGACTAACATGCCTTGGAAGATTAGTTGAGTACTGTCTTGGTGTTTTCTAACCTAACACCTGTGTTTAATAACATTCATTACCAGGCCCTTGTGGGACTTAACAACTCATCTGAATATGACTAGTTTGCCGTTAGCAAAGATGTCATGTACCACTCACTGGTCTTATGGGGACTTTATCTGCACATTTTATACGTAAGTGGACACTAGAAATGTTTTATAATCCGTATAGTGACTGTAATCTTGTCCCCCATAGGTAGGAACGTTTAAAACTATATATTGTACTCTATATGTCAGAGAACATTCTCCTCTATCAGTCACCCCACTTTACAATTGCCAATGCTTCTTTATCTATAAATGTGTAATTGCTGTTGATGTATAATTTTTAAAATTGCACAATGTCATATCTAATGTCGCCCCCCTAACCCTACCTCCTCTACCACCCTTCAGCACCAAAAATCCCCCCCCTCCCCCTTCTACTCCCCATCCCCTCTGTCTCCCTACCCTCGCCTCTCCATGTACTCTTCTCTACTTTTCCCCCTTCCTCCCCCCCTTCCTCCCGTATTGTGACTTTGGTGAACAATGCCCCTTTAAGACTATGTCCCCAGACCTGTAAAATAGCTTGTCCCTGGCTTTCTCCCACTTGGTTCAGTGAATGGGACTTGCTGAGCCAGGTGCCACACAGGCAGAGTGTTCCACAGAGGGGGAGCACTGTTACAGAGGCATTGGTTTACATTGTGTGCCATTAAGTGCTATGTGACAGACCCTTCGGTCAGAACTAAAGAGATAACTTTGTTCAGCTTCAAGAAGCATTCTAAATACAAGTTTGCTGGGATCTGCTCTAATTAAGTTTAGTGAAAAACATTCCCATTGTCTAATCAGACTTCTAGTAGTGATAAGGTGGACTGCATTGTTTTCTTGTGTGTAATGTTATCTGCTGTTATGGCCTGTCAAAGGGCGTTGCCTCTCTATCTAAATGCATCAAATGTGTGATTGGGGATTTTATGCCTCCCCCTGAGAGTGTCTTTTTTACATGTAACCTCAATAAAAACCAGGCTGTGTGTCCAGCACATCAGACCTATTCTGACCCTCTAACTTGCAGATTTGACTCATGTTTGTAGGGGAGCGCTAGGAGCATCCTTTTCTACGGTCCAACTTCCAGCCAGCCTGGAGGCAACCGTAACAGCCAGATACTCATGATACAGGAAACCCATTTTCAAAAGGGAAAAGAACCAAAATGGCACAACAGACATTACCCGACAGCACACTTTGCCTCAGGCCCAAATAAAAAAGCTGGTGTGGGAGTTCTGTTTCACAGATCCTTACCCATTCAAATCTTACACACTGAAAAAGATTCTGCAGGCAGATACATCTTGTTAAGAGGCCTTATATATGGCCATCCAATCACAATCGTCAATATCTACGCCCCTAATCAGGCACAAACCGTCTTTTTAAAAAAAATAGCTAACTTGATCTTAGATCACTCACAGGGGATAGTCTTCTTAGCCGGAGATTTCAACACAGCTTTTGACCCACACCTAGACTCTTCAAGAGGGTCTTCCTGTATAACAGCTAAGAAATTAAAAGTCATTAAGAACATATTCCACAATCTTACACTCCATGACGTGTGGAGGACCCTGCACCCCTCAGACAAGGACTACACTTTTTACTCCAATCCTCACAACTGTTACACCCGCATAGATCACATACTCACAGACTCGCAGGGCCTCTCAATCTCCGGGGACTGCTCTATTGGCCCCATAACCTGGTCGGACCATGCCCCAGTGACCTGTACAGTACTCTGGCCCGACATCCCGGTCTCACAAAAAGTGTGGAGACTGGAGGATTCTCTTTTAAATGACACACCATTCCTGGACTTAGTTCAAAAAGAAATTACTGACTACTTCGCTTCTAACTCCCACACATCCTCCTCCCGACAAATAGAATGGGAAGCGCATAAATCCGTGCTCAGGGGAATACTAATAAAACAAAAATCTAAATTAAATTGAATATCCAGAGACAAACACTCCAAACTCCTACAAAAGATTAGTTCACTAGAGAAAGCTCACAAAAAGGACCCTTCCAACGACTCTATCTTTTCCGACCTCACAGATAATAGACTGGCGCTTAAACACCACCTGACAGAATCTTACCAACGTAAGGCGCTTTATCTTAAACAATACTATTATGAGGGGGGAAAAAAACCAGGTAAAATACTAGCCAGAAATATAAAGAGGAAGCAAATAAACACCTACGTCCACTCCTTAGTCACCCCAGACGGCAAAACAATAAAGGACAGTGTGGGAATAGCCGACACTTTCCTTGACTATTACGACAAACTATATAACCTAGAGAGTTGAGAAGCCCGAGATATACATGACACTGAAGACAAACTAGATCAATACTTTAGACATGTTGAGCTCCTCTCACTTGACAAGCAATCAGCTGACTCTCTATCTGCTGATATAATACTAGAGGAGCTTCAATTAGCCATAAAAGACATCCCTTCGGGAAAAAGCCCCGGACCAGACGGACTCACCTCGGCCTACTTTAAAAGATGTATGGGGGTTTTAGCCCCTCATATGTTGCACTTATTTAACAATCTCAAAGAGGACCCAGTACTAACAAGATCCCTGTTGGAAGCACACATAACTGTCCTGCCCAAAACAGGTAGAAAGGCCACAAACCCAAGTAACTTTAGGCCAATATCACTAATTAACACCGACATGAAGATCCTGGCCAAGATCTTAGCAAATAGACTGAATAAATTCTTACCAGAATTAATAGATAGGGACCAAGTTGGCTTCATCCCCGGGAGAGAGGCGAGAGACAATATAACCAAGGTGATTCAATTAGTCAACCACGCGAAGGTGTCGGGAACCCCTATGGTCCTGTTCGCAACAGATGCGGAAAAGGCCTTCGATAGGGTAGGCTGGCCTTTCTTGCAGAGGGCTATGAGGGCGATGGGTCTCCCACAGGCCTTCCTAAACATGACAACTGCACTATACTCTGCTCCGAACGCAAAGGTCTGAGTTAATGGGACTTTATCCAACACACTCTTCATTAATAACGGGACTAGGCAGGGCTGCCCTCTCTCACCCTTATTGTTCGCCATCTCAATGGAGGTCCTGGCACAAAAAGTCAGATCAAACGATAAAATCACAGGTGTAAGGGTGGGAGATATGGAATGTAAACAAGCTCTATACGCAGACGATGCACTCTTTACATTATCTAAAGCCGAAACCTTGGTCCCGGAATTGCTGAAAGAATTAAACGCCTATGGAGAGGTATCCAACTTCCGCCTTAACTTAAACAAATTGGAGCTTCTAAATATAAATACCCCTTCCCATCACTTAACCTCATTACATGCCCAATACCATATACCGCTGGCGCAGCAAAAACTTAAATACCAAGGGATTTATTTAACACCATGTGTACATGATCTATTTAAGCACAAGTTCATCCCCCTGAAAAGCGATATAACCAAGGATCTATCTAGAAGAACAAACCCATTTCCTGGCTGGGGAGGATAGGGGTATGTAAAATGAATATTCTCCCTAGAGTTCTTTATGTTTTGCAGGCACTACCTATCCCCCTAAATGATGGCTATATTAGGCAACTACAATCCATAATAGAGAATTATATATGGGCTAATGTCAGACCTAGGGTTCCAAAGAAAACCATGTACTTGCCAAGGGATAGGGGGGCCTTGGATTACCAAATTTAGCTGCCTATAGAAGAGCGATTCTCTTACAGAGAATTACGGAGTGGTCCCACAACAACCCAGACAAAGCATGGCTGCACCTAGACAGACAAATATTTTCACTAAATAACGTGGGTACAATGGCATGGATCTCCCCCCCACTTAGGCCGAAACATATACATAAATACATCATAACCTCAGAGACGCTTACAGAATGGGATAAGATCCTGGCAATTAGCTCACATATCTCATCTAAACACTCACCCCTTACACCAATAATTGAAAATCCGGGCTCCCATACTGGAGATTAGGATTCCGAGTCTCCCAACCTTACTGCCTTAGGGTGGGATCCATGCACTTCTCAAAGAAAACAAATCCTTAAAATCACAGGCCCAGATGGCGGAGATACATGGGGAGATTTTCTCCCCATGGCTCAACTTCCATCAACTACTCCACTACGTCTCTCACCATAAAAACAGGTCCGAGTTGGGACGTACCCTCACGCCCTTTGAAGAGCTATGTGTTCTACCCAAAATACCCAGACACCTCATATCTCTCCTATACAAAATCACCCTCTCTGAGGATAAATCACCCCTTCCCTCGTATGTCCCGGGAGGTAGACATGGATTCTTGGCTGAAAGCTTTCACACTAGCAAAAAGATCTTCTGTGTCCTCGTCTATACAGGAGACACACTTCAAGCTCATCAGTAGGTGGTATCTTACTCCTACTAGGCTACACAAGATGTTTCCCAATCTGAGCAGTACTTGTAGGAGGGGTTGTGGCGGTGAAGGCTCCCTTTCCCATATTTGGTGGTCATGCCCTAAACTTAATGCCTACTGGGCTGATATTTTCTCGATGGCTTCAAGTATATTGAATATACAATTAAATTGCTCCTTTGAGAGCATCCTGTTTTGTTCCCTGCCCATAGTCAAAGACCCGGCCAAATTAGCACTCCTGCTGATTATGATCACAGGAGCTAAAAAACTTATCCCAAAAAAATGGAAATCCCAAGTAGTCCCAACTGTAACGGAATGGAGAAGGGAGGTTTCAGATCTACTTGCGTTGGAGAGATACCATTACCTTAAAATAGACAGATTAGACACACATGAAATGATACTGGCTGTATGGAATGGCACCATACAGTAAAAGAGTTTTTTTTTGTTTTTTTTTCTTCCCCTCTTCCCCCCTCTTCCTTCCTACCCTCACTAATAATCCCCTTTCCCCTTCCCATACTATTTAACTCGCCAAACTTATACCTCTATCCTCAAAAGTTATTAGTTTACTAGATGCTTTGAGACTAGCGCTAAGTCACCATGGCTTTCACTGTTAATTTACCCCACCCTCGTAGGTGGAGAAGTTGTGACCTTGATCACACGGTAAAACTTACAATATAGCCTTATCAAAAAATTAAGAGCTTTGGAGTGTTGTATACATAGACTTTCGCAGCAATCAGACAATTTTGTGTTGATATGTATGTATGTATATGATCATTGTTAAGTTGCAAATTTCATTAATAAAGCTCTTTTGAAAAAAAAAAAAAAAAAAGGGGACACACGGTGTCAGGGTTAGGACACTAGAAAGAATAACAACACTAGATCATAGTATGAATCAAAGAAATAACTCTCTGTAAAAAATGACAAGTTAAATGATCAAGGAGCTATATCTTTGGTACCAATAATTGAATAACAAGAAAGCTATATCTTATAATGCCAAGGACTAATGTTGAGGACAGGTGTCTTAAAAATATGATCTTTGGGTTATCAAAGATATTATTGACTATGAGGACTCCTCAGATATGACAGGATAAAGGATAATGTGACTGGGTTACCTCTCCAATGTGTAATCAAAAGATATCAGAGATCTAAATCTGTTGAATTTGCTAGTGTTTGAAATATTTTCTCTATATATAGCAAAGACTTATACCTTTCAGTTGTCAGTAATGATACTTAGTATAGTGGGTACTATTGGTAATTTCTCTCTCTGAAAATATAAGATACCTATACCTGTTAATTTGCCACTGTTAATAATTCTCTTTCTGAAGATATCAGAGACCTATACCTATTAGTTTACCAATGATGGAGCATGAATATAGGAAGTAAAAGCTTGTGTTAAGGAGCCATATAGTTTAGTTAGCATCCCACTATATAATAAGGAAATGTCAAAGACCTATACCTATTTGTTTACCAGTTTTGCCAGTATATCTGGAAATAACAGAAACCTATACCCTTTAGTTTACCAGTATTTAATAGTTATCTTTCTGGAAATACCAGAGACCTATACCTTTTTGTTTACCAAAAGATAGAGCATACCATTTAATTTACCACTGTTAATAATAAAGCATACTTGTTAATTTACAACTGTTAATAATTCTCTCTCTGAAGATATTAGAGACCTATACCTATTAGTTTACCAGTATTTAGTAGTTATCTTTCTGGAAATACTAGAGACCTATACCTTTTAGTTTACCAAAAGATAGAGCATACCGTATAATTTACCACTGTTAATAATAAAGCATACTTGTTAATTTACCACTGGTAATAATTCTCTCTCTGAAGATATTAGAGACCTATACCTATTAGTTTACCAAAGATGGAGCATAAATATAGGAAATAAAAGCTTGTGTTAAGGAGCCATATAGCTTAGTTAGCACTCCAATATATAATTAGGAAATATCTAAGACCTATACCTGTTAGTTTACGAGTGTTGCCAGAATTTCTGGAAATACCAGAGACCTATACCTTTTAGTTTACCAGTATTTCGTAGTTATCTCTCTGGAAATACCAGAGACCTATACCTTTTAGTTTACCAAATGATAAAGCATATATGTGCTCATACTAGGGAGCCATGGAGCTAAATTCCAAAATTGTGGTGAGAAATACCCTCAGGACAATATTTTAGTTATATACCTTTTAATACCTTGATTGTATAAGTAGGCATAGAGATTAAAAAAAAGGGGGGAGAGGGAAAGGTAATGCCACTGATGCGTTTCACTGTAGTGGCTGTATCAAAGGGCAATCCCACTTATTTCTTGTGGGATTATACCATTCTGCGACACTCATGAAGTTTTGCAGATGCCTCAAAAATGTCTTTAACCTTAATAAAGCAAAATATAAAAAGAAATTAAAATAATAAGCTTTCAATAATACACTTTTTAAATGTATTTATGGTGCTATAGCACTCCTATGTATTGCAATGTAGAAGTTGGAATATCAGATTAAATTCCCTGCATGTATTACAATTCTTAAAACATTTTTTTATATATTTTTTTATTCTGCTTTTGGTCATTTTAAACACTCATAATAATAAAAATGTATTAATATACACTTTACAAATTACAAGCATGTCTGACCATTAATAAAATATGTAGAAGGTACATATTATAAAAGGTAAATAGATTAGGAAGACAAAATAAGAATCATTTTGCAGGTTGTTTAAGGCAGTGCTTCTTGAGACTACAAAATAAAATATAGATTAAGGGCCAGATTGCGAGTGGAGCACTATTTAAATCTTCCACACGAGCACTAATTAGAAGTAAGCTTTTGCGCTCATCTGGTATTATGAATTGAAAGTGCTAACCTAACGAGCAAAAAAGTTAGAATATTGCATGGTCGTTCACATATTCCCCCACAGAAATCAATGGAGCAAAAAAAATGGAAAAAACTATTCTCGCGCGAACACAATCGTATATTCTCAAGTACGCTAAACTGACATGAAAATATGAATATCTCACATTCTAATGTTCTTCACAAATAACATTTCATATACCATTTCCCAATCATTAAGTTTTTATTTCACAAAGAACATTTCATATGCCATTTCGCAATCATTAACTTTTTATTTCACAAAGAACATTCCATATACCATTTCCCAATCATTAACTTTTTATTTCACAAACAACATTTCATAAACCATTTCCCAATCATTAACTTTGTATTTATTTTTATTTTACATGAGAGCTCTTTTTTTTCCATCAATTCGAAGTTCCATCAGTGCACTATGGTTAAATCAAGGGGTTAATGAAAGTATAGCCACTTTTTGACTGTGACAATAAATGTAATTATGTTAAACATTTTCACTGTGATTGATGTTATTATTCTTTTGTGTTAATTGTTCATTTCGATAGTGGTTATATCCATTTATTTCATTTAGGAATTAGTGAGTGCTGGATAGGATAGTCTTTTTTTATTCCTTTATTGTAATAATTTTTTCTTTAACTATCCCCTTGCACCGATTACCTGTACAGAATTTTAACACAGGGAATTATAATAATCCTTTTATGGGAAATACTGGAGAGTGCTGACAAAACAACCCCTTTTCATATATATATATATATATATATATATATATATATATATATATACATACATATCCATCTTTAGAAATTTATATGTATGTATCTCAGTGTTAAAGCCCTTTGATTGCCATTTTTTTCTCTTAAACACCTGAGACCTCTTTCTTTGAGCCATTATACCTTTTTTGTGCAATATTTTTAAATGATTTTTATTAGATGGTGTTATTTTGGGTGTAACTGTACTTTGTAATAACAACTGGATAAGCGAAAACATCCATGATAAACCCCTTATTGCTTGTGTGTAACTGCTAGTGCTCCACTGGTAATCTGGGGCCTGATCCGATATGCAGCGTCGCCCGCAAAAGCCGGCGACACCAAATTTTGTGCGGGTTTGGTATCACATATACGGCGTAACCTAGAAGTTACGCTCGTATATTTCTGCCTTTGGCCGTAGTTTTTTGGTCCATAGACAGGTATACCAAACCCGCGCAGTTTGGTATCCAATATACAGCGTAAGTACTTACGTGGCGAAAATGGAGAAATCTTACTCCATTTTCACCTCGCCACAAATTGCAGGCGTAGTAAGCCTTACGCTGTGTATTGGAGCCCCGTAGCTCCCTAAACTGGCTGCAAAATAAAACCTAACACCTAACTCATGCGCAATGTCTATCTACCTGTCAACCGCGAACTGCTAAATAAAACCTAACACATAATAAATGCGCAATGTCTATCTACCTGTCAACCGCGAACTGCTAAATAAAACCTAACACCTAACGCATGCGCAATGTCTATCTACCTGTCAACCGCGATCCCCGGCCGCAATCCCTAATAAAGTATTTAACCCCTAAACCGCCGCTCCAGGACCCCGCCGCCACCTACATTAAATGTATAACCCCCTAATGTGAGCCCCTACCCCGCCGCCATCTACATTACCTACCCCCTAATGTGAGCCCCTTACACCGCTGCCACCGACATTACCTACCCCCTAATGTGAGCCCCTTACACCGCCGCCATCTACATTACCTACCCACTAATGTGAGCCCCTTACACTGCCGCCACCTACATTAACTACCCCCTAATGTGAGCCCCTTACACCGCTGCCATCTACATTACCTACCCCCTAATGTGAGCTCCTACCCCACTGCCAGCTATATTAAAATTTTTAACCCCTAATCTAATCCCCCTACCCCGCTGCCAGCTATATTAAAATTATTAACCCCTAATTTAATCCCCCTACACCGCCGCCAGCTATATTAAATACATTAACCCCTAATCTAATCCCCCTAAAGTAATCACCTCTATTACCAGCCCTTAAAAGTGCCTTTTGCGTGGCATTGCCCCAAAGTAACAGCTCTATTGCCAGTCCTTAAAAGGGCTTTTTGCGGGCCATTGCCCTAAAGTAATCAGCTCTTTTACCAGCCCTTAAAAGGGCTTTTTGTGGGGCATTGTCGCAAAGTAATCAGCTCTTTTGCCTCTAATCTAAATCCCCCTACACCGCCGCCACTTGTAATAAATTAATTAACCCCTAATCTAATCCCCCTACACCGCCGCCACCAATATTAAATAGATTAACCCCTAATCTGACCCCCCTACACCGCCGCCACCTACAATAACTATATTAACCCTAATTATATTAGGGTTAATATAGTTAATATAGTTATTATATTATATATATATTAACTATTTTAACCCTATCTAACTCTAACACACCTAACTTAATTATTATTAAAATAAATCTAAATAATATTAATAATATTAACTAAATTATTCCTATTTAAATCTCAATACTTACCTATAAAATAAACCCTAAGGCCTAGATTTAGAGTTCGGCGGTAGCCGTCAAAACCAGCGTTAGAGGCTCCTAACGCTGGTTTTGGCCGCCCGCTGGTATTTGGAGTCAGTCATTAAAGGGTCTAACGCTCACTTTTCAGCCGCGACTTTTCCATACCGCAGATCCCCCTACGCCATTTGCGTAGCCTATCTTTTCAATGGGATCTTTCTAACGCTGGTATTTAGAGTCGTTTCTGCAGTGAGCGTTAGAGCTCTAACGACAAGATTCCAGCCGCCTGAAAATAGCAGGAGTTAAGAGCTTTCTGGCTAACGCCGGTTTATAAAGCTCTTAACTACTGTACCCTAAAGTACACTAACACCCATAAACTACCTATGTACCCCTAAACCGAGGTCCCCCCACATCGCCGCCACTCGATTAAAATTTTTAACCCCTAATCTGCCGACCGCCACCTACGTTATACTTATGTACCCCTAATCTGCTGCCCCTAACACCGCCGACCCCTGTATTATATCTATTAACCCCTAACTTGCCCCCCACAACGTCGCCGCAAGCTACTTAAAATAATTAACCCCTAATCTTCCGACCGCAAATCGCCGCCACCTACGTTATCCCTATGTACCCCTAATCTGCTACCCCTAACATCGCCGACCCCTATGTTATATTTATTAACCCCTAATCTGCCCCCCACAACGTCGCCGACACCTACCTACACTTATTAACCCCTAATCTGCCGAGCGGACCTGAGCGCTACTATAATAAAGTTATTAAGCCCTAATCCGCCTCACTAACCCTATCATAAATAGTATTAACCCCTAATCTGCCCTCCCTAACATCGCCGACACCTACCTTCAATTATTAACCCCTAATCTGCCGACCGGAGCTCACCGCTATTCTAATAAATGTATTAACCCCTAAAGCTAAGTCTAACCCTAACACTAACACCCCCCTAAGTTAAATATAATTTTTATCTAACGAAATAAATTAACTCTTATTAAATAAATAATTCCTATTTAAAGCTAAATACTTACCTGTAAAATAAATCCTAATATAGCTACAATATAAATTATAATTATATTATACCTATTTTAGGATTAATATTTATTTTACAGGCAACTTTGTAATTATTTTAACCAGGTACAATAGCTATTAAATAGTTAAGAACTATTTAATAGTTACCTAGTTAAAATAATTACCAATTTACCTGTAAAATAAATCCTAACCTAAGATATAATTAAACCTAACACTACCCTATCAATAAAATAATTAAATAAACTACCTACAATTACCTACAATTAACCTAACACTACACTATCAATAAATTAATTAAACACAATTGCTACAAATAAATAACATTAAATAAACTATCTAAAGTACAAAAAATAAAAAAGAACTAAGTTACAGAAAATAATAAAATATTTACAAACATAAGAAAAATATTACAACAATTTTAAACTAATTACACCTACTCTAAGCCCCCTAATAAAATAACAAAGCCCCCCAAAATAAAAAATTCCCTACCCTATTCTAAAATACAAATATTACAAGCTCTTTTACCTTACCAGCCCTGAACAGGGCCCTTTGCGGGGCATGCCCCAAGAATTTCAGCTCTTTTGCCTGTAAAAAAAAACATACAATACCCCCCCCCCAACATTACAACCCACCACCCACATACCCCTAATCTAACCCAAACCCCCCTTAAATTAACCTAACACTACCCCCCTGATGATCTTCCTACCTTGTCTTCACCATGCCAGGTTCACCGATCCGTCCTGGCTCCAAGATCTTCATCCAACCCAAGTGGGGGCTAGACATCCACTGAAGAAGTCCAGAAGAGGGTCCAAAGTCTTCCTCCTATCCGGCAAGAAGAGGACATCCGGACCGGCAAACATCTTCTCCAAGCGGCATCTTCTATCTTCTTCCATCCGATGACGACCGGCTCCATCTTGAAGACCTCCAGCGCGGATCCATCCTCTTCTTCCGACGACTAGACGACGAATGACGGTTCCTTTAAGGGACGTCATCCAAGATGGCGTCCCTCGAATTCCGATTGGCTGATAGGATTCTATCAGCCAATCGGAATTAAGGTAGGAATTTTCTGATTGGCTGATGGAATCAGCCAATCAGAATCAAGTTCAATCCGATTGGCTGATCCAATCAGCCAATCAGATTGAGCTCGCATTCTATTGGCTGATCGGAACAGCCAATAGAATGCGAGCTCAATCTGATTGGCTGATTGGATCAGCCAATCGGATTGAACTATATTCTGATTGGCTGATTCCATCAGCCAATCAGAAAATTCCTACCTTAATTCCGATTGGCTGATAGAATCCTATCAGCCAATCGGAATTCGAGGGACGCCATCTTGGATGACGTCCCTTAAAGGAACCGTCATTCGTCGTCTAGTCGTCGGAAGAAGAGGATGGATCCGCGCTGGAGGTCTTCAAGATGGAGCCGGTCGTCATCGGATGGAAGAAGATAGAAGATGCCGCTTGGAGAAGATGTTTGCCGGTCCGGATGTCCTCTTCTTGCCGGATAGGAGGAAGACTTTGGACCCTCTTCTGGACTTCTTCAGTGGATGTCTAGCCCCCACTTGGGTTGGATGAAGATCTTGGAGCCAGGACGGATCGGTGAACCTGGCATGGTGAAGACAAGGTAGGAAGATCATCAGGGGGGTAGTGTTAGGTTAATTTAAGGGGGGTTTGGGTTAGATTAGGGGTATGTGGGTGGTGGGTTGTAATGTTGGGGGGGGGGTATTGTATGTTTTTTTTTACAGGCAAAAGAGCTGAAATTCTTGGGGCATGCCCCGCAAAGGGCCCTGTTCAGGGCTGGTAAGGTAAAAGAGCTTGTAATATTTGTATTTTAGAATAGGGTAGGGAATTTTTTATTTTGGGGGGCTTTGTTATTTTATTAGGGGGCTTAGAGTAGGTGTAATTAGTTTAAAATTGTTGTAATATTTTTCTTATGTTTGTAAATATTTTATTATTTTCTGTAACTTAGTTCTTTTTTATTTTTTGTACTTTAGATAGTTTATTTAATGTTATTTATTTGTAGCAATTGTGTTTAATTAATTTATTGATAGTGTAGTGTTAGGTTAATTGTAGGTAATTGTAGGTAGTTTATTTAATTATTTTATTGATAGGGTAGTGTTAGGTTTAATTATATCTTAGGTTAGGATTTATTTTACAGGTAAATTGGTAATTATTTTAACTAGGTAACTATTAAATAGTTCTTAACTATTTAATAGCTATTGTACCTGGTTAAAATAATTACAAAGTTGCCTGTAAAATAAATATTAATCCTAAAATAGGTATAATATAATTATAATTTATATTGTAGCTATATTAGGATTTATTTTACAGGTAAGTATTTAGCTTTAAATAGGAATTATTTATTTAATAAGAGTTAATTTATTTCGTTAGATAAAAATTATATTTAACTTAGGGGGGTGTTAGTGTTAGGGTTAGACTTAGCTTTAGGGGTTAATACATTTATTAGAATAGCGGTGAGCTCCGGTCGGCAGATTAGGGGTTAATAATTGAAGGTAGGTGTCGGCGATGTTAGGGAGGGCAGATTAGGGGTTAATACTATTTATGATAGGGTTAGTAAGGCGGATTAGGGCTTAATAACTTTATTATAGTAGCGCTCAGGTCCGCTCGGCAGATTAGGGGTTAATAAGTGTAGGTAGGTGTCGGCGACGTTGTGGGGGGCAGATTAGGGGTTAATAAATATAACATAGGGGTCGGCGATGTTAGGGCAGCAGATTAGGGGTACATAGGGATAACGTAGGTGGCGGCGGTTTACGGAGCGGCAGATTAGGGGTTAAAAGTGTAATGCAGGGGTCAGCGATAGCGGGGGCGGCAGATTAGGGGTTAATAAGTGTAAGGTTAGGGGTGTTTAGACTCGGGGTACATGTTAGGGTGTTAGGTGCAGACTTAGGAGGTGTTTCCCCATAGGAAACAATGGGGCTGCGTTAGGAGCTGAACGCTGCTTTTTTGCAGGTGTTAGGTTTTTTTTCAGCTCAAACAGCCCCATTGTTTCCTATGGGAGAATCGTGCACGAGCACGTTTTTGATGCCGGCCGCGTCCGTAAGCAACTCTGGTATCGAGAGTTGCATTTGCGGTAAAAATGCTCTACGCTCCTTTTTTGGAGCCTAACGCAGCATTTGTTTGAACTCTCGATACCAGAGTTAAATTTATGGTGCGGCCAGAAAAAAACCCGCGGAGCGTTAACAGCCCTTTTACCGCCGAACTCTAAATCTAGGCCTGAGATAGCTACAATATAATTAATAATTACATTGTAGCTATTTCAGGGTTTATATTTATTTTACAGGTAACCTGGTATTTATTTTAACTAGGTACAATAGCTATTAAATAGTTAATAACTATTTAATAGCTATCTAGTTAAAATAATTACCAATTTACCTGTAAAATAAATCCTAACCTAAGTTACAATTACACCTACACTATCAATAAATTAAATAAACTACAAATATCTAAACTAAAATACAATTAAATACACTAAGCTAAATTACAAAAAAACAACACTAAATTACAAAAAATAAAAAAAGATTACAAGATTTTTAAGCTAATTACGCCTATTCTAAGCCCCCTAATAAAATAATAAAGCCCCCCCCCCAAAAAAAAATCCCTACCCTATTCTAAATTACAAAATCAGCCAATCAGATTGGGCTTGCATTCTATTGGCTGATCGGAAAAGCCAATAGAATGCGAGCTCAATCTGATTGGCTGAATGGATCAGCCAATCAGATTTTCTTACCTTAATTCCGATTGGCTGATAGAATCCTATCAACCAATCGGAATTCGAGGGACGCCATCTTGGATGACGTCATTTAAAGGAAACTTTATTCGTCGTTCAGTCGTCGGGCCAGCTGGATGTTCCGTGTCGGAGGTCCAAAGAAAGAAGATTGAAGATGCCGCTTGGAGGAAAACTTTGCCCCGATGGAGAACCTCTTCTTTGCCGCTTGGATGAAGACATCGCCGGGATGGAAGACTTCTTCTTTGGCACCTGAATGAAGACATCGCCCGGATGGAAGACTTCTTCTTTGCCGCTTGGATGAAAACATCACCCAGATGGAAGACTTCTTCTTTGCCGCTTGGATGAAGACATCACACGGATTGGATGAAGAGTTCGACCGGCTGGGTGAAGACGACTCAATGTAGGGAGATCTTCTGGGGCTTAGTGTTAGGTTTTTTTTTAAGGGGGGGTTTGAGTGGGTTTAGAGTAGGGGTATGTGAGTGGTGGGTTGTAATGTTGGGAGTGGTATTGTGTTTTTTTTTACTGGCAAAATAGCTGATTACGGGGGGCGGAGCCAGCTATCCAAGGACAGAGACGTGCCTGTGTTAAGCTCCTGACTAAACTTTGATATAACTATGGGTATCTCTATCAAAATTTGTGTTCTGAACACCTACAATAGCATTTGACCATGTCTGGATAACTTTGGTGGAGTTGTGGGGGCTGGCTGAGATTGGACTGAGCCGGAGAGCAAAACAGCAACACTACCATGCGGAAGGCCGCGACCATGTGGGAATTAGAGATGGCGCGGCTCCTTCATAACCACTTCCACAGTCTCACACAAGCTCTTCATGAGGCTTTTGGGAATAGCGCACTCTTCAATGACAACAGTGAGCGAGTCACTGCGAATACAAGTTTCTGCTTCGACGCCACAGACTTGGCCACGGACACTAAACAATGTGCAGACGCATTAACAGCCCCACAGGTGGAAGCCGACAGCGGGTAGGCTAGCCTCTATCCCTATAGCAGCAGCAACTCATGACAGTATCTTAGAAATGGGGATAGATCAGTCAGTCGCTGAGGATGATGGTGCAAAAGCAATACGGGATCTAAACCCACTACAACCTGCTGCGGTGAAGCCTATGTTAGACTGCCCTAGCTTGGATTCCGTGATGGAGGTGATTGCTGGTCGGACCCACAGAGTCTCGGCCCCTAAGATGAATGAGGCATGTGTAGCACTTGGAGCAAGAACACTGGCTTTATTGACTGTGGAAGCCATCACATCGGCTCATGCAGCGGCAGTTACTGCTGAAGCCGAAAAAGGTCATCTCACTTTATTGCGACCCTGGAGTGGCGATATTGATAAGGCCCGACCGGCACTCACATCAACCCAGACATATGGATGGGACATACCCGGGAGGGCTCACGCTGATGAGCTCTCTCATAACCCGGGAGTGTCTGCATTTAATGCCACGCTGCATCCAAAGGCTGTTCACTTGCCTGGGACTCTGACTTATCTATGGGAATTTAAGCTCCGGATAATCGATACTCGCAGCAGCCTGAAAGCTGGGGTAGGATAGAGTCACTGCTTCTATTACCTCCTGGTGGCCTAGCCTATCTACACTGAATGTTAGATTTGATGTTAGACTGCAGAAAGACACTGTTAAAAACGTATCTGACTTGATTGTTCTTGCACTGATCTATTATAAATCACTCACTATGTATGTCTGATATCTCTATATCTCTATTTGAGCATTTTGTTTATGCGTGGAGTATGTTCAGTGCTTTCCCCTCAGTCAAACTGGGCAATACAGTTACCCAAGTTCTTACCTGGACTAATTAACTGTTTAGCATGTTTTGTTATAGTTAAGATAAACGCTGTGTTCATTCTCCTTTTCATTTACTAATTACCTTAGGTACCCATTTATTCTAATCTACATTATGTTATGCTGGCAAAATGTTTTTTCAAACATTCACTACATGTGTTTACTTACACGTCTCTTTTCTGAAAATCCTGCATATGTGACATACTGATCTCTAAGGTGAACTAATACTATGATAGCCAAACTCTTTGGTGCTAACATTCACTCTAGTTCTTACCATGCCCAGTACATTTATGAGAAACAAGCTTTTATTTTTACGCGATAACTGTTCATATTATCTTATAACTCCAAACTTGGTTTGTCCTATCTAGCTTACAATTGCAAACTCCTACTGTAATTGGTCTCCCCCATCTTATCATGACATGAATACTTATATTACATTACAGATCAGTCTGACAGGTACCAAATGTCTATATACTTCCATAAATCTCCCTATATGCTGAGCCACTCCTTTGTTAATTTTTACTATTAACAATTACCCTCTTGTCATAGTGTTTAGTCTATATTACTAATCATATTCAAATGACCACCTCCTCCCCCTCCCCCCCCCCATCTCTAGATAATGTACCTCCTTGTTCAGGAGGGCCACTCACGCGGTCTCTCTAGCATGTACCGCAACTTTATATAGTAACAGTATTAATGTGACATTCCTTAATCTCACCTATATTGTGTCACCAGTCATATATGTCTACAGAATGTTTTAAAGTATTGTAATGGAGTTTGAAGTTGTGAGATTCCTCCTATGTATATTCAAATCTTCTTGTAGCTCCTATGGAATCTCTCTATTTTATTTTCTCTGTTTTCTCTATTACAAAGCTAGTTATGCATGTTTATAAAATGTTTCCCTTGAGTTTTACAAGTATTAATACAGCACTCATTAAATTCATTTATGCGGTAACACAAGTATACAGTATGACTTTGGATTGGTTCAAGTTATAAGGGAATCCCCTAACTCTCTATCTTATAAAACTAGTCATGCATACCCTCGGGTTTACCTAGTATGTACCGCAACTCTAAATAGTAAAAGTTTTAATGTGACATCCCCACATCTAACCTATATTGTGTCACTAGTTATATATGTCTACAGATTGTGTTAAAGTATTTTAGTAGAGTTTGAAGCTGTGAGATTCCTCCTATGTACACTCAAATCATCCTGTAGCCCCTATGGAATCTCTTCATTTTATTTTATTTTCTCTGTTCTCTCTACTACAAGACCAGTCATGCATGTTTATAAAATGCTTCCCTTGAGTCTTTCAAGTATCAATGTAGCACTCATTAAATTCATCTAAGCGGTAACATAAGTATACAGTATGACTATGGATTGTTTCAAGACATAAGGGAATCCCCTGATTCTCTATCCTATAATATTAGTCATGCATACCTTCAGAATGTTTTCAAGCAAAATTAAACTTGAAAATGTGAGGTACTTGTTCTGTATGTTTAAATTCCTTGGTGTTACAATGGTTATGACTATATCTCTGAAAGTATGTTGGACATAATTTTGTTGATTCTTTCCTGTATTAACATACTTCTTGATGCATGACATGTATGTTGTAACCTGTTTTCAACCTCAATAAAAATGTTTAAAAAAAAAATAAAAAATAAATAAAAAAATAGCTGATTACTTTGGGGCATGCCCCGCAAAAGGCCCTTTTAAGGGCTGGTAATAGAGCTGTTAACCTTTGTAATTTAGAATAGGGTAGGGAATTTTTTTTATTTTGGGGGGCTTTATTATTTTATTAGGGGGCTTAGAATAGGTGTAATTAGCTTAAAAATCTTGTAATCTTTTTTTATTTTTTGTAACTTAGTGTTTGTTTTTTTGTAATTTAGTTTAGTGTATTTAATTGTATTTTAGTTTAGATATTTGTAGTTTATTTAATTTATTGATAGTGTAGGTGTATTTGTAACTTAGGTTAGGATTTATTTTACAGGTAAATTGGTAATTATTTCAACTAGGTAGCTATTAAATAGTTATTAACTATTTAATAGCTATTGTACCTAGTTAAAATAAATACCAAGTTACCTGTAAAATCAATATAAACCCTAAAATAGCTACAATGTAATTATTAATTATATTGTAGCTATCTTAGGGTTTATTTTATAGGTAAGTATAGAGATTTAAATAGGAATAATTTAGTTAATATTATTAATATTATTTAGATTTATTTTAATAATAATTAAGTTAGGGGTGTTAGAGTTAGATAGGGTTAATATAGTTTATATATATATATATATATATATATATATATATATATATATATATATAATAATAATAATAATGATATTAACTATATTAACCCTAATATAATTAGGGTTAATATAGTTAATATAGGTGGCGTCGGTGTAGGGGGGTCAGATTAGGGGTTAATAGTTAATATAGGTGGCGCGGTGTAGGGGGATTAGATTAGGGGTTAATACATTTATTATAGGTGGCGGCGGTGTAGGGGGATTTAGATTAGAGGCAAAAGAGCTGATTACTTTGTGAAAATGCCCCGCAAAAAGCCCTTTTAAGGGCTGGTAAAAGAGCTGATTACTTTAGGGCAATGGCCAGCAAAAAGCCCTTTTAAGGGCTGGCAATAGAGCTGTTACTTTGGGGCAATGCCACGCAAAAGGTCATTTTAAGGGCGGGTAATAGAGGTGATTACTTTAGGGGGATTAGATTAGGGGTTAATGTATTTAATATAGCTGGCGGCGGTGTAGGGGGATTAAATTAGGGGTTAATAATTTTAATATAGCTGGCGGCGGGGTAGGGGGATTATATTAGGGGTTAATAATTTTAATATAGCATGTGGCGGGGTAGGAGCTCACATTAGGGGGTAGGTAATGTCGATGGTGGCAGTGTAAGGGGCTCACATTAGGGGGTAGGTAATGTAGGTGGCGGCGGTGTAAGGGGCTCACATTAAGGGGTAGGTAATGTAGATGGCGGCGGTGTAAGGGGCTCACATTAGGGGGTAGGTAATGTAGGTGGCGGCGGTGTAAGGGGCTCACATTATTGGGTAGTTAATGTAGATGGTGGCAGGGTCCGGGAGCGGCGGTTTAGGGGTTAATAACTTTATTAGGTGCGGCAGGGTCCGGGAGCGGCGGTTTAGGGGTTAATACATTTATTATTAGGAGTGAGAGGGGGGATAGCGGATAGAGGGTTAAACGTGTTGGGCTAAGTTTGGGAGGCGTGTTAGACAGTACGGGAGATTTAATAACTTAGTAAGGTTTTGTAGGCGCCGGCAGTTTCTAAAGTGCCGTAAGTCACTGGCGACTCCAGAAATTTGTACTTACGCAGATTTCTGGACATCGCTAGTTTGTCTGACTTACGGCACTTTAGCAATTTGCGGCGGGGTATATTGGATAGCTCGAGTTGCGAGCTGAAACTACGGGCGGCGGGGGTTCCCTCGCTTCCGCCACAAACTATGATCTATATCGGATCGCGCCCCTGGCCTTAAATCAGTATATCCTTAAACAGAACAAAATATGTTGCAGAAATAATTCCAGAAAAACTATTTAGAAATGTTCATAAAATTGAAGAAGAGAAACGTTTAATCATAACACATGACATGGATTGAATCTAAGTATGGACCAGATGAGAGGTGGATCATTTAAATTTAAATGAACATTGGACCTTCTCCAAAAGCAGCAGATTTTTTTTAATAGCTTGTAGCCCATGTTAAATGGGACAGTTGAAGTCTTGGGTAACTATAATTATAGCTGTGAACCTTCAATTCAATGAAATCCTACAACGGACATATTTTATTATATGTTCCTGTGAAATATTGGATAATGTGAAGATATGACTTAATAAGACAATGGCAAAAACTATTATTTTACTGTTATTCCAGGAAGTAAAATTACTTTCTTTCATGTAATTGGCAAGAGTCCATGAGCTAGTGACGTATGGGATATACAATCCTACCAGGAGGGGCAAAGTTTCCCAAACCTCAAAATGCCCATAAATGGGGGCGGAGCCGGAACGCCATCTAAGATGGCTGTGTCTATCTGAAGCTCCTGCTAGTGGAAACAAATAAGGCAGAATTACCATACCTAAAAAGCTCGTTTGAGTTCAGGAGCGGTATAGATCGATCGGGGACACTGCGGTACATCTCCTGCTTCTTTCAAAGTCCCGATTCAGTAAATCTGACAGCCGCGACCCCGGAGGCCTACAGAGCATGAGAATCTGAGTAATGGCGGCCACCTGAACCTCCGATGCAGTGTGACTAGATTATTTGCTATCAGCTATTCTGGGGTAAGTGCCGGAGTGACCCTTAAGACATAAAAGCAGACGGAACCCCAAATGATATTGATTATCGATAAGCCTCATAATTATCACTCACACATGGGAGGAGGAAAAGAGCTGCTGTCACAGCTGCCGTTACATAAGACTCTCACAAGTAATTAAACCATGAACATAGGGAATTGCACATCTTCTTGGCCAGCAATAGTTGGGCGGATAAACAGACGCCACACTGCATAATTCCCCCTGAATAGAACAATAAGACTATCACTCTCAGAAACGCAAATGCAACCTTAATACCACATGATAAAACATTTTCAGCTCCTATCTATAAATAATTGCACAAATAAATGCATAACTCATCACAACAATGTCTACCAGAAGAGTGAATAAATCAGACAAACAGACCAAAGCGACTGCAGGAAATGTGGGCTCATTTTTTAAGGCTATAGACAAACAGAAATCTGCTGAAGATAATATTATTAACATGGCAGAAAACATAGCAGACAACGTACAAGATTCACAAAATGTGACTGACCTAGAACCTACACCTATAGACAAAAGCACAGGAATAGATAAAGAAGGCCCTGTCACACTTAAAGCAATGGAGCAACTAATAAACCAGGTGAAATCCTGTATAAAGGAAGAGTGTGCTGACCTTAAAAAGGAATTAAATGATCTAGGAACCAGAGTAGAGACACTGGAGGAGGACAGGGAAGAAATTACTTCTGAGATTCGGTTAATGTCCAACAAGATGCGTCATCAACAAAACCAAATAGTTGAACTGGAATCAAAATTAGATGACATTGAGAATAGGACGAGACGTAATAACTTGCGTCTAAAAGGGATCCCTGAAACTGTGTTAGGACCTCATTTACGTAATTATTTAGAGGGTCTATTCAGATCACTGCTGGGAGATGATTACCCTGACTCTACCACTATTCAACTTGAAAGAGCACACCGCTCCTTGAAACCAAAACCTACTGATGATAATCCACCCAGAGACGTGGTGCTTTGCTTTACAAAGTTCCAGGGAAAGGAACTTATCCTCCAACATGCACGCCAACAACAATCTTTTCAATATCAAGGGGCTACAGTCAAATTTTTCGCTGATCTCTCGATAAGAACTCTACAGAAAAGACGAGAATTCAATGCCCTTACTCAGCATCTTCGAAACTTAAACATTCCATATAGGTGGGGGTTCCCTGTCCAAATACAAGTAACCAAAAATGGAAGGCGGTTTGACTGTGCACATCCAGAAGAGATCACAATCTTTTGTAACAAATTGAATATTTCACCGCCAACCGTGATACAAAGAGAGGATTCCCCACCATTGAGTTAAAAAAGACTCATACCACAGTCCTCAAATAACAAAGCATGGAGTGATATAGTTAAAAATCCTCCCAACAAACGACATCAATTCCAGGATCTCCAACGGATGGATCAAACTCAGAAATCTCTGGAAACCTCCTAACCGAGATGACTAAAAGCCTGCTGAATGAACTCCCACCTTTACACATCTTTTCCTACCCTCTCTGGAGAAATGTCCCAAGGAGCGAGTAATGTCAAACTATAAAGACACCCTCTGATAGGAGAGACTTATTGAACATTTCGCATATCAGACAAAAAGACCAATAGAAAAGAGAGAGACTATCTCTGACAGCCGTTGGCTCTGATACCCAAGCTCCACAGACGAACTTCTTGGCTGGATGCTCCAGATGGATCTTGCAGACTTAGAATTTGTTTGATATACACTTAACTAGTTATTATTATTGTTTTTTTTATAGTGAGGCTTTTACAGGACCTATAGAGAAGTTGTTTGTTTTCTCTTTAGGTTTTCAGTACCCACAAGAAGCCTCAGAATTACTGGTTTGTTTGTTTGCTGTTGGTAAGTTGATTGCCTTGATGTTTTAATGTTCCCAATCCGATATCTCTATAACACACAAGATGTCTGGATTATTATATGATATGTCTGTTGAGTATACAAGCCTTGACTTAAACTGTTAAAACATGTATTGTTGTCCCTTCACACTTTGTTATTCTTGCTATGCCCTGCACCCTCTAATTAGTGATAGCTAATAGACATTACATCAGGTCTTAAAATTATTTCAACTCTGTTACAAAAAAAAAAAAAAAAGAGACCCCATCATGCAAGAGGTTTTATAATTAATAAGTATCTAACCCTCCTGACTCATTGTACATTTGCAAAGCCTTATTATTCCACTACACAACCCTTTTATATCTTCTCTCTAAATAAAACAGTTGACAGGTTTTACTAAAACTATACACCACTCTATCCAATCTACCAACTCACCCCACCTCTACATCTATCATCCTACATCCCCTATCCAACTAACTACAAGGAAATTGCTCTAAGATTGTTACCGCATCACTGGTATAGATTATGATGACTACAGATGTAGTAACCAATGGAAAACAAATCCATTCTAATAAGCTCCAAATAGCTACCCAAAATGTTAAAGGATTTTTATCACCTCAGAAATGCTCTATAGGCCTTCATGATTTCCACAAAAAGAATCTTGATATAGTATTTGTCCAAGAGACACATTTTAGGAAAAGAAACGAACCCAAACTCCCCACATTTTACTTTGACCAACACTTCGCCATCTCCAATCATACTAAAAAGAACGGAGTGTGCATACTTATCAAAAGAGGTCTACCCTTTGAATTATTACACCGGAGCCAAGATGACGAAGGCAGATTTATTCTACTAGTTGGGCTTTGCTATGGCAAACCCATCACACTACTAAATTTGTACGCCCCAAACAAACCTAACCCATCATTTTTTAGAAAGGTAATGAACTTGTTACTAGACCACGCAAAGGGCTCCATATTCATTGCAGGAGATTTTAACTTCCCCTTAGACCCCTCATTAGATGTATCATCCGGGAAATCCTACATATCCGCCAGAAACATTAAAGCTAACTGGTTAGCTCTGCAGAAAATACCCACTTTTGACACCTGGAGGTTGACCCATACCAAGATCAAAGATTTTACCTTCTTTTCCCACCCCCAAAAAGTATACAGTCGACTAGATTACATACTATGTGATCAATCATCTCTCCATCTACTTATAGACTCTAAATTGTCCCAAATACCATGGTCAGACCATGCAATGGTTATTAGCTCATTCACCTGGCCCCAAAGATCAGGGATAAGAAACTCATGGAGACTAAATGATGCAATCTTTACTGATGCACAGATCCTTAAAAATATTACAGAAAAAACCTCAATGTTCTTTGAGATTAACGACCCACTAAATACATCACAAGGTAACAATTGGGAAACATATAAATGTTTTATCAGGGGTGAGATAATCAAACAAACCGCACAACATCGAAAACAGATTAATAATTGCTATTGTACTCTCCTCAACACATTAAAATCTGCAGAGGCTGAACATAAAAAAAACCCACCTTCGAATGAATTATTACAAAAAGTCATTTTAGCTAGAGAAGATCTTAACCAACATCTCATGAAAAATGCACATCGCAGAGCACTAGCACTTAATGCCAAATTTTTTTGGGGAAAAAATAAGGCAGGGAAGCTTATGGCTCGGTCACTCAAAAAAAAAACATACAAAACATTTATTAAAACAATCCAAGATGGGCAGCAAACCCATATCAACTCCAAAATAGCCAATACGTTTGCAGAATATTACAAGGGACTATATAACTTAAATGCCAGCAATCCCATAAAGGACAAAAAAATAAACATTGAAAATTACCTCTCACAAATAGATCTTCCCACCTTAGATGAAACCAGTAAAACCAAATTAATCTCTCCATTCACATCAATTGAATTACAAGACGTAATCCACCAATTAACACCAGGAAAAGCGCCAGGGCCAGACGGCTTCACACCAAAATTTTATAAACTGATGACACCTCACATTAAGACACATCTCCTATCATTATATAACTCCCTCACTGACACAAATCCCCTCTCTGATCAAATGCTTGGGGCCAACATTACTGTCATTCCCAAGCCAGGTAAAGACCCAAATAGAGTTGAAAATTATAGGCCAATATCACTTTTAAATGTTGATCTGAAAATATTCACCAAACTATTAGCGAACAGACTTAAAGCTCACCTCCCTTATTTAGTTAATGAAGACCAGGTGGGCTTTATACCCACACGAGAAGCTAAGGATAATACCACCAGACTTCTACAAATCATACACCATACTTCGATTAACAACAAGCCACTCACCCTGTTGTCAACGGATGCTGAGAAAGCGTTCGACAGGGTGGAGTGGCAATTCATTTGGGCAGCTCTTTTAAAATTCGGAATCCCCCAACAATTTATAAACAAGATCTTAGCTATATACTCACGCCCTAATGCCAAGGTAATAATTAACAACACATTGTCAGACACTTTTCAGATAACAAATGGCACACGACAGGGCTGCCCCCTATCGCCCCTATTATTTGCTCTGTCAGTGGAAGTACTAGCAACTAGAGTCAGATCAGCTAAAGAGATAGAGGGGATTAAGATAGGAACATATGAAACCAAATGTCTGTTATTTGCAGACGACATTCTGTTCACCCTGTCAAACCCCCAGAGGTCACTTCCGATACTTGCAAATATCTTATCAGAATATAAATCAATGTCAAACTTTTCCATTAATATGGGTAAATCGGTGATTTTGGGTCTGAGAAACTCTACTGCAGACAATCAATTTATTAAAGCAAATACCCCGTACGTCTCAGCTAAACAGTTTACATACTTAGGACTAGTGATTAAACCCACCATATCAGAGACAATAGACACTAATTACACTAGCCTCAAACAAAAAATAGAAGTAGAACTCAATTCCTGGCACCGTTCAGGCCACCTGTCCTGGATGGGGAGGGTAAATGCTATTAAAATGTCAATACTCCCTAAAATACTATATATTATGCAAACCCTAGTCCTAGCTCCATCGACAACATTTATTAGTAATTTACAGAAAATGTTAAACAGATTCATATGGTCTTTTTCTAAGCCAAGAATCCAGAATCATACTACCTATATCTCTAGAGAACTTGGGGGCATGGGAGTCCCAAATATTCAAAATTATTACATAGCTATTCATCTATCACGAATAATATGCTGGAATCAAGCCATTAACCCCAAGATTTGGGTTACGGTAGATGAACAAGCTATTCATGATGTCAAGATGGGGGACCTCTGCTGGATGCCACACAAACTCAGACCTAAACTAGCCACACACAACCCCCTTATAGAGGAGACTCTACGGGTTTGGGATAAAACAATCTATTTAAATAACAAGATTTCCACACCAAACTCTCCTCTTACACCTATATTGCACAATAATATCTTTCCAGATTTAAGCTCTAGTAAACCAAAAGCTACTGATGAAAAACCTAGAAGTGTTCCCATTTATTCCTTACTAAAAAATGGCCAGATTAAAACTTTTCAAGAGATAAAAGATGATATAGGCCCCCTCTACATACATGGTTCTCATACTTTCAAGTAAGACATTTTATCAATAACCATCCACACAAGACTCAGTTTACCAGACCCTTGACTCCGTTTGAAACGTTCTGTATTCTCCCCAACACCCCTAGACATCTCATATCTTTCATATATAACTTAATGATACTTTCATCCTCTCAAAAGCCCTCATCCTTTCGAACACACTGGGAACGTGAATTAAACCTACAACTAGACGATTCAATACGGAAAAGATGTTTTAAATCTATAAAGAAATCCTCCACTTCACTGAATATAGTTGAGACTAATTATAAGCTTTTATCACGGTGGTATCTAACCCCTGTTCGACTTCACAAAATATACCCATCAGTCTCACCTAGATGTTGGAGGAAATGCGGAGGCCTCGGCTCACTGCCCCATATATGGTGGGAATGCCCACTTATTAAACTGTTCTGGTGTCAAGTTGAAGAACGAATAAATACCATATTGAACACAGATATAACCCTTGACCCACAGATGATCTTACTTAATAATTTACCGAACCTCCATTGCCAATACAAAATGAGTTTGTTACAGATACTGATTAATAGCGCCAAAAGGCTTATCCCTCGTTTGTGGAAATCACCCCAAACTCCTAGCTTAAATCAATGGTTACAAGAAATAAAACACGTTTTAGCACTTGAAGAATTATACCATAATTATAACAACAAAACAGAGCATTTGGCTAATGTCCTTTTCCTTTGGAACCAAGCTACTTCCTGTTGAAATAACTAAATATCATTAAAACCTGAAATGCAAAGAATTTCCTTGATCCTTGTAATATCCCATACCCCCTCCTCTTTTCCTCATTCTTTTTCCCTCTCCCTTACAAACCCCTGAAATCTCCTGATCCTTATATTGTATATTTGGTTGTTTTTGGTTATGTTTCCGATCAAAAATTGGAATGTATTCTTATATATATGTTTCGCATAAGAATGTACAATTGTTACCGATTTATTATTGATCCTGTTTCTCTCTAAAACTCAATAAAAAAACATTGAATTCAAAATGCCTATAAATACACAAAGTGAAAAGAAGTGGAGCACCGGGTGTTCGCGGAGGGTAAAAAACAATTTTATTAAAGTAAATTCACAAACAAAGGGACCATCGTCCCTGGGGTAAAATCTTTCAAGGTGGTAAAAGGATAGAGTTAGGCTAACATGTTTTAAAGATCCTTTAGATAGGAAACTTGAATCTTATCTAAGGAAGGCTTATTTATGTTCAGGTCATCTTCTTAGGCCTGCTATTTCTTTGGCTGATATTGCAGCTGCTTCAACTTTTTGGTTGGAAACTTTAGCGCAACAAGTATCAGACCATAATATGTATAGCATTGTTAAGTTAATTCAACATGCTAATAATTTTTTGTGATGCCATTTTTGATATCATCAGAATTGATGTTAGATATATGTCTTTAGCTATTTTAGCTAGAAGAGCTTTATGGCTTAAATCTTGGAATGCTGATATGACTTCTAAATCAGCGTTGCTATTAGTGATGTCGCGAATAGTTCGCCGGTGAATATTTCCCGGTGAACATAGCATGTTTGTGTTTGCCGCGGCGGGCAAACATATGCGATATTCGATCCGCCCCCTATTCGTCATCATTGAGTAAACTTTGACCCTGTATCTCACAGTCTGCAGACGCATTTCAGCCAATCAGCAGCAGACCCTCCCTCCCAGCTCCTGGACAGCAGCCATTTTAGATTAATTCGGAAGCTGCATTGTTAGTGAGAGGAGGGACAGTGTAGCTGCTGGTGATTTAATAGGGAAATTAATAGCTAGGCTAGTGTATTCAGTGTCCACTACAGTCCTGAAGGACTCATCTGATCTCTGCTGTAAGGACAGCACCCCAAAAAGCCCTTTTTAGGGCTAGAACATCATTTTATTTTCCTGTGTAATCTATGGGCCTGAGACTGTATGGCAGCCTTAGAAAGAAAATGTTCCTCATAATGGCATACCATTTGCAAAAGTAGATTACTAAATTTATTCTAAATGGGGATTTTAAGTTGTTTTAAGTAGCTGATTTTTTAATGACCATAGAGTGGCTGGGTTTAACATAAAAAGGGAGAGGCCAAGGTGAGGGGATCAATGAAGTCAGAGTAGTCAGTATAACAAGCCAATACGTTTGAAAAAAGGATCATGGCAAGCTGAGGTTAGGAATAATAAAATAAATCAAGAAGACATCTGAATCAATAGTCGTTTGAATCAATAGTTTAACTCTGTATGTAAGATTCTGAAACAGTGTTTAATACATAATCCAGGTAAAGATGGGCAGGAAGGGCAATAGTAGATCCTAACTCCATTTTTATAACAGACTTTGCACTTTTTGGGGGTGACTTTTTGCAGGCTGTGGTTGGATCCTAGAAGGAAAGTGCTGCAAAGTCTCTCTGATTCAAATGTAGGAGGACTAGGGGGTCTGATAAAGTCTTTAGTGTAAATTCCAGGAAAATGCATGGCTTACATGTGCCTGCTTTTTTTACAGCACACATGAATTATAGATTGCTATCTACATTAAATATATGGCTACTTTTTTGTACCAGGCTTTGGTCTTGTGCGGAACCAGATATGGTTGTATGCACTAATCAGTTAAATCTACACACCCCATATATTTGCTGTACTGAACAATGCACTATGTTTTTTTTTATTTGTGCATCCTTTCCCCTGACAGATGCTGGCACTGTATTGTGGACAACATAAACACATATTTTCATCATGCATTGTGGACAACATGAACACATCTTTTTTGTTATACTATAGGGCCTGCACTTTATCATGGCTTCCGGCTGATTTTGTGCCTCTACGGTTTTTGCCATATGTCAGCTTCTGAAGGGAAACCTGTGAGATTTTTTTTGCTAAGGTTTCAAAATAAAATACATTTTATCCAACCATAGATGGTAAACTTTGTTCAGAAAGGGTAAAAGTTGATCCCACACAATAGAATCTAGGCAACCAGGTGGATCAAGATAGCTATCTTTCCCTTCATTAATGTGAAATGCCCAAGTATAACCTGTAGTGCATTTGCACAATTTATAAAATGAAGGCTTAGATGGAATATATTGTTTAAAAAGCAATCTTCTCTAAAATTGTATGAGGGATTCAGATACACAGGTATTCTTGTCAAGGCAAATGTTTCATACGTGTTTTATCAGAGGCCTTATCTTGTATATCCAGTCATGCAAGGGGTCATTTCTAGTTGGGAACTGGGATTTCATTAAAATTCAGAAGCCGCAGCAGCTGTTTATATCTATTCCTCTTCATAATCTCTAGGAAAAGTGGGATAGCCAGGTGCTGATGCCTATAGGAATCTATGCTGGATTTTTTTTACAATATTTATTACTAAGGCCATTGCTCAAAACATTTTAATTTATTTTAGATTAGTGGGATGCCATGTTTTTTTTTTTTTTTTTTTTTTTAACGTGGTGAGAATTTGGATTTGCTGATAGATACTGGCTAGCATATAAATGTGTTTGAGTACCTATGTTGTCTGTGAGAAAAAGAGTAAAATAATTTATTAGGTCACAAACTGAAATGCTGGTTGTGATGCCAGGAGTGGCTTAAATGGGGTATTTCATTGGCAGTCAAGCTTGGTGGCACCCAATTTTCATCTAAAATTGTTGGATGCCTTCTTTTAAAAGGTAGTAGGCTGGGAACACCATCACTAGAAGTTTCACTTATGTGCTCTATATCTGATGCTGTTTCACTATCAGATAAATAAAAGTTGTCACTCCTTGAATCCCACACCATCACTAGAAGTGCCACTTAGGGGCTCTATATATGATGCTGTTTCACTATCAGATAAAGCAAAGGTGTCACTCCTTTAATCCCACATGAGAATAGCGTAAGCCTCTTCTAGGGTATAGTATGATGCCATGATGCAAAAGGGGACATTTTTATTGTTCTTTTTGGTCTTTATTGAAATTTTCATAGTCAAACATATATTATCATTAAATGAAAGGCAACAAGCATACACATGTAATTGACTTTAGTCCATGAAACACATCAGTTGCCTACCTTGTGGGTAGAAAATATATTAAACACCGTGATTTAATCTCCTTGGCTGCTTGAAGAAAAGTTTCCACCGAGATTCTGACTTTTTACTGAACAGTAACAATTAATACTAACAAAGTTCAACTTGAATCCTACTGGCAAAGACACAGCATTTCAGTTTGATTATAACCAAACCTTGAGAAAGAGAGAAGAGACAAATGAAGATAGAGATGAGGAGAGAAATATAGGTCAGGGTATTTTTTTTAACTTCCACCCAATACTAAATCCCTCAAATCAATCACCAATTCCCACTTCACCTTCTAATTCCCACTCTAAACAGCACTGAAAGGGTTATTTTTTTTAAAGTAAGCTAACAGTAAACAAAAAAAAAAAAAGGTTGACCAGAGAGAATGCTCTGATCAGACAAATCACAGACAAAGGGGCATATTTATCAAGCTCTGTTTGTTGCTTGAGGCCCCTTGTTTCCGGCGAGCCTTCAGGCTCACCAGAAACAGAAAGATCTAAAGATTGCTGCTCCATAATTTGTCCACCTGCTCTGAGGTGACAGACAGAAATCAACCCGATTGAATACGATCGGGTTGATTGACACCCCCTGCTAGTGGTCAATTGGCCATGAGTCTGCAGGGGGCGGCATTGCACCAGCAGTTCACAAGAACTGCTGGTGCAATGATAAATGCCAACAGCGTATGCTGTCGGCATTTATCAATGTGTAGCGATTTGCAGCGGGCATGATACGCCACTTTGTATAATTTCCGCTCTCACATTGATACATATGCACCAAAGTGTGATGATCAGAAACAGCAGAAGGGTTACAAAATGAATGGGTTAATAAAAATGACAAAAAGGGAGAAATTGTAACTAAAAAACAAAAACAAAAATCACACCCCAAAAGTACTTAACTGTACTATTATACTGATCAAAGTGATCATATAAATAACAACACTGATCAACACCCAAAGAGTATATATATATATATATATATATATATATATATATTGTCCAGATAGAGGACAGCACAATCTTACACCAATTCAGCTGCCAAGGTGCACTGCAAACCAAATCTGTATCCTCTCCAAGAACACAGGCACTCACTGGTCTTTTAAAATGTAATCCTTTAATCAATCCATTAAAACAATTATATTACCATGACATTTCGGTACACCATTGTACCTTTATCAAATGTGACAAAAATAAATATTAAAAGCTTCATAAATAACTTACCCCAGACCACCACCTAAATACTGTTTGAGTACATCACATGCCGCCAGTTCTCCGTGTGTGAAATCGGCGTCTGACGTCATCAGGGTGCGCTGAACTGTGCGCCCTGTGAGATCGTGGAGCCGGCGTTGCCTTGGCAACATGTAATCAAAACACAGTTTTTGCAGCGACGATGTAATAACCCAATACATTTATGTATTTGCCTATTGAGTATGACGCCGCATATATATGATAGTAGAGATCTCCATACTTATTACATTCGGGTACAAAGTACCCCAAACTTCTGCAATAGTGGATAGAAATATCTGTATATCGGCGCAACACTCAAGACAAAAGACAATTTAAAAACAAAGTGCATATATAAGTGCATCTATACATCATTACATCTATGTCACAATATGTAAAAGACCTGTAGAGCTTTTGATGTCATAAAGACAATAAACAGTGTCAAATTACATATAAAGTGATATACCAGCTTATAATCATGCCTACTAGCAATATGATAGAAACTTAGGAACAATATGTGAGGGCCGTTCTGTATCTTGTTGAGAGTCCCTTGTGCAGCTGCAGGAAGGATATGTATACTCTGGTCTTATTACAAAGACAGATGTTGTCTAGTAGAAGGGGCTAAAGTCCAGAGAGGTATTAATGCCATATGGAGAGATGGTATTCAGCCTGTAGATCCACTTAGTTTCGCATTGTAGCAAAAGATTCCCCCTATCACCTCCTCTTGGGAGGGGGGGTACATGGTCTATAAGCATCGTGCGTAGACTGGAGACCGCATGTTTATGTTGGATACAATGCCTAGCTACTGGTTGTTCCTATTCGCCAGTGCGAAGGGCCTCCACGATCTCACAGGGCGCACAGTTCAGCGCACCCTGATGACGTCAGACGCTGATTTCACACACGGAGAACTTGCGGCATGTGATGTACTCAAACAGTATTTAGGTGGTGGTCTGGGGTAAGTTATTTATGAAGCTTTTAATATTTATTTTTGTCACATTTGATAAAGGTACAATGGTGTACCGAAACGTCATGGTAATATAATTGTTTTAATGGATTGATTAAAGGATTACATTTTAAAAGACCAGTGAGTGCCTGTGTTCTTGGAGAGGATATACATATATATATATCATGATCTAGCACTTTATAGCATTATCTGTTTTCTTCTCTCATCGCAGATTGCAGTGAGGCAAGAGAGAAAATAGAGACATCATCACTGAATCTGGAGACTGCTTGATTTGCTTGTCAAGTCCCCCAGCTGGATTCAGTGCTCATTTTTTTTCACAGCGGGGCGGGACACAGCACAAGTTAGAATGATCCATGCAAATCTAACAAAGCCCAGCTCTTTGAGGACGACATAGAATGTCCTAATGGTGTCTAGGGGTTAACTATCAGCTGCAGGCATTCAAAACTTAATACATGGAGCCATTTATGTATCTCCATGCAATAGCAACAAAATCCAGTAGATTTCAAACTTAGCACATATTTAAAAACAATCAATACATTTACTAAGAACTTTTTGAGTCTCTATGGTTTTTTTAAAAGACTATTAAATTCTATGCATCTTATTCACTAAGGCCTAGATTTGGGGTTTGGCGGTAAAAGGGCTGTTAACGCTCCGCGGGCTTTTTTCTGGCCGCACCATAAATTTAACTCTGGTATCGAGAGTTCAAACAAATGCTGCGTTAGGCTCCAAAAAAGGAGCGTAGAGCATTTTTTCCGCAAATGCAACTCTCGATACCAGAGTTGCTTACGGACGCGGCCAGCCTCAAAAACGTGCTCGTGCACGATTCTCCCATAGGAAACAATGGGACTGTTTGAGCTGAAAAAAAACCTAACACCTGCAAAAAAGCAGCGTTCAGCTTCTAACGCAGCCCCATTGTTTCCTATGGGGAAACACTTCCTACGTCTGCACCTAACACTCTAACATGTACCCCGAGTCTAAACACCCCTAACCTTACACTTATTAACCCCTATTCTGCCGCCCCCGCTATCGCTGACCCCTGCATATTTTTTTTAACCCCTAATCTGCCACTCCGTAAACCGCCGCAATCTACGTTATCCCTATGTACCCCTAATCTGCTGCCCTAACATCGCCGACCCCTATATTATATTTATTAACCCCTAATCTGCCCCCCTCAACGTCGCCGACACCTGCCTACACTTATTAACCCCTAATCTGCCGAGCGGAGCTGAGCGCTACTATAATAAAGTTATTAACCCCTAATCCGCCTCACTAACCCTATCATAAATAGTATTAACCCCTAATCTGCCCGCCCTAACATCGCCGACACCTACCTTCAATTATTAACCCCTAATCTGCCGAGCGGACCTCACCGCTATTCTAATAAATGTATTAACCCCTAAAGCTAAGTCTAACCCTAACACTAACACCCCCCTAACTTAAATATAATTTACATCTAACGAAATAAATTAACACTTATTAAATAACTTATTCCTATTTAAAGCTAAATACTTACCTGTAAAATAAATCCTAATATAGCTACAATATAAATTATAATTATATTATAGCTATTTTAGGATTAATATTTATTTTACAGGCAACTTTGTAATTATTTTAACCAGGTACAATAGCTATTAAATAGTTAAGAACTATTTAATAGTTACCTAGTTAAAATAATAACAAATTTACCTGTAAAATAAATCCTAACCTAAGATATAATTAAACCTAACACTACCCTATCAATAAATTAATAAAATAAACTACCTACAATTACCTACAATTAACCTAACACTACACTATCAATAAATTAATTAAACACAATTCCTACAAATAAATACAATTAAATAAACTAGCAAAAGTACAAAAAATAAAAAAGAACTAAGTTACAAAAAATAAAAAAATATTTACAAACATAAGAAAAATATTACAACAATTTTAAACTAATTACACCTACTCTAAGCCCCCTAATAAAATAACAAAGCCACCCAAAATAAAAAATTCCCTACCCTATTCTAAATTAAAAAAGTTACAAGCTCTTTTACCTTACCAGCCCTGAACAGGGCCCTTTGCGGGGCATGCCCCAAGAATTTCAGCTCTTTTGCCTGTAAAAAAAAACATACCATACCCCCCCCCAACATTACAACCCACCACCCACATACCCCTAATCTAACCCAAACCCCCCTTAAATAAACCTAACACTAAGCCCCTGAAGATCTTCCTACCTTGTCTTCACCATCCAGGTATCACCGATCCGTCCTGGCTCCAACATCTTCATCCAACCCAAGCGGGGGTTGGCGATCCATCATCCGGTGGCTGAAGAGGTCCAGAAGAGGGTCCAAAGTCTTCCTCCTATCCGGCAAGAAGAGGACATCCGGACCGGCAAACATCTTCTCCAAGCGGCATCTTCGATCTTCTTCCATCAGGTGCGGAGCGGGTCCATCTTGAAGCAGGCGACGCGGATCCATCCTCTTCTTCCGTTGTCTCCCGACGAATGACGGTTCCTTTAAGGGACGTCATCCAAGATGGTGTCCCTCGAATTCCGATTGGCTGATAGGATTCTATCAGCCAATCGGAATTAAGGTAGGAATTTTCTGATTGGCTGATGGAATCAGCCAATCAGAATCAAGTTCAATCCGATTGGCTGATCCAATCAGCCAATCAGATTGAGCTCGCATTCTATTGGCTGATTGGAACAGCCAATAGAATGCGAGCTCAATCTGATTGGCTGATTGGATCAGCCAATCGGATTGAACTTGATTCTGATTGGCTGATTCCATCAGCCAATCAGAAAATTCCTACCTTAATTCCGATTGGCTGATAGAATCCTATCAGCCAATCGGAATTCGAGGGACGCCATCTTGGATGACGTCCCTTAAAGGAACAGTCATTCGTCGTTCAGTCGTCGGTCCGGATGGATGTTCCGCGCTGGAGGTCTTCAGGATCCTGCCGCTTCGCTCCGGATGGAAGACCATAGAAGATGCCGCCTGGATGATGACTTCAATCGGATGGAAGATCCTCTTCTGCCCCGCTTGGATGAAGACTTTGACCGGATCATGGACCTCTTCAGCCCCCCGCTTGGGCTTGGATCAGGACATCGGAGGAGCTCTTCAGGACGGATCGGTGAACCTGGATGGTGAAGACAAGGTAGGAAGATCTTCAGGGGCTTAGTGTTAGGTTTATTTAAGGGGGGTTTGGGTTAGATTAGGGGTATGTGGGTGGTGGGTTGTAATGTTGGGGGGGGTATTGTATTTATTCTTTTACAGGCAAAAGAGCTGAAATTCTTGGGGCATGCCCCGCAAAGGACCCTGTTCAGGGCTGGTAAGGTAAAAGAGCTTGTAACTTTTTTAATTTAGAATAGGGTAGGGAATTTTTTATTTTGGGGGTCTTTGTTATTTTATTAGGGGGCTTAGAGTAGGTGTAATTAGTTTAAAATTGTTGTAATATTTTTCTTATGTTTGTAAATATTTTATTATTTTTTGTAACTTAGTTCTTTTTTATTTTTTGTACTTTAGCTAGTTTATTTAATTGTATTTATTTGTAGGAATTGTGTTTAATTAATTTATTGATAGTGTAGTGTTAGGTTAATTGTAGGTAATTGTAGGTAGTTTATTTAATTAATTTAATGATAGTATAGTGTTAGGTTTAATTATATCTTAGGTTAGGATTTATTTTACAGGTAAATTTGTTATTATTTTAACTAGGTAACTATTAAATAGTTCTTAACTATTTAATAGCTATTGTACCTGGTTAAAATAATTACAAAGTTGCCTGTAAAATAAATATTAATCCTAAAATAGCTATAATATAATTATAATTTATATTGTAGCTATATTAGGATTTATTTTACAGGTAAGTATTTAGCTTTAAATAGGAATCATTTATTTAATAAGAGTTAATTTATTTCGTTAGATGTAAATTATATTTAAGTTAGGGGGGTGTTAGTGTTAGGGTTAGACTTAGCTTTAGGGGTTAATCCATTTATTAGAATAGCGGTGAGCTCCAGTCGTCAGATTAGGGGTTAATAATTGAAGTTAGGTGTCGGCGATGTTAGGGAGGGCAGATTAGGGGGTTAATACTATTTATTATAGGGTTAGTGAGGCGGGTTAGGGGTTAATAACTTTATTATAGTAGCGCTCAGGTCCGCTCGGCAGATTAGGGGTTAATAAGTGTAGGCAGGTGTCGGCGACGTTGAGGGGGGCAGATTAGGGGTTAATAAATATAATATAGGGGTCGGCGGTGTTAGGGGCAGCAGATTAGGGGTACATAGGGATAACGTAGGTGGCGGCGCTTTGCGGTCGGAAGATTAGGGGTTAATTATTTTAAGTAGCTGGCGGCGACGTTGTGGGGGGCAGGTTAGGGGTTAATAAATGTAATACAGGGGTCGGCGGGGTTAGGGGCAGCAGATTAGGGGTACATAAGTATAACGTAGGTGGCGGTCGGCAGATTAGGGGTTAAAAAATTTTAATCGAGTGGCGGCGATGTGGGGGGAGCTCGGTTTAGGGGTACATAGGTAGTTTATGGGTGTTATTGTACTTTAGGGTACAGTAGTTAAGAGCTTTATGAACCGGCGTTAGCCAGAAAACTCTTAACTCCTGCTATTTTCAGGCGGCTGGAGTTTTGTCGTTAGAGCTCTAACGCTCACTTCAGAAACGACTCTAAATACCAGCGTTAGGAAGATCCCATTGAAAAGATAGGATACGCAAATGGCGTAGGGGGATCTGCGGTATGGAAAAGTTGCGGCTGAAAAGTGAGCGTTAGACCCTTTAATCACTGACTCCAAATACCAGCGGGCGGCCAAAACCAGCGTTAGGAGCCTCTAACGCTGGTTTTGACGGCTACCGCCGAACTCCAAATCTAGGCCTAAAAGGAATTTGGTGAAAAGAACTAAATAGTCCACTCCTGTCTTAGCAAACCTACAGGGAATTGCTTAAAAACCAGTACATACAGTAGACTTGCATAGTCAACAAATGCATGATAAGAAGGCAATGCAATAGCACATACAGTAGTCTAAACTTCAAATGAGTAGTAGAATTTTTCTGACAAATGTCAAAGTTATGTCTATTTCCACTCCTCCTGTATCATGTGAAAGCAATCAGCCAATCATGAATACATATTAGTATATCCTGTGAATTCTTGAACAAACTCAAAAAGTGTAAATTTAAAAAGACAGTACACATTGTGTTAATGGGATTAAATGGGAAAGTTGTTTAGAATAGCATGCTCTATCTGAATCATGACAGTTTAAAGGGACAGTATACAGGGAGAGCAGAATTATTAGGCAAGTTGTATTTTTGAGGATTAATTTTATTATTGAACAACAACCATGTTCTCAATGAACCCAAAAAACTCATTAATATCAAAGCTGAATAGTTTTGGAAGTAGTTTTTAGTTTGTTTTTAGTTTTAGCTATTTTAGGGGGATATCTGTGTGTGCAGGTGACTATTACTGTGCATAATTATTAGGCAACTTAACAAAAAACAAATATATACCCATTTCAATTATTTATTTTTACCAGTGAAACCAATATAACATCTCAACATTCACAAATATACATTTATGACATTCAAAAACAAAACAAAAACAAATCAGTGACCAATATAGCCACCTTTCTTTGCAAGGACACTCAAAAGCCTGCCATCCATGGATTCTGTCAGTGTTTTGATCTGTTCACCATCAACATTGCATGCAGCAGCAACCACAGCCTCCCAGACACTGTTCAGAGAGGTGTACTGTTTTCCCTCCTTGTAAATCTCACATTTGATGATGGACCACAGGTTCTCAATGGGGTTCAGATCAGGTGAACAAGGAGGCCATGTCATTAGATTTTCTTCTTTTATACCCTTTCTTGCCAGCCACGCTGTGGAGTACTTGGACGCGTGTGATGGAGCATTGTCCTGCATGAAAATCATGTTTTTCTTGAAGGATGCAGACTTCTTCCTGTACCACTGCTTGAAGAAGGTGTCTTCCAGAAACTGGCAGTAGGACTGGGAGTTGAGCTTGACTCCATCCTCAACCCGAAAAGGCCCCACAAGCTCATCTTTGATGATACCAGCCCAAACCAGTACTCCACCTCCAACTTGCTGGCGTCTGAGTCGGACTGGAGCTCTCTGCCCTTTACCAATCCAGCCACGGGCCCATCCATCTGGCCCATCAAGACTCACTCTCATTTCATCAGTCCATAAAACCTTAGAAAAATCAGTCTTGAGATATTTCTTGGCCCAGTCTTGACGTTTCAGCTTGTGTGTCTTGTTCAGTGGTGGTCGTCTTTCAGCCTTTCTTACCTTGGCCATGTCTCTGAGTATTGCACACCTTGTGCTTTTGGGCACTCCAGTGATGTTGCAGCTCTGAAATATGGGCAAACTGGTGGCAAGTGGCATCTTGGCAGCTGCACGCTTGACTTTTCTCAGTTCATGGGCAGTTATTTTGCGCCTTGGTTTTTCCACACGCTTCTTGCGACCCTGTTGACTATTTTGAATGAAACGCTTGATTGTTCGATGATCACGCTTCAGAAGCTTTGCAATTTTAAGAGTGCTGCATCCCTCTGCAAGATATCTCACTATTTTTTACTTTTCTGAGCCTGTCAAGTCCTTCTTTTGACCCATTTTGCCAAAGGAAAGGAAGTTTCCTAATAATTATGCACACCTGATATAGGGTGTTGATGTCATTAGACCACACCCCTTCTCATTACAGAGATGCACATCACCTAATATGCTTAATTGGTAGTAGGCTTTCGAGCCTATACAGCTTGGAGTAAGACAACATGCATAAAGAGGATGATGTGGTCAAAATACTAATTTGCCTAATAATTCTGCACTCCCTGTACACTCATTTTCATATAACTGCATGTAATAGACACTACTATAAAGAATAAGATGCACAGATACTGATCTAAAAATCCAGTATAAAACTGTTTAAAAACTTACTTAAAAGCTCTCAGTTTAGCTCTGCTGAAAAGGCAGTTGGAAAGCCCACTGCAAGTGGCAAATAAGACACTCCTTTCTTTTGGATATTAAAAGACCCTTTGCACAAACAGGAGCAAGTGGAGTAGGTAGCTGACGGTATTCTCATAAAACTTTGGGGTTTGGTTAGGAGTCGGAAAATCAGAGCAATGTTATATAAAAATAAGCAAAACTATACATTTAAAAAAAAAAAAAAATTATGGGCTATATAAATAGATAATCTACAAAACATTTATGCAAAGAAAAAATGAGTGTATAATGTCCCTTTAATTTTGACTTGAGTGTCCCTTTAAATGGACAATGTTATCTATTTCTGTTATCTATAACAGCAACATCAAATAATTTTACGTAAAACTAGTAAAATGAAACTTTAATATCATATATATATATATATATATATATATATATATATATATATATATATATATATATATATATATATATATATACACACACATACACTAATACATCAATATCAGATGTGCACTTCCTACTATTGCTTAAAGGAAAGTAAACACCAAAAATGTTATTTTTAAAAAAGATAAATAATCGCTTTATTTACCATTCCCCAGTTTTGCATAACCAACACTGTTAAAGAAATATACTTTTTACCTCTGTAATTACCTTGTATCTAAGCTTCTGCTGACTGCCTCCTTATTTCAGATCTTTTGACAGACTTGCATTTCAGGCAATTAGTGCTGACTCTTAAATAACTTCACATGCATGAGCACAATGTTATCTATATGAAACACATGAACTAACACCTTCTAGCTGTGAAAAACTGTCAAATGCAGAGGTGGCCTTCAAGGGCTTATAAATTAGCATATGAGCCTACATAGGTTAAGCTTTCAACTAAGAATAACAAGAGAACAAAGTGAATTTGATGATGAAAGCAAATTAGAAAGTTGTTTAAAATTCCATGCCCTATCTGAATCATGAAAGTTTAATTTACTATCCCTTTACATGTTCTGCTAAAGTTCTATAAGCTTTAGGAAGTATCTATCAACAAATGAGCATCAACAGAATGGATTAGCCGGAAGCACCTATCAGTCAGTAAGTAGGAGGTATACAATGGGGTGCTGCTTTATTAGATGCAATATGTATGATAGCATTTTTGAGTATACTGTTTTTTTAAGCCACTGCTCAATAAATATTTGGAAGCAACGCAACCCATGTGTATTAAGCACTATTCAAATATCAGGGGCTCAATCCGATATACGACGTAGTTTTCGGCGCAAGCAAGGGAACACGCTCCGCCCGTAGTTTCACCTCGCACATCGAGGTATCCAATATACCCCGCAGGCAGTTGCAAAAGTGCCGTAAGTCGGACAAACTAGGGATGTCCAGAAATGAGCGTAAGTACAAATTTCTGGAATCACCAGTGACTTAAGTTACGGCACTATAAAAACTGCCAGCGCCTACAAAAACTTAAAACTTAACTTAAACTAAAGTATAAAATCTCCCGTAACTGTCTAACACGCCTCCCAAAAATAGCCCGACACGTATACCCCTATATCCGCAATCCCCCCTCTCACTTCTAATAATAAATGTATTAACCCCACCCCCCACAATGCAATAAGCCTAATTATTAACCCCTAAACTGCCATAGCCCACACCGCAATAAACCTATCCTAGTATTAACCCCTAAACCGCCGTTCCCGGACCCCGCCGCACCTAAATAAAGTGTTTAACCACTAAACCGCCGCTCCCGGACCCCGCCGCCACCTACATTAAATGTATTACCCTCTAATCTGACCCCCCTAAACCGAAGGCACCTATATTAAATTTATTAACCTCTAATCTGACCCCTCTACACCGCCGCCACCTACATTAAATATATTAACCCCTAACCTGACCCCCTACACTGCCGCCACCTACATTAAATATATTAACCCCTAATCTGACTCCCCTACACCGCCGCCACCTACATTAAATGTATAACCCCCTAAACCTAAGTCTAACCCTAACACCCCCTAACTTAATTATTATTTAAATAAATATAAATAATATTAATATTATTAACTAAAGTATTCCTATTTAAAACTAAATACTTACCTATAAAATAAACCATAAAATAGCTACAATATAATTAATAGTTACATTGTAGCTATTTTAGGATTTATATTTATTTTACAGGTAACGTTGTATTTATTTTAACTAGGTACAATAGCTATTAAATAGTTATTAACTATTTAATAACTACCTAGCTAAAATAATTACAAAATTACATGTAAAATAAATCCTAACCTAAGTTACAAATACACCTAACACTACACTATCAATAAATTAATTAAATAAATTAACTACAATTATCTAATATAAAATAAAATTAAATAAACTAAACTATATTACAAAAACAAACAAACACTAAATTACAAAAAATAATATTACAAGAAGTTTAATCTAATTACACCTACTCTAAGCCCCCTAATAAAATAAAAAAGCCCCCCCAAAAAATAAAATTTCCCTACCCTAAACTAAATTACAAATAGCCCTTAAAAGGGCCTTTTGCGGGGCATTTTCCCAAAATAGCCAGCTCTTTTACCAGCCCTTAAAAGGGCTTTATGTGGGGCATTGCCCCAAAGTAATCAGCTCTTTTACCTGTAAAAAAAAAAGAAATACAATACCCCCCAACATTACAACCCACCACCCACACACCCCTACTCTAAAACCCACCCGATCCCCCCCTTAAATAAACCTAACACTACCCCATTGAAGATCACCCTACCTTGAAGTTATGAAGTTCAGTCCGATTGGCTGATTAAATCAACCAATCAGATTTTTCCTACCTTAATTCCGATTGGCTGATAGAATCCTATCAGCCAATCGGAATTCGAGGGATGCCATCTTGGATGACGTCATTTAAAGGACCAGTCATTCGTCGGGTAGTCGTCGGCCGAGGAGGATGTTCCGCGCCGGAGGTCTTCAAGATGGAGCTGCTCATCACCGCAAGGATGAAGATAGAAGATGCCGCTTGGATGAAGACTTCTGCTGGATGGAGAACCTCTTCTGCCCCGATCGGATGAAGACTTCTGCCTGGCTGGAGAACCACTTGTGCCTGGATCGGATGAAGAGTTCGGCCCGGCTGGGTGAAGACGACTCAAGGTAGGGTGATCTTCAATGGGGTAGTGTTAGGTTTATTTAAGGGGGGATCGGGTGGGTTTTAGAGTAGGGGTGTGTGGGTGGTGGGTTGTAATGTTGGGTGGGAGGTATTGTATTTCTTTTATTTTAGTTGAAATATTTTTTATTGAGTACAATTCAAAATGAAGAAATAATGCAAACAATTCCAATAACCATGACATGATCCACCACCCCCACCCTGGATAGCTTGGAACAAAAGTCTTTCTGTGATCTTATATAGTCCCAAGTGCAGAGCAGGATCCTGTTGGTTTAGTCTCTTGTAACTCCTTTTTCAAGTCTTTTTTTTGTTAACCATCCATAACATTTTCCAAATAAAACCTCTTATAAGTGCAGAATAAATGGATAAAATAAAAAAAACAATATTAAACAATATGGGTCACTGTGGTCACAGCCCCCAATCCCAACCTATACCGAATCTCACTTTTCCCTGTCCAATTGATTTTGCATATACCACTTGAGCTCTGCACCTAGTTGTTATCGTACCTGACCCCCTCCATCACCCAGTAAAACCAGACCTTACCAAATGTATCCGTGATATTTTGTAAATGAGCAGCTGTCTCATACATTGCATATGTGTTCTTAATTTTGAGAATAATCTCAGACCATTCCGGAACCCCTGTCTTCCAGTATTTGGCGATGGAAGTCCTAACAATACTGAATATAATCCTAAAGTATTTCTTTTATTTTACAGGTAAAAGAGCTGATTACTTTGGGGCAATGCCCCGCAAAAAGCCCTTTTAAGGGCTGGTAAAAGAGCTGGTTACTTTGGGGCAATGTCTCGAAAAGGCCCTTTTAAGGGCTATTTGTAATTTAGTTTAGGGTAGGGAAATTTTATTATTTTGGGGGGCTTTTTATTTTATTAGGGGTCTTAGATTAGGTGTATTAAGATTAAACTTCTTGTAATATTTTTTTATTTTTTGTTATTTAGTGTTTGTTTTTTTTGGAATATAGTTTTGTTTATTAAATTGTATTTTATATTAGATAATTGTAGTTAATTTATTTAATTAATTTATTGATAATGTAGTGTTAGGTGTATTTGTAACTTAGGTTAGGATTTATTTTACAGGTAATTTAGTAATTATTTTAACTAGGTAGCTATTAAATAGTTATTAACTATTTAATAGCTATTGTACCTAGTTAAAATAAATACAAATTTACCTGTAAAATAAATATAAATCCTAAAATAGCTACAATAAAATTATTAATTATATTGTAGCTATCTTATGGTTTATTTTATAGGTAAGTATTTAGTTTTAAATATGAATAATTCAGTTAATAATATTAATATTATTTATATTTATTTAAATAATAATTAAGTTAGGGGGTGTTAGGGTTAGACTTAGGTTTAGGGGGTAATACATTTAATGTAGGTGGCGGCGGTGTAGGGGGGTCAGATTAGGGGTTAATATATTTAATGTAGGTGGCGGCGATGTAGGGGGGTCAGATTAGGGGTTAATATATTTAATGTAGGTGGCGGTGGTGTAGGGGGGTCAGATTAGGGGTTAATATATTTAATGTAGGTGGCGGTGGTGTAGGGGGGTCAGATTAGGGGGTAATATATTTAATGTAGGTGGCGGCGGGGGCCGGTGGCACCGGTTTAGGGGTTAAACACTTTATTTAGTGGCGGCGGGGTTCGGGAGCGGCGGTTTAGGGGTTAAACACTTTATTTAGTGGCAGTGGGGTCCGGGAGCGGTGGTTTAGGGTTAAACACTTTATTAGGTATTGCGGTGGGGGATTGCGGTTGACAGGTAGATAGACATTGAGCATGCGTTAGGTGTTAGGTTTTTTTTGCAGGCATTTTAGGGAGTTACGGGGCTCCCATACTCAGCGCAAGGCCTGCTACGGCTGCTTTTTATGGCGAGGAGAAAATAGAGTAAGTTTTCTCCATTTACGACACGTAAGGCCTTGCGCTGTATATTGGATACCAAATTGCGCGGCTTTTCTATGTTAGTCTAGGGGGAAAAAACTACGTCCGACGGGTGAAATATGCATGCCGCATTTATATGTGGCGCTGTATATAGGATACCAAACCCGTGCCAAAAACGACGTTGCTGGATTTTGTGGGTGACGCTGCATATCGGATGGGGCCAAATGAGCCAGAAATTACAATATTTATGTAAATAAAGGCTACCTCATTCTTTAAATCATCATTATTATTATTAAAAACTACAGATAGAAGCATATACTGATTTTTTAAGTGATTCCTTAATGTTCTTATTCCTCAGTGTATAAATGAAGGGGTTAATAAGAGGGACAACTATAGTGTTCAAAACTGACACTTTTTTGTCATAGTCAAATCCTTGGTTTTCTATTGGTTTTGAGTATATAAATATGCAACTTCCATAAGCTAATGTCACCACTAAAGCATGAGAGGAACAAGTTGAAAATGCCCTTCCTCTTCCCTCCACCGATTTAATTTGTACTATTGTATGCACAATCTTTATATAAGATACTAAAGAGACCAGAAAAGAACAAATTAAAATGAATGAGGAAGCGACTAAAACTTTTTTAATAAATGTTGTATCTGTGCAAGAATTTCTAAGTAGTGGACCTACATCACAGAAGAAATGGTTAATGTTATGGAAACAAAATGTCAATCGCATTATTAAGGCTGTAGGCCCAATTAAGTAAAACAATGACCCTAGCCATACCCAGATTATTAACCTTATACACATTCTTCTGTGCATTATGGCTCCATAATGAAGTGGTTTACATATAGCTAAATATCTGTCTACTGACATTAGAGCAATAAGTATAAATTCTGCAATACCTGAAAGGAAAAATATGCTTGATTGAATAAAGCAGCAAGCTAAAGAAATAGACGTTTTGCCCCATATCAGTCCATGTAATATAGTTGGAATTGTTACATTGGTAAAACAAATGTCTATGATAGCTAAATTACAAAGAAATAAATACATTGGTTTTTGTAGGTTTATATTACAAGATACCAAGGCAAGGATAAGGAAATTCCCAGTCATGGTGATGATATAAGACAGCAAAATGATGCAGAATACAAAGTTAGCCGTTAGTGGCGGTAGATGGAAACCAAGTAGAATAAATTCTTTCACACCAGTCATGTTTCTTGCCACTACTTCCATTATAAAACGTCTGTAGCTGCTAGTTTTCTTTGTTGATTATAGAAAGGTACACAGCTGCAATATCCCCTCCTGTTAATGCATTGAGTGAAAGAAAATGTTAATTCACCAAAAATAATTAAAAGTGTTTTAACAAATATTCAAATCAGCAACTTTCTAGTTAAATATGTTATTATAAACTATGATTTGCATAATAGATTAACAAAATTATCAAAAAGAAGAAGATTTCAGAATAAATATTAGCCATTGTGGAAAAAAGTCCAGGAATCCTATTAGTACAAAATGATTTAGATGTATTAAAAACAAATGTGCAAAATACACACATATTAGTTGTTACTCATTTAATGATATTTAGTTCAGTTAAATACAAATAGTTTATAATGGTAGGTGAAAATGGTCAAAACCTCATCTATTTGTTAGATTAGTGTCTTTTAAACACATTTACCAAGTATTTATAAAATAAATATTTGTATAATATAATTAATTAATGCTCCCAGCAAGCAAATACTCCTTACAATTGAGATTGGTGGGTCTAATGCAGTGTTAGTAAAGACAGTCAGAAAAGACAATGCTGGCTCCAACTATAAAAAGAAGCCATGGCTGAGGCAGCCAGAGGTTGGTTATGTAACTTACCTCATGACAAACTAGAATGTAATGCAGTGCTTAAGTTCTAGCCAGTGCAATACAGAAATGTGATTGTGGATTGAAGGCTGCCATAAAAAATACCATCTGTGTCAAATAGCCACGTATCATAGATTCAATGTGATCCATTAAGTAGACTTAAAACAAAACATTGTTTCATGAATTGTATTTTGAAAAGATTTATTTTAGTTATATCTGGGAAAAAATATTTAGATAATCTGTGGGTTATACACAGCCATAACAAATTGATACAATTTTAAAATCTTTAATCTGCTATGGGTACTCTGAGCATACTTAAACTGAGGCTAGATCAAGAGAAGTTATCATTCTAGTTCTTAAATTATTATAGGGAAACATTTAAATTATTTCTATTTATTCTAGTTAATATACTCCATAATGATATTGGATTTTTTTTTGTTCCCACTGTGGAACTAGCAAATTTATATTGCTTTTGATAATTGATCTTTTATTTTGAGATAATATGCAGATCATTAGCGTAAAATGAGCAATTTTGAAACATGAATTCAGAATGATTATAAACTGTTTTTTAATTCTGTATACACCAACCTTTTATATTATGACAATATTTTAGATTAGTTTATAAACCATGTATAGACTGCATAAAACAAACCTTTGTTCTGATTCATGGCTATCCATTACACCTATTTTATATGTTTTTATTCCCTATGAAATTAATTATGCATAATTAAAAAAGCATTCTTATTGTTTATTTAAACACTAATTGCAACTTATTCAACAAATTAGTCTACATTTTTCCTCATTATGTATAGTTACTACAATACTACAATGTTAACCCAAATATATTCATTTTTTTTAATTGTCACTATTATTGTCTGTTCAAAATGTTGAAGGCCTGATAGAGTGTGTGTGGGGGGGATCCCTTCAGTTTTTTTCAGGCACTCCCCCCCCCCCCCATCACATCTGCTCTACTGAGTAACTGAGACTAGAGCACTTTTTGGCTGTGTTTACACTATCACAGACCTTTTTGGCAACATAGACGCACAAGTTCCTTTTTTTACCACTTAAAAGGGTCAGAAGGACAACCATTACCCTACCCAACCCTTATCCTCCTATTTTATCCTTCATTTAAGAGACCCACTGGCCTCAGGGCTCCACATTCCTTCAAAACCCTAAATTATTTCCTATATGTCAAACAGCATCGTTTTCAGGAGAGAAGCGAGGAGTTGTGATTATGGTCCACAAATCTATCTCCTGTGATATTCAATACACAGAGAGGGACCCGGAGTGCAAATTCCTGATCATGGTTTGCCAAATAGATATTGTTCAATACAGCTTGGTTTCTCTCTATTCCCCTAATTCTAGACAGCTCTCATTCCTAAGAAAACCTCTGCCGCTAATAGAACAAGTGCATAGGGGTATACTAATTATAGGTGGGGACTTCAACCTCACATGGACCCAGCAATAGACGAAAAAAACTTCCTCCTAAAAATCCATAGACTGGGGAACAACCTCCCAAGCTCATTAATTCCGCTTACTAATGTTTCAATACAATCTTTATGACTCTTGGAGATGTCTCTCCCCCTCTGAGAGAGACTACACTTTTTTTCAAAACCCCATCACTCCAACTCCCGAATAGACTACATCTTATGTCATTCTGACCTTACAGATAAACTGTCCTACCCCAAAATCACCATGGTCGGACAATGACATGGTCTCTATCGAGAGCCACTCTTCACCCTTGTCCTCAAGCCCTCCCTCCTGGAAAGTCTCTTCTGCCCTGATCACAGGCCCAGTGTCCACTACCAGCTCTAGGGCCATAGATGATTCTTTACAATTAATGATAACAAAGAGACAGATGACCTCACTTTGTGGGCATCTGCTAAAGCATATCTTAGAAACCATTTCATTAAACAGTCAGTGAAAGACTGTAAATATCAAGGACAGACCCTTGCTCAAATGTACTCAGATCTACGCACATTGGAGTGAAGAAATAAGGAGACCCCCACTAGGTTAATTGAAGAACGGATGGCAACAATCAGAACTAAGACAAATTCCCTTGAGGAAAAGAGAGTTCAATCCAATCTCCTTGCCCTCAAACAATTATATTATTACAAAAGTAATAGGGCAGACCATCTCTTAGCTAATAAGATGTGATTACATACCCTACAACGGCAAATACCAACTATCAAAACTCAGTTGGGACCAGTGTACATTCCTAAAGAGATAGCAAGGGCCTTTATGAGTCCTTATATAATATAGACCAATCACCAAAAGTCCCAAAGTCGTCCCTTTCACAAATAAGACAATGCCTATCATCGCTAGCCCTTCCAACCTTAACCGCGGAAGATGCCCAAAGCCTTTCAGTTCTTCCCCCCCGTGAGGAGCTAGACCGGGCAATTCAATCTTTGAAATTAAACAAAGGCCAAGGTCCCGACGGGTTCACCACATTATTCTATAACACTTTTTTAAAACAACTTGCCCCATACTTACTAAGGCTCTAAATAACTGCCTTTTCTGAGGGGACCCTACAATCAGAATTCCTAGAAGTGACGATCTACACCGTACCAAAAGAGGATAAAGATCACTCCTTATGTGAGAGTTAGAGGCCTATCTCTCTAATTAACATGAACATTAAGCTCCTGTTTAAATCAAAAACTTATGTCTACAGTAAATCCAGATCAGGTGGGCTTCATTTTGGGCAGACAGGGCCCAGATAACACAAGACGCCTTGTTAACATATTCACAGAGGTCTCTGATATGGGAATACACCTCCTTACCCTGTCAATGGACGCTGAAAAGGTGTTTGACAGGGTGAGGTGGGAATATATGTTTGCTACCCTCAATGCCTTTGGTCTCCCAGAAGACTTCATCAAAGCGGTCCAGGCATTAATATTAACAATGGGACCATACAGGGTTGTCCCCTGTCCCCTGTACTTTTTGCCCTATCCATTGAGCCCTTGGCAGTGGCAATTAGGAACTCTAACCAAATCCAGGGTCTTCTTCTACATGAATCCCATCAGAAACTGGCTTTATATGCAAGCCTTTTAGTCTGTAACGCAACGTCAGTCCCTCCCTCATAAAAATAATGTTTTTTCATGGGACTTCCAATGCGCAGCCATTACAAGTTTTACATTCTGGCTAGAAAGCTTGGGTTACACCCTATACAGACAGTATCCATACCGCCATCTTAGACCAGTAGTTATCAGTTTTACGCAACAAAACTGTTACATAAAACTCATAACAAAAGTGTTACAAAGTACACTAACACTAAATTGCACATTATTGTCACCGCTCACTTACCTACAGCGCTGGTATTACAGGTTTTTATAAACCTGGCATTAAAAGGCAAGAAGTGAGCATAGAGCAAAATTGAGCTCCATACCGCACTCCAATACCAGCGCTGCTTAAGTCAGCGGTGAGCTGGTTGTACGTGCTTGTGCACGATTTCCCCATAGACATCAATGGGGAGAGCCGGCTGAGAAAAAGCCTGACACCTGCAAAAAAGCAGCATAAAGCTTCATATTGTAGCCCCATTGATTCCTATGGGGAAACACATTTTATGTTTACACCTAACAACCTAACATGAACTCCGAGTCTAAACACCCCTAATCTTACACTTATTAAACCCTAATCTGCCGCTCCAACATCGCCGCCACTATAATAAACATATTAATCCCTAAAATTAGGGGTTAATAAATGTAGGTAGGTGGTAGCGATGTTAGGGACAGCAGATTAGGGGTTAATAATATTTAACTAATATTTGTGAGGCGGGAGGGTGGCGGTTTAGGGGTTAATATGTTTATTATAGTGGCAGCGATGTTGGGAGCGGCAGATTAGGGTTAATAATTAAATTTTAGTGTTTGCAATGCGGGAGGACCTCAGTTTAGGGGTTAATAGGTAGTTTATGGGTGTTAGTGTACTTTTTAGCACTTTATTTATGAGTTTTATGTGACTTTGTAGTGTAAAACTCATAACTACTAACTTTAGAATGCGTTACGAATCTTGCGGTATAGGCTGTACCACTTACTTTTTGGCCTAAAAAAAATGCTTGTAATACCGGCGCTATGGAAATCCCATTGAAAATAGACTATATGCAAATTGTGTGGGACAGCTGTACCTACAAGACTGGTAATAGCAGCGGTAGTAAAAAAGCAGCGTTATGAGGCTTAACGCTGCTTTTTTACTCATAACACTCGTAATCTAGCTGTATATTACTTATTAAAAAAAATCCTAACACTACTATAAAAATTACAAACTATCTAATTACAAAAAATAAAAATGACTAAATTACAAAAAATAACAAACACTAAATTATGAAAAATAACAAACGAAAGTATCAAAAATAAAATGATTTATACCCAATCTAATAGCCCTATAAAAAATAAAAAGACCACCCAAAATAGAAAAAAAAACCTAGACTACAATAAACTACTAATAGCCCTTAAAAGGGCCTTTTGTAGGGCATTACCCTAAGTTAAACAGCTCTTTTAACTGTAAAAAAAATACAAAGACCCCCCAACAGTAAAACCCACCACCCAACCAACCCCCCAAAATAAAAAAAACATAACTCTAACAAAAACCTAAGCTACCCATTGCCCTGAAAAGGGCATTTGTATGGGCATTGCCCTTAAAAGGGCATTTAGCTATTTTGCATTGCCCTGACAAGGGCATTTAGCTCTTGTATGAAAAGCACAAACCCTACACTAAAAAAGGACACTTGAAGGATCCTTATCTCGGTGTCTCCATCTTCATCCAGGCATCTCCATCTTCATTCAGATGGCATCTTCATCCAAGCGGCTCCATCTTCATCCATAGCGGGACCGGAATCTTCTTCATCAGTGCGGAGGCAGAACGGTTGATGCATGGAGGCAGAGGTTCAGATGAAGGTCTAAGGCGGAGGTCCAGGCAGAGGTCCAAGGCAGAGGTCCAGGCAGAGGTCCATCGATCTGACATGGAGGTCCTCTTCATGTGATCGTCTACCGCACACTGAGGATTGAAATGCAAGGTACCCCTTTAATACTGGGGGTAACATTGCATTCCTATTGGCTGATTTTAGCAGCCCTTATTCCTATTGGTTGATTCAAATTTTTCAGCCAATAGGAATGCAATGGTACCCCCAGTATAAAAGGTGTACCTTGCATTTCAATCCTCAGTGTGTGGTGGACAATCACATTAAGAGGACCTCCACATCGAATCGATGGACCTCCGTATGGACCTCCGCCTTGGACCTCTGCCTGGACCTCCGGCTCCGTGCACTGACCTCCACAGGGATGAAGAAGATGCCGCTCCCGCGATGGATGAAGATGAAGTTGCCTGGATGAAGATGCTGCCTGGATGAAGATGGAGCCGCCAGGATGAAGATCGTTCAAGTGGCACTTAAACAACTGTGAGTACCTAAAGAGGGGTTAGCGTTAAGTTTTTTTAAGGTGTTTTTGGGTGGGGGGTTTTTTAGTTTAGAGTTTGGGCTTTTCGTAAAAGAACGAAATGCCCTTTTCGGGCAATGCAAAAGAGCTAAATGCCCATACAAATGCCCTTTTCAGGGCAATGTAGATAAGGTTTTTTAGATGTTTTTTTTATTTTGTGGGTTTTTATGGGGGTGGGGGTTTGTAATGTTAGTGGGACTTTGTATTTTTTAAGGTAAAAGAGCTGTTTAACCTAGGGAAATGCCCTACAAAAGGCCCTTTTAGGGGCTATTGAAAGTTTATTATAGATTAGGTTTTTTATTTTGGGGTGTTTTCTTTTTTAAATGGGTATTAGAATAGGAATAATGTTTATTATGTTTGATAATTCATTTGTTATTTGGTGTAATGTTTATTTTTCATTTTTGGGTGGGTTTTTATTTTTAGATTAGGGTGTTGGGCATTTCATAAAAGAGCTGAATGCCCTTTTAAGGGCAGGAAAAAAGCTAATGCCCTTTTAAGGGAAATTCCCATACAAATACCCCTTTCAGGGCAATGGGTAGATTAGCTATACTTTATTTTTATTTTGTGGGTTTGGGGGTGGGGGTTTGTATACTGTTAGGGGGTGTTTGTTTTTCTTTTCTAGGAGAAAGAGTTGTTATCTTTAGGGCAATGCCTTACATAAAGGCCCTTTTAAGGGCCCTTGGTAGTTTATTATAGGGGTTTTTTATTTTGGGGTGGGTTTTTTATTTTTTTAAAAGGGTATTAGAATAGGAATTATTTTTTTTATTTTGGATAATTTTGTTATGGTAGTTTTTTTTTTAATTTTTTGTAATTTTAGTGTTTTTTATTTTTTGTAATGTTAGGTTTTAGTGTAAGGCAGCTTAGGTTTTATTTCACAGGTAAGTTTATATTTATTTTAACTAGGTAGTCAGTAAATAGTTAATAAATATTTACTAACTAGTCTACCTAGTTAAAATAAATACAAACTTACCTGTGAAATAAAAATAAAACCTAATCTAGCAACAATATGACTATTATTTATATTGTAGCTAGCTTAGGTTTTATTTCACAGGTAAGTATGTATTTAGTTTTAAATAGGTATTATTTAGTTAATAATTGTAACTTAATTTAGCTCTACTTTAATTATGTTTAAGTTAGGGGGTGTTAGGGTTAGGGTTTAATATAGTTTAATTTAGGTTGTTGCAATGTGGGGATCTGGCTTAGGGGTTAATAGATTTATTTAGTGGTAGTGATGTGGGAGGCGAGAGGTTTAGGGATTAATAGCTAAATTTAGTTGCAGCAATGTCAGGGAGCGGTGGAATAGGTGTTAGTAGATATGTTATAGTGTGGACGATGTTGGGGTGCAGGGGAATAGAGGTTAATAACTTTAGTATAGTGGCAGCAATATCGGGAGCGGCAGATTAGGGGTTAATAGCTTTATTTTGGTGGCAGGGATATCTGGGGCAGCGGATTAGGGGTTAATATCATTATGTAGGTGTCAGCGATGTCGGGCGGTATATTAGGGGTGTTTAGACGTGGGGTTTATGCTAGGGTGTTAGGTTTAAACGTTACTTTTTTTCCCCATAGACATCAATGGGGCAATGTTACAGAGCTTTTCATTTCACAATCGCAGGTATTACGTTTTTTTGTCTCCCCATTGATGTCTATGGGGAAAGAGTGCACAAGCACATCAAAACAGTGCTTGTATTTTGTGCGGTATGGAGCTCAATGCAACCATATCGCACGCACAAGCCGGCTGTTTCAAAACTTGTAATGGCTGCACTATAGGGGGTGAAATAACGCAACTTTTGTTCCATTCGTTAAATTCCCTATAATGCGCATAACTCGCAATCTACCTGATAGTAGTTTATTTATAGGCATTAACCTGTGTCTATGATTGTCTAACATTGTACAATATCTTGAGGAGATTTTATTATAAAACGTAAACCTGTTAAGGACTTACCAAGTGTCCTAATATCTGGAGAGATTGAGCAACTCATTCCTAAGTTAAAGGGACATTAAACACCTCAAGATATTAATATACATTTTTTTCTTATATGTAGTAAAACAATTATGCAATATACTTTCATTATTTATTTTCTTCTCCTTTCATGTAATTTAATTCTGAATATTGTGGGCTTTCCAATACAGATTAAACATGAAAGTGCAGACATAGCTAAATCCTGCAGAGTCATTGGTTGCACACTCTAGTAAGCCATTTATAACCAATCCTAATTTGCCTCAGCAGAAAAGTTAACCTAACTGCTTTATGGACCTTAACTTTACCCTTATTTTTTACATTTTTAAACAACTAATATACATTCTAAAAATAAATGCACAAATCATTCTCAAACTAATCTTAATTTACATTAAATACATAGTAACACAGATTATAAATGATTAAAAATGTATTACAAATAATTTTTCAAGTTTGGAGGTATTTAACCGGTAAGGATCCAAAGTGTGTGTGTGGGTGTATGTGTGTGTGTATATATATATATATATATATATATATATATATATATCATTGACGTGCAGTGAGGTCAGAGGCGGGTGAGGCACTGGCATTATATGCCCCCAAAAAACACGCATATATATATATATATATATATATATACACACATACATATCACTAAATTACTGGCACCAACAAATATTTAGCACCTGAAAAGAGTTACTTATTTCAGCCTCTAGCACATAACACAAGTACTGGACAGAGACTACAGGCAGACAGACCCACACATACAAACAGATATACCCCCCCAGACAGACCCACCCTCACATACAGACCCACCCACCCACCCACACAGACAGACTGACCCACACAAACACAAACACACACACAGACAGACCAACACACACACTGAGCCTCACAGACCCCCACACACACAGACAAACCCACACACACACAGACAGACCCACACTGAGCCTCACAGACCCCCACACACACAGACAGACCCACACAGTCAGCTCTGTTTAAACACAGCATCAAAGCAGCCAATGACCCATTCATTTCTTAGCACCTACAACCTCATTCAATACATTGATTTGGGGATTGCTAAAATAATATTTATAAGGAGTGTACATCCTAATAGTAAATACATATATATGGCTTATATCAAATATGAGGATAACAGGAAGTGATAACTGCTATTATCATACATAGATCATCATACTGGAAATGTAAAAAAAATATAAACTTATATGAATATGGAAAGCTGAAATCAAATCCTATATCCACCATCCTTACCACATACTCATTTGGAGTCACTAAGAAATCTGTTAACTAAAACTTATTTGGCTCTCCACTCATAAATTACATATAATCAATAAAAATATGGAGCAGTTTATTTTTTATGTCAATTTAATAGAAGATACTTGAAAAGCCTTTCCAATTAAAGAGCTGCAAGATGTGCAAAAGCTAAGTGGGTAAAGGGATATAGAAATTTTTATGAAGGCCATTTAACATTGTATTTGGAAATATTTCTGCATTATTCATGCATTGGCAAAATGGTTGCTAGAAAAAAAGATCACAGGTTTTGCAATTAATTGTTTTTGTGCACAAGGAAACCTTACAGAGAATATGCTATTAGCCTACTAGCATATTCTCTGTAAGGCATCCTTGTTCCTGCCCGGCACTGCAAGTCAGCCCAGCCCAGAGACTCAGACATGCTCATGTCTGATTGGCTGAGGGGCGGGCAGGGCTCCCAAGGCTTGAAGAGACAAGCCTCCGGTGTGAGCAGTATGGGTCGCAAAAGAGACTGCATTAGCTTTAATTTGCCACTAGATGGCAGTTTCTAGCGGCCCATACAAAACAATACATTCATATTGCACAATGGAAGGGTAGCTGGCCTCTACTTTCTTGCACAATATGAATGTATTTGTATTACTTAATATTACGTTGGTTTTTTTTGACAATAAAAGTCAATACACTACTACTGAATTTGGTGGAGGGGTGGGGGAGGTCACCTTTTGATGAAAGAAAAAAAAATTGGGAAAAAAATGATTTTTTATTTTTTTATTATTATTATTAAAAAAAGCTGTAATACCCACATTGGCTAGGGGAGGCACTGCCTTACCTGCCTCCTATGAGTGCATGTCACTGATATATATATATATATATATATATATAAATATATATATAATTATATATACATAGACAAGGACATTAGCCCTTGTCATATTCCATATACCTTTTAAGCCTTATAAAACAAAAAAAAACAATTAATATTTTTATCAGCAACTGTATATATTGGGTACTTGTAAAGCTCGACTAATCACCCGTAAGGGTCTCAAGGCGCCGCTCATTTTATCGACCTCGAAAGGATGAAAGGCTGAGCGGACCTCGCCAGGGATCGAACCTGCAACCATTGGGTTGTTACAGAGCTCAGCCACAGTGCCTTAGCATGCTGAGCTATCTATAATACAAGTATTACACTTTATTTTAATATATTTTTTATGCGTGTGGTGCACTTTTTTTACCATTACACTTTATGGGAGGTCTGCACTCTCAATAAGCTGATAAGTGCACCATTTTGCTTGTGCTGAAGTGCACCCATGTTCTTTCAACTTGTAAAATGAGGTCAAGTTAGTGTGGTCGGGATATTGCTTAGTAGGGATGTGCAGAGGAAAAAAATAATTTCAGTTGAAATTTTAGGAATGAATATTCGAGGAAATCCATTTCCCTAAATATTCCTTCCTTGCACTATTTGGTTAAATTAAATCATATGTATGAATTGTATGTAAGAAAATGAATGTAAATATTTTGAAACTGCAGGTGAAAAGTTCACCTTTAGCTACATACTTGCCTTAACAAGTTCTGAAGAGCACGCTTACCGGACCCTCTTCATGCCAGAGCCCTGGCCACACTAGACAACAGAAGGCTTAGAAGTTCAGCTTCCAGGACCTGCACTGCAATTTAAAGGAAACAAATAAATACTGCAGAATTTCGTTGGTGTATTAATTAAAAAAATAAAAAAAATTTTTTGGTGCGAATGTTCATATGTCCGAAAATGAATGCACATGTCTATTGCTTGTTAACATCAGTACATAACTTTTAATGTAGCCCTATGTGTAATGTATTAATACTCTGTAGGCACCAAACAATGATAATAGGCCACTTGTACTAAAGTCAGACAAAGTTACTGGCATGTACCACACTTTATGTCCATCACCTGCATATACCATTCCACAAGGACTTCTTTTGCACTAGAGCAGGGCCCGTCAATTACCCCAAATAAATGTGTTCAGGGTTTTTTATCTCCTCCAGCTTCTTATATTGTGGAAAAACAATCAAGGGCTCAAGACAGCATACAAAAATAAGTACAGCGTCCAGATAAATAAAAAGTGCTGGAACTCATAAGAAGGGATATTTCTGCTATAAAGAAAACTACATTAAAAATAAATCAAATACATCACAATTTCCATGAAAAATGCATCATATATTAAAAATCAATAACCAATTTCATTAATGATGTAATTAGTATTGTTGCTACTGGGCTATTGGTAAAATGTTGCAATTTATATGACTGCCTTTTGATTATTTCAAGTGCTGGATTGTCCATATTTCATGTCATAAGGGTTATACCCTGTCTATATGCCTTTTGCTTTATTTGTGCCATTTTGCCTCTCTGTAGGCGACCGGGACAGTGAGCTTAAGAAGCTTTACTTTCTTGGGAGGTAACTGTAGTTTGGGTTACAGTCATAGAAGCAAGTAATAGTAATAGTTTTAGAGCACTCTATTATTTAGAGATATATAGAAGAAGAACCCTTAAATATATTTTAAAGGAGCTATGAATATTTTATTATGCTAAAAGTTTAACCTAGACTATTATATAATTTTCTGGTAGATATTGTCAGTTTTTTCTGTTAACTGTACTGTACTGCACTGCAATACAATACTGCTGGCCAAATCATTCCTCTAATTGGCTCTATCTATTACAGTAAATTAGACTTGCCCTAAAATTTATTTGTATATGTTAATATTACCGAGCAATAGACTATTAGCCAAAAGTTTCCTGATTTCTTATATATATTTATCACTAGAGCTTAAATGTTGCTTCATTTTTGATTTATCATATAAGACTGTATGGCACCAAAAAAATGTAATAGTCAAATTATGTATACTTTGGAGGGGTCCAAATGTGACTTTGTTTTTCTCTAGGAGGTTGAAGTTATTCTTCTAGTATGATATAATCAACGCTATATTTTCAGAAGTCTTTAGTTTTTAACAGTCAATTTTCTACTAATAATTTTTCCTCCTGCTAGTTATTTATCTATATTTATTGTGGCCCAAGAACAGCTTTAACTGTAACTAGTGGGAAAAAAAGATGTTTATTTATATATAGAAGAAATCTGTTATACAGACATTATCTAATTGACTAGCATTCTGCAATATGTTCTATAGAAAAGACCTACAGGTATGTCACAGATGTGGGTATAATTTTGAAGTTTACTTAGAGGGTAGACATATTACAATGCTTATTCGTGTTGTGGATAACCCTGTATACTTTTTTCCAGTTGTTTATTTCTCTGACAACATGTAAGATTATTTCAAGACAAATCAGTAAAGAACTAAAAAAAGATTACAAATGTAACACTAATAACGTTTAATAAGAAAATATTAGAATTGGAGCAAAGGATGACAAAAAAAAAAATAAAACTTAACTTTTACTTATTTGGTTTAAAATTAGGGTATAAAGATCATTCATTAAAATTTGCATATGCCTGCTTGGTCTAGGTAAGGTAAAAATATGACTGGAGCAGAATTAATTGGCATACCCCTAAAGTCTAGATAATATCTAAATGATAGGTGGCTCTTGGAGATTCTGTCCTTTGTGAAATCTCACTGTAAATAGGAGGTCAAGGTCCTAAAAAAGTGGTGGTCTGGTAATAATGACTCAAAAAAGGGGACACATGGTGTCAGGGTTAGGACACTAGAAAGAATAACAACACTACCTCATAGTATGAATCAAAGAAATAACTCTCTGTAAAAAATGACAAGTTAAATGATCAAGGAGCTATATCTTTGGTACCAATAATTGAATAACAAGAAAGCTATATCTTATAATGCCAAGGACTAATGTTGAGGACAGGTGTCTTAAAAATATGATCTTTGGGTTATCAAAGATATTATTGACTATGAGGACTCCTCAGATATGACAGGATAAAGGATAATGTGACTGGGTTACCTCTCCAATGTGTAATCAAAAGATATTAGAGATCTAAATCTGTTGAATTTGCTAGTGTTTGAAATATTTTCTCTATATATAGCAAAGACTTATACCTTTCAGTTGTCAGTAATGATACTTAGTATAGTGGGTACTATTGGTAATTTCTCTCTCTGAAAATATAAGATACCTATACCTGCTAATTTGCCACTGTTAATAATTCTCTTTCTGAAGATATCAGAGACCTATACCTATTAGTTTAACAATGATGGAGCATGAATATAGGAAGTAAAAGCTTGTGTTAAGGAGCCATATAGTTTAGTTAGCATCCCACTATATAATAAGGAAATGTCAAAGACCTATACCTATTTGTTTACCAGTTTTGCCAGTATATCTGGAAATAACAGAAACCTATACCCTTTAGTTTACCAGTATTTAATAGTTATCTTTCTGGAAATACCAGAGACCTATACCTTTTTGTTTACCAAAAGATAGAGCATACCGTTTAATTTACCACTGTTAATAATAAAGCATACTTGTTAATTTACCACTGTTAATAATTCTCTCTCTGAAGATATTAGAGACCTATACCTATTAGTTTACCAGTATTTAGTAGTTATCTTTCTGGAAATACCAGAGACCTATACCTTTTAGTTTACCAAAAGATAGAGCATACCGTTTAATTTACCACTGTTAATAATAAAGCATACTTGTTAATTTACCACTGTTAATAATTCTCTCTCTGAAGATATTAGAGACCTATACCTATTAGTTTACCAAAGATGGAGCATAAATATATGAAATAAAAGCTTGTGTTAAGGAGCCATATAGCTTAGTTAGCACTCCAATATATAATTAGGAAATATCTAAGACCTATACCTGTTAGTTTACCAGTGTTGCCAGAATTTCTGGAAATACCAGAGACCTATACCTTTTAGTTTACCAGTATTTCGTAGTTATCTCTCTGGAAATACCAGAGACCTATATCTTTTAGTTTACCAAATGATAAAGCATATATGTGCTCATACTAGGGAGCCATGGAGCTAAATTCCAAAATTGTGGTGAGAAATACCCTCAGGACAATATTTTAGTTATATACCTTTTAATACCTTGATTGTATAAGTAGGCATAGAGATTTAAAAAAAGGGGGGAGAGGGAAAGGCAATGCCACTGATGCGTTTCGCTGTAGTGGCTGTATCAAAGGGCAATCCCACTTACTTCTTGTGGGATTATACCATTCTGCGACACTCATGAAGTTTTGCAGATGCCTCAAAAATGTCTTTAACCTTAATAAAGCAAAATATAAAAAGAAATTAAAATAATAAGCTTTCAATAATACGCTTTTTAAATATATTTATGGTGCTATAGCACTCCTATGTATTGCACTGTAGAAGTTGGAATTTCAGATTAAATTCCCTGCATATATTACAATTCTTAAAACATTTTTTTATATATTTTTTCATTCTGCTTTTGGTCATTTTAAACACTCATAATAATAAAAATGTATTAATAAACACTTTACAAATTACAAGCATGTCTGACCATTAATAAAATATGTAGAAGGTGCATATTATAAAAGGTAAATAGATTTGGAAGACAAAATAAAAGAAGCCCCGGAAGGAATGAATTGAGAGAAGGGGCATGTGACCACACTACAGGCCAATAGCAGTGGGTTGCTAGGCAGAGTTTAGGGGAGGAGGAGCTGGTATAAGTGTTGAGGGTTGTGAGGCGGAAGCCAGCATCAGTTTCCCTTTTGAAGCGGGAAAAGCTGACAGTCAGAATGGAGAGCGTGAGCCTTTTGCTGGAACAGGTAAGGACCTTGGTAGCGGAAAAGGGTGTTACCTGGCTCCAGCAGAGGCTCTTTTCAGAGGACAGCGGTTCCGGTGCAGGGACGACGGCAGTCGAGCCAGCGGGGACATCAGGTCAGGAGCGGTACGGTCGGCCGGTGAGGCGGACAAAGCCGCCGGTGCAGCTTAGTCCGGATGACAGGAGGGGAGCTTTGGGACAAGGGAGGTCTGATACGGCCAGAGGTGGAGGTGGAGGTAGCTGAAGGTCGGGAGGCAAGAGAAGGGCTGTGGAGGAGCTGCGCACATCTCCAGTGTCAGCAGGGAGTAGGAGGGGAACACTGAGGCCTAGGTTGCTGGGGTCGAGCTTAGGCAGCGGTGAGGGGGGAGTAATTGTGGCACAAGAGGTTTGTTCGGGGAGCAGGGAGGGTGCGGTGGCAGTAGCCAGGAGCGGTATAAGTAGAAAGGGGGGTGAGAGGGGGGGAGATGGCTTGGTCATTGAGGGTGCTAGTGTGAATAGAAGGAGAGGAGGGGATGAGTGAGAATGAGAGAAGCGTTAGGGTTATTGGAGGAGCAGACGTAAGCTTCGGGAGCAGTGAGGGGAGGGATAAGGAAACTGTAAGTGCTGCGAGTGGCAGCGGAGGAATTAGGGGGGAACATTAGGAGAGGGGAGGGGAGGGAAAAGGAGGATAGGAATGTTGTCAGGGGCAGTGGGGTATTGGGGGAGAATAGTGGAAGATGTAGGGGCAGGGGAAGAGGAGGTGCTGGAAAAGGGCAAGCTAAGGGGAGAGGCCAAAAAGGAAAAGAGATAGGTGTGGAAAGGGGAGCTGAGGCGGACAGGGCTGGCAGGCATAGTGCGGGGGGAATATCAAGTGGGATAGGAGAGGCCGTTGAGGTTTTGGTGCAGGATATAAGGGAAAGGGATAGGGTTACAGGGGGTAGGGGGGATGGGGAAAAAAGGGGTACAGAGACAGAGAGGGGCTGGGAGAACAGGAGTGGGGGTAAAAGGACTGAAAAAAGGAATAATCTGGAAGTTAATGATTGTGTTTCAGAACCAGAGGAGTCGGACGGCGTCCCGGTGGAAAGGCCGGGGTTGCCTGCGGAGCAGTCTTCATTACAGGAGCTGGAGGAGGACGTCCTGTGGATGAATGGATCTTACAGTGACTTCGCTGGAGAAGAGTCGCAGTTGGGACAGCAGACGGAACCGGAGAGATCGGCACAGGTAGGAGAGATGGCTACTTTAATGCAGCTGCTCAATTCACTGGTGCCTGGGGGGGGGACACGTAACTCAGAGTGAGGGACAAATTGGGGGGATTAGGGAGGAACGAGAGAGGGGTAGGGGAAGAGAGAGGGAGGACACTAGGGGGCAGAGACATCATGTTAATCATTCTTCACAGAGATCAGGTGGAGGTTCAGGTGGACAGAGCAGAAGGGACAGGAGCAGGAGCAGAGGGGCACGGCGGAGGGAGAGATCCCGGACGCCAAGGATAGACTACAGGGAGCGGGAAAGGCACACGTCCCCCACATGGGGCAGGCGGGATAGAGATCGAGAACATACACGAAGGAGGGAAATCTCTATGTCTTATAACATTGATGATAGGGGGAGAAGATCTGCAGGTGACATGGCGGAAAGGAGGAGAGAGGCTACAATGGTGGTGCAGGAGCCTGTGACAAGGCCGCCAGGTGAGACGGCGGGTTCCCTGCAGGGGGGGAAGGAAAAAGAAGAGTTGGGGGGAGTGTATGAGACGGTGATGAAAGGTCTGAAGGAGCTGGTGGCTCAATTAGAAGACAAAAGGAAGGTTGGGGGAGCATGGGTACCGGCAGTGAAGGAGGTTAGTGTACCGGTGGTGGGAACCCCTTCGGGGAGTGGGGGAGATAAAGGAGGGTCGGTGCCGGTTACAAGCGGTGAAGTGTTAATTGTGGCGGATCAAGCTTTGCGAAGGCCTTGCTTGTGCTCAGTAGGATCGCTTGGGATCCATCTGAGTAAAGAGGTTAAAGAAAAGATATGGAAACGAGAGTTTGTAGAGGTTTTTCCATTGTTGCCGTTGGACCACTTTATTGAGATAAAGGAGGATCCAAAGGGGGAACAGGGCAAAAAGGAAGAGGAGGAGAGAAAGAAAAAGTGGAGGAAATTACCTAAAACTTTTTCAAACTGGACGAGGGCCTTTTGCATATTAGCCAGCGTGATCGGGGAGAAATTCCCCGAGCAGAGTTCGACTATGTTTTGCTATTTTGATGAAATAGCAGGGGCTCAGAGGACATATGGGGGTCTTGCCTGGTGGCGGTACGATGAACAGTTCCGCCAGAGGCTGACGGTACGACCAGAGATGCGGTGGGATGACAGGGAGATGGGGGTGTGGTTGGAGTTGATGACTCCTTTGAGGGGGCAGTCCTTTCGGAGCGGAGGAACGGGGGCTAGCGGAACGGCCATGGGGGCCACAGCGGTGGCAATTAAAAAAGGCCTCTGCTTCCAGTTTAATGAAGGGGTGTGTAGGTTTGGAGGGGCGTGCAAATACAAGCACGAGTGCTCAGGATGCGGAGGTGCGCACTCTGGGGCAAAATGTTTCCGGAAAGGAAAAGGGAATGGAAAAGGAGGTGAGGGTGCTGCTGCGGGCTCAGACCCCGGTGAGGGTAAGAGAGATGGCCCCGTGGCTAAGACAGTACGGTAAGACAAAGGGTAGAGCGGGGGATGCGGAGCTGTTACTGACGGGCTTCAGTTCAGGGTTTCGTATTCCGTTTGAGGGGTCAAAGGTATCGGGTGTGCCTGGGAATTTGAAATCGGCTGAGCAATTCCCAGAGGTGGTTCAAGTTAAGTTGGAAAAGGAAGTGGCGCTGGGGAGAATGGCGGGCCCCTTCAAGGACCCTCCATTCCCGAATTTGAGGGTGTCCCCGCTAGGGGTGGTCCCAAAGAAGACGGCGGGACAATTTAGGATGATTCACCACCTGTCTCATCCTAAGGGCGCGTCTGTTAACGATGGGATTGACCCGTCTTTGACTGCAGTACATTACGCATCATTTGATAAGGCGGTGAGTGTGGTCAGGAGAGCGGGGGTAGGAGCATTGTTGGCAAAGGTGGATGTTGAGGCAGCCTTTCAGCTTTTACCAGTCCATCCGGTGTGTCATCATTTATTGGGTTGCCAATTTCAAGGGGAATTCTTCGTGGATTTGTGTTTACCCATGGGATGCTCCATATCCTGTGCGTATTTTGAAAAATTTAGTACGTTCGTGGAATGGGTGGTGAAGAAAAGGCAGGCAGGTCATCGGTGGTCCATTATTTGGACGATTTCCTGTTTGTGGGGGAGGCTGGTTCTGGAGTTTGTGAAACATTGTTGGAAACATTTGTTGAAGTGGCTGAGCAATTCGGGATTCCGATTGCACCAGGAAAGATGCAAGGGCCGGTGACTAAGTTGAGTTTTCTGGGGATCCAGATTGACTCAGTCTTGATGGAGTGCTCGTTACCTTGGGAGAAGGTGGTAGATCTGAGAAAGGTCATAAATGGGATGCTTGGGAAGGTGAAAGTGTCGTTGCGAGAGTTGCAATCACTACTGGGCAAGCTTAATTTTGCCTGTCGGGTGATCCCAGTTGGAAGGGTGTTTGGAAGGCGCCTGGCATTGGCTACGGTTGGGGTGAAGGAACCGCACCACAGGATCCGGCTTTCAAATGATTTGAAGGAGGATCTAAGAGTGTGGTTGGTGTTTCTGGAGGAGTTCAATGGGCGGTCGCTCATTCAGGAGGGGCCGGTATCGGATGAGGTGTTGCACCAATACACGGATGCTTCAGGAGCCCATGGCTTTGGGGCATATTTTGACGGCAGATGGTGTGTGGATACATGGCCTGAGGAATGGAGGAACAAGGTTTAACCAAGAACTTGGTGTTTCTATAATTGTTTCCGTTGGTGGTGGCTGTGATGGTATGGAATGGTGAGCTGAGGGATAGGAAGTTGACTTTCCACTCTGACAATCTGGGAGTGGCATTTGCGATCAATAAGTTGACAGCGAAGTCAAGGCCGGTGATTCGGCTTCTCCGAGTGTTTGTCCTGGAATGCTTGAGGGGGAATGTGTTTTTTCGGGCGGTGCATGTACCCGGGAAGCAAAATGTGATTGCTGACTCTCTTTCCCGGTTGCAGTGGCAGAAGTTTCGGGAAGCAGCCCCGGAGGCGAAGTTGGATGGGGAAGAATGCCCAAGGGCATTGTGGCAGATGGACTTCTTAAAGGTTTGAAATTGGCGAGAGGGGCTTTAGCCCAGAGTACGTTAAGAGCTTACGTGCCAGTATGGAAACTGTGGTTTTGTAGGCTGTACAGGGATGGGATCAGGCTGTCAAAAGAGGAATGGGTGTGGTACTTAGTTGATTGGGTGCAGGAATGGAAAGAGGCGAAGATGTCAAAATCCATGGTGAATCGTCAGGTGGCGGCGTTAGCCTTTCTGTTTAAGCTGATGGGATGGGTCGATTTAACAAAGGAGTTTTGGGTAAAATTGGTGGTGAGAGGTGTTTGTAGAGGTGGAGCTATGGGGGACAAAAGACGTCCACTTGTATTTGGTTTACTATTAAAGTTATTTGGGGCTTTGGAGGAGGTGTGCAATTCGAAGTTTGAGTATTATTTGTTCCGGGTGGCTTTTGTATTAGCTTTTTTTGGGGCTTTTAGAGTGTTGGAATTGGTAGGGGCCAATAGAAAGGACAATGGTGGTATCGGGTTGAGAGATGTGGTGATATCAAGGGAGGAAGTGTCTATTTGGCTTAGAAAATCTAAGACAGATCAGGAGGGTGTGGGCCGCTTAATCAAGTTATTCACTATCGGGGGTGTTTGTTGCCCGGTAGGTTCACTGGTGGACTATCTGAGGATCAGGCCAAGAGGTGAGGGCCCTCTTCTGAGGCATGAGGATGGAGGAGCATTGTCAAAATATCAGTTTGGGGCGGTGCTTAGGAGGGCTTTGTCCGTGGCTGGGGTGGATCCGAAAGACTTTGGATGCAATTCGTTTAGAATAGGCGCGGCAACTGAGGCGTGTCATGAGCGCTTCCGTTCATCGCCGTGTCGCCGCGGCTCCCGGAACTCCTCTGTGTCTCTGACGTCATGTTGCTTAGCAACATGACGCTTTCTCTCACACCCCTCTGATGACGGTTACGCTCCTGCCCTTTAAATCTCGGCGGGAGATCTGAATCTGGGCCCGTTTGTTTGTTTCCCTGGATTGTGAGTACCATATCAGTTTTATTCTTCTGTGTACCGACTTCTGCCTGCCTGACCAAGCCTCTTGCCTAATCCCTACTTGCTGATATTTGGACATTGACTTCTGCCTGCCTGACCTTGCCTGTAGCTATTACCCTTTTGCTGACACTTGGATGCCGACTTCTGCTTGCCTGACCCTGTCTTTTGCCTATACCTTTTGCTGATATTTGGATGCCGACTTCTGCCTGCCTGACCTTGCTTTGGCCTTTACCTTTAAACCTATTCTTTGTTAAACAAGACCTGCTTAAAGGGACATTTTACTTTTACAAGCTGCAAAAGAGAACTTTGCCTTTCTGTTTGTTATACACCTGCTTAAAAGGGACATTTACTTTTACAAGCTGCAAAAGAGAACTTTGCCTTTCTGTTTGTTATACACCTGCTTAAAAGGGACATTTACTTTTACAAGCTGCAAAAGAGAACTTTGCCTTTCTGTTTGTTATAAACCTGCTTAAAGGGACATTATACTTTTACAAGCTGCAAAAGAGAACTTTGCCTTTCTGTTTGTTATACACCTGCTTAAAAGGGACATTTACTTTTACAAGCTGCAAAAGAGAACTTTGCCTTTCTGTTTGTTATAAACCTGCTTAAAGGGACATTATACTTTTACAAGCTGCAAAAGAGAACTTTTCCTTTGTTTTACAAGCCTGCTAAAGAGGACCTTTTTCAGAAGCTTCAAAGTAAGAGCATTTCCTTTTTGTTCTTTGTACTACTTAAAGGGACGTTTTATCCTTTGTGGCTTTCCTGCATTCTGGAACAATATTCATTTTTGTTATCTTCTAATCTGCTTCCTGAGTGGGTCACGTCCTGGATATTTCTCAGTGTGCTAGCGTGTGCTTTCAATTCACGCTAGCAGTTGGGTTACATCCCGGATTGATTCCAGAGCGGCTGACATTACAAACGGGCCATAAAAATGGACCCCACTGAATTATCTATGGCCGTGGCTCACCAGGGACAGCTCTTGGGTTCTCATGCCACTCACTTGCAGTCTCTGGACACTAAACTTGATCAAATTACTGCTCTATTACAAAATTTGGTTGCTACCGCACCTCCCAATCCTAATCCCAATCCAAATCCGATTGAGGCATTACCTCCTCCGATTCCTAACAATCAGTCTCAGGTACAACTAAGTCCCAGGATTCCTCTTCCGGATAAATATGATGGGAATCCTGAAGAATGTAGAGGCTTTTTGAATCAATGCCGTCTTCATTTCCGAAATAGCCCTACTCTCTTTGCTACTGCCTCTTCTAGAATCACGTTTCTTATTTCCTTAATGAAAGGAAAAGCCTTGGCTTGGGTGTCACCTTTGCTAGAAAAGAATGATCCTATACTGTTGGATGTTGATACATTTCTATCTACATTCTCAAACGTATTCGATAAACCTGGAAGGTCATCCGCTGCTGAAGCAACTCTCCTGGATTTACGTCAAGGAAATCAACCAGTCTCTCAATATGCAATTGAGTTCCGCACCCTTGCCTCTGAAACCACTTGGAATCAGGGAGCACTCAGAGCCGCTTTCCGTAAAGGACTTTCTGAGCGTCTCAAGGATGAATTGGTGTATCGTGAACTTCCAGAGTCCTTAGAAGCCTTAATAAATCTCTGTATCTGTCTCGACGCCAGGTTTCGTGAACGCCAACAAGAAAAGGATAGAACACAGAGGACTGCCACTCGAACTCCTTTTCGTTTAGCTCCTCGTTTTTCTAGTCCAGTCACTCCAGCCTCTCCTACTACTGATCAGGCTGAACCCATGGAAGTAGGAAGTATAAAATTAACTGAGACTGAACGCTTAAGAAGACGGACTCTTGGCTTATGTCTGTACTGTGGCCTTAAAGGACATTTATTAAGGGATTGTCCTACTAGGCCAGTAAAAGCCAGGGCTTAACTCTAGTCCAGGGAACTGAGTTAAGCCAAAATAGTGGTCATTCCCTATACAAGAAACTCTTTGTTCCAGTAACTCTTCTAATTGGACAAAAGAAGATCTATACCCAAGCCCTAATTGATTCTGGTGCTGGAGGTGTGTTCATTGACTCTACATTTGTTTCTACTCATTCTATACCCTTACTAAAGAAGGAGTATTCCATTTCAGTCTCTACGGTCAGTGGAGATCCTTTGGGTTCTGGATACATTCAGTTTTCTACTCAACCCTTAATCCTCACCGTAGGAATACTTCATTCTGAGACAATTTGTTTCGATGTCATTCCCACTCCGCAATTTCCCATTATCTTGGGATTACCCTGGCTCCAGATTCACAATCCCATTTTTTCTTGGACTTTCGGTGAACTCACTTCCTGGGGATCTACATGCCAGACTAAATGTCTTCAAGAGATTACTAAGTTACCACTCACTATTGCTCTCACAGTTGAAACTCCGGAATCCTTACCTATGCATTACCATGACTTTGTGGATGTCTTCTCCAAAAAAGAAGCGGAACGTCTTCCTCCTCATCGCCCTTTTGATTGTCCCATTGACCTCCTTCCTGGGGCTGCCTATCCTCGAGGCAAAACATATCCACTTTCTAAACCAGAAAACATGGCTCTGGAAGAATATATAAAAGACAATCTGGCTAGAGGATTTATTCGACCCTCCTCTTCCCCTGTAGGGGCTGGTTTCTTTTTTGTGGGAAAAAAGGATGGCGGATTAAGACCCTGTATTGATTATCGTGGATTGAATCAGATTACCATCAAGAACAGTTATCCTCTGCCCCTTATTCCTGAACTTTTTACTTATCTTCAGGGAGCCACCATTTTCACCAAACTCGACCTACGTGGTGCATACAACTTGATCCGTATACGCAAAGGAGATGAGTGGAAGACTGCCTTTAACACTCGATTTGGGCATTATGAATATTTGGTCATGCCCTTTGGGCTATGCAATGCTCCGGCGGTTTTCCAGCATTTTGTAAATGAGATCTTTCGTGATTTTTTGAATATTTTTGTTATCATATACCTGGACGACATCTTAATTTTTTCTCAGAACCACCAAGATCATGTGCACCACGTCAAGAAAGTACTTCAACGTCTAAGAGAATTCCATCTGTTTGCTAAACTGGAGAAATGTTCTTTCCATCAAAAAATCATACCCTTTCTGGGTTATGTAATATCGGCATCTGGATTCGAAATGGACCCTACTAAACTTTCTGCCATTTTGGATTGGCCTAGACCTGATTCTTTGAAGGCTTTACAACGTTTCCTAGGCTTCGCCAATTATTACAGAAAGTTCATCAAGAATTTTGCTACTATTACTTCTCCTCTTACTTCTCTCACAAGAAAAGGACAAAACTGTAAAGTATGGCCGTCTGAGGCTATAGAAGCTTTTGAATCTCTCAAAGAAGCTTTTTCCTCAGCTCCTATCCTTCGTCATCCAAATCCTGAGTTTCAATTTATTCTGGAGGTGGATGCTTCCTCTGTTGCTGCTGGAGCGGTTCTGTCTCAACGAATACCAGAGACTGGAAGGATTCATCCTGTTGCTTTTTTCTCTAAAAAATTCACTCCTTCCGAATTTAACTATGACGTAGGGAATAAAGAGTTGCTTGCCATCAAGATGGCATTGGATGAATGGAGACATTGGCTGGAAGGTACTTCTTTGCCATTTACTATACTTACTGATCATAAGAACCTTCTGTATCTCCAAACAGCCAAACGACTAAATTCCAGGCAAGCACGCTGGTCCTTATTCTTCTCTCGGTTTCACTATAATTTGTCTTACATACCTGGTTCAAAAAATATTAAAGCAGACGCACTTTCCAGACAATTTCAAGATACCCCAGTTCCTGAGTCTGGTACCATTCTCCAACCTCATGAAGTCATTGCCCAGTTAACAACTTCTTGGTTACAAGAATTACAGTCCGCTCAAGAGCGTCTTCCTTTGTCCTGTAAACCTCCCAATGGTTTACTCTTTGTTCCTGAACGCCTTCGTTCCAAGATTTTATTTTGGGCTCATGATAGTCCCCTTTCTGGACATCCTGGCATCAGTATTACCACTCGAAACCTCAAACAACATGTCTGGTGGCCTACACTCTCTCAAGATGTGAAGGATTACGTCTCAGTATGCACACAATGTGCCATGAACAAAACTCCACGCCAACTTCCTTCAGGATTACTCCAACCATTGCCTATACCTCACCAGCCTTGGACTCATGTATCCATGGACTTTATTACCGATCTTCCCTTGTCCACTGGGAACAATACTATCTGGGTGGTGGTCGACAGGTTCACTAAGACGGCTCATTTTGTACCCTTGCCAGGATTACCATCTGCCAAAAGACTCTCTGAACTTTTTATTCTACATATTGTAAGAATCCATGGATTTCCTCTTGATATTGTTTCAGATAGAGGGGTACAATTCGTTTCTCGATTTTGGAGGTCACTTTGTAAACATTTTGGTACTACTATATCTCTCTCTACTTCTCACCACCCACAATCGAATGGTCAGACTGAAAGAGTAAACCAGTGTCTTGAAACATATCTTAGACATTATGTGGATCATTATCATTCTAACTGGACTTCTTACCTTCCTTTGGCTGAATTGGCCCATAATGCCCGGTACAATTCCTCCCTTCAGACTTCTCCTTTTCATGCAGCTTACGGATATCAGCCTAGGACGTTCCCTTTGCATACTTCCTCCACAGTGAATCCTGCTTCTGATCTTACAGCCCGAAGATTAACTCGACATTGGCAGAAGATACATCGTATTCTTTCTGTAACTTCTAGACGTTACAAGTTCTTTTCGGATCTTCGACGGAAAAAGGCTCCCAAATATCGCCCTGGTGATAAAGTTTGGATTTCCTCTCGATTTCTTCGCCTGAAACAACCTTCTAACAAATTGGGACCACGATATGTGGGTCCTTTCCGAATACTGGGTCAGGTATGTTCCACTGCTTATCGGGTAGCTTTACCCAAGTCTCTCAAAGTCCATCCGGTATTCCATGTTTCTCTTTTAAAACCTGTGATGATTAACAGGTATTCTAAGCCTTTTTCTAAACCTCCACCGTTATTGGTGCATGGACATCCTGAGTTTGAGATCAGCCATATTCTAGATTCCAAATTGCGGGGCAAGAAATTGTATTATCTCATTCATTGGAAGGGTTATCCAGTCACAGAACGTTCTTGGGAACCTGCTCATCAAGTAAATGCTCCAATATTGGTCAAGACCTTCCACAAGACTCATCCTGATAGACCTGGTCCTGTCCCCCGGAGGGGCCCTTGAGGAGGGGGTGCTGTCATGAGCGCTTCCGTTCATCGCCGTGTCGCCGCGGCTCCCGGAACTCCTCTGTGTCTCTGACGTCATGTTGCTTAGCAACATGACGCTTTCTCTCACACCCCTCTGATGACGGTTACGCTCCTGCCCTTTAAATCTCGGCGGGAGATCTGAATCTGGGCCCGTTTGTTTGTTTCCCTGGATTGTGAGTACCATATCAGTTTTATTCTTCTGTGTACCGACTTCTGCCTGCCTGACCAAGCCTCTTGCCTAATCCCTACTTGCTGATATTTGGACATTGACTTCTGCCTGCCTGACCTTGCCTGTAGCTATTACCCTTTTGCTGACACTTGGATGCCGACTTCTGCTTGCCTGACCCTGTCTTTTGCCTATACCTTTTGCTGATATTTGGATGCCGACTTCTGCCTGCCTGACCTTGCTTTGGCCTTTACCTTTAAACCTATTCTTTGTTAAACAAGACCTGCTTAAAGGGACATTTTACTTTTACAAGCTGCAAAAGAGAACTTTGCCTTTCTGTTTGTTATACACCTGCTTAAAAGGGACATTTACTTTTACAAGCTGCAAAAGAGAACTTTGCCTTTCTGTTTGTTATACACCTGCTTAAAAGGGACATTTACTTTTACAAGCTGCAAAAGAGAACTTTGCCTTTCTGTTTGTTATAAACCTGCTTAAAGGGACATTATACTTTTACAAGCTGCAAAAGAGAACTTTGCCTTTCTGTTTGTTATACACCTGCTTAAAAGGGACATTTACTTTTACAAGCTGCAAAAGAGAACTTTGCCTTTCTGTTTGTTATAAACCTGCTTAAAGGGACATTATACTTTTACAAGCTGCAAAAGAGAACTTTTCCTTTGTTTTACAAGCCTGCTAAAGAGGACCTTTTTCAGAAGCTTCAAAGTAAGAGCATTTCCTTTTTGTTCTTTGTACTACTTAAAGGGACGTTTTATCCTTTGTGGCTTTCCTGCATTCTGGAACAATATTCATTTTTGTTATCTTCTAATCTGCTTCCTGAGTGGGTCACGTCCTGGATATTTCTCAGTGTGCTAGCGTGTGCTTTCAATTCACGCTAGCAGTTGGGTTACATCCCGGATTGATTCCAGAGCGGCTGACAAGGCGCATGAATTGGGTTTGAGTGAGGAAGTTGTGAAGAAGGTGGGAAGGTGGAAGTCGGGGTGTTTTAAACGTTATGTTCGGCCTAACATGATAGTATAGTTTTGTTTTTCTTAACAGGTCCAGTTCAGTGTTGGATAGTTGGACATTCTTTCATTTACTGGGCGAGAAAGGCAGCAGCAACAAAGGAAGGGGGAATCCAGTTGGGACTTCCTCGGGAACAGGTTGGGGTAAAGTGGTTTGGGGTAAGAGGTCTCAGATGGGAAGGGGTAGTGGGTACAGTGAGTAAGTATGCCAGGCTGTACAAGCCTCCTGACATTTTGGTGATACACGCTGGAGGAAATGACTTGGGGTTTATGGCTCAAAAAGATTTGATTGACCAGTTGAAGGGTGGCATGCGTAGGTTGAAGGTTTTGTTCCCGAAGGTGATAATTGTGTGGTCAGAAATTGAGACAAGGTTGGAATGGCGTTCAGCTTGGGATGTCAGGAGGCTGGACTTATCCAGAAGAAAGGTTAACAGGACTCTATCAGGTTTTGTTTCTCAGTTGGGGGGTTTTGGCATTCGCCATGTTGAATTTGAAGGGTAATCAGGCAGATGCTTTTTTATTAAGGATGGGGTGCATCTCAACGAAGTAGGGTTGCACTTATTTAATTTTAACCTAAAAGAAGGGGTACAGAAGGCCTTAGCCCGGTTGGGCGGTGTCCGACGGTAGGTCGGTCTGTGGCGGGTGCTGGCCTTATCAGGCGAGTTTTATGTGGTAATGGTAATGGTTAGGTGGTTGTGTTATTTGTAAACATTTGTTTGTTTAATAAATGCGGGCTGCTGCCTTTTGTACCCAAAACTTGGTCATGTTTGGTTATTGGTTCACAAGAAGAGTGCCGAATGTGTGAGTCAGAAGCATTTTGCAGGTTGTTTAAGGCAGTGCTTCTTGAGAGTAGAAAATAAAATATAGATTAAGGGCCAGATTGCGAGTGGAGCACTATTTAAATCTTCCACACATGCACTAATTAGATGTAAGCTTTTGCGCTCATCTGGTATTATGAATTGAAAGTGCTAACCTGACGAGCGCAAAAAGCTAAAGTTAGAATATTGCATGGTCATTCACATATTCCCCCACAGAAATCAATGGAGCAAAAAAAATGGAAAAAACTATTCTCGCGCGAACACAATCGTATATTCTCAAGTACGCTAAACTGACATGAAAATATGAATATCTCACATTCTAATGTTCTTCACAAAGAACATTTCATATACCATTTCCCAATCATTAAGTTTTTATTTCACAAAGAACATTTCATATACCATTTCCCAATCATTAACTTTTTTTTTCACAAAGAACATTTCATATACCATTTCCCAATCATTATCTTTTTATTTCACAAAGAACATTTCATAAACCATTTCCCAATCATTAACTTTGTATTTATTTTTATTTTACATGAGAGCTCTCTTTTTTTCCATCAGTTCGAAGTTCCATCAGTGCACTATGGTTAAATCAAGGGGTTAATGAAAGCATAGCCATTTTTTGACTGTGACAATAAATGTAATTATGTTAAACATTTTCACTGTGATTGATGTTATTATTCTTTTGTGTTAATTGTTCATTTCCATAGTGGTTATATCCATTTATTTCATTTAGGAATTAGTGAGTGCTGGATAGGATAGTCTTTTTTTATTCCTTTATTGTAATAATTTTTTCTTTAACTATCCCCTTGCACCGATTACCTGTACATAATTTTAACACAGGGAATTATAATAATCCTTTTATGGGAAATACTGGAGAGTGCTGACAACACAACCCCTTTTCATATACAGGGAGTGCAGAATTATTAGGCAAATTAGTATTTTGACCACATCATCCTCTTTATGCATGTTGTCTTACTCCAAGCTGTATAGGCTCGAAAGCCTACTACCAATTAAGCATATTCGGTGATGTGCATCTCTGTAATGAGAAGGGGTGTGGTCTAATGACATCAACACCCTATATCAGGTGTGCATAATTATTAGGCAACTTCCTTTCCTTTGGCAAAATGGGTCAAAAGAAGGACTTGACAGGCTCAGAAAAGTCAAAAATAGTGAGATATCTTGCAGAGGGATGCAGCACTCTTAAAATTGCAAAGCTTCTGAAGCGTGATCATCAAACAATCAAGCGTTTCATTCAAAATAGTCAACAGGGTCGCAAGAAGCGTGTGGAAAAACCAAGGCGCAAAATAACTGCCCATGAACTGAGAAAAGTCAAGCGTGCAGCTGCCAAGATGCCACTTGCCACCAGTTTGGCCATATTTCAGAGCTGCAACATCACTGGAGTGCCCAAAAGCACAAGGTGTGCAATACTCAGAGACATGGCCAAGGTAAGAAAGGCTGAAAGACGACCACCACTGAACAAGACACACAAGCTGAAACGTCAAGACTGGGCCAAGAAATATCTCAAGACTGATTTTTCTAAGGTTTTATGGACTGATGAAATGAGAGTGAGTCTTGATGGGCCAGATGGATGGGCCCGTGGCTGGATTGGTAAAGGGCAGAGAGCTCCAGTCCGACTCAGACGCCAGCAAGGTGGAGGTGGAGTACTGGTTTGGGCTGGTATCATCAAAGATGAGCTTGTGGGGCCTTTTCGGGATGAGGATGGAGTCAAGCTCAACTCCCAGTCCTACTGCCAGTTTCTGGAAGACACCTTCTTCAAGCAGTGGTACAGGAAGAAGTCTGCATCCTTCAAGAAAAACATGATTTTCATGCAGGACAATGCTCCATCACACACGTCCAAGTACTCTACAGCGTGGCTGGCAAGAAAGGGTATAAAAGAAGAAAATCTAATGACATGGCCTCCTTGTTCACCTGATCTGAACCCCATTGAGAACCTGTGGTCCATCATCAAATGTGAGATTTACAAGGAGGGAAAACAGTACACCTCTCTGAACAGTGTCTGGGAGGCTGTGGTTGCTGCTGCACGCAATGTTGATGGTGAACAGATCAAAACACTGACAGAATCCATGGATGGCAGGCTTTTGAGTGTCCTTGCAAAGAAAGGTGGCTATATTGGTCACTGATTTGTTTTTGTTTTGTTTTTGAATGTCAGAAATGTATATTTGTGAATGTTGAGATGTTATATTGGTTTCACTTGTAAAATAAATAATTGAAATGGGTATATATTTGTTTTTTGTTAAGTTGCCTAATAATTATGCACAGTAATAGTCACCTGCACACACAGATATCCCCCTAAAATAGCTATAACTAAAAACAAACTAAAAACTACTTCCAAAACTATTCAGCTTTGATATTAATGAGTTTTTTGGGTTCATTGAGAACATGGTTGTTGTTCAATAATAAAATTAATCCTCAAAAATACAACTTGCCTAATAATTCTGCTCTCCCTGTATATATATATACATACATATCCATCTTTAGAAATTTATATGTATGTATCTCAGTGTTAAAGCCCTTTGATTGCCATTTTTTTCTCTTAAACAATATTTTTAAATGATTTTTATTAGATGGTGTTATTTTGGGTGTAACTGTACTTTGTAATAACAACTGGATGAGCACAAACATCCATGATAAACCCCTTATTGCTTGTGTGTAACTGCTAGTGCTCCACTGGTAATCTGGGGCCTGATCCAATATGCAACATCGCCCGCAAAAGCCGGCGACGCCAAATTTTGCGCGGGTTTGGTATCACATATATGGCGTAACCTAGAAGTTACGCTTGTATATTTCTGCCTTCAGCCGTAGTTTTTTGGCCCATAGACAGGTATACCAAACCCGCACAGTTTGGTATCCAATATACAGCGTAAGGACTTACATGGCGAAAATGGAGAAATCTTACTTCATTTTCACCTCGCCACAAATTGCAGGCGTAGTAAGCCTTACGCTGTGTATTGGAGCCCCGTAGCTCCCTAAACTGGCTGCAAAATAAAACACCTAACGCATGTGCAATGTCTATCTACCTGTCAACCGTGAACTGCTAAATAAAACCTAACACCTAACGCATGCGCAATGTCTATCTACCTGTCAACCGCGATCCCCCGCCACAATCCCTAATAAAGTATTTAACCCCTAAACCGCCGCTCCCGGACCCCGCCGCCACCTACATTAAATGTATAACCCCCTAATGTGATCCCCTACCCCGCCGCCATCTACATTACCTACCCCCTAATGTGAGCCCCTTACACCGCCGCCACCGACGTTACCTACCCCCTAATGTGAGCCCCTTACACCACCGCCATCTACATTACCTACCCCCTAATGTAAGCCCCTTACACGCCGCCACCTACATTACCTACCCCCTAATGTGAGCCCCTTACACCGCCGCCATCTACATTACCTACCCCCTAATGTGAGCTCCTACCCCGCCACCAGCTATATTAAAATTATTAACCCCTAATCTAATCCCCCTACCCTGCCGCCAGCTATATTAAAATTATTAACCCCTAATTTAATCCCCCTACACTGCCGCCAGCTATATTAAATACATTAACCCCTAATCTAATCCCCCTAAAGTAATCACATCTATTACCAGCCCTTAAAAGGGCCTTTTGCGTGGCATTGCCCCAAAGTAACAGCTCTATTGCCAGCCCTTAAAAGAGCTGTTTGCGGGCCATTGCCCTAAAGTAATCAGCTCTTTTACCAGCCCTTAAAAGGGCTTTTTTTGCGGGGCATTGTCACAAAGTAATCAGCTCTTTTGCCTCTAATCTAAATCCCCCTACACCGCCGCCACCTATAATAAATGTATTAACCCCTAATCTAATCCCCCTACACCGCCGCCACCTATATGAAATAGATTAACCCCTAATCTGACCCCCCTACACCGCCACCACCTATATTAACTATATTAACCCTAATTATATTAGGGTTCATATAGTTAATATAGTTATTATATTATATATATTAACTATATTAACCCTAATTATATTAGGGTTAATATAGTTAATATCGTTATTATATTATATATATATATTAACCCTATCTAACTCTTAACACCCCTAACTTAATTATTATTAAAATAAATCTAAATAATATTAATAATATTAACTAAATTATAAACATGTTAACCCCTAAACCGCCGCTCCCTGACCCCGCCGCAACCTATATTAAACTTATTAACCCCTAATCTGCCCCCCTACACCTATAATACATTTATTAACCCCTATCCTGCCCCCCTATACCGCCGCAACTGTAATAAAATTATTAACCCCTAAACCTAAGTCTAACCCTAACACCCCCCAACTTAAATATGAATTAAATAAATCTAAATAATATTTCTATTATTAACTAAATTAATCCTATTTAAATCTCAAAACTTACCTATAAAATAAACCCTAAAATAGCTACAATATAATTAATAATTACATTGTAGCTATTTTAGGGTTTATATTTATTTTACAGGTAACTTGGTATTTATTTTAACTAGGTACAATAGCTATTAAATAGTTAATAACTATTTAATAGCTACCTAGTTGAAATAATTACCAATTTACCTGTAAAATAAATCCTAACCTTAGTTACAAATACACCTACACTATCAATATATTAAATAAACTACAAAAATCTAAACTAAAATACAATTAAATACACTAAACTAAATTACAAAAACAAACAAACACTAAATTACAAAAAATAAAAAAAGATACAAGATGAAGAATTTATTTCTGATTCCATTCAGAAGGCTTTGTCTGCCATTCCACCTTCTAATAAACGTAAAAGGTCTTTTAAAACTTCTCATACAGATGATGAATTTTCAAATGACCAACAACATACTGATTTATCGATCTCTGATGAGGATCTGTCTGATTCAGAGGATCCTGCCCCAGATATTGACACTGACAAATCTTCGTACTTATTTAAGATGGAGTATATTCGTTCTTTATTAAAGGAAGTGTTGATTGCATTACATATAGAGGAGCCTAGTCCTCTTGATACTAAAACTAGTAAACGTTTAATTTCGGTTTATAAACCTCATGTTGTTATTCCAGAGGTTTTTCCAGTTCCTGATGCTATTTCAGATATGATTTCAAAGGAATGGAATAGACTGGGTACTTCTTTTACTCCTTCTTCAAGGTTTAAAAAATTGTATCCTTTGCCTACTGATAGATTGGAGTTTTGGGAAAGGATCCCCAAAGTTGATGGGGCCATCTCTACTCCTGCTAAGCGTACTACTATTCCTATGGAAGACAGTACTTCTTTTAAAGATCCTTTAGATAGGAAACTTGAATCTTATCTAAGGAAGGCTTATTTATGTTCAGGTCATCATCTTAGGCCTGCTATTTCTTTGGCTGATATTGCAGCTGCTTCAACTTTTTGGTTGGAAACTTTAGCACAACAAGTATTAGACCATAATATGTATAGTATTGTTAAGTTAATTCAACATGCTAATAATTTTTTGTGATGCTATTTTTGATATCATCAGAATTGATGTTAGATATATGTCTTTAGCTATTTTAGCTAGAAGAGCTTTATGGCTTAAATCTTGGAATGCTGATATGACTTCTAAATCGACATTGCTATCTCTTTCTTTCCAAGGTAATAAATTATTTGGTTCTCAGTTGGATTCTATAATTTCAACTGTTACTGGAGAAAGGGGGCTTTTTTACCTCAGGATAAAAAATCTAAGGGTAAATTTAAAGCTTCTAACCGTTTTCGTTCCTTTCGACAGAATAAGGAACAGAAACCTAATCCTCCTAATCCTTCCTAATCCTAAGGAATCTGTTTCCAATTGGAAGCCTTCCTCAGTCTGGAATAAATCCAAGCCATTTAAGAGATACAAACCAGCCCCCAAGTCCGCATGAAGGTGCAGCCCTCATTCCAGCCCAGCTGGTAGGGGGAAGACTAAAATTTTTCAAGGATGTTTGTTTAAATTCAGTCCAAAATCATTGGATTCAGAACATTGCCTCTCATGGGGTATAGAATAGGTTTCAGAGTTAGACCGCCTGTGAGAAGTTTCTTTCTCTCACGCATTCCAGTGAACCCTGAGAAAGCACAGGCTTTCCTGAAGTGTGTTTCAGACCTGGAGTCTTCTGGGGTAATCATGCAGGTTCCTTTTCAGGAACAGGGTCTGGGGTTTTATTCAAATCTGTTCATTGTCCCAAAGAAAGAAAATTCATTCAGACCAGATCTAAAAATCATGAATCGTTATGTAAGAATACCAACATTCAAAATAGTGACTATAAGGACTATTCTGCCTTTTGTTCAGCAAGGGCATTATATGTCCACAATAGACTTACAGGATGCATATCTTCATATTCCGATTCATTCAGATCACTATCAGTTCCTGAGATTCTCTTTTCTAGACAAGCATTACCAATTTTTTGCTCTTCCTTTTGGCCTAGCAACAGCTCCAAGGATCTTTTCAAAGGTTCTCGTGCCCTTCTCTCTGTAATGAGAGAGTGGGGTATTGCAGTGTTTCCTTATTTGGACAATATCTTGGTACTTGCGGAGTCTTTACGTTCTGCAGAATCTCACACAAATCAACTAGTGTTGTTTCTTCAAAGACATGGTTGGAGGATCAATTTACCAAAAAGTTCTTTGATTCCTCAGACAAGGGTAACCTTTTTAGGTTTCCAGATAGATTCAGTATCCATGACTTTGTCTCTAACAGACAAGAGACGTTTGAAGGTGGTTGCAGCCTGTTGTAACTTTCAGTCTCAGTCATTCCCTTCAGTAGCTATGTGCATGGAGGTTTTAGGTCTCATGAATGCAGCATCGAACACGATCCCCTTTGTTCGTTTTCACATGAGACCTCTTCAGCTTTGTATGCTGAACCAATGGTGCAGGGATTATACAAGGATATCACAATTAATATCCTTAAATCCCAATGTTCAACTATCTCTGACTTGGTGGTTAGATCACCATCGTATAGTTCAAGGGGCCTCTTTTGTTTGTCCAACCTGGACCGTGATCACAACAGATGCGAGTCTTTCATGTTGGAGAGCTGTCTGGGGATCTCTGACAGCACAAGGGGTTTGGAAATCTCAAGAGGTGAGATTACCAATCAATATTTTGGAACTCCATGCGATTTTCAGGGCTCTTCAGATTTGGTCTCTCTTGAAGAGAGAACTGTTCATTTGTTTTCAGACAGACAATATCACAACTGTGGCATATGTCAATCATCAGGGTGGGACTCACAGTCCCCAAGCTATGAAAGAAGTATCTCGGATACTTGTCTGGTCGGAATCCAGCTCCTGTCTAATTTCTGCAGTCCATATCCCAGGTATAGACAATTGGGAAGCGGATTATCTCAGTTGTCAGACTTTACATCCGGGAGAGTGGTCTCTTCACCGAGATGTGTTTTTTCAAATTGTTCAGATGTGGGGGCTTCCGGAAATAGATTTGATGGCTTCTCATCTAAACAAGAAACTTCCCAGGTACCTGTCCAGGTCCAGGGATCCTCAGGCAGAGGCAGTGGATGAATTGACACTTCCTTGGAGTTATCAACCTGCCTATATTTTTCCGCCTCTAGTTCTTCTTCCAAGAGTGATTTCCAAAATCATCATGGAGCAATCGTTTGTGCTGCTGGTGGCTCCAGCATGGCCACACAGGTTTTGGCATGTGGATCTTGTTCAGATGTCCAGTTGCCAACCTTGGCCACTTCTGTTAAGACCAGACCTTCTATCTCAAGGTCCAGTTTTCCATCAGGATCTCAAATTATTAAATTTGAAGGTATGGAAATTGAACACTTAGTGCTTAGTCTTAGAGGTTTCTCTAATAAAACTATATTGCAGGCTCGTAAATCTTTCTAGAAAACTTTATTATCAAGTTTGGAAGACCTACATTTTTCATGTTGTTCTTCTGATAAATTCACTTGGCATTCTTTTAGAATTCCTAGAATTTTAAAGTTTCTTCAGGATGGTTTGGATAAGGGTTTGTCTGCAAGTTCTTTGAAAGGACAAATTTCTGCTCTTTCTGTCTTATTCCACAGAAAAATTGCTAAACTTCCTGATATTCATTGTTTTGTACAGGCGTTGGTCCATATCAAGCCTTTCATTAAATCAACCTCTTCTCCCTGGAGTCTTAATTTGGTTTTAAAGGCTTTACAGGCTCCTCCGTTTGAGCCTATGCATTCTTTGGACATTAAATTGCTTTCTTGGAAAGTGTTGTTTCTTTTGGCCATGTCTTCTGCTAGAAGACTTTCTGAATTATCTGCTCTTTCTTGTGAGTCTCCTTTTCTGATTTTTCATCAGGATAAGGAATTTTTGCGGACTTCATTTAAATTCTTACATAAAGTTGTGAATTCCAACAATATTAGTAGAGAAATTGTTGTCCCTTCTTTGTGTCCTAATCCTAAGAATTCTTTGGAAAGATCCTTAAATTCTTTGGATGTGGTGAGAGCTTTGAAATATTATGTTGAAGCTACTAAAGATTTCAGGAAGACATCTAGTCTATTTGTTATCTTTTCTAGTTCTAGGAAAGGTCAGAAGGCTTCTGCTGTTTCCTTGGCTTCGTGGTTAAAGCTTTTGATTCATCACGCTTATTTGGAGTCGGGTAAATCCCCGCCTCAGAGGATTACAGCTAATTCTACTAGGTCTGTTTCCACTTCCTGGGCTTTTAAGAATGAAGCTTCGGTTGATCAGATTTTCAAAGCAGCAATTTGGTCTTCTTTGCATACATTTACTAAATTCTACCATTTTTATGTTTTTTCTTCTTCAGAAGCAGTTTTTGGTAGAAAAGTTCTTCAGGCAGCTGGGTTGTGGATTAATTTTTTTCAGCAGAATTGGCTGAATTGGCGGAATTGGCTGTCTTTATTTTTTATCCCTCCCTTTCTAGTGACTCTTGAGTGGAGTTCCACATCTTGGGTATTTGCTATCCCATACGTCACTAGCTCATTGACTCTTGCCAATTACATGAAAAAAAGCATAATTTATGTAAGAATTTACCTGATAAATTCTTTTCTTTCATGTTGGCAAGAGTCCATGAGGCCCTCCCTTTTTATGGTGGTTATGATTTTTTTGTATAAAGCACAATTATTCAAATTCCTTTGTTGATGCTTTTTTACTCCTTTCTTTATCACCCCACTACTTGGCTATTCATTAAACTGAATTGTGGATGTGGTGAGGGGTGTATTTATAGGCATTTTGAGGTTTGGGAAACTTTGCCCCTCCTGGTAGGATTGTATATCCCATACGTCACTAGCTCATGGACTCTTGCCAATATGAAAGAAATTAATTTATCAGGTAAATTCTTACATAAATTATGTTTTTCATTTGCAGTCACAGTAGAAATACTGGAGTGGGAAATAGCTAGAATCTGAAATCTGTGCAAATAATTCTAACTAATTTCTAAATCACATGTTGATCCTTAAAGGTACACTGAACCCAATTTTTTTCTTTCGTGATTCAGATAGAGCATGCAATTTTAAACAACTTTCTAATTTACTCCTATTATCAATTTTCTTCGTTCTCTTGCTTTCTTTATTTGAAAAAGAAGGCATCTAAGCTATTTTTTGGTTCAGAACCATGTAAAGCACTTGTTTATTGGTAGGGGAATTTACCCACCAATCAGCAAGAACAACACAGTGTGTTCACCAAAAATGGGCCGGCATCTAAACTTACATTCTTGCAGTTCAAATAAAGATACCAAGATAATGAAAAGAATTTGATAATAGGAGTAAATTAGAAAGGTGCTTAAAATTGCATGCTCTATCTGAATCTCGATAGAAAAAAATTTGGGTTCAGTGTCCCTTTAATTAAAGACTTGACATCAACAAGCCCATCAAGAAGAAAGTGATCTACAAGACAGCTGGGCTTTTGAGCTTACATAAAGGGGAACAGACAAAAAAGAGGGAAACTGGAGTAAGAAAAGATTAGCATAGAATATAAGCATTCCTGAACCATAGAGTTTTTAATAAAGATTTAAATATTTAATCGTTGACAATGAGCTTTTTGGAGCAGGACACAACTTTCCACAAGATTAAGGGCAATCTAAAGAAGTTGTGTCGACAGGAATATGAGAAGGTTACAAAAGAGGAAGAAAAAAGTAGGTCATGGGAAAAGTGAATGGGATGTGTGGGAAAGTATATGGAAACAAGGGCAGAGATATAGGAGGCAGCAGTGTTATTGCAGACCCTGTATGTAAGGGTCAGGATTATGACTTTTATTCTAGAGGCTTGAGGAAGCAAGATTGGCCATGATATTGATCCGTGATTGGTTAGTTAGTGGCAGTTCTAAAGCCTTCTAGAGATGTGACTGAGAACTTGAGTCAAAACACTACCAGTCTGGGTCAAGTCATACCCTTGTTCACTCACCTATTGAGCAAGATGGATGCCTTTTTGGAAAATTGTGAAGTGGTTCCTTCATGGGTACTAGCATTGAGATAGCAGCACTTGTTAGGAGGCTGAAGGAACAGCTGAAAGGCTGCATACAAGACCATCTGAACTGATGCTGGCACTTTGTGTGATCTCAGAATTATGGGGAAAATAAAAAATGGGCTCTAGGTATTTGTTTCCCTCCTTCTCCCATGCCTGGAAGGGATACCATTAGGGGTGACTGCAGTCAGGGGCCCGGTTTGTTTTGGGGCCTGCCTGGCAGGGCCATTTGTAAAACTACTGCAAATCAGTATTTAGCACACTGAGACACCCCTCCTTAAAACATCCTGTATGAGAAGAAAACTTCCCACTCCTTTCTGTCCCTTCTCTTTTCCCTTGTGCTGTGCTGAAAATATTTCCAGTGAGGAAGGAGCTAAGGCAGGAGGGCAGTGATAAACTGAGCCAAATATGGTAAGGGGTATCAAAGAAAAAAACTGCAAAGCGTAATTGTACAAAAGGCAATGAAGTTTATTCCAAGAAAATAGGCTACACAGATTGAAGATGCACTCCAGGGTGCAGCTAAAATCCTTTGTTGTATGGTAAGGTGGGCAAGGGGCATCTATGTTTTGTCAGTGCTGATAGTCATCTGATATTGTGGCTTTTATATTTGCTTCATGCATCGTTGAAAAAGTAGGCTCCCAGCTTCAACCTACCCTATCTCTAACCAGCTACTGAGACTCTCATTTTTTTTTTCTTTCACTGACAAGTCCCAAGGGAGGTCAAAACATACGTCTGGGGTTTGCTGTTTCCTCTTGTTTAGAGAAGAATTGCATGGTATTTTGACGGTGGACTGTCATTGGTTAGGGTCAGACTGATACACTACAGGATATTTTTTCTCTGTGAAAGGCATAGTGTGCTAAAAGAGACTGCACCCTGAGTGGCACTGGCCTTGTGAACAAGCACAGAAGTTTTCCTAGCTTTTGTTCTGTCTCAGTTGAGTATGTCTCTCTGTTTTCTTGTTTGTATGTAAATTGCTCTTGGGTCTCTCTAAGAGTAAAAAGGTAAACCAGACTTGGACTCCTTGCACACTTGCCCTATAGAGATGCCACTGCACCTCACTTACGAGGCCCAAGGGAGGCCAAAACGTACGTCTGGGGTTTGTTGTTTCCTCTTGTTCAGAAAAGAATTGCTTCGTATTTGGGCGCATGACTGTCATTGAGCAGGGTCAGACCGATATACTACAGGATATTGTTTCTCTGTGAAAGGCATAGTGTGCTAAAAGAGACTGTACCCTGAGAGGCACTGGCCTTTTGAACAAGCTTTTGTCCTGTCTTAGTTGAGTGTGTCTCTCTATTTTCCTGTTTATTTACAGTTTATGATCATAATCTCAGTTCCTGTTTAACCTGAATGCTAGTCTGTCTAGTTATTTAGGTATGCTCCAGCTAAAATCCCTTTCCTGAGCTACATAGCAGCCTGTTCCAGGCAGAGGAAGGACACGCTGGAAGAGCTACCTAGTCTGGGTAGCTGGAGTCTGCCACAGGGTGGGACCCTGAGTACTGGTGCTGTTGGGTATCAGGGGTGGCTACAGGCTGTGGTCACTTGCCAACTACATAGCTTAAGTCGGCAGGGAGGAAGCAGGACCCCTTTTGGCGGAGCTACCCAGTTGGGGTAGCCGGGGTATCCGTCACAGCTGTCTGTAATTCTAGATGAGAAATAGGTTCCTTAAGAGAGTGGAATTGATCTTGCATAAGACTGGGAAGTTCCAGAGAGGCCAGGAATTTTCTGATCACATCTAAGTTTGCTTTGGGGGTGTCAGGATTCAATTCTAAATTGTATAGTGATTCATAATATTGACGAAAGTTATCCCCAATTTCTTTAGGAGAATATACTATTTTGTCATTTTTGCAACACTATTTCTAAGTTTATTGGCCAGAAATGTATGTGAGCATTCTCTGTACCTTCTAAATTCTAAGGCCTAGATTTAGAGTTTTGTCGGTAAAAAGCCACGTAGATAACGCTGCTTTTTTTCCCAACGCACCCTTCCAACAACGCTTGTATTTAGAGTTGTCTTAGGGGCCGCGTCAGGGTCAAAAAAGGGAGCGTTGAGCCTAACTTAGCTCCACTTCAACCCTCAATACCAGCGTTGCTTACGGTAGCGGTAAGCTGGGAAAATGTGCTTGTGCATGATATCCCCAAAGGAAACAATGGGGCTGAGCTGGCTGAAAAAAAACCTAACACCTGCAAAAAAGCAGCATTCAACTCCTAACGCAGCCCCATTGTTTCCTACGGGGAAACACTTTCTAAGTCTGCACCTAACACCCTAACATGAACCCCGAGTCTAAACACCCCTAACCTTAACCTTAACCCCTAATCTGCCGCCCCTGCTATCGCTGACCCCTGCATATTATTATTAGCCCTTAATCTCCCGCCTGCACCGTCGCCGCTACTATAATAAAGTTATTAACCCGTAAACCTAACTCTTACCCTAACACCCCCCTAACATAAATATAATTTATATTAAACAAAATAATATTCCTAAAATTAACTAAATTATTCCTATTTAAAACTAAATACTTACCTATCAAATAAACCCTAATATAGCTACAATATAATTAATAATTACATTGTAGCTATTTTAGGATTTATATTTATTTTACAGGCAACTTTGTATTTATTTTAAATAGGTATAATAGCTATTAAATAGCTAATAACTATTTAATATCTACCTAGTTAAAATAAATACAAAATTACCTGTAAAATAAATCCTAACCTAAGTTACAATTAAACCTAACTACACTATCATTAAATTAATTAAATAAATTACCTACAATTACCTACAATAAAATATACAATAAAATAAACTATTCTATAATACAAAAACTAACAAATACTAAATTACAAAAAATTAAAAAAGAATTACAAGCAGTTTAAACTAATTACACCTAATCTAAGCCCCCTAATAAAATAAAAAAGCCCCCCAAAATAAAAAATTCCCTACCCTATTCTAAAATACAAAAGTAATCAGCTCTTTTACCAGCCCTTAAAAGGGCTTTTTGCGGGGCCTTGCCCCAAAGTAATCAGCTCTTTTGCATGAAAATAAAAATACAATACCCCCCCAACATTACAACCCACCACCCACATACCCCTACTCTAACCCACCCAAACCCCCCTTAAAAAAAACTATCACTAACCCCCTGAAGATCTCCCTACCTTGAGTCGTCTTCACCCAGCCGAGCCGAATTCTTCATCCAAGCGGAGCAAGAAGATGTCCTTCATCCGGTAGAAGTCTTGATCCAAGCGGCAAAGAAGAGGTCCTCCATCCGGGCGAAGTCTTGATCCAAGCGGCAAAGAAGAGGTCTTCCATCCGGGCGATGTCTTCTTCCAAGCGGCATCTTCTATCCTCTTTCTTCCGGATCCATCTTCATCCCGCCGACGCGGAACATCCTCCTTCCCTGACGGACTAAAGACGAATGAAGGTTCCTTTAAGGGACGTCATCCAAGATGGCGTCCCTTCAATTGCGATTGGCTGATAGAATTCTATCAGCCAATTGGATTTAAGGTAGACAAAATCTGATTGGCTGATGCAATCAGCCAATCAGATTGAAGTTCAATCCGATTGGCTGATCCAATCAGCCAATCGTATTGAACTTGCATTCTATTGGCTGTTCCGATCAGCCAATAGAATGCGAGTCCAATACGATTGGTCACCCTCTGGCGGAGTAAAACTATCTATCAAAATATATACAAATATATAAATAATTGTTTTATCATTTGAGTTTTATTAATACTACTAACTATTATATTGTATATTTATTTGTCTTTGGAACTTTGAACCATAACTTTGAGTCTAACGTGTGTTCCTGTTGTTTTAATGTTTTAAAAAAAAATGAGATAAAAAGACAAAAACAAACCTGGTCCGGTTTAGCAGATAACCACCAATCAGTTTAGGTATATTGTTCTTTTGAGAAGGGTTCTGACAGTTTAGGTAAGTAAAACTGGGCTTACCTTATTGCTATTGCTATATTGTAATATAAGGTTTGATATCTTTCTCAGAATATGCAGATCTCTCAGTTCTCTCTTAAACATATTCCACCTATGAGCAACACATGCAGTGAGATATATACTGAGTACTGTGCTACTCCACTGGGGATTTGTCTCCTTTTGACTAAGTGGGTAAAAGGAGGAGAGGCTATGACACCAGCAGCTACCAGTAAGAAAGGATGGGGAGTCAGCACTACCTATATACAATTCCAATTTATTTTGCTTAGGGAGTGGTTTATGAGATGCAAAGGGAGTCACTACCACACACACTGAAGTAAACAATCTGTAATCAGGTGAAAGAAGATAAATTACTCCCAATTTATCAGCTTTATATTCTAATCAGCCCTTTTTTTTTGCTGTTGTATTTTTAGAGCTGAAGTGTGGTCCTCTTTTCCTGTTTGTTTTTGGGTTCAATCACAATTCTAGGCAATGCAAGTTCACTACATACAGCGTATCAAAGCTATGCAGCTCAAAAGGGAAAACAAAATGGCTATTCATGCCAAATTTTGCATTTTTAGTGTTACAAGCCTTATTGTGGTAGAGTCTTTTTATTGATTGGGTGCAGTCTGTCTATAAGTGTGGAGCACTTGTGCTTACCCCAGAACTAAGAAAGTGCCTCAAGGGAGTCAGGTTCCCAAGTCTCCTCTGTATCCACCAGACATTCATACCCCTATAGAAGTCAAAAGAGCAAAAAAGTGGGGGGAAAACCTAACACCCTACTTGCGCGCAAACCCAATTTTATTATTTAAAGTGCGGTAATGCTACATAAACCCATATTTTATCTATTTATTCATAAATACATATTTCTACATATATCTGATGTTTTCTTTGCACTATATATATATATATATAGTGTGTGTGTGTGTGTGTGAGAGAGAGAGAGAGAGAGAGAGAGAGAGAGAGAGATGATAGATTGATAGATAGATATAGATTATATATAGAGTACAAGGGTGGACAAGCACACAAGAGGCACTCCTAGTGTAATATGTCTTAATTAATTGACACGCATAAAAGAAACAATGGCACACTCACTTGATTTAGATAGATACAGTATAGGAGCGCCAAGAGGCTATTGTATATGTAACAGGATAGAATATTAGAAGAAAACTAAACTAACACAAGAGGGTACAGTTTATCTAATGATAGTATTATCTAGGATTTGAATGGATCATATATGACATAAATATCCACTAGTGCATAATTACACTAAAAAGGGTGTGTTGGTTTAGTTTTCTCCTAATATTCTATCCTGTTACGTATACAATAACCTCTTGGCGCTCCTATACTGTATCTATCTGCATTCTATTTCTAAGTCCCAGTTAGGGGGCCTTTTATAGTGTAGTTTGTATACTAGGCGCAGGGTTCTACACTCCCAGATTGTCACACTCACTTGATTTAACCTCATCCAGTATGAGGTATATACACAGCCTTTTTGATTAGGATGGTATCTGTCAGTCACTCTCCTCCAGACCATAGTTTCCTTTGTTAGTGGCACAGGTATATCTGCAGCTGCAAGGCTTGCTAGCGTTTAGTTACCATGCTATTTGGTGTAAGCGAGTAGTAGTGTCTAGTGTCTGCAAGTGCTGGGCATGTGCACTTTAAGAAGCCGGGATAGAAAGGGACAATACCACTGTTTCTTTAAGATTATATGTGTATACATATGTACACACATATAAACACTCACACACACATATATATATACATATGTAGACATATATATTTATGTATCTCTATGTTGAGTTTTTATAACTTTTGTGTGCATTTTTTTAAAATAATTTTTAATTGATGGTGTTATTATGAGTGTAACTGTATTTTTTTATGTATTCTTGATGTGCTTTATAACACTTTTTAGTTTAACAAAGCAGTTAACCAGAGCTCTTAGTTCGCGCTAACCTGACAAGTCTTATTTTTAATTGCGCTCAAGCGATCGCGTTTACTTTCAATTTGTAATACAAGCTAAAAACCTGACGTGCTCTAACACCCGCGATAATCCCCTTTTCACTTGCAATTAATTGTTAGCACTCCACTCTAGCTATAAATCTTTACCATAATTAAATTGCTCTTTCTAACTGCAAGTTGCAATTTGTTTTTTTAATTGCAAAGTGTTATTCACTGTATTATATGTGAACCAAACATCACTATGTTTAGGTTTATTAATCCCCTCAATAATCATTGTATGTAAATAGTTTATATTATCTGTTAGCATAGATATATTATAAATGCCATATAACCCAAAACTACTTTATAATGATAAACATACATATCTAGTAAAGTTTAAATAAACTTGGCCAACATATGGGATATTTTCTATTCAGTATTTAACTAAATGCCATCACAGTTCACAGTTCTAATTATATTGTACGCTTTGCAGCAGGGATTTCATATTTATTGTTTTCTGTTTCTTTTTTCCTACAAAACCTTTATTTTTGTATTTCTGCCACAGGGAAATACTGTATTCAAGGAAAATTCTATAGAAAAGAAATACACCCAAAAATGTATACATAAATATATATTTACGTGATTCTACCCCTATGGTGCAAATAATATGATTGTAATTTTTTTCACTGAATGCATGTATATTTTTAAACACCATGAATATATTTATTTAATGTCATTAGGCCTAATTGTAAAAAAAAAAGGTGATTAGGGCATTTTTCATGTCTCTGTTTCTAAATGAGTATATGATAGGATTTAACACTGGGGTAACCAAAGTATACAAGACAGAAACAACTTTAGTATATTCAAATGAATTATTGTAATTGGGCCTTACATACATGTCTATTAAACTACCAAAAAATATACCCACAACTATTAAATGGGAAGCACAAGTTGAGAAAGCTTTATGTCTTCCTCCTGTTGAAGGAATTGCTACTATTGCCCTTATTATTAAAATATACGACAATATTATCATGGAAAATGAGCTTATTATCATACTAGCAGCAGTAACAAAATTAATCAGCTCTACCAGATGAATATCTGTACAGGACAGTTTCAGTAAAGGAGGGAGCATCACAGAAGAAATGGTTAATTATGTTAGATCCACAGAACTGGAGTTGACAAAGTGAGATTAATGGTGGACGGTTTACAAAAATGGCCACCAACCAGACCCCGAAAATTAAAGTCACACAAGTGCTATAATTCATAATAGTAAGATAATGTAAAGGATTACATATGGCAACATAACGGTCAAAAGCCATTATCGCACGGGATAGGCACTCTCCTGATCCCATACAAATATGAATATATAATTGAGAATACATCCAGTGTAAGAGATAGTAGAAATCTCAATAACAAAAGTGGTGAGCATTTGAGGCACAATATTTGATGTATAGAATATTTCAATTGCAGAGATGTTTGCAAGAAACAAATACATAGGTGAGTGTAAACAGTGATCTTTTTTAATCATAAGCATTATAATAAGATTATCAATTAATGTCAAGATATATGCTAAACATGAAAACAAGAAATTTTAGTCTTTGTAGTCCTGGAAAGTCAATAATTATGAAGGTTGTCACTTGCGTTTCATTAATTAACTCCATAGGGCAAAAGTTGTTTCTGTAGGAAACTAAAAGGGAAATGTGATTTATTTTATGTAAATATACATCAGTTTATATATGTTTGCCTTTTCTCTAAATTATAGCGTACATGATCTTAATTATGCATTTACAATGTTTTGAGGGAATGCACTAAACTAGCTCTACACATAGCATATTTATTTATTTATTGGAATGCTGTATTCTTCAGTTGGAGAATTTTTTTTTAGTTACATTGCTTTAAAAAGTTAGTTGTAGTATGTTATATTTTGATAGTCAAATAGAGCTTTAGAATGTTCATAAATTGAGTGGTAGATGTAATGCTGCTAAAGAAGACTTGAAAGGACCAAATAGCTCCACACACCTATGGTCCCAAAAAACAAATGGGTATGATAAAGAAAGGTGACATTAGCACAAACAAATCCATACACTCCCGGTTCCCTGTATAAATCTATGATTAAAGCATGTGATAGAGACAGTTTCCTGTATTAATATATGATTACAACGTGTGATAGAGACCAAATAGATATTAGCAACACAAGAATATAACATAAATGGGCAGTACATGTTAGAACCTCAACTTTATAGTATAAAAGAAGAGTGCCTTACTCCAAAGTAGGCTAAAGTGTTTATATATTATTATTAGGTAATGCAGGCGATCTGCAAACAGCTGGGCTCATAGGCTTACATTCTAAGGGGTTCAAGGGGAAAGCAATGGAGTTAGGAAAGGGTAGTGTTGGTTGTAAGCATCTCTGAATAGTAGTACAGTAGCTGTTAAAACTAGGGGAGAGTCTTGTGGAGCAAAGCAGGGAGTTCCACAAGATGGGGGCCAATCTGGAGAAGTCCTGTAAACAGGAATGTGAGGAAGTAACAAGAGAGGAAGAGAGGAGGAGATCCTGAGCTGATTGAAGGGGACAGGAGGGAGAGTATCTGGAGACAAGTTCAGAAATGTAGGGGGGGAGCAGTGCAGCAGATGAAGAGCGACGAGTAAGGAAGATGAGCCTGGCAGAGGCATTCATAATGGATTGTAAAGGAGCTATGCAGCAGCAAGGTAGACCAGAGAGGACGGAGTTGCAGTAGTCGAGGCAGGAAAGGGTGAGAGAGTGGATTCAAATCTTAGTTGCGTCTTGTGTAAGGAAATGTCTAATTTTAGAGATGTTTTTAAGGTGGAAGTGGCAGGCTTTAGCCAAGGACTGAATGTGAGGAGTGAAGGAAAGATCTGAGTCAAGTGTGACCCCAAGACATCGGGCATGCGGGGTAGGAATAATGATGGAATTATCAACAGTTATAGAAACTTTGGGGGTGGAGAAATTGGAAGAAGGCGGAAAGATAAGGAGTTCAGTTTTGAAGAGATTTAGCTTAAGGTAGTGAGAGGATATCCAAGATGAGATATGAGAAAGACAGTGAGTGACATGGGTTAGTAAGGAAGGAGGTAGGTCTGTTGCAGAGAGGTAGATTTGGGTGTCATCAGCATACAAATGATATTGAAACCCATGGGACTTTATTAAGGAACTTAATGATGATGATGTGTTGATTGAAAAAAGAAGGGGACCGAGGACAGAGCCTTGAGGTACCCCAACAGAAAGTGGTAACGGGCAGAGGATGCTCCGGAGAAGGCTACACTAAATGTACGGTTAGTCAGATAGGAAGAGAACCACAAGAGAGCTGTGTCGCAGATTCAGAAGGATTGGAGGGTTTGGAGCAGAAGAGGGTGGTCAACAGTGTCAAAGGCTGCAGACAGGTCAAGGAGGATATGCAGAGAGAAGTAGCCTTTGGATTTTGCTGTAAGTAGGTTATTGGTAACCTTGACAATTGCTGTCTCTGTAGAGTGATGGGGACAAAATCCAGATTGCATTGGGTCGAGAAGAGAGTTTAGTGTAAGGAAATGGGATAGATGTGCATATACTAGCTTTTCGAGGAGCTTTGAGGCAAGAGGGAGTAGGGAAATCGGGCGGTAGTTGGATGGGGAGGTTGGATTGAGGGAAGGTTTATTGAGGATAGGTGTGACCAGTGCATGTTTTAGAGATGAGGGAAATATACCAGTGCTGAGGGAGAGGTTGAAAATGTGTGTGAGTATGGGGGTGATGGTAGAAGAGAGGGAGGGGAGTAGCTGTAAGGGGATGGGGTCGAGGGGACAGGTAGTGAGGTGGGAGGACAATATAAGGGCAGAAACTTCATCCTTGTTAACAGGGGGAAAAGAGCTGCATTTTTGGATATTTGGGTTTTGGATGGTTGTGAGCCTTTGAGGGGGTGAGAGATTGGTAGTATGTTGAGAGCTGATTTCACTTCTGATGGAGTAAATTTTGTTATTGAAGTGGCTGACAAAATCTTGAGCTGAGAGAGTTTGTATTAGGAGGTGGGGGTGGGTGGAGAAGAGTATTGAACATGGAGAACAGACGTTTTGGGTTAGAGGAAAGAGTAGAGATGAGATTAGAGAAGTATTGTTGCTTATAGAGATTAAGGGCAGAATAGTAGGAGTTCAGGATGAACTTGTAGTGAAGAAAGTCAGCTGAACTCCGAGATTTCCTCCAGTGTCGTTCAGCAATACGGGAACATCTTCATAGGTACCATGTCAGAGGAGTATGCCAGGGCTGAGAGTGAGAGTGTGGTTTCTGAGCTATGGTTGGAGGGGCAAGATTGTCAATGACCAATATAAGGGTGGAGTTTTACTGGCAGATAAGATTGGTCAGGGCAGGAGAAGGAGGTGATGGATGAGAGGAGAGGTTTGAGAGAGCTAGCGCGCTGTTGCAGATCTAATGACTTAGTGCTTCTGTGAAGTTTGGTGTGAGGGGTAGAGGGAGGGGGAGTTGTAGGTAGTGAAGTGATGTTGCAAGTTAGGAGGTGATGATCAGAGAGAGGAAAAGGGGAGTTTGTTAAATTTGAGATAGTGCATTGATAGGTGAAAATCAGATCATGGGAATGACCATCTTTGTGAGTGTGAGAGTCAATCCATTGTGACAGGTCGAACGAGGAAGTGAGTTGAAGAATTTGTTTTGCAGAGGAGGCAGTGGGATTGTCAAGAGGGATGTTGAAGTCGCCAAGAATGAGGGCAGGGGTGTCCGAGGAAAGGAAATAAGGAAACCAGGCAGCAAAGTGATCTAAAAATTGAGTTGGGGAGCCAGGGGGCGGTATATGACTGCAATACGTATATAGAGGGGAGAGAATAAACAAATCAGGTGTGCTTCAAATTAAGGAAATGTGAGTGAAGAGAAGGGCTGTATTTGTTGAAAGGTGCAACGAGAGGAAAGTAAAATACCAACACAACTTCTTTGTCTATTGCCAGACCTAGAAGTGTGGCTGAAATGGAGACCCCCATGTGACAGTGCAGCAGTGGATGCTGTGTCTGAAGCAGAGAGTCAGGTTTCTGTAAGAGCCAGAAGGTTAAGAGAGTGGGAGATAATGAGATCATGGATAGAAATGAGCTTGTTGCAAACAGAGTGAGAGTTCAAGAGTGCACAAGTGAAGGGGGAGGTGGTTTTAGATGTAAGAGGAATGTGGTTAAGGTTAACAGAGTTTTGTTTATGAAGTCTATTGAAAGGCACACAGGGATGTGAAAGGCTAGGAGGTTGTGAGGGACCAGGATTAGGGGAGATGTCGCCAGCAGCTAGTATGCGCAAGAGGGAGAGTGACATGAGTTGAGAAGCAGATTTGCAGTTGTGAGACTGTTTTTGGGCTGAAGTGAAGGAGGGAGAGAGTGTTTAGCAATAGGTAAAGTTCATGAGTACAAAAGTAAGGTGAGTATAAGAGAGATGGGCTAATGAACAGTGCAAGTGGAGAGGGAGAAGGAGTAATTGAGTAATGTAGTTTGTTATTGAGACAAGAGGTAGCAAAATGGAGTATGAAGATATTGAGCATTATTATGAAAGTGGGAACCAAGTAAACACATAAGATACAGTGTTACAGCAGCACTTGCAAAATTATACAATGAGCTACATAAAACAGAGTATTACAAGAGTACTTGCCTTATGTCTTGCCCCTTGCCCAATCCTTGTTTAATTCTTGTATAATTCTTAAATTAGTGCCTCACTTATAAAATGTTCACTTTAGAAATGTGAACATATGCTATTGTTAAAATGTACACTGCCTAGGCAATGCACCCCCCTGTGCAATGCACCTCCCAAACTAGTGTGAAATATATACAGGCAGGGCAGTTAGCTGAGTCCACTACATTTAGTTGATTGCTAATCAAAGACAATTGGAAAGGCCAATTGGAATGTTAGATTCTGGTCTACTCAGGGTGAGATGAGTTAAGTAAACAGAAAATAAAATTTGGAGGAGGTTAAAACTATGGCATAAGACAGCTATACATTTTAGAATAATAGCAAGTATGGATAAGGATTGAACATCACATGGCAATTAGCTAAACATTAGAAGTAAGACATTGGGAAAACATTACAATGAATGCAGGAGTTAATTTTAACAACCTACATTCATGTGCTCAATATATATATATCACACAGAAGCAGGGGAATTAGCAGGATTTGATGCAGTGACTCAATTCACATACCAGAAAGAGAGACTTGGAATAAAAATGACACAAAAGCAGGGGAATTAGCAGGATTTGATGCAGGGACTCAATTCACATAGATTGAGAGACTTGGAGTACAAATGAAACAAAAGCAGGGGAATTAGCAGGATTTGATGCAGGGACTCAATTCACATACCAGAAAGAGAGACTTGGAGTACAAATGACACAAAAGCAGGGGAATTAGCAGGATTTGATGCAGGGACTCAATTCACATACCAGAAAGAGAGACTTGGAGTACAAATGACACAAAAGCAGGGGAATTAGCAGGATTTGATGCAGGGACTAAATTCACATACCAGAAAGAGAGACTTGGAGTACAAATTACACAAAAGCAGGGGAATTAGCAGGATGTGATGCAGGGACTCAATTCATATACCAGAAAGAGAGACTTGGAGCACAAATGACACAAAAGCAGGGGAATTAGGAGGATTTGATGCAGGGACTCAATTCATATACCAGAAAGAGAGACTTGGAGTACAAATGACACAAAATCAGGGGAATTAGCAGGATTTGATGCAGGGACTCAATTCACATACCAGAAAGAGAGACTTGAAGTGCAAATGACACAAAAGCAGGGGAATTAGCAGGATTTGATGCAGGGACTCAATTCACATACCAAAGAGAGAGACTTGGAGTACAAATGACACAAAAGTAGGGGAATTAGCAGGATTTGATGCAGGGACTCAATTCACATACCAGAAAGAGAGACTTGGCGTACAAATGACACAAAAGCAGAGGAATTAGCAGGATTTGATGCAGGGACTCAATTCACATACCTGAAAGCAGAAGAGAGAGTAGGTTAACTCAGCATTCCTTAGCAGATGTCAATAGGCAGTTGGTTAGTTAGAAAACAGCAGTGTGGTGAGTATTGAGTATAATTCTTGTATAATTCTTAAATTAGTGCCTCACTTATAAAATGTTCACTTTAGAAATGTGAACATATGCTATTGTTAAAATGTACACTGCCCAGGCAATACACCCCCCTGTGCAATGCACCTCCAAAAATATATATTAAATTTAATTATATAAAAATATAACAGATGCACATAAAAAATGCATATCATAAAAGATTAATTTAGAGGGATTCTAATGAAAAAAAAATAAAAAGGAAAAAATAAAAAAAATGGTACAAAAATAATGTCCAAATGATTGTATTCAAACAATTTATTTAAAGGTGTGTCCCACTATATGTCCAGGAATTGTGGAAAGGTAAATTAAAAAAGAAAATATAAAAAATATAATGATGAGTGGATTATTCTGAAAGTGAGTTAAAAAAATAAGTTCAAAAATATATATGTCCAAAATTATATATATATATAATTATCACTTTGAATCTGATTAGGAGATTTCAGAGGAGCGTGTATATTTTAGTTTTATAGAATATCTTCTTGCCGCTATAATAATTTATACTCTCCATCCAGAACCTCAACATTACATGTCTTATCCCAACAAGGCCAACAAAGCCTTTATTATATCCAAGGTTTATAAATTGAGAAGTGACCACTTCAAATGAAGCTGCTACATACTCGAAGAGGCGCTGAAGGAAGTTCCATTTTATTTAATTTTGAACTTGCTGTCTGAAGGATTGAAGACATTTTTCTGCATTATTGAATACATTTGGGGAGTGCAATTATCTATTAACTACATATTTACAATATTCCTGTATAACAGTGTAAATTTGCTGTACCCTCAAAATAACTAAATGTACAGCCATTACGGTCTAAACCGTTGGCAATAAAAGTGAGTACACCCTTATGTGGAAATGTCCAAATTGGGCCCAAAGTGTTAATATTTTGTGTGGCCACTATTATTTTCCAGCACTGCATTAACCCTCTTGGGCATGGAGTTCACCAGAGCTTCACAGGTTTCCACTGGAGTCCTCTTCCACTCCTCCATGACGACTTCACAGAGCTGGTGGATGTTAGAGACCTTGCGCTCCCCACCTTCCATTTGAGGATGCCCCACAGATGCTCAATAGGGTTTAGGGCTGGAGACATGCTTGGCCAGTCCATCACCTTTACCCTCAGCTTCTTTAGCAAGGCAGTGGTCATCTTGGAGGTGTGTTTGGAGTCATTATAATGTTGGAATACTGCCCTGCGGCCCAGTCTCCGAAGGGAGGGGATCATGCTCTGCTTCAGTATGTCGCAGTACATGTTGGCATTCATGGTTCCCTCAATGAACTGTAGCTCCCCAGTGCCAGCAGCACACTCATGCAGGCCCAGACCATGACACTCCCACCACCATGCTTGACTGTTCTGTACTCCTCATCTGGTTGCCGACACACACGCTTGATACCATCTGAACCAAATCAATTTATCTTGGTCTCATCGGACCACAGGACATGGTTCCAGTAATCCATTGGGCCCAATTTGGACATTTCTACTTATGGGTGTGCTCACTTTTGTTGCCGACCGTTTAGACATTATTGGCTGTGTGTTGAGTTATTTTGATGCAACAGCAAATTTACACTGTTATACAGTCTGTACACTCACTACTTTACATTGTAGCAAAGTGTAATTTCACATGAAAAGATTTAATAAAATATTTACAAAAATGTGAGGGGTGTACTCACTTTTGTGAGATACTGTATATAGAAGGGGAAATGTCAAAGTGACTGGGCCGCAGGGCAGTATTCCAACATGATAACGACCCCAAACACACCTCCAAGATTACCACTGCCTTGCTAAAGAAGCTAAGGGTAAAGGTGATGGACTGGCCAAGCATGTCTCAAGACCTAAACCCTATTGAGCATCTGTGCAGCATCCTCAAATGGATGGTGGGGGAGCGCAAGGTCGCTAACATCCACCAGCTCTGTGATGTCATCATGGAGGAGTGGAAGAGAACTCCAGTGGCAACCTTTGTAGCTCTGGTGAACTCAATGCCCAAGAGGGTTAAGGCAGTGCTAGAAAATAATGGTGGTCACACAAAATATTGACACTTTGTGCCTAATTTGGACATTTTCACTTAGGGGTGTACTCACTTTTGTTGCCAACTGTTTAGACATTAATGGCTGTGTGTTGAGTTATTTTGAGGGGACAACCAATATACACTGTTATACAGGCTGTAAACTCACTACTTTACATTTTAGCAAAGTGTCATTTCTTCAGTGTGTTCACATGAAAAGATATAATAAAATATTTACAAAAATGTGAGGGGTGTACTCACTTTTGTGAGATACTGTATATAGAAGTTGAAATGTTAAAAACCCTACCGATTTGTCTTCAGGGAATGTTGTTCTCAAAGTGTCAGATTATTCACTGAAACATCTGTTGGTAGATTGGCGAGCCTTGACACATCCTTGCTCTTGAAGCACTAGGAATTTTTTAAAGTCTCCTTATATACTATGATTACACGATTGCCTCACCTGTTTCACATCACCTTCTTTTTTTCAACTTGTCATAATGCTATTAGTCCTAAATTGTCCCTGTCCAAACTTTTTTGAAACGTGTTGCAGTCATCATATTTGAAATAAGTGTATATTTTAAAACATCAAATAATGTATTAATAATGTGTTTTCAATATAATACAGGGTGAATTCAATTTTTAAATTACTCTTATTGTTTGTTTCTTTGCATTTTTCATACTGTCCCAACTTATTTGGAATTGGGGTTGTATAATAGTATGTATGTGTTAATATGCTTTTATAAATATGTAAATTCCAAAGAAAAGAGACAAAACCACACTCCATAAAAATTTGATGATTTATTGAATATTTTTAAAAATTCAAAAATTCAAATATGTGACAGCCTAGCCACTTGTATGGGGAAAGAGCGCAGCACACGGGCTTACGCGTTTCGGCTGTTAGCCGTAATCATAGCCTGTTTATAAATATGTATACACATAAATACACATGTATACACGCACATACATATACACACACACACACATATACTGTATATAGGTATATATATATATATATATACTTTATATATATATATATATATATATATATATATATACACAGGTGAAACTCGAAAAATTCGAATATCGTGCAAAAGTTAATTTATTTCACTAATGCAACTTAAAAGGTGGAACTAATATATGAGATACACTCATTATATGCAAACCAAGATAGTTCAAGCCGTGATTTGTCATAATTGTGATGATTATGGGTTGCAGCTCATGAAAACCCCAAATCCACAATCTCAGAAAATTAGAATATTGTGAAAAGGTGCAATATTCTAGGCTCAAAGTTTCCCACTCTAATTAGCTAATTAAGCCATAACACCTGCAAAGGGTTCCTGAGCCTTTAAATGGTCTCTCAGTCTGGTTCAGTAGAAATAACAATCATGGGAAACACTGCTGACCTGACAGTTGTGCAGAAAACCATCATTGACACCCTCCATAAGGAGGGAAAGCCTTAAAAGGTAATTGCAAAAGAAGTTGGATGTTCCCAAAGTGCTGTATCAAAGCACATTAATAGAAAGTTATGTGGAAGGGAAAAGTGTGGAAGAAAAAGGTGCACAAGCAGCAGGGATGACAGGAGAGAATTGTCAGGAAAAGGCCATTCAAAAGTGTTGGGGACTTTCACAAGAGCCACCACACACAGACAGATCCTGGACACGGTCTTCAAATGTCATATTTCTCTTGTCAAGCCACTCCTGAACAACAAACAAAGTCAGAAGCATCTTACCTGGGCTAAAGAAAAACAGACCTGGTCTGTTAGCTCAGTGGTCCAAAGTCCTCTTTTCTGATGAGAGGAAATTTTGCATCTCATTTGGAAACCAAGGACCCAGAGTATGGAGGAAGAATGGAGAGGCACACACTGCAAGATGCTTGAAGTCCAGTGTGAAGTTTCCACAGTCTGTGTTGATTTGGGGAGCCATGTCATCTGCTGCTGTTGGTCCACTGTGCTTCATGGTCAACGCAGCTGTCTACCAGGAGATTTTGGAGCACTTCATGCTTCCTTCCGCAGATGAGCTCTATGGGGATGCTGACTTCATTTTCCAGCAGGAGTTGACACCTTCCCACACTGCCAAAAGCACCAAAACCTGGTTCAATGAGATTACTGTGCTTGATTGGCCAGCAAACTCGCCTGACCTGAACCCCATAGAGAAAGATGAGAGACATGAGACCGAACAATGCAGAAGAGCTGAAGGCTGCTATTGAAGCATCCTGGTCTTCCATAACACCTCAGCAGTGCCACAGGCTGATAGCTTCCATGCCACACTGCATTGAGGCAGTAATTGCTGCAAAAGGGGCTGAAACCAAGTATTGAGTACATACAGTATGCATGCTTATACTATTCATAGGTCCGATAAATGTTCTACAGGTATGTACAATCCTTGTTTGTTTTTTTCAATTATTTTTATTGAGGTTTTGTGTAATAGACAAGAAACAATGATCGCCTTTTCACAACAAAAATACAAATAGAGTTGAGCAAAGTATTTTGACAGTAATACAATAAACATTAGGTAGGTTTATGAAACCTCGATTTTGTAATATAATAGTATAAAAGACTAACTAATTGGAAGGCCACTTTTAGGCCAGATGTTCTAGAAAAGTAAGAGTCAACTGATAGTCAGATGGGTAGCCTCTCATTGGCTTTAGAAGTGAATAAGGAGTATGGGGGGAATTTCAGCGGGCAAGCGCCGCTCATTGAATAGGGGGGAAGAATGGAGGGGCAGAGCCTTATAAGAGAGTGTCATGCGGATTGTGGTGAAACATCTAAAGTTGTTGTCAGAGAGGTAGTTATGTGGCAACATACAAATGTGAGTTAAATAACATTAGGTAATGTAAGATCTATGGACATATAAATGGGAGTATTCCAACCGGGGAATTATGTTGAATATACTAGTTGGAGCTACTTAGAAGGGTTATAAACCAAAATATTGATTAAAATCCAGGGCATAGGTGAATATTAAATGTTAAATGCATGGGATCTATAGTATGTTGGGTAGAAGTAAGCATATCCTATTCTAGCTACTGAACCAGGAAGGGAAGGAGAGCTATGTGATAATTCTAGGTACCAAATTAGAAGGGAATAAATGGCACCAAGATTATATATAAACATCACGTTATCAGATTTTGCCTGGGGTCTTAGTATAGGAAAAGTAGGTAAAACAGAAACATGAATAATATGAATAACACTCATATATAAAAAAAATACCAACAGGGCAAAACTATCTCAATTTATGATACACTTCTAGAAATGCATGCAATAGGGCTAAAGGAGGAAGATAATGTGGTTAATCTCCAGAGGTAATTACCAAACAGGTGTCTGAGCGCTGGAAGGTTGCTATATATCTGTAAAAACACAATACATATAGAAAGCCTAATTCTTATGAACAAACTAACTGCAGATGCTAAAAATTTAGATAGGGGGTACCACAAGTGCCCTACCCACTACACGCTAACAAGGTAACAGGCTCTGAAATTGAATTTAGCATGCATGGTGTGTATTTATAGGGCCTTGCGTTAATGTTAGGGCATACAGACAAACAATAAATAGTATGTAGTATCAAAGTATATATAGTAGATTCAGCCTAAACTTATTAGTGTCTGGGAGGTGGCTACTGATATCGCAGATGGCAAAACTGGAGAGTAAAATTATGATTCTTAAACTCTATGTGAGTATGATACGATCACCCCTTGAATCTAGCATACGCGCAGGTATGGCCCAACATCTGGCATTGAATAGCTGTATGAAGGTAACAGAGAACTTGTATTACATAATATGAGTTAGGAATTATATAGCATTCTAGCAGCCAGGAGCTCAACATTAAAAGCCAGCATGGAGGGGGAGACCTAAAGAATATAATGCGCCATTTGCTCTCAAGACCTATATTTAGGGTAATGTCCAAAGAGCTGGAGGAGGTTCTGATACAAAAACGTTATAGATTCCTTATAGGAGGAGATGTATCTAGGTATGTCTTAATAGTAGTCAACCAACAAACATTGTTATGACACTCAAAGAATAAGTAATGGGAGAACAAACATAAGCAAAGTACTCAACTAAAATATATAGATTAATAGGGTAGCTAAGGCAACTTAACTAGTAGGTACAGAGATGGCATTTCTCCATATCATGAGGTTACCTACTTTGGCAAAGGTAGGGAAATAGTATGATTCTGCTACTATTCAGGGTCTAGTTGGTATCTAGACTTGGTGCATAGAACTGAAATGAGTCTAATCGTAAAGGTTCTTATCTAGCATTTAAATAGTGTCAGCTAAATTATTTTAAATACCAGAAGCCCCAAAACAAATCTAGCAGTTTAACGGAGGTATAATGCTAAAAAGCTTTAGGTGTAACAAAACATATCAGATAAACACATACAAATAAGAATGATCTTCTCTAAGGTTGATATGATCAGTACTTCTCTATATAAGAGTATTAGGCAATGTAGATAACACTATTATACATGCTAGTATATAACATAGCTGTACCATCCATTTGAGCATATTATAGGGACAAAGAAACACATAACATCAAGAGCAAATGTCTCATAGAATGTTGGATATAGTATATTTACAAATGTAGATATCAGGCAGTAAAGTCATCATTACTATATGTGCAGACATAAGACCGAGCTATATTCACTCTATGAGTGGATTGCAGGTTGTGAACCACAATGTTACTACCCAATCCCCGCAGGAGTGTCTGTGAACCGGCTACCAACCCAAAAAGGACAGTGATCAAAGCAGTGGAGATGAGGATTCTGTAGGAGAGAGCTTCTGGAGAGTGTCAAAACCATCAAAAGCGGGTAGGTATCTATAATCTGAGTCCCTTTTGGCCATGCTGGGTGGAGCCTCTTTGACATTACAGGGTTCCCAGTTGTCACTAAGTCGCCATAGAAAACTCCTTGCAGCATCGGGTGACAAACCGCATCTGTTAACGCTAGCTGTAGTTCTCTCTTAGCCACGACACCAAGCTCACTCTCCGCTAAGCAGTCCAAATCTTCCAAAACATAAGAGGCCAAGGAAGGGGTATGAACTTGTGCCTGAATTAGTGGCGCTATTACAGCATCTCGCTGCATTGCGTTGGGACTTGGAACCATTTGTGTATGAGCCTGGGACTCAACTCATTCGGTTATTTTCTCGGCGGACATCTCCACGCAATCATGGCCGCTCCTAATAGTAGACCTCAGGCTATAAAATTGTCTCGTCATTCGAAGTTCCAAATCCCTTAGCAGAGCTCTCAGTTCCTTATAGAGATCCTCCATGGTGAGGTATTAGGATTGACACTTAATAGCTGGTTGCATGTAATGAGTCTATCTCATATATTAGTTTTACCTTTTAAGTTGCATTAGGGAAATATATTAACTTTTGCACAATATTCTAATTTTTCGAGTTTCACCTGTATACACATCTGTAGACATGTGTATACACATGATAGCCTTTTCCATTCAAATATCTTCTTATATGCCATATACCTTTTACCCCCTAAATAAAAATATTTTAATATTTGAAGAATCATTTTTATCAGATAGTGTATAAATGAACGTAAATTTTTATTTTATGTATTTATATGGTTTTTAGTGCTACTTGTCTAGCCCTAACCCTTTACGCAAGGTCTTTAGTGTCGCTGACGCTAACCTGAGGAGTGCAAATTTAAATTGCACTTTGCAGTGCACATTTACTTTCAACTTGTAATATGTGCTCAAGTTAGTGCAGGTGTGATCTTTCAAATTTGCACATAAACGTTAGCAGGATACTTATAATCTAGCCCTCAATAATTAAAAGGACATGAAACCAAAACTATTTCTTCTATGATACAGATAGATAATGCAATTTTTAAACAACTTTCCACTTTACTTCTATTATTTAATGTGCTTCATTCTTTGAGTATCCTTTGTTGAAGAAGTGTCAATGCACTACTAGGAGGTAGCTGAATGCACTGGGGGAGCCAATAAGATAAGGCATATGTGTGCAGCCACCAATAATCAGCTCCTGAGTCTACCTATGTATCCTTTTCAACAAAGGATATTGAGAGTACAAAACAAATTAGATAATATAAGTAAATTTGAAAGTTGTAAGAGAGAGAGAGAGAGAGAGAGAGAATCTTAATATGACCACCACCTAATATTATTACCAATACCAGCTCTTCAAGAAGAACTATCTTCTACAATATTTACCTTGTTCTTGCCCGTTCTGGGACTTTTATTATTCTGCCCATGTTCTATAAGATAATGAATCACTGTTTTATGGCCATAAACATTGCAATTTTTGAAGGAAATGCTTCTCTCAGAAGCCAGTCCCATTTTATCCCTCTGTCTCTCCAGCTCAGCCAAAGGCTGGTTCCAAAGCACAGCACAGCCCCTCTCATTAGCAAAGTTCCATTGTAAGGCCCAACCAGGCTTGTACCTCTTATTCTTTTAAACCCAGCTATTGATAAAATCGGAGCCACTCTCTAAAAGTTAAAAACACATTTTTTAAATAATAAACTTACCTTAAGTACATAATATAGTATTTTACAGTAATTATTTGATATAATACAGAACCATTTGGAGTCACCTGAATTTCTACATTAATTGTTCATAAAATCTGATTATTAACTAAATAACAAGCATAAACACAGCCTGTTCAATTAACACACAACTAATTATAATGTCTTCATTGAACGTACTGTGTAAATGTTAACCCAGTACAGGTTGCAAAAAAAATATTAAAGAAAAGTTCCCCAGTGCTCATTCTGATGAATTAGAGGAAACAAGTGCAGTAGAGGGGCATTGAACACTACTTGGCCAATTCCCAAACATTTGTATTTGGGCTTCATTTGCTTGAATCTCCTGATGAGTTTGAGTCATGGGAGCTATCTGCATAATAAGGGCTGTGATAGCATTGAACCATCTGTGTTGATTTCATATATAGCTAAGATATTATGTCAGAAGGTTATGTCTGCAGATACATAAAGAGCTTACCCTTTCTGTATGAGCCTGGACCATAGTGCAGACATAGCTCACCTTACAGCTCACCTTACAAGTTCTCTTTACTAGGGAAGCTGAACTCAGGTTTACTTTTCAGGAACAACACTGTGTGAGCCATGATGACAGTTTGTACTGCTATACAGATATCCGTTAATCCTTCACTCATGCGTCCACGCACTCATACATATTGAATTGATTGTTATAATACTAAAAAAAAAACAATAATACTAATAATAATAAAGCATATAAGATCTGACATAGAATGCAAAGTGTTTAATATGAAAATCCAGTGTGTTTCTAACCGACAAAGCATCCTTTCAGTATATTCTTATCTGTTATTAGGAGGAACAAATTAAAGCATAAACAATAAATTAAGTAGTACAGATGACTGTATTTCTAATGATATTGACCTTATTGGAATGAGGATGACGGATGGTCTAGGTTTTAATTAAAGAGTTATTTGGTATACAATTAAGAAAATAAAAGAGATCCTATTTTGGTAATGTAGTGATAATATTCAATATAGTTACTTTTAACCAACATGACCATTAAAATTAGATCCCCTTCTTTATCAAACACTTGGGAAGTAATGTGTGGTAAGATTTATTCTTATTTTCCTGGCTTGTAAATATTGTAAATTAATGTAAAAAAAGACACAAGGCAAACTGCTGCAAAAACGAAGGTCCACCATAATATCAGACCATACAGCAGTGCCATAGGCATATACCATGCAGTATTTAAAGTTGAGGAAAACAGACTGGTTATTCAGTACACAATAATAACTTCATTCTTCACAGCAAAATGTTGTTACCTGTTAAAGTGTGATTTATAGATATAAAAACATGAGCAAGAGACAAGGACATGGGCAAATGCTGTATGACCCATAATATAGATTTGTTTTTTATATTTTTTTAATATACTGTATGTTTGATATAATCAGTGCTGTAAATGTCTGACAAATATGGATGCAGTTCTAAAATCTGCATTGCCCTTTATTGCTTGGAAACGGTTTTCAATACCTCAGTTTTACAAAATGTCCTTGCTTTCCTAAATTTGGTTTAGGAAAACCTGTTTTTTTTTTAAATGTTTTCAAGTCTTTATATCATTTCTGATTTGATTGAGGTACCACTTTTTTGTTTCTTGGAAACTATAACTAATGATGCCATGTGCATTTTTAGAAACAATTGTTAAACATTATGAGCTTGCTCATTGTGCTCATATTACAAGTGGTGAGATAATTGTTGCGCTCAAGCACAATCCAGAATAACACTCTAAATTATATTGCTTTTTAACCTTTGAAGTTATCCATTATTATTAATAATATAGCACAAAACTATATGAAGAACTCCAATACTTGCACATACTTTGCTTAGCACACCCTCTGCTTGGCGCTTGAGCAATTTTCAATATGAACTGTACTGTGCACCCCATAGTAATCTATTATGTGAGGAATTTAGCACACCCATGCTATCTGATATGAGTATGTTAGCATGCTCTAGACTATCACTCGAGGTTTAAAGAAAAAAAATTAGAATTGTAATATGAACTCAAAAATATTAGTGATATTGATTGCACTCGTGTGAGCAATGTTAATGGAAAAAAATATCTAATTGTAATCCAGGTTTATATTAAAAATCATTTATGCATTGTTACCAATGGCCTTGAGCTTGTGCATGTGTTTAGACATAAATATATTTAATATTGTATTCTGGTCAAATTAGGGCTTTTTAAACTAAAATGAAGGCTCTAAAATTGTGTCTGATTCCCTTTGATCCAAAATTCACCAGGTTTTTTGGCTTTGAAAGTTAGGTCTTCATAAAGAAAGACACAACACTCCATCATTTTTTTTTTATTATTCCAATCCATTAGTTGCTGGAATTCAAAAGGTTTAAAGCAAAATGTATATAAATAAAATAACAAGAAAATCTTATTTTCCTACACACTAATTACTAGAAATACTAAAAAACTATTTTTCTCAGACCTTTTTTTAGGGGTTTCAACAGATCTATATGGAAGCAAAAGATAGGTAGCAAATTATAAATTGTAAATTGAATCTATGTGACTATTAATGTGTTTGGATGCATGATTTGTCCTTACACAATATTATTAATTTAATTGAGTATGAGTACATATATATTTAATTTAATTTTACATCATTTTATAATTTTATTAATGTTATGAAATTTAATTGTATTGATAAAAGATTAGTCTGAAAATCATATTGTAGTTGCATATAACATAACTACAAAAATAAATAAATTAGAAAGCACTTTCTATTTAACTGTCAGAAAAAAAAAGATTTAATCTGTTCATTCACGTTAGATTTTAGCTGACTATTTTTGAAGATGCTCTAGCCATTTTGTATATCTCAGTTAGGATTAATTCATCTACATTTAAAATTACACACTTTCAACGTAAATCTCTTTACACTTTAATTGAGAATTTTGTAGAATATGTTGATAATTTTTTTAAGTTGCTTCGTTGTTTTTTTATTTATTTAATATAATATTCCCCTTTATAAGTTCTCTCTGAAAATTGTACCTTAATATTCAAACATACCTTACTTATTATGCTACTGCAAGGTAAGTACTTTTTTGAGTACAGACCTTCTCCAAAAAATTACAGTATTGATATTGTTTTATATATATATATATATATATATATATATATATATATATATATATATATATATATATATATATATATATATATATATATATATATATATATATATATATACAGCAGGTATTGGCAGGTGCACTCTCACTAACACTTTAGTTCCAAATGCCAGGGTGCTAGAATATGGTGTAGAATATGGAAATCAGGAGACAGCACTCACTGGTCTTGACAATACTGGATTTATTCAGTGACGTTTCGGGGAATACACCCCTTCATCAGACCAGAGTACATAGAATGAAGCAAACATTTATACTGTTCCATAAGACCCTCCCCCAGTGTGAAATTGCACCAAAATTGTTGCCATGGCAACCACCAAGTGTCAACAAACCCCATACAAATGAAAAACAAATGAAAAAAACAAAATATACCACAATATACCAAATAAGTGAACATTGCAACCATGTACATATACAGAGCAAGTGGGAATCATAATGCAAATGGTAGATACAATTAAAGATCAAACAGAATATCAATAGAAAAAAGTATTCAGCATAGATAGATGTTATGGATGGGCAGCAGTTAACAGGACCAATGAGCAATGCTTATATTAAACATTTCATTACAGGCTTATACTGAGCAAGCAATATATACATATACAGGGCATACTATCCCCATCATACAGGCAGGTAGACAAGATAGCGGAACGACTATACGTAGAAATCACACTGCAGGCATACATTAGCATATATTAGCAGGGGGTGTCCAAGGTATATGTATTGGGACTTATCTCATTAGTATCAATGTAGCGCTGGCAGGAAGAGGGGCTATCAAGGCACATGAACATGGAGTAACCAGTAAAACACTTTATGCATACAGATAAGGAGAAGATAAATACCTGATGGGTTTAGAGGGATATAGTTCCGCTGAGAGTTGTGTGTGTTACCGGAGATACAAAAAGCTTGGAGTACTGCACATGCGTATCGCAATTAAGCAACGCCCCTAAGGCTATCGCTATGCGAAAGTTAATTGGTTAGAGGAGACAAGCCCCTATGTTGTCAACAGGCAACAAACAGCTAAAGACAGCAGCAAGAGCAGCTGGAAAAAGAGATCACTGGATACGCATAGCCAGAGATTGTAAGGGACACCCTTACACGGTGTGTAAATTCATATGGGGAAAGTAAAAATTCATATGGGGAAAGTAAAAATAACTCATATGGGGAAAGTAAAAATAACTCATATGGGGAAAGTAAAAATAACTGATCTGCTATATATAGCACAGACACAGTCCCTAACATGGTCAAATGCAGGAATATTGAGCTAATCAATAGTTGGTAGATCCATTAGCACCGCATGGTAAACGGAAGAATTAATCAAGGGGGCATATTGTACAGAAGAGTACATGCACAGTGGATAAAAAAGTACATGTATAGTATATCAAAAAAACAAATTTTGAGTTTACAAAAAGCCAAATTGATTAAAAAATAAACAATTAACCTATTGTATTAAAACAAGGGTGGAAAAAGGCACACACAACACAACTTAAGGGATCGCTATGTATACTCCAAATGCATAAAAAATACACAAAAGATATATGTAAGATATAGTATGCGGTCATATCCAAATGTCCAATGGCTAAATACACAATGTAAGGCAACCTCCGTTATGACACACCAAAATTTTTTTTACTTTCCCCATATGAATTTTTACTTTCCCCATATGAATTTACACACCATGTAAGGGTGTCCCTTACAATCTCTGGCTATGCGTATCCAGTGATCTCTTTTTCCAGCTGCTCTTGCTGCTGTCTTTAGCTGTTTGTTGCCTGTTGACAACATAGGGGCTTGTCTCCTCTAACCAATTAACTTTCACATAGCGATAGCCTTAGGGGCGTTGCTTAATTGCGATACACATGTGCAGTACTCCAAGCTTTTTGTATCTCCGGTAACACACACAACTCTCAGCGGAACTATATCCCTCTAAACCCATCAGGTATTTATCTTCTCCTTATCTGTATGCATAAAGTGTTTTACTGGTTACTCCATGTTCATGCGCCTTGATAGCCCCTCTTCCTGCCAGCGCTACATTGATACTAATGAGATAAGTCCCAATACATATACCTTGGACACCCCCTGCTAATATATGCTAATGTATGCCTGCAGTGTGATTTCTACGTATAGTCGTTCCGCTATCTTGTCTACCTGCCTGTATGATGGGGATAGTATGCCCTGTATATGTATATATTGCTTGCTCAGTATAAGCCTGTAATGAAATGTTTAATATAAGCATTGCTCATTGGTCCTGTTAACTGCTGCCCATCCATAACATCTATCTATGCTGAATACTTTTTTCTATTGATATTCTGTTTGATCTATAATTGTATCTACCATTTGCATTATGATTCCCACTTGCTCTGTATATGTACATGGTTGCAATGTTCACTTATTTGGTATATTGTGGTATATTTTGTTTTTTTCATTTGTTTTTCATTTGTATGGGTATTGTTGACACTTGGTGGTTGCCATGGCAACAATTTTGGCGCAATTTCACACTGGGGGAGGGTCTTATGGAACAGTATAAATGTTTGCTTCATTCTATGTACTCTGGTCTGATGAAGGGGTGTATTCCCCGAAACGTCACTGAATAAATCCAGTATTGTCAAGACCAGTGAGTGCTGTCTCCTGATTTCCATATATATATATATATATATATATATATATATATATAATATATATATATATATAAAAATCCTTGATGCCTAACGCATTTTATGGAGTGGGAACCCAGCCTCCTAGAGGGAAGCTGAGCAGTCACTCCTTCCCTCAGGTTTACGCCTAATGGATTTACCTTGGGTGCCGTCCCATTACTGGAAAAACCTCCTCACCAGGCATCCGGTAATTTTAGACACCTTACGTTTTTGGGATCAGATGAGACACTTGAATTCAATAGCCCCTCACCCTTCTCTGAGACAATCTATTGTTAGTGTCCTTTTTTTGCCTCCCTGATTCACATATTGCAAGTTGGACCTCCTTTGACGTAGATTATATCGCTGATCTTTATGATCAGCCTAGTGGTATATCTCATTCAGCGATTTGTAATAAATTACGGATCCCGACACCTTTGAAATTCGAGACCTTCCATCTTTGTTCCATAGTAAGATCATGGGGATTCCCGAAAAGTAACCTCAGACCAGTTACAGTGTGGGAACAGAGATAGTCACAGCCCCACAAAATAAAGGGGACCTTATCGTTTCATTATGAGATCCTACTTGCTCCTTTCTCGCAACACAAAGTCTCTCAGTATATAGCATGGGAGACAGAGCTAAACTTCATGGCCGACGCTGACTCCTGGTATAGAGAACTTAAGTATACTAAAAAATTGCTACACTGCTCATCCCTTTGGGAACTACACTATAAGCTCTCGGTAAGATGGCATTTAGTACCGGTCACACTCCATAGGATATATGACTCTCACTCCCCTACTCAGGCACACATCTGGTGGTTCTGCCCTAAGGTCACCTCAGTTTGGCTTCAGATAGCAGATCTGTTACACTCCATAGGTATCACCCCTAAACTAAGCCCCCAAACCTGCCTGCTTCATTTGGACTTTCCAACCTTCTCCCCGGCACAAAAAGCTTTAACTATTTACATACTAATGTCCACTAAATTAGAAATTGAGAAAGCTTGGAAACAACCTACCCCTCCCTTCATCTCACAGATCTTAACCACAGCCAACTTTCTTTCAAAAATGGAAGCATATTCGCATTCAGCCCTAGATAAAATAGATTTCTACTATGAGACATGGACCCCTTGGTGGGAAAAATTCCCTAGATGAAAAGATTTAAAGTCGCACAGACCTTAATCGTCTCCATCTCTCACATATATTAGTAGCCATCTTCCCATTCTTTTTCTCCTATTTGGACTCTTCTACTCCCTCCCCCTATCTTCTCTCTATCATACTCTAACTTATGAGATTAATTTTACCTTTGTACTCAAGTATATACCTACTTATGTTTTATTAATCTGAAAATGAGAAAAGTTTGATTTGTCTTGCAACAGTCTAGATTCATTGATATGGAGATTACTGATGTTATTCTGGTTATCATTTCTGTCAATTTTGTATTGCCGAAGATGTTGCATGTTTTTGATATCTTTGTAATCTGTGAAATTTCTCAAATAAAAATATAATTAAAAAAAAAAAAAATCCTTGATGCATTATTAGTATCTATTTATATCTATTTAATCATTACTATGGAGAATTGGGATTTGAAACATAACAATTAACGTAATATATAAATGTAATTATTAGATCATCTACATGTTTTCTTCTATAATATAATTATACTTGAATACATCAGTGTAATGATACTGAATTAGTTGCCTAAGGGCTAGATTACAAGTGGGGCGTTAATTAAATCATGTGCCCTCAAATAACCAACCATTACAAGTAAATTGTCCCTTTAAGAGTAAAACAAAGGTATATTGGGCTAGCTTACAAGTAGAGTACTAAATTAACACGATAATTAACCAGCCATTACAAGTGTCTGTTTATTGCAGCCGCAAGCTCATGGTAGCAATTAGTGCTTATAAAATTAACTAGAGATCAGATCTCTGGTTAATTTTATAAATGCCCCCAAATGCACTCAAACTTAAGTGCTACTTTTCTTTTTTTTTATTAAAAAAAGTAGCACTTAGCAGTTTTTAGGGGCTAAAGTCGGCGGCTGTGGAGTGTTAGAAAAAAAACGTCACTGAAAAGAGCCTTTACATTGCGGTCTGTGAGAACTGTGTGTTCCCAGGAAATATATATGTATATGCTTATATACATATATATTTATGTGTTAATATGTGTATATACACATATTAATACATAAATATATATGTATATAAGCAACACACAGAGAAAGTCCAGCACTCACTTACAAGCTCACAGCTAAGATTAAAAGCAAAAATGGAAGGGTTAGTTACCGCATTTGGCCAAATGGGACAAGCCCAAGTACAACGTCAAGGTCCCTTCCAAAACCTGTGAGCCTAAAACAGCCACACAATGTAAGCTCTAGATCCAACAAACTGGGAACAAGTGAAGGGTGTACAGGCTTATGTAATCACCCTAGACATATACAAAACTAGTGTTTCTGGCGAGCCTACAGGCTTACCTGAAACACGGACCCTAAAGCTCCATTCAGAGCTAGATAGATAGGCCCCTCAGACTGGACTGGGTACACATCCCCTGACCCTGCAACATGCTCAGCCCTGGGTGCTCACTGGCACTCACAGGAAGCTGTGCTGTCACAGAGTCACATGTAGTTAACCCCAGACAGGTCTGGGTGCAAGAACCATAGGGGAAATTACAAAACAAATTAATACAACACACAGCACTCACTTACAAGCTAACAGCTAAGATTAAAAGCAAACATGGAAGGGTTAGTTACCGCATTTGTCCAAATGGGACAAGCCCAGGTACCACGTCAAGGTCCTTTCCAAAACCTGTGAGCCTAAAACAGCCACACAATGCAAGCTCTCATTCCAACAAACTGGGAAGAAGTGAAGGGTGCACAGGCTCATGTAATCACCCTAGACATATACAAAACACAGAAGGGGACTGCACTCTCAGACTGGACTGGGTACACATTCTATGACCCTGCAACATGCTCAGCCCTGGGTGCTCACTGTCACTCACAGGAAGCTGTGCTGTTACCAGAGTCACAGGCAGTGTATATAAGGATATACATATATATTTGCTGCCATCACTACACTACTTACCACCTTCGCTGCCCTAGGTTCTCATACCATGTGTCATAGCATGAGAATGAGGATGCCATAGGAGCCTATAGAAGTGAGCTCTCATACGCGCAATGCTTCACAGCAATGCAAACGCAACAAGTTCACATTGCTGACAACTTGTTATACCAGTGCACATTAGCGTGAGCTGTGATTACTTAGTGGAGTGATTTCACAAAAGGGATATTTAGCACTCCACTTTTAATCTGGCCCTAAATGTCTTTGTAACCTGTAGCATTAAAACATTTAGTGAAACTAAGGAACCTAGCCCAAACCCTAAAACCAGCTCCAGATAAATATCTCTCCTCCACCAAACTTTACAGGTACTATGCATTCCAGTAGCTAGTATTCTACTGGCATTTGCTACACCAATATTCTTCCATATGACTGCTAAATAGTGAAATGTAATTGCTTACTCCAGAGAACATATTTCCACTGCTCCAGAGTCTAGTTATTTATGAGGCCTTTTATGACGATATGAACAACTTGAATTCCAATGAAGGGAGCATATGCTTCGCACCAAGCTTTAGAAAAATAGTCAACTGAGAATTGAAAAAAAAAGAAACGTGAGTGTTGTTTTTTTCTAGTAGATATGTTTACACACATGCTAAATAAGCACAACCAAACACAGACATACATACTTTTTTCTGATGAAGGTGTTTCCCGGGTTGGGATGTCGAGCTTGGTACAAAAATAATTAATGTCCATAGGGTGTGTACAGTCTATTCTTTTGCTATTTTTGAGAACTTGAATCTGTACAGGGAAACTCCATCTATATGGGATGTTTAGATTTTTTAAATATTGAGTTAAATGTGAGAATTACCTTCTGTTTTGTAATGTTCTGATCGAGAGATCAGCAAAGAATTTTATCAGGGATCCTTGGTATTGGAAGGATTGCAGTTTGTGTGCTTGTTGAAGAATAAGTTCCTTCTCTTGAAACTTTGCGAAGCAGATAACCACATCTCTAGGTGGACTGGTATCAAGGGGCTTTGACTTAAGGTATCGATGGGCTCTTTCCATCTTTATATTTGGAACATCTGGATATTCCTTTCCAAGTAGTGATCTGAATAGGCCATCTAGGTAATTTCTGAGGTGAGGATCTGACACAGATTCAGACAACCTTTTTATTCTGTTATTGTTTCGATGGGATTTGTTCTCGATCTCATCCAATTTGGACTCTAGGTCAATGAAATGTTTCTGTTGGATGCATAGCTTGTTAGACATTTTTAAAAGTTCTGAATTCATTTCCTACCTATCTTCTTCAAGCACCTCAACTCGGTGGCCCAGTTCTGTAATATCTTTCTTGAGGTCAGCACATTCATCTGTGATGCAGGCCTTAACCTGGTTTATAAGTACTTCCAAAGCTTTAAAAGTAATGCAACTCTCTGTGCCCTGTCTTGTGTCTGTATCTAGTCCTTGAGGCGGGATGCTGTTGGCAGATGTTTTATATTTGAGGGAAAGAGAGATTCTGATGCTTATTCAGCTAACTTTTGCTTATATGTGGATTTAAAGAAGGGATTGATTCCACCTGTAGTAGATTTGGCAGATTTATCCTGCTTCTGGGGTGTTTTGGATGCTATAGATAGTTATGTGTTTATTTGATGCTTTGTTAGATTATCTTTGATATGTTCTGTGCAGTTTCACACTTTCTTGCGAAAGAACATAGCATGTCAGAAGAGTTAAAAGAATTTATAATCAAATTATTGAAATTTGTTCTAACTCATAACTTCTTTGTATTTGACAATAAGATTTTCTTACAAGTATGTGGAACAGCTATGGGCACGTCTTCTGCACCGACATACGCGAACATATACCTGGGCTGGTGGGAAGAAACTATTGTGTTTCATGAATCACTGACTAAATTTACGACACACATATCCCACTGGTCCAGGTATATAGATGATATCTTCTTTGTGTGGAATGGTCCTCATGAATTACTGCTAGAATTTATTCAAGTGTTGAATAATAACCCCCTAGAGTTATACTTGACAATAAGTAATGACCAAGTAGAATTTTTAGATCTCTCTATTCGTAAGATAGGTAATAAGCTAGAAACTGATGCTTATAGAAAACCTACAGTGACAAACAATATTCTATCAGCTGATAGTTACCACCATCCCTCTACCATTAGAGGATTACCTGCAGGTGAATACTTACGACTTAGAAGAAATTGCAGTACCCTAGAAACATTCAAAATAGCAGCACAAGATCTTAGAAACAGACTCCTTAAAAGAGGGTATTCTAGAAAATCACTGGCAAAAGCATATAACAAAGCATTAACCAGAGAAAGGAAAGACATACTCAACCCAAAGTGTAAAAAACAAGAAGAAACTTTGAGATATGTAACTACCTACACTACGTCCAGCAATCAGATTAATAAAATAGTCAATAAACACTGGCATGTCCTACAGGCGGATGAACATTTAAAGACCATAATACCAGACGTGCCATCCTTCACATATAGATGGGCAAATAATTTTAATGACTGCTTGACAAGAAGCCATTTTGACAGAAATGCTAATAAAACCCCTCTTTATAAAGGTTCTATAGGTTGTGGAGGTTGTGTTGTCTGCCAGCATAAGATTAAAAACAAACTATTACAGACAGATTTGATAACATCTGGCACATAAACGATTTTATCAATTGTAGGAGTACTAATGTAATTTACTGTCTCACATGTAGCTGTAATTTATACTATGTTGGCATGACAACTAGGAGTCTTGGTACCCGCATGATAGAACATATGAGCAATATTAGAACTGCCCAAAAAGACGTAGAAAAAGGTAAAAAGATAACTAATGTAGCCAAACATTTTCTACACTCACATAAGGGAAATCTCAAATGTTGGGGACTGGAAAGATTGAGACCAGGCTTTAGAGGCGGGGATACAGAACAAAGACTCCTGAAGATGGAGACTAAATGGATATTTAATCTAAATACCGTTATACCCCATGGTCTTAACAAATTTAATAACTACTGGGTATATTTGTAAAATATGAACAAGCATGAGAAATAATTGCTATACGTCTCCTTTACTATTGATATTCATTTGTATACTTAGGAGAATTAGTGAACTCTTACTCAGAATATTTAATAGCACTTTTCTTAACCTAGACCTGTATTAATCTAAATTACAAAATATCAAGATAGTAACTATATGAGGATAGCAGATATCCAAATTAAAGATGTCACTCCCTATTGGCAAAAGCTAGACTGACTGATATTCTATGATATTTTATTTATAACTAATGGCATATAATTACAGTATTGATCACATCTTACTGTGATTATCCTACAATAATAAGTATCACAATAAGCTGACCATAGATGTCAAGATCTGGAGGAAGAATTTAAACTTGGGACAAGAGGATAAAGGATCATAATAATATACATTACTCACCTCTCTATAAGTAAGATCTTATGGCACCCAATGGTATATTTATCATTGGATGAACCTATAGAAATGATAACCTGGATATTAGATGATATCCAACATCAATATAAAGTCTGCTCACTGAGGACACATAACAAATACATAGAAGCAAACTTTATTAAGGGTTAATAAATAATGAGATACTGAATAAATGAAATATAGTCGTCAATTTCTAGCTTAAATGAACAATATTGCTATGTGCACTACCTATGTATTTATAGGGGTATACATGGTAATAATATCTCTTTAAGGGAACAGTTAATCCAGAATATTAAAACGCATCGAGTATAAGGACATCCTGTTAGACTAAAACAGTATATAGCCACATATCTCAATAAGGATGTCGATTCTTGACTACTACAGATCAGAAAAAGATATACATCGATTAGATTTATGCCATTACGTAATATCTTATGTCCTTATGAACTCATCTTTATGCCTAAAACACTATTTTATAGATTTATTTAAGAGAAATTATAATGACAGCTCACTGAAAAGCTCACTGAAAAGCGCATATCGATTTATAAACAGACTCACGTAAAAATGACAAAGTATAGGAATAATAATAGCAAGACATCTCTACTTTGATTGAAGTAATTGTATAAAACAGTGAAGTGGAGCGCTGGACTCAACCCACGTTGCCAACCTCTTATACTACCTCCTTCCTAGGTAGTTCTGGATTCAAAAGGAATTTAATACGTGGAGTGTAGGTGGCGCTAGAAGTACACTAGGTATACCAAGCAATGGGTTAATAAACTGATTTTCTAAGTCTGTATTTTACTAATACCCTCAAATGCACTGGGTGGTGATAAAGAAGGAATCTAAAACTGAGTGGATATTAACTCAAATTTATTCAATAATGTGAACATAGAAATCAACAAGATCAATCATGCATGTGGCCCACACTAATCAATCACAACACCTTTCAAATCACAATTAAAATATCAACATTAAAAAATCAAACTTTGTCATTAAAATGTAAAATATAGCAGCAATCAATCTTTAAATGAATACATTTCAGTTAGGCAATAGTAAGGCAATACAAATGCAATAAGAATGCAATAAAACATTCCGTAAAAATTGTTGAGGCAATTAGATTTTTGTTCTATGTGCCTTATAAAGGTTCCTATTCGTTTAGGTCTTATGAGATGGTTTTAACCATAGATATATTCCTTATCACAGTCAGATTCGGATAAACCTTATCTTAAGTGGGTAGGGCAAAACTCTGGTAATTCAAGTCTCTTTCGTACTATGCCCTATTAAAAGGAAATTCTTGTTTACACTTCTTTGAAAGGATCCCAAAGTATTGAACAACAGTTAAAGGTAGATCTTTCTTTTAAAACGGATTCCCAAACTGGATCAATTATTACAGAAGAGTCTTATTTCAAGTAGACTTCAACGGACTGCCGTGGCCCGGTCTAGATGTGACTTAGCAGGGGGACCTGATATCAGTACAGACACTCTCACCTGCTTCTCCTTGTCCGAGTATATCGGCTTCTGTGTGGATTTGATGTTATGAATGAGTCACGGACCTCCGGGTCCCAACACGTAACTGTCTTCACTTGCGCAAGTCTTACCTCAGTTACCTTCGTATCCGGACTTACAGATCTTGAAAAAGCCCCACACCTTAGGGGTGAAACGCGTAGAAAGGTTTGGAAGGTATTCAAAGAGGACACACAGCGCTAACCAACTCTGCGTACAGAGTACTTAAAGAGCAGAGAATCGCTTCAGGCTGTAAGTCCGGATACGAAGCTAACTGAGGTAAGACTTGCGCAAGTGAAGACAGTTACGTGTTGGGACCCGGAGGTCCGTGACTCATTCATAACATCAAATCCACACAGAAGCCGATATACTCGGACAAGGAGAAGCAGGTGAGAGTGTCTGTACTGATATCAGGTCCCCCTGCTAAGTCACATCTAGACCGGGCCACGGCAGTCCGTTGAAGTCTACTTGAAATAAGACTCTTCTGTAATAATTGATCCAGTTTGGGAATCCGTTTTAAAAGAAAGATCTACCTTTAACTGTTGTTCAATACTTTGGGATCCTTTCAAAGAAGTGTAAACAAGAATTTCCTTTTAATAGGGCATAGTACGAAAGAGACTTGAATTACCAGAGTTTTGCCCTACCCACTTAAGATAAGGTTTATCCGAATCTGACTGTGATAAGGAATATATCTATGGATAAAACCATCTCATAAGACCTAAACGAATAGGAACCTTTATAAGGCACATAGAACAAAAATCTAATTGCCTCAACAATTTTTACGGAATTTTTTATTGCATTCTTATTGCATTTGTATTGCCTTACTATTGCCTAACTGAAATTTATTCATTTAAAGATTGATTGCTGCTATATTTTACATTTTAATGACAAAGTTTGATTTTTTAATGTTGATATTTTAATTGTGATTTGAAAGGTGTTGTGATTGATTAGTGTGGGCCACATGCATGATTGATCTTGTTGATTTCTATGTTCACATTATTGAATAAATTTGAGTTAATATCCACTCAGTTTTAGATTCCTTCTTTATCACCACCCAGTGCATTTGAGGGCATTAGTAAAATACAGACTTAGAAAATCAGTTTATTAACCCATTGCTTGGTATACCTAGTGTACTTCTAGCGCCACCTACACTCCACGTATTAAATCTCTACTTTGATGCCATGTATAGCAACACTGATTTCCATAGTTATACTCATAACATTCACCAAATACATAATACCGTTAATTAGATAAGTCATTCTCCCTTAAGGACTAGTCTAAGGCAGCTCTAATCCTTTCGCTTTTATTCTCTATTGCCTTTGCGATAAAATCTCTAATTGAAAAGGTTAATGTTTTGCCTATAGAAAGATGTATATCCAATAAGGAAGCTCTGTAAATATTACCATGCCCACTAGCCTATCGCAATGACATTAGCGATTCAATACACGCCCACATCAAATGACGAAACAAGAGGTGTGTAGCAATAAGCTAACGTGATTGGCTGAGTAAACTTAGAGGGTGGTATATAAAGCAAGAGCCCGGGACACTTCGGCTTGCTCATTTTGAAACTGTTACACTAAGATTAACATTGAGAAAGGCCGGTTCACAGCAGAAATGCGTCTGTTATTTAGTAACTGTTTTGACTGTTGTGTCTTTATGATCAGCCTAGTGGTATATCTCATTCAGCGATTTGTAATAAATTACGGATCCCGACACCTTTGAAATTCGAGACCTTCCGTCTTTGTTCCATAGTAAGATCATGGGGATTCCCGAAAAGTAACCTCAGACCAGTTACAGTGTGGGAACAGAGATAGTCACAGCCCCACAAAATAAAGGGGACCTTATCGTTTCATTATGAGATCCTACTTGCTCCTTTCTCGCAACACAAAGTCTCTCAGTATATAGCATGGGAGACAGAGCTAAACTTCATGGCCGACGCTGACTCCTGGTATAGAGAACTTAAGTATACTAAAAAATTGCTACACTGCTCATCCCTTTGGGAACTACACTATAAGCTCTCGGTAAGATGGCATTTAGTACCGGTCACACTCCATAGGATATATGACTCTCACTCCCCTACTCAGGCACACATCTGGTGGTTCTGCCCTAAGGTCACCTCAGTTTGGCTTCAGATAGCAGATCTGTTACACTCCATAGGTATCACCCCTAAACTAAGCCCCCAAACCTGCCTGCTTCATTTGGACTTTCCAACCTTCTCCCCGGCACAAAAAGCTTTAACTATTTACATACTAATGTCCACTAAATTAGAAATTGAGAAAGCTTGGAAACAACCTACCCCTCCCTTCATCTCACAGATCTTAACCACAGCCAACTTTCTTTCAAAAATGGAAGCATATTCGCATTCAGCCCTAGATAAAATAGATTTCTACTATGAGACATGGACCCCTTGGTGGGAAAAATTCCCTAGATGAAAAGATTTAAAGTTGCACAGACCTTAATCGTCTCCATCTCTCACATATATTAGTAGCCATCTTCCCATTCTTTTTCTCCTATTTGGACTCTTCTACTCCCTCCCCCTATCTTCTCTCTATCATACTCTAACTTATGAGATTAATTTTACCTTTGTACTCAAGTATATACCTACTTATGTTTTATTAATCTGAAAATGAGAAAAGTTTGATTTGTCTTGCAACAGTCTAGATTCATTGATATGGAGATTACTGATGTTATTCTGGTTATCATTTCTGTCAATTTTGTATTGCCGAAGATGTTGCATGTTTTTGATATCTTTGTAATCTGTGAAATTTCTCAAATAAAAATATAATTAAAAAAAAAAAAAATCCTTGATGCATTATTAGTATCTATTTATATCTATTTAATCATTACTATGGAGAATTGGGATTTGAAACATAACAATTAACGTAATATATAAATGTAATTATTAGATCATCTACATGTTTTCTTCTATAATATAATTATACTTGAATACATCAGTGTAATGATACTGAATTAGTTGCCTAAGGGCTAGATTACAAGTGGGGCGTTAATTAAATCATGTGCCCTCAAATAACCAACCATTACAAGTAAATTGTCCCTTTAAGAGTAAAACAAAGGTATATTGGGCTAGCTTACAAGTAGAGTACTAAATTAACACGATAATTAACCAGCCATTACAAGTGTCTGTTTATTGCAGCCGCAAGCTCATGGTAGCAATTAGTGCTTATAAAATTAACTAGAGATCAGATCTCTGGTTAATTTTATAAATGCCCCCAAATGCACTCAAACTTAAGTGCTACTTTTCTTTTTTTTTATTAAAAAAAGTAGCACTTAGCAGTTTTTAGGGGCTAAAGTCGGCGGCTGTGGAGTGTTAGAAAAAAAACGTCACTGAAAAGAGCCTTTACATTGCGGTCTGTGAGAACTGTGTGTTCCCAGGAAATATATATGTATATGCTTATATACATATATATTTATGTGTTAATATGTGTATATACACATATTAATACATAAATATATATGTATATAAGCAACACACAGAGAAAGTCCAGCACTCACTTACAAGCTCACAGCTAAGATTAAAAGCAAAAATGGAAGGGTTAGTTACCGCATTTGGCCAAATGGGACAAGCCCAAGTACAACGTCAAGGTCCCTTCCAAAACCTGGGAGCCTAAAACAGCCACACAATGTAAGCTCTAGATCCAACAAACTGGGAACAAGTGAAGGGTGTACAGGCTTATGTAATCACCCTAGACATATACAAAACTAGTGTTTCTGGCGAGCCTACAGGCTTACCTGAAACACGGACCCTAAAGCTCCATTCAGAGCTAGATAGATAGGCCCCTCAGACTGGACTGGGTACACATCCCCTGACCCTGCAACATGCTCAGCCCTGGGTGCTCACTGGCACTCACAGGAAGCTGTGCTGTCACAGAGTCACATGTAGTTAACCCCAGACAGGTCTGGGTGCAAGAACCATAGGGGAAATTACAAAACAAATTAATACAACACACAGCACTCACTTACAAGCTAACAGCTAAGATTAAAAGCAAACATGGAAGGGTTAGTTACCGCATTTGTCCAAATGGGACAAGCCCAGGTACCACGTCAAGGTCCTTTCCAAAACCTGTGAGCCTAAAACAGCCACACAATGCAAGCTCTCATTCCAACAAACTGGGAAGAAGTGAAGGGTGCACAGGCTCATGTAATCACCCTAGACATATACAAAACACGGAAGGGGACTGCACTCTCAGACTGGACTGGGTACACATTCTATGACCCTGCAACATGCTCAGCCCTGGGTGCTCACTGTCACTCACAGGAAGCTGTGCTGTTACCAGAGTCACAGGCAGTGTATATAAGGATATACATATATATTTGCTGCCATCACTACACTACTTACCACCTTCGCTGCCCTAGGTTCTCATACCATGTGTCATAGCATGAGAATGAGGATGCCATAGGAGCCTATAGAAGTGAGCTCTCATGAGCGCAATGCTTCACAGCAATGCAAACGCAACAAGTTCACATTGCTGACAACTTGTTATACCAGTGCACATTAGCGTGAGCTGTGATTACTTAGTGGAGTGATTTCACAAAAGGGATATTTAGCACTCCACTTTTAATCTGGCCCTAAATGTCTTTGTAACCTGTAGCATTAAAACATTTAGTGAAACTAAGGAACCTAGCCCAAACCCTAAAACCAGCTCCAGATAAATATCTCTCCTCCACCAAACTTTACAGGTACTATGCATTCCAGTAGCTAGTATTCTACTGGCATTTGCTACACCAATATTCTTCCATATGACTGCTAAATAGTGAAATGTAATTGCTTACTCCAGAGAACATATTTCCACTGCTCCAGAGTCTAGTTATTTATGAGGCCTTTTATGACGATATGAACAACTTGAATTCCAATGAAGGGAGCATATGCTTCGCACCAAGCTTTAGAAAAATAGTCAACTGAGAATTGAAAAAAAAAGAAACGTGAGTGTTGTTTTTTTCTAGTAGATATGTTTACACACATGCTAAATAAGCACAACCAAACACAGACATACATACTTTTTTCTGATGAAGGTGTTTCCCGGGTTGGGATGTCGAGCTTGGTACAAAAATAATTAATGTCCATAGGGTGTGTACAGTCTATTCTTTTGCTATTTTTGAGAACTTGAATCTGTACAGGGAAACTCCATCTATATGGGATGTTTAGATTTTTTAAATATTGAGTTAAATGTGAGAATTACCTTCTGTTTTGTAATGTTCTGATCGAGAGATCAGCAAAGAATTTTATCAGGGATCCTTGGTATTGGAAGGATTGCAGTTTGTGTGCTTGTTGAAGAATAAGTTCCTTCTCTTGAAACTTTGCGAAGCAGATAACCACATCTCTAGGTGGACTGGTATCAAGGGGCTTTGACTTAAGGTATCGATGGGCTCTTTCCATCTTTATATTTGGAACATCTGGATATTCCTTTCCAAGTAGTGATCTGAATAGGCCATCTAGGTAATTTCTGAGGTGAGGATCTGACACAGATTCAGACAACCTTTTTATTCTGTTATTGTTTCGATGGGATTTGTTCTCGATCTCATCCAATTTGGACTCTAGGTCAATGAAATGTTTCTGTTGGATGCATAGCTTGTTAGACATTTTTAAAAGTTCTGAATTCATTTCCTACCTATCTTCTTCAAGCACCTCAACTCGGTGGCCCAGTTCTGTAATATCTTTCTTGAGGTCAGCACATTCATCTGTGATGCAGGCCTTAACCTGGTTTATAAGTACTTCCAAAGCTTTAAAAGTAATGCAACTCTCTGTGCCCTGTCTTGTGTCTGTATCTAGTCCTTGAGGCGGGATGCTGTTGGCAGATGTTTTATATTTGAGGGAAAGAGAGATTCTGATGCTTATTCAGCTAACTTTTGCTTATATGTGGATTTAAAGAAGGGATTGATTCCACCTGTAGTAGATTTGGCAGATTTATCCTGCTTCTGGGGTGTTTTGGATGCTATAGATAGTTATGTGTTTATTTGATGCTTTGTTAGATTATCTTTGATATGTTCTGTGCAGTTTCACACTTTCTTGCGAAAGAACATAGCATGTCAGAAGAGTTAAAAGAATTTATAATCAAATTATTGAAATTTGTTCTAACTCATAACTTCTTTGTATTTGACAATAAGATTTTCTTACAAGTATGTGGAACAGCTATGGGCACGTCTTCTGCACCGACATACGCGAACATATACCTGGGCTGGTGGGAAGAAACTATTGTGTTTCATGAATCACTGACTAAATTTACGACACACATATCCCACTGGTCCAGGTATATAGATGATATCTTCTTTGTGTGGAATGGTCCTCATGAATTACTGCTAGAATTTATTCAAGTGTTGAATAATAACCCCCTAGAGTTATACTTGACAATAAGTAATGACCAAGTAGAATTTTTAGATCTCTCTATTCGTAAGAAAGGTAATAAGCTAGAAACTGATGCTTATAGAAAACCTACAGTGACAAACAATATTCTATCAGCTGATAGTTACCACCATCCCTCTACCATTAGAGGATTACCTGCAGGTGAATACTTACGACTTAGAAGAAATTGCAGTACCCTAGAAACATTCAAAATAGCAGCACAAGATCTTAGAAACAGACTCCTTAAAAGAGGGTATTCTAGAAAATCACTGGCAAAAGCATATAACAAAGCATTAACCAGAGAAAGGAAAGACATACTCAACCCAAAGTGTAAAAAACAAGAAGAAACTTTGAGATATGTAACTACCTACACTACGTCCAGCAATCAGATTAATAAAATAGTCAATAAACACTGGCATGTCCTACAGGCGGATGAACATTTAAAGACCATAATACCAGACGTGCCATCCTTCACATATAGATGGGCAAATAATTTTAATGACTGCTTGACAATTCAGACAGAAATGCTAATAAAACCCCTCTTTATAAAGGTTCTATAGGTTGTGGAGGTTGTGTTGTCTGCCAGCATAAGATTAAAAACAAACTATTACAGACAGATTTGATAACATCTGGCACATAAACGATTTTATCAATTGTAGGAGTACTAATGTAATTTACTGTCTCACATGTAGCTGTAATTTATACTATGTTGGCATGACAACTAGGAGTCTTGGTACCCGCATGATAGAACATATGAGCAATATTAGAACTGCCCAAAAAGACGTAGAAAAAGGTAAAAAGATAACTAATGTAGCCAAACATTTTCTACACTCACATAAGGGAAATCTCAAATGTTGGGGACTGGAAAGATTGAGACCAGGCTTTAGAGGCGGGGATACAGAACAAAGACTCCTGAAGATGGAGACTAAATGGATATTTAATCTAAATACCGTTATACCCCATGGTCTTAACAAATTTAATAACTACTGGGTATATTTGTAAAATATGAACAAGCATGAGAAATAATTGCTATACGTCTCCTTTACTATTGATATTCATTTGTATACTTAGGAGAATTAGTGAACTCTTACTCAGAATATTTAATAGCACTTTTCTTAACCTAGACCTGTATTAATCTAAATTACAAAATATCAAGATAGTAACTATATGAGGATAGCAGATATCCAAATTAAAGATGTCACTCCCTATTGGCAAAAGCTAGACTGACTGATATTCTATGATATTTTATTTATAACTAATGGCATATAATTACAGTATTGATCACATCTTACTGTGATTATCCTACAATAATAAGTATCACAATAAGCTGACCATAGATGTCAAGATCTGGAGGAAGAATTTAAACTTGGGACAAGAGGATAAAGGATCATAATAATATACATTACTCACCTCTCTATAAGTAAGATCTTATGGCACCCAATGGTATATTTATCATTGGATGGACCTATAGAAATGATAACCTGGATATTAGATGATATCCAACATCAATATAAAGTCTGCTCACTGAGGACACATAACAAATACATAGAAGCAAACTTTATTAAGGGTTAATAAATAATGAGATACTGAATAAATGAAATATAGTCGTCAATTTCTAGCTTAAATGAACAATATTGCTATGTGCACTACCTATGTATTTATAGGGGTATACATGGTAATAATATCTCTTTAAGGGAACAGTTAATCCGGAATATTAAAACGCATCGAGTATAAGGACATCCTGTTAGACTAAAACAGTATATAGCCACATATCTCAATAAGGATGTCGATTCTTGACTACTACAGATCAGAAAAAGATATACATCGATTAGATTTATGCCATTACGTAATATCTTATGTCCTTATGAACTCATGTTTATGCCTAAAACACTATTTTATAGATTTATTTAAGAGAAATTATAATGACAGCTCACTGAAAAGCTCACTGAAAAGCGCATATCGATTTATAAACAGACTCACGTAAAAATGACAAAGTATAGGAATAATAATAGCAAGACATCTCTACTTTGATTGAAGTAATTGTATAAAACAGTGAAGTGGAGCGCTGGACTCAACCCACGTTGCCAACCTCTTATACTACCTCCTTCCTAGGTAGTTCTGGATTCAAAAGGAATTTAATACGTGGAGTGTAGGTGGCGCTAGAAGTACACTAGGTATACCAAGCAATGGGTTAATAAACTGATTTTCTAAGTCTGTATTTTACTAATACCCTCAAATGCACTGGGTGGTGATAAAGAAGGAATCTACTATGCCCTATTAAAAGGAAATTCTTGTTTACACTTCTTTGAAAGGATCCCAAAGTATTGAACAACAGTTAAAGGTAGATCTTTCTTTTAAAACGGATTCCCAAACTGGATCAATTATTACAGAAGAGTCTTATTTCAAGTAGACTTCAACGGACTGCCGTGGCCCGGTCTAGATGTGACTTAGCAGGGGGACCTGATATCAGTACAGACACTCTCACCTGCTTCTCCTTGTCCGAGTATATCGGCTTCTGTGTGGATTTGATGTTATGAATGAGTCACGGACCTCCGGGTCCCAACACGTAACTGTCTTCACTTGCGCAAGTCTTACCTCAGTTACCTTCGTATCCGGACTTACAGATCTTGAAAAAGCCCCACACCTTAGGGGTGAATCGCGTAGAAAGGTTTGGAAGGTATTCAAAGAGGACACACAGCGCTAACCAACTCTGCGTACAGAGTACTTAAAGAGCAGAGAATCGCTTCAGGCTGTAAGTCCGGATACGAAGCTAACTGAGGTAAGACTTGCGCAAGTGAAGACAGTTACGTGTTGGGACCCGGAGGTCCGTGACTCATTCATAACATCAAATCCACACAGAAGCCGATATACTCGGACAAGGAGAAGCAGGTGAGAGTGTCTGTACTGATATCAGGTCCCCCTGCTAAGTCACATCTAGACCGGGCCACGGCAGTCCGTTGAAGTCTACTTGAAATAAGACTCTTCTGTAATAATTGATCCAGTTTGGGAATCCGTTTTAAAAGAAAGATCTACCTTTAACTGTTGTTCAATACTTTGGGATCCTTTCAAAGAAGTGTAAACAAGAATTTCCTTTTAATAGGGCATAGTACGAAAGAGACTTGAATTACCAGAGTTTTGCCCTACCCACTTAAGATAAGGTTTATCCGAATCTGACTGTGATAAGGAATATATCTATGGATAAAACCATCTCATAAGACCTAAACGAATAGGAACCTTTATAAGGCACATAGAACAAAAATCTAATTGCCTCAACAATTTTTACGGAATTTTTTATTGCATTCTTATTGCATTTGTATTGCCTTACTATTGCCTAACTGAAATTTATTCATTTAAAGATTGATTGCTGCTATATTTTACATTTTAATGACAAAGTTTGATTTTTTAATGTTGATATTTTAATTGTGATTTGAAAGGTGTTGTGATTGATTAGTGTGGGCCACATGCATGATTGATCTTGTTGATTTCTATGTTCACATTATTGAATAAATTTGAGTTAATATCCACTCAGTTTTAGATTCCTTCTTTATCACCACCCAGTGCATTTGAGGGCATTAGTAAAATACAGACTTAGAAAATCAGTTTATTAACCCATTGCTTGGTATACCTAGTGTACTTCTAGCGCCACCTACACTCCACGTATTAAATCTCTACTTTGATGCCATGTATAGCAACACTGATTTCCATAGTTATACTCATAACATTCACCAAATACATAATACCGTTAATTAGATAAGTCATTCTCCCTTAAGGACTAGTCTAAGGCAGCTCTAATCCTTTCGCTTTTATTCTCTATTGCCTTTGCGATAAAATCTCTAATTGAAAAGGTTAATGTTTTGCCTATAGAAAGATGTATATCCAATAAGGAAGCTCTGTAAATATTACCATGCCCACTAGCCTATCGCAATGACATTAGCGATTCAATACACGCCCACATCAAATGACGAAACAAGAGGTGTGTAGCAATAAGCTAACGTGATTGGCTGAGTAAACTTAGAGGGTGGTATATAAAGCAAGAGCCCGGGACACTTCGGCTTGCTCATTTTGAAACTGTTACACTAAGATTAACATTGAGAAAGGCCGGTTCACAGCAGAAATGCGTCTGTTATTTAGTAACTGTTTTGACTGTTGTGTCTTTATGATCAGCCTAGTGGTATATCTCATTCAGCGATTTGTAATAAATTACGGATCCCGACACCTTTGAAATTCGAGACCTTCCGTCTTTGTTCCATAGTAAGATCATGGGGATTCCCGAAAAGTAACCTCAGACCAGTTACAGTGTGGGAACAGAGATAGTCACAGCCCCACAAAATAAAGGGGACCTTATCGTTTCATTATGAGATCCTACTTGCTCCTTTCTCGCAACACAAAGTCTCTCAGTATATAGCATGGGAGACAGAGCTAAACTTCATGGCCGACGCTGACTCCTGGTATAGAGAACTTAAGTATACTAAAAAATTGCTACACTGCTCATCCCTTTGGGAACTACACTATAAGCTCTCGGTAAGATGGCATTTAGTACCGGTCACACTCCATAGGATATATGACTCTCACTCCCCTACTCAGGCACACATCTGGTGGTTCTGCCCTAAGGTCACCTCAGTTTGGCTTCAGATAGCAGATCTGTTACACTCCATAGGTATCACCCCTAAACTAAGCCCCCAAACCTGCCTGCTTCATTTGGACTTTCCAACCTTCTCCCCGGCACAAAAAGCTTTAACTATTTACATACTAATGTCCACTAAATTAGAAATTGAGAAAGCTTGGAAACAACCTACCCCTCCCTTCATCTCACAGATCTTAACCACAGCCAACTTTCTTTCAAAAATGGAAGCATATTCGCATTCAGCCCTAGATAAAATAGATTTCTACTATGAGACATGGACCCCTTGGTGGGAAAAATTCCCTAGATGAAAAGATTTAAAGTTGCACAGACCTTAATCGTCTCCATCTCTCACATATATTAGTAGCCATCTTCCCATTCTTTTTCTCCTATTTGGACTCTTCTACTCCCTCCCCCTATCTTCTCTCTATCATACTCTAACTTATGAGATTAATTTTACCTTTGTACTCAAGTATATACCTACTTATGTTTTATTAATCTGAAAATGAGAAAAGTTTGATTTGTCTTGCAACAGTCTAGATTCATTGATATGGAGATTACTGATGTTATTCTGGTTATCATTTCTGTCAATTTTGTATTGCCGAAGATGTTGCATGTTTTTGATATCTTTGTAATCTGTGAAATTTCTCAAATAAAAATATAATTAAAAAAAAAAAAAATCCTTGATGCATTATTAGTATCTATTTATATCTATTTAATCATTACTATGGAGAATTGGGATTTGAAACATAACAATTAACGTAATATATAAATGTAATTATTAGATCATCTACATGTTTTCTTCTATAATATAATTATACTTGAATACATCAGTGTAATGATACTGAATTAGTTGCCTAAGGGCTAGATTACAAGTGGGGCGTTAATTAAATCATGTGCCCTCAAATAACCAACCATTACAAGTAAATTGTCCCTTTAAGAGTAAAACAAAGGTATATTGGGCTAGCTTACAAGTAGAGTACTAAATTAACAGGATAATTAACCAGCCATTACAAGTGTCTGTTTATTGCAGCCGCAAGCTCATGGTAGCAATTAGTGCTTATAAAATTAACTAGAGATCAGATCTCTGGTTAATTTTATAAATGCCCCCAAATGCACTCAAACTTAAGTGCTACTTTTCTTTTTTTTTATTAAAAAAAGTAGCACTTAGCAGTTTTTAGGGGCTAAAGTCGGCGGCTGTGGAGTGTTAGAAAAAAAACGTCACTGAAAAGAGCCTTTACATTGCGGTCTGTGAGAACTGTGTGTTCCCAGGAAATATATATGTATATGCTTATATACATATATATTTATGTGTTAATATGTGTATATACACATATTAATACATAAATATATATGTATATAAGCAACACACAGAGAAAGTCCAGCACTCACTTACAAGCTCACAGCTAAGATTAAAAGCAAAAATGGAAGGGTTAGTTACCGCATTTGGCCAAATGGGACAAGCCCAAGTACAACGTCAAGGTCCCTTCCAAAACCTGGGAGCCTAAAACAGCCACACAATGTAAGCTCTAGATCCAACAAACTGGGAACAAGTGAAGGGTGTACAGGCTTATGTAATCACCCTAGACATATACAAAACTAGTGTTTCTGGCGAGCCTACAGGCTAACCTGAAACACGGACCCTAAAGCTCCATTCAGAGCTAGATAGATAGGCCCCTCAGACTGGACTGGGTACACATCCCCTGACCCTGCAACATGCTCAGCCCTGGGTGCTCACTGGCACTCACAGGAAGCTGTGCTGTCACAGAGTCACATGTAGTTAACCCCAGACAGGTCTGGGTGCAAGAACCATAGGGGAAATTACAAAACAAATTAATACAACACACAGCACTCACTTACAAGCTAACAGCTAAGATTAAAAGCAAACATGGAAGGGTTAGTTACCGCATTTGTCCAAATGGGACAAGCCCAGGTACCACGTCAAGGTCCTTTCCAAAACCTGTGAGCCTAAAACAGCCACACAATGCAAGCTCTCATTCCAACAAACTGGGAAGAAGTGAAGGGTGCACAGGCTCATGTAATCACCCTAGACATATACAAAACACGGAAGGGGACTGCACTCTCAGACTGGACTGGGTACACATTCTATGACCCTGCAACATGCTCAGCCCTGGGTGCTCACTGTCACTCACAGGAAGCTGTGCTGTTACCAGAGTCACAGGCAGTGTATATAAGGATATACATATATATTTGCTGCCATCACTACACTACTTACCACCTTCGCTGCCCTAGGTTCTCATACCATGTGTCATAGCATGAGAATGAGGATGCCATAGGAGCCTATAGAAGTGAGCTCTCATGAGCGCAATGCTTCACAGCAATGCAAACGCAACAAGTTCACATTGCTGACAACTTGTTATACCAGTGCACATTAGCGTGAGCTGTGATTACTTAGTGGAGTGATTTCACAAAAGGGATATTTAGCACTCCACTTTTAATCTGGCCCTAAATGTCTTTGTAACCTGTAGCATTAAAACATTTAGTGAAACTAAGGAACCTAGCCCAAACCCTAAAACCAGCTCCAGATAAATATCTCTCCTCCACCAAACTTTACAGGTACTATGCATTCCAGTAGCTAGTATTCTACTGGCATTTGCTACACCAATATTCTTCCATATGACTGCTAAATAGTGAAATGTAATTGCTTACTCCAGAGAACATATTTCCACTGCTCCAGAGTCTAGTTATTTATGAGGCCTTTTATGACGATATGAACAACTTGAATTCCAATGAAGGGAGCATATGCTTCGCACCAAGCTTTAGAAAAATAGTCAACTGAGAATTGAAAAAAAAAGAAACGTGAGTGTTGTTTTTTTCTAGTAGATATGTTTACACACATGCTAAATAAGCACAACCAAACACAGACATACATACTTTTTTCTGATGAAGGTGTTTCCCGGGTTGGGATGTCGAGCTTGGTACAAAAATAATTAATGTCCATAGGGTGTGTACAGTCTATTCTTTTGCTATTTTTGAGAACTTGAATCTGTACAGGGAAACTCCATCTATATGGGATGTTTAGATTTTTTAAATATTGAGTTAAATGTGAGAATTACCTTCTGTTTTGTAATGTTCTGATCGAGAGATCAGCAAAGAATTTTATCAGGGATCCTTGGTATTGGAAGGATTGCAGTTTGTGTGCTTGTTGAAGAATAAGTTCCTTCTCTTGAAACTTTGCGAAGCAGATAACCACATCTCTAGGTGGACTGGTATCAAGGGGCTTTGACTTAAGGTATCGATGGGCTCTTTCCATCTTTATATTTGGAACATCTGGATATTCCTTTCCAAGTAGTGATCTGAATAGGCCATCTAGGTAATTTCTGAGGTGAGGATCTGACACAGATTCAGACAACCTTTTTATTCTGTTATTGTTTCGATGGGATTTGTTCTCGATCTCATCCAATTTGGACTCTAGGTCAATGAAATGTTTCTGTTGGATGCATAGCTTGTTAGACATTTTTAAAAGTTCTGAATTCATTTCCTACCTATCTTCTTCAAGCACCTCAACTCGGTGGCCCAGTTCTGTAATATCTTTCTTGAGGTCAGCACATTCATCTGTGATGCAGGCCTTAACCTGGTTTATAAGTACTTCCAAAGCTTTAAAAGTAATGCAACTCTCTGTGCCCTGTCTTGTGTCTGTATCTAGTCCTTGAGGCGGGATGCTGTTGGCAGATGTTTTATATTTGAGGGAAAGAGAGATTCTGATGCTTATTCAGCTAACTTTTGCTTATATGTGGATTTAAAGAAGGGATTGATTCCACCTGTAGTAGATTTGGCAGATTTATCCTGCTTCTGGGGTGTTTTGGATGCTATAGATAGTTATGTGTTTATTTGATGCTTTGTTAGATTATCTTTGATATGTTCTGTGCAGTTTCACACTTTCTTGCGAAAGAACATAGCATGTCAGAAGAGTTAAAAGAATTTATAATCAAATTATTGAAATTTGTTCTAACTCATAACTTCTTTGTATTTGACAATAAGATTTTCTTACAAGTATGTGGAACAGCTATGGGCACGTCTTCTGCACCGACATACGCGAACATATACCTGGGCTGGTGGGAAGAAACTATTGTGTTTCATGAATCACTGACTAAATTTACGACACACATATCCCACTGGTCCAGGTATATAGATGATATCTTCTTTGTGTGGAATGGTCCTCATGAATTACTGCTAGAATTTATTCAAGTGTTGAATAATAACCCCCTAGAGTTATACTTGACAATAAGTAATGACCAAGTAGAATTTTTAGATCTCTCTATTCGTAAGATAGGTAATAAGCTAGAAACTGATGCTTATAGAAAACCTACAGTGACAAACAATATTCTATCAGCTGATAGTTACCACCATCCCTCTACCATTAGAGGATTACCTGCAGGTGAATACTTACGACTTAGAAGAAATTGCAGTACCCTAGAAACATTCAAAATAGCAGCACAAGATCTTAGAAACAGACTCCTTAAAAGAGGGTATTCTAGAAAATCACTGGCAAAAGCATATAACAAAGCATTAACCAGAGAAAGGAAAGACATACTCAACCCAAAGTGTAAAAAACAAGAAGAAACTTTGAGATATGTAACTACCTACACTACGTCCAGCAATCAGATTAATAAAATAGTCAATAAACACTGGCATGTCCTACAGGCGGATGAACATTTAAAGACCATAATACCAGACGTGCCATCCTTCACATATAGATGGGCAAATAATTTTAATGACTGCTTGACAAGAAGCCATTTTGACAGAAATGCTAATAAAACCCCTCTTTATAAAGGTTCTATAGGTTGTGGAGGTTGTGTTGTCTGCCAGCATAAGATTAAAAACAAACTATTACAGACAGATTTGATAACATCTGGCACATAAACGATTTTATCAATTGTAGGAGTACTAATGTAATTTACTGTCTCACATGTAGCTGTAATTTATACTATGTTGGCATGACAACTAGGAGTCTTGGTACCCGCATGATAGAACATATGAGCAATATTAGAACTGCCCAAAAAGACGTAGAAAAAGGTAAAAAGATAACTAATGTAGCCAAACATTTTCTACACTCACATAAGGGAAATCTCAAATGTTGGGGACTGGAAAGATTGAGACCAGGCTTTAGAGGCGGGGATACAGAACAAAGACTCCTGAAGATGGAGACTAAATGGATATTTAATCTAAATACCGTTATACCCCATGGTCTTAACAAATTTAATAACTACTGGGTATATTTGTAAAATATGAACAAGCATGAGAAATAATTGCTATACGTCTCCTTTACTATTGATATTCATTTGTATACTTAGGAGAATTAGTGAACTCTTACTCAGAATATTTAATAGCACTTTTCTTAACCTAGACCTGTATTAATCTAAATTACAAAATATCAAGATAGTAACTATATGAGGATAGCAGATATCCAAATTAAAGATGTCACTCCCTATTGGCAAAAGCTAGACTGACTGATATTCTATGATATTTTATTTATAACTAATGGCATATAATTACAGTATTGATCACATCTTACTGTGATTATCCTACAATAATAAGTATCACAATAAGCTGACCATAGATGTCAAGATCTGGAGGAAGAATTTAAACTTGGGACAAGAGGATAAAGGATCATAATAATATACATTACTCACCTCTCTATAAGTAAGATCTTATGGCACCCAATGGTATATTTATCATTGGATGGACCTATAGAAATGATAACCTGGATATTAGATGATATCCAACATCAATATAAAGTCTGCTCACTGAGGACACATAACAAATACATAGAAGCAAACTTTATTAAGGGTTAATAAATAATGAGATACTGAATAAATGAAATATAGTCGTCAATTTCTAGCTTAAATGAACAATATTGCTATGTGCACTACCTATGTATTTATAGGGGTATACATGGTAATAATATCTCTTTAAGGGAACAGTTAATCCGGAATATTAAAACGCATCGAGTATAAGGACATCCTGTTAGACTAAAACAGTATATAGCCACATATCTCAATAAGGATGTCGATTCTTGACTACTACAGATCAGAAAAAGATATACATCGATTAGATTTATGCCATTACGTAATATCTTATGTCCTTATGAACTCATGTTTATGCCTAAAACACTATTTTATAGATTTATTTAAGAGAAATTATAATGACAGCTCACTGAAAAGCTCACTGAAAAGCGCATATCGATTTATAAACAGACTCACGTAAAAATGACAAAGTATAGGAATAATAATAGCAAGACATCTCTACTTTGATTGAAGTAATTGTATAAAACAGTGAAGTGGAGCGCTGGACTCAACCCACGTTGCCAACCTCTTATACTACCTCCTTCCTAGGTAGTTCTGGATTCAAAAGGAATTTAATACGTGGAGTGTAGGTGGCGCTAGAAGTACACTAGGTATACCAAGCAATGGGTTAATAAACTGATTTTCTAAGTCTGTATTTTACTAATACCCTCAAATGCACTGGGTGGTGATAAAGAAGGAATCTAAAACTGAGTGGATATTAACTCAAATTTATTCAATAATGTGAACATAGAAATCAACAAGATCAATCATGCATGTGGCCCACACTAATCAATCACAACACCTTTCAAATCACAATTAAAATATCAACATTAAAAAATCAAACTTTGTCATTAAAATGTAAAATATAGCAGCAATCAATCTTTAAATGAATACATTTCAGTTAGGCAATAGTAAGGCAATACAAATGCAATAAGAATGCAATAAAAAATTCCGTAAAAATTGTTGAGGCAATTAGATTTTTGTTCTATGTGCCTTATAAAGGTTCCTATTCGTTTAGGTCTTATGAGATGGTTTTAACCATAGATATATTCCTTATCACAGTCAGATTCGGATAAACCTTATCTTAAGTGGGTAGGGCAAAACTCTGGTAATTCAAGTCTCTTTCGTACTATGCCCTATTAAAAGGAAATTCTTGTTTACACTTCTTTGAAAGGATCCCAAAGTATTGAACAACAGTTAAAGGTAGATCTTTCTTTTAAAACAGATTCCCAAACTGGATCAATTATTACAGAAGAGTCTTATTTCAAGTAGACTTCAACGGACTGCCGTGGCCCGGTCTAGATGTGACTTAGCAGGGGGACCTGATATCAGTACAGACACTCTCACCTGCTTCTCCTTGTCCGAGTATATCGGCTTCTGTGTGGATTTGATGTTATGAATGAGTCACGGACCTCCGGGTCCCAACACGTAACTGTCTTCACTTGCGCAAGTCTTACCTCAGTTACCTTCGTATCCGGACTTACAGATCTTGAAAAAGCCCCACACCTTAGGGGTGAAACGCGTAGAAAGGTTTTGAAGGTATTCAAAGAGGACACACAGCGCTAACCAACTCTGCGTACAGAGTACTTAAAGAGCAGAGAATCGCTTCAGGCTGTAAGTCCGGATACGAAGCTAACTGAGGTAAGACTTGCGCAAGTGAAGACAGTTACGTGTTGGGACCCGGAGGTCCGTGACTCATTCATAACATCAAATCCACACAGAAGCCGATATACTCGGACAAGGAGAAGCAGGTGAGAGTGTCTGTACTGATATCAGGTCCCCCTGCTAAGTCACATCTAGACCGGGCCACGGCAGTCCGTTGAAGTCTACTTGAAATAAGACTCTTCTGTAATAATTGATCCAGTTTGGGAATCCGTTTTAAAAGAAAGATCTACCTTTAACTGTTGTTCAATACTTTGGGATCCTTTCAAAGAAGTGTAAACAAGAATTTCCTTTTAATAGGGCATAGTACGAAAGAGACTTGAATTACCAGAGTTTTGCCCTACCCACTTAAGATAAGGTTTATCCGAATCTGACTGTGATAAGGAATATATCTATGGATAAAACCATCTCATAAGACCTAAACGAATAGGAACCTTTATAAGGCACATAGAACAAAAATCTAATTGCCTCAACAATTTTTACGGAATTTTTTATTGCATTCTTATTGCATTTGTATTGCCTTACTATTGCCTAACTGAAATTTATTCATTTAAAGATTGATTGCTGCTATATTTTACATTTTAATGACAAAGTTTGATTTTTTAATGTTGATATTTTAATTGTGATTTGAAAGGTGTTGTGATTGATTAGTGTGGGCCACATGCATGATTGATCTTGTTGATTTCTATGTTCACATTATTGAATAAATTTGAGTTAATATCCACTCAGTTTTAGATTCCTTCTTTATCACCACCCAGTGCATTTGAGGGCATTAGTAAAATACAGACTTAGAAAATCAGTTTATTAACCCATTGCTTGGTATACCTAGTGTACTTCTAGCGCCACCTACACTCCACGTATTAAATCTCTACTTTGATGCCATGTATAGCAACACTGATTTCCATAGTTATACTCATAACATTCACCAAATACATAATACCGTTAATTAGATAAGTCATTCTCCCTTAAGGACTAGTCTAAGGCAGCTCTAATCCTTTCGCTTTTATTCTCTATTGCCTTTGCGATAAAATCTCTAATTGAAAAGGTTAATGTTTTGCCTATAGAAAGATGTATATCCAATAAGGAAGCTCTGCAAATATTACCATGCCCACTAGCCTATCGCAATGACATTAGCGATTCAATACACGCCCACATCAAATGACGAAACAAGAGGTGTGTAGCAATAAGCTAACGTGATTGGCTGAGTAAACTTAGAGGGTGGTATATAAAGCAAGAGCCCGGGACACTTCGGCTTGCTCATTTTGAAACTGTTACACTAAGATTAACATTGAGAAAGGCCGGTTCACAGCAGAAATGCGTCTGTTATTTAGTAACTGTTTTGACTGTTGTGTCGCTCCTGTCATCTGATGCCGACGCTTCATGATATCGGCCAGGAAACTGGGGAGTGACACACAGTATTTTAACTTACACAAGGTGGTTTGTATGGTGAGGAGTGGTATAAGCAGTTATCATTACTGCATTTTTTAACTATATTATTATAGCAGTTTTAATAACTGCATTTTATACATTATTAAATAAAAGTTACATTTTATATATACCCTTACATAGGTAGATAGAGTGCTCAAACCCTGTTACTTTTCTATCCTTTTTTTAATCCAACTGTGCTGTTTGGTGCCAGATCTGATAGGAATCTAATGATATTCATAATGAAGGATTAGTGTTTCATTCAAGTATATGGTTAGAGATATGGAGGCCTATCTATCAAGCTCCAAATGGAGCTTGAAGGGCCGTGTTTCTGGCGAGTATTCAGACTCACCAGAAGCAACAGTTATGAAGCAACGGTCTAAAGACCACTGCTTCATAACCCTGTCCGCCTGCTCTGATGAGGCGGACAGGAATCACCTCAATTCAATCCAATCGAGTACGATTGGGTTGATTGACACCTCCCTGCTAGTGGCCCATGCTCGCCAGAAACAGCAGTTATTAAGCAGCAGTCTAAAGATCGCTGCTCTATAACCCTGTCCGCCTGCTCTGAGCAGGCGGACAGAAATCTTCGTGATTGACACCCCCCTGCTGGGGAGTCTGCAGGGGGCGGCGTTGCACAAGAGCTGCTGGTGCAATGCTGAATATGGAGAGCGTATTGCTCTCCGCATTCAGTGAGGTCTTGCGGACCTGATCTGCACTGTTGGATCAGGTCCGCAAGACCTTTGTTAAATTGGCCTCATGATGTACAAGCTGCGTTTCCTTCAACTTTCTGCTGAATATAATCACAGATAGAAAGACCAATGATGTGAGCAATAAACTGGGGCCTGTTAATCTGACATAAAAATGTTTTTTGTACCTGGTGAGGTGTGTATCAGGACTATGCATATCTGATATGGAGTGGGAGTACTGTTTTTTTTATATTATGGAGCTGGTGAATTATCCATGTATGTTGGCAGCCACATGGCTGCAGCTTACACCATTTGTATGGAGCTTATTGTCATATCCTGGATGGCTTTAGTAAGTGTATGTTGCTTACTGCTTGTGTTAAGGGCTGATTCAGTCACCGGAACATATGCATAGACTCATGTTGTCCTGCCGGGAATATCCCCTGTCTCAGTTTGACCTTGTCTCTGGATCTGCTCTGTGGGTTAGTAAGCCACAATCATTGTAGTGGTTGCATCACTGTCCAAAACGATTTATTGGTACTGGAGTGTAGAATGGAGTGCGATCAGGTAAAAAAAGACTACTTGGACCGAGTTTGGAAGTAGGATTGTGAGATATATGGCAATTACATTGCACCACTGTGAATAGCATTAGTGAGGTGTGGCCATCTTAAATGGCATCCTGGTTCCGTTCCAGACACACACATATTTTTTAATGAAAATACACTTATTTTAAACAAATAAGTGGTAAAAGGGAGTGGGTGAAAGGGGTGCAGAGAAGAGGAGTGAGAAGAAGAAAGACAGGATGATTAGGAAGGGGGAAGATATTGAAACAAAGAGTAGGGACTACAAACTAAAATAGTGAATAGTAAAAGAAGGATTGAGATAAAGAAAAGGAGAGGGAGCAATAGGGTAAGAGATACATACATTTACATGTCTAAATATACTGTACTGTTTTACTGTATATTTACTGTACATATTTAACATTCCAGTGTTCTTCACCTACAGGATGTTGTCCTTTTAATTGTAAATAAATAAATATAAATATATATATATATATATATATATATATATATATATATATATACTGTATATATATATATATATGTGTGTGTTTGTGTGTGTGAATATACCTATACCTGCATATGTATTCCTATAGATTTATAGGTATAGATATGTATTTTACATGAACAGTATCAGATATACTGTATATAGAAATATATATTTAAAAATTAAAAGTATATTATTTTCTATGTGAAGAACATAGGAATGTAAAATATACTTTTTGCGCTTTGCGTTTCTCAATTTAGATCTTAACGTGGTCAGGTTAACACACATGAAAACATAGTATTCATAAGACGCATTACTGAAATATTACGTATAAAATATTATTAAGAATGTATATAAATTATTAAAACATATATTTTTTAATATTTATATGTTATATTTCAATAATTAGTCTTAAAGGGACGGTATACTGTAAAATAGTTTTTCCCTTAATGTGTTTACAATTGCTTTTTTTACCAACTGTAGAGTAAAAATGTATGAAAATTAGCTTTTTAAGGTTTATTTGTGTATATTAATGCTCTGATTTTGTGTTTTGAAGCCACAGCCTAATAAAATTGGTTGAGCTTGTAGGTATAATCAGATCTCATTACTGTATCACATTGTGTACATATACCTATCTATTGGGTATTTATAGAGCGCGAACTAATCACCTGTGAAGGTATCAAGGCACTAAGGGAAAGGGGATAGGAGAAAAGGGGGGGGGGGGGACATTCAGTCGAAGAGCCAGGTTTTGAAGTCCTTTCTGAACTTTGTAAGGGAGGTGGATTTTCTGAGGTGAAGCGGGAGGGTGTTCCATGTCTTTGCCACCATGTGGGAGAAGAATCTTCCACCCGCTGTGGATTTGTTGATGCGGGGGATGACTGCGAGAGCTTGGTTGGCCAATCGGAGTTGTCTGGCGGGGGTGTAGAAATTTACACGGTGGTTGAGGTATTCAGGTCCGATGTTGTGTAGGGCCTTGAACGCGTGGGTAAGGAGCTTGAAGGTGATTCTCTTGTTGATGGGGAGCCAGTGAAGGTTCCTTAGGTGTTCGGTGATGTGGCATTGGAAGGGGATGTCAAGGATGAGTCTGGCTGACAGACAGGTAAGTAAAGGGCCAGTAGTACAAATAGTAAAGGGGTGAAGGTATCTAGCAGTCTCAGAGGGCCAATATTTAATGTACTCATTGGCTACCATCATATATCTAATGCATGTGTAGGCTCTGTCCTGTTTCCATGCTATCTGAGTAAGCTTGTATCTGGGTGGGGCTGTATATTTATAATTAGGTGAGATGATACTGGTTTCATGTCCCTTTAAGTATAGCTTTAAAATATTTTTAATACCCAGGTGCCTTCTTTATCTTATATCTGTCCATAAAACAATCCCCAGTACTTGGAGAGAACAATGGAAAATCAACATTGTATTACCTTATCTCTGCTATATCCCACTGGGAGTGTAATCTCTTCAGCTGGCTGTGTTTACAAAGCTTATCTATAGCTTGGACCTGCGGCCACAAACTTTCAGAATAGATGGGGATACCACAGGCTAAATCAACTATGTCTAATGCCAATATAAGGGTAGAGGAGCTACTTGTAAACAATTTAATGCACTCCAGCAAGTAAAGTGGATCTTTGGGAACAAATTAAAAGGGAGATACTATGACTAAAGTAGGGGATTTCAGCACTCAGAAATAACCTATTAAATCAAACGTCTTAGATATCAATGGTTATGGAAAAATATCAAATCCAAACACAATCATACATGCAAGGATTCAATTATATGCAGATAGTTTATTGCAAACATTGCTTAAAACAAAATTAGCAGTATCAAAAATGTTCATCAAATCTAGAAATTACCACTGCAGTGGGTGTAGGCTATGCTTACTAAACATATTAACCATTAACATAAAATATACTGAAAACACATGCAGCAAACAAGGATAGAATGGGCAAAACCTCATTATGTTGTAAGAAACTGTTAAGCAGAACTGGCATACATAACATTAGGATCACCAACAATGCTATATATATATATATGTGTCCTTTAAGGTAGAATATATGTCAGTCCCGACAGAGAGAGGTCAGGTGCCTCAATAAGTTGCAGCATAAGTCAACGTTATAATCCAACAGGTGCAATTGAATAATCCTGCAAATATTTTCTGAACTTATTAGTCAACCGAGGTAAAAGCGTCCTCAAAAGTTAACTTAACATTGGGTTATTGGTAGAGTTATTGCATATCAACCTTCTCAGTGGTGCAATAATAGAAAGTGAAACAAACTGCTTATTACAAACTGCAGCAAGATCCGGGAATCAAAATCACAGGGCTAGTAAACATTGGACCGGGACATGAGCCTCAGACATCCTGTTCTCACCTATTCCGACAGCCAGACATATCTCCTTGCTCATTAAGGACACGGACTATGTAGGTGATACTGCACCTCTGTACTTGAACCATATCCAGGCAACTTCGTGTAGCCGCTTGAGTACCGCAAGATCCAGGCTTGCTTCTTCGGTTTTCAATTTCCCGGGCAGATCAAATCAACTGGGTTCACTGCAGGTATCTTACTTGCTGCTTGTGGCTTAGAAAAGTCGACGCGCGTTTCGCCCCATAATGCTGAGTGAAACTGGGACCTCGTCAGGACTGTCAATCACAACAAACTTCAGGCTTATATTGTTACACCTTTGAAGGAGTGACTACTACTTTTTTATTATCCAATGATATTTATTACTCCGGCCAGGCCTCTTTAATCAAATAGACCAGCAAGGTCATAGCCCATCAATTGACACATTAGAAAACAATTGCATATTATCTAAAACATAAAAATGATACAATTTTGCCATATACGTAGATGCAATCAAACTATATATTAAACAATTTTGCAAAGAAAACACCACCGCATCTCTCAAATCACCTGCATGTATTGATTCTTTAAAACATCGCTACATTAGTCCTAAGTACTAAAGTTACAAAAATAACTGAAGAACATTGCTTATAGAGTGAATGCTAAAGGTCAAGATAAATTGTTATAATCTTGACTACTAAAAAAAACCATTTTAAATGTTTTGTATAAGAAATGACTAGAGGATTTAAAGAATCCAAAAAGGACAGAAAGAACTAAAAATGTTACTGGCAAAAGGATAAACAAATTTGGTTGGCGTTTTAAAATATATAAAATATAAAATATATATATATATATACATACAGTATATATATATATATATATATATATATATATATATATATATATATATATATATAATAGCATTTGCATTCAAATACATGGCCATATGCCATATACCTTTGAACCCTTAAAACTATTTTTTATTAATATTTAGGTGAATATTTGTTTTATCGGTTAGTGTTTATATGAGTGTAACAGTTTATTTTAATGTATTTATGTTGTGTTTAATGCAACTTTTATTTTAGCCCTAACCCTTTCAATGAGGTTTTCAGTCACACTAATCTGATGAGCATTACATTCAATTGCGCTGCAGCAAACACATTTACTTTCAACTTCTAAAAAGCACGCAAATAAGATGCCCATGATATTCTTATACTGCTTGCGTGCAAACATTAGCATGCCACTTGTATTCTAGCCCACAAAGTTATCTGTAAGTGAGTGCTGGACTTTCTCTGTGTGTTGTATTAATTTGTTTTGTAATTTTCCCTATGAGCCTTGCACCCAGGCCTATCTGGGGTCAACTGCCTGTGACTCTGGGGACAGCACAGCTTCCTATGAGTACCAGTGAGCACCCAGGGCTGAGCATGTTGCAGGATCATAGGATGTGTACCCAGTCCAGTCTGAGAGTGTAGTCCCCTTCCATGTTTTGTATATGTCTAGGGTAATTACATAAGCCTGTGCACCCTTCACTTGTTCCCAGTTTGTTGAATTGAGAGCTTCCATTGTGTGGCTGTTTTAGGGACCCAGGTTTTGGAAGGGACCTTGACAAGGTACCTGGGCTTGTTCCATTTGTAAGTGAGTGCTGGACTTTATCTGTTTGTTGTATATATATATATATATATATATATAACTCCTTTCAACAGTTCAGCCCACCGATGTCAACTGCCTGGGTGCAAAGATATCTGGAAATAGCCACTCACACAAATGCACTCTCAGGTCTTGCATAGGAATAACAAGGTTATTTTTATTGGAACGTTTTCGGGTATACACTGCTGATGCTGATGAAGGGTAGTGTATACCGGAAAATGTTCCAATAAAAATAACCTTGTTATTCTTTTGCAAGACCTGAGAGTGCATTTGTTTGAGTGGCTATATATATATATATATATATATATATATATATATATATATATATATATATATATATATATATATATATATATATACAGTATATATATGTATATATCTATAATAGCATTGGCATTCAAATACATGGCCATATGCCATATACCTTTGAACCCTAATATAACTATTTTTTATTAATATTTACGTGAATATCTTTTCATCAGATAGTGTTTTTATGAGTGTAACAGTTTATTTTAATGTCCTAAACCTTTCAATGAGGTTTTCAGTCGCACTAATCTGATGAGCATTAAATTCAATTGCGCTGAAGCAAACACATTTACTTTCAATTATGTTGGAGAGGGTGATTATCTACCTGGTTGGGCGGAACTTAGCTCACCTTTAGAACTTTCCCAAAGGTTTAAATGTAACTAGTATTTTCATAAGGTGGCACAAATAAATGCTGTTCTGACTTTAGTGGTGTAAATGGAGGTATTCTCCTTATTTCTCAAAATTCAAATCGTGATCAGGTTTCTACGCGTTTTGGCATTGCGCCTTTCTCAAGATCTTGAGAAAGGCGCAATGCCAAAACGCGTAGAAACCTGATCACGATTTGAATTTTGAAAGAGTGAGCAGTGAGCTAAGCCACCAAGCAGCCAAGCTCCAGAGGAGTTCAGTGTCGGTTGGGATACCAGTGAGAAGACCGGTGAAAGAAATAGCGAGTCCGAGTTGAAGTAACTCACCAAGACACAAGCGGTGTGGATCAAGAGGCTCACAGCATCTAAAGGCAGTCCCGCTATCGGGGAACCGACCACCAACGAAGACATAATCATCAGTACAGCTGGTAAACGGAGGCTGAGAGACACAGTACTCCACCGGCTTTTTGTACAACAGAGGAAAGATCGACAACAGTGCACTGTTCAACAGAAGGAGCCCATACAATCAGCTGTAACCCGTATGTAACCAATTTAACACATATTGTTTAAGTTTTACACAACAAAAGACGCTAAGTAAACAATACAATATTGCACAATAGTGTGAACAGCAAGGCAAAGATTTGCCGAAAATAGTGTTACAATCGAAATAGCATTTTGCCACATGTATTTTTTCTGAGTAAAAGAGACTTAACCGTTGGGAAGCAATTAACCCTTGTTTGCCTTAGCCCAGACACACAAGAAAACTGACATTTCTGTGTCATTTTCAACTCTAAGCCTATCTTAGGACTGCACATACTTTTGTTTAGACGAGTGCAACTATACTTCAGATGATGTATTCATATGCCTAATTGTTTGTGCCATTGTGTTATAGAGTAGAGATTCCATCAATTTTATATTATCAAGAATATTATTAATATTGATTTTTATTGGCTTAATAGTAGCCACAACACCGGTGTTTAGCATTTTTAATGTTTTATTTTTTTCATGAAGATGTCAATAATGAGATTTGACTGTGTCCAGGTATTTATCATAGAATAATAATAATAAATTGTTTATTTTATTAGAATTTTGAGAAATAAGTCCACATATTATTTTTTTTCTTATAAACTAAGTAGAACACATTAGGCGAATACCTCCATTTACACCACTAAAGTCAGAACAACATTTATTTGCGCCACCTTATGAAAATATGAGTTACATTTACTTTCAACTTCTAATAAGCACGCAAATCAAGATGCCCATGATATTCTTATATTGCTTGTGTGCAAACATTATCATGCCACTTGTATTCAATCTGTTTTATGATAAAATTATGTTTATAACATATGCGTTCTATTTAAGTTTTATTCATTTATATTAAAACTAATTTTACAATGTATTATACATTTTTATTATTTGAATCACACCTTTTTAAATGTTTACAATTTGCAGCTGAAATACTTGATACAATAACATTTTAATTTGTAAGAATGTACTGCTGTATTTCAGTTAGCTTCTGCCAATTCCCTTGACACACATCTCTGTGTTTGTTTTTGCACTTATTAAATTTAATTGGAATCTAGGTCATATGAGGATGATTTAGAAAATGTTGCTAAAAATCGAGGGAAAGGATGTGATTAAATTTACTAACATATATCTCCCAAGATATTAATTAGTGTACATTCCTAATCCCAACAGATTTAATACATTGTCGTTATTAGCAATTAGCTCATGTTTGTTTAAAAAAAACAAAAAAACAACAACTTTGCAATGAATGCAAACATTTCAAATAATACAAAGATATACATTACATATACATTACTTAAACCTGAATATTATTTGGAAATATATATATATATATATATATATATATATACATACAGCATCTCACAAGAGTGATCAATCACATTTTTGTAAATATTTTATATCTTTTCATGTGACAAAACTGAAGAAATGACACTTTGCTACAATGCAACGTAGTGAGTGTACAGCCTGTATAACAGTGCACATTTGCTGTCCCCTCAAAATAACTCAACACACAGCCATTAATGTCTAAACCGTTGGTAACAAAAGTGAGTAGACCCCTAAGTGGAAATGTCCAAATTGGGCCCAAAGTGTCAATATTTTGTATGGCTACCATTGTTTTCCAGCACTGCCTTTACCCTATTGGGCATGGAGTTCACCAGAGCTTCACAGGTTGCCACTGGAGTTCTCTACCACTCCTCCATGACGACCTTGCACTCCCCCACCTTCTATTTGAGGATGCCCCACAGATGCTAAATAGGGTTTAGGTCTGGAGACATGCTTGGCCAGTCCATCACGTTTACCCTCAGCTTATTTAGTAAGGCAGTGGTCATCTTGGAGGTGTGTTTGGGGTCGTTATCATGTTGGAATACTGCCCTGCGGCCCAGTCTCCAAAGGGAGGGGATCATGCTCTGCTTCAGTATGTCACAGTACATTTTGGCATTCATGGTTCCCTCAATGAACTCCAGCTCCCCAGTGCCAGCAACATTCATACAGGCCCAGACCATGACACTCCAACCACCATGCTTGACCACACTTCTCTTTGTACTCCTCATCTGGTTGCTGCCACACACGATTTACACTATCTAAACCAAATACGTTTATCTTGATCACATCGGGCCACAGGACATGGTTCCAGTAATCCATGTCCTTAGTCTGCTTGTCTTCAGCAAACTGTTTGCAGGCTTTCTTGTGCATCATCTTTAGAAGAGGCTTCCTTCTTGGACGACAGTCATGCAAACCAATTTGGTGCAGTGTGTGGCATATGGTCTGAGCACTGAGAGGTTGACCCCCCACCCCTTCAACCTCTGCAGCAATGCTGGCAGCACTCATACGTCTATTTCCCAAAGACAACCTCTGGATATGATGCTGAGCACGTGCACTTAACTTCCTTGGTCGACAATGGAGAGGCCTGTTCTGAGTGTAACCTGTCCTGTGAAACCACTGTATGGTCTTACCCACCGTGCTGCAGCTCAGTTTCATGGTCTTGGCAATCTTCTAATAGCCTAGGCGATCTTTATGTAGAGCAACAATTCTTTTTTTCAGATCCTCAGAGAGTTCTTTGCCCTGAGGTGCCATGTTGAACTTCCAGTGACCAGTATGAGAGTGTGAGAGTGATAACACCAAATTTAACACACCTGCTCCCAATTCACTAACGTGTCACATGACACCAGGGAGGGAAAATGGCTAAATTTGGACATTTCCACTTAGGGGTGTACTCACTTTTGTTGCCAACGGTTTAGACATTAATGGCTGTGTGTTAAGTTATTTTCAGGGGACAGCAAATGTACACTGTTATACAGACTGTACACTCACTACTTTGAATTGTAGCAAAGTGTCATTTCTTCAGTGTTGTCACATGAAAAGATATAATAAAATATTTACAAAAATGTGAGGGGTGTACTCACTTTTGTGAGATACTGTATATATATATATATATATATAGATAGATAGATAGATAGATAGATAGATAGATAGATAGATAGATAGATAGATGTCTATATATGTGTACATATGTATTTATATGTGTATATATGTATTTATGGATAAATAGAACATATTCTTCAAATGAAGAATATTGGAATGGGAACTATTCATTTTTTCATGTCGAGTTAGCGCACTTGAGAATATGCTATCAGGTTTGTCTGTGAGTAGGGTGTTGTGTTTTTCCCATTTTTCTGCTCCTTTGACTTCTATGGAGGAATACGTTAATGTAATCATGATATTTGAAGTTCAGCTTATTGCATGCATCGGGTTAGCATTTACTTCTAGCAGAGTGAGTGAGCAGGAGCGATAAATACCACTCCACTTGTAATCTGTACTCACTTTTGTGAGATACTGTATATATATATATATATATATATATATATATATATACATATACTGTATATATATATATATATATATATATATATATATATATATATATACACATATATAAAATCCTTCAATTGTTTGACCAGCAACTACATGCAGGCATTGCTTGTCTAGCTAATATTCAAACATACGGCTAGATTTAGAGTTTTGTCGATAACGACCCGCATAGCTAACGCTGGATTTTTTCTGGCCGCACCTTTAAAAAAAACTCTGGTATTGAGAGTCCACAGAATGGCTGCGTTAGGCTCCAAAAAAGGAGCGTAGAGCATATTTAACGCCACTGCAACTCTCGATACCAGAGTTGCTTACGGACGCGGCCAGTCTCAAAAACGTGCTAGTGCACGATTCCCCCATAGGAAACAATGGGGCTGTTTGAGCTGAAAAAAAACCTAACACCTGCAAAAAAGCCGCGTTGAGCTCCTAACGCAGCCCCATTGTTTCCTATGGGGAAACACTTCCTACGTCTGCACCTAACACTCTAACATGTACCCCGAGTCTAAACACCCCTAACCTTACACTTATTAACCCCTATTCTGCCGCCCCCACTATAGCTGACCCCTGCATATTATTTTTAACCCCTAATCTGCCGCTCCGTAAACCGCCGCTACTTACATTATCCCTATGTACCCCTAATCTGCTGCCCCTAACACCGCCGACCCCTATATTATATTTATTAACCCCTAATCTGCCCCCCACAACGTTGCCTCCACCTGCCTACATTTATTAACCCCTAATCTGCCGACCGGACCGCACCGCTATTATAATAAAGTTATTAACCCCTAATCCGCCTCACTAACCCTATAATAAATAGTATTAACCCCTAATCTGCCCTCCCTAACATCGCCGACACCTAACTTCAATTATTAACCCCTAATCTGCCGACCGGAGCTCACCGCTATTCTAATAAATTTATTAACCCCTAAAGCTAAGTCTAACCCTAACACTAACACCCCCCCTAAATTAAATATAATTTTAATCTAACGAAATTAATTAACTCTTATTAAATAAATTATTCCTATTTAAAGATAAATACTTACCTGTGAAATAAATCCTAATATAGCTACAATATAAATTATAATTATATTATAGCTATTTTAGGATTAATATTTATTTTACAGGTAACTTTGTATTTATTTTAACCAGGTACAATAGCTATTTAATAGCTAAAATAGTTAAAATAATTACAAATTTACCTGTAAAATAAATCCTAACCTAAGTTACAATTAAACCTAACACTACACTATCAATAAATTAATTAAATAAAATACCTATAATTATCTACAATTAAACCTAACACTACACTATCAATAAATAGTAAATAAATACAAATAAATAAACTAACTATAAATAAACTAACTAAAGTACAAAAAATAAAAAAGAACTAAGTTGCAAAAAATAAAAAAATATTTACAAACATTAGAAATATATTACAACAATTTTAAACTAATTACACCTACTCTAAGCCCCCTAATAAAATAACAAAGCCCCCCAAAATAAAAAAATGCCCTACCCTATTCTAAATTACTAAAGTTCAAAGCTCTTTTACCTTACCAGCCCTGAACAGGGCCCTTTGCGGGGCATGCCCCAAGAAGTTCAGCTCTTTTGCCTGTAAAAAAAAACATACAATACCCCCCCCCCAACATTACAACCCACCACCCACATACCCCTAATCTAACCAAAACCCCCCTTAAATAAACCTAACACTAAGCCCCTGAAGATCTCCTTACCTTGAGTCGTCTTCACCCAGCCGAGCCAAATTCTTCATCCAAGCGGAGCAAGAAGAGGTCCTCCATCCGGTAGAAGTCTTCATCCAAGCGGGGCAGAAGAGGTCTTTCATCCGATTGAAGTCTTCATCCAAGAGGCATCTTCTATCGTCATCCATCCGGAGCAGAGCGGCAGCATCCTGAAGACCTCCGATGCGGAACATCCTCTTCTCCCGACGCCTACTAGCCGAATGACGGTTCCTTTAAATGACGTCATCCAAGATGGCGTCCCTCGAATTCGGAACAGCCAATAGATTGCGAGCTCAATCTGATTGGCTGATTGGATCAGCCAATCGGATTGAACTTGATTCTGATTGGCTGATTCCATCAGCCAATCAGAATATTCCTACCTTAATTCCGATTGGCTGATAGAATCCTATCAGCCAATCGGAATTCGAGGGACGCCATCTTGGATGACATCATTTAAAGGAACCGTCATTCGGCTAGTAGGCGTCGGGAGAAGAGGATGTTCCGCGTCGGAGGTCTTCAGGATGCTGCCGCTCCGGATGGATGACGATAGAAGATGCCTCTTGGATGAAGACTTCAATCGGATGGAAGACCTCTTCTGCCCCGCTTGGATGAAGACTTCTACCAGATGGAGGACCTCTTCTTGCTCCGCTTGGATGAAGAATTTGGCTCGGCTGGGTGAAGACGACTCAAGGTAGGGAGATCTTCAGGGGCTTAGTGTTAGGTTTATTTAAGGGAGGTTTGGGTTAGATTAGGGGTATGTGGGTGGTGGGTTGTAATGTTGGGGGGGGGGTATTGTATGTTTTTTTTTACAGGCAAAAGAGCTGAACTTCTTGGGGCATGCCCCGCAAAGGGCCCTGTTCAGGGCTGGTAAGGTAAAAGAGCTTTGAACTTTAGTAATTTAGAATAGGGTAGGGCATTTTTTTATTTGGGGGGGGGCTTTGTTATTTTATTAGGGGGCTTAGAGTAGGTGTAATTAGTTTAAAATTGTTGTAATATATTTCTAATGTTTGTAAATATTTTTTTATTTTTTGTAACTTAGTTCTTTTTTATTTTTTGTACTTTAGTTAGTTTATTTATTTGTATTTATTTGTAGGAATTGTATTTAATTTATTTATTGATAGTGTAGTGTAAGGTTTAATTGTAGATAATTATAGGTATTTTATTTATTTAATTAATTTATTGATAGTGTAGTGTTAGGTTTAATTGTAACTTAGGTTAGGATTTATTTTACAGGTAAATTTGTAATTATTTTAACTATTTTAGCTATTAAATAGTTCTTAACTATTTAATAGCTATTGTACCTGGTTAAAATAAATACAAAGTTACCTGTAAAATAAATATAAATCCTAAAATAGCTATAATATAATTATACTTTATATTGTAGCTATATTAGGGTTTATTTTACAGGTAAGTATTTAGCTTTAAATAGGAATAATTTATTTAATAAGAGTTAATTTATTTTGTTAGATAAAAATTATATTTAACTTAGGGGGGTGTTAGTGTTAGGGTTAGACTTAGGTTTAGGGGTTAATACATTTATTAGAATAGCGGTGAGCTCCGGTCGGCAGATTAGGGGTTAATGTTTGAAGTTAGGTGTCGGCGATGTTAGGGAGGGCAGATTAGGGGTTAATACTATTTATTATAGGGTTAGTGAGGCGGATTAGGGGTTAATAACTTTATTATAGTAGCGCTCAGGTCCGTTCGGCAGATTAGGGGTTAATAAGTGTAGGTAGGTGGAGGCGACGTTGAGGGGGGCAGATTAGGGGTTAATAAATATAATATAGGGGTCGGCGGTGTTAGGAGCAGCAGATTAGGGGTACATAGCTATAATGTAGGTGGCGGCTCTTTGCGGTCGGCAGATTAGGGGTTAATTATTGTAGGTAGCTGGCTGCGACGTTGTGGGGGGCAGGTTAAGGGTTAATAAATATAATATAGGGGTCGGCGGTGTTAGGGACAGCAGATTAGGGGTACATAAGGATAACGTAGGTGGTGGTCGGCAGATTAGGGGTTACAATTTTTTTATCGAGTGGCGGCGATGTGGGGGGGGGCCTCGGTTTAGGGGTACATAGGTAGTTTATGGGTGTTAGTGTACTTTAGAGTACAGTAGTTAAGAGCTTTATGAACCGGCGTTAGCCCAGAAAGCTCTTAACTACTGACTTTTTTCCTGCGGCTGGAGTCTTGTCGTTAGATGTCTAACGCTCACTTCAGCCACGACTCTAAATACCGGAGTTAGAAAGATCCCATTGAAAAGATAGGATACGCAATTGACGTAAGGGGATCTGCGGTATGGAAAAGTCGCGGCTGAAAAGTGAGCGTTAGACCCTTTTTTTAATGACTCCAAATACCGGCGGTAGCCTAAAACCAGCGTTAGGAGCCTCTAACGCTGGTTTTCACGGCTACCGCCAAACTCCAAATCTAGGCCATAGAAAGTAAAAAGTTTAATTTGAATTGCCCGAATACAGTTTTTGAAAAAAACAAAACATGCTTAATCTTTTTTTAACTCTAGGACCTAAAGTGATTTGATATTTGTTTGTTAACAGTTGTTCATCTTTTAATAATTACATCATTGTTTATATAATTATCATGACTAGCAGTAGTAGTAAAAACAAAAACAACAACAACAATAATAATAATAACAATAATACAAATAATTATATTAACCCCTTCATGCCGGGATGGAAGTCCATACATCAGAAAGAAGTTCCAATGTAAATACTTGCTGGAAAAATGAATTCCAGCTGTCGTTGATACAATCACATGATATCAAGGCTGATATTGGATCATGGGGATCTGTTTATGTTGCTAGGCATGCCCCACAATCCAATCCTTGATAAGGGGAATGCTGAAGGACACCATATAGGGTAGGATGTTCCATGCAGTCCTTTAGCCTTATAGCCCAATGTAGTTAAGATAGCATGGAATGTCCTAATGGCGTGAAGAGGTTAAATAGATATCTAATTGGCAAAGCATGTTTGAATTGTGTTGAAACAATTGTATAACAGATCTCATAAAATGTAAAGGATAATCTATTTTGTAACATCAAACCATGATTTAGTCAAAAAATATTATACTGTTACCTATTCAAGAGTAGTGGGGAATTAAAAATTTTCATATTATATCACAAACATATTAAACCACCAGGAAATTAAGGCTTACATCCTATGGGATCCACTATGAAAACAGTTGCTCAACAATGTTGTAGAGCAGTAGCTGACATTAGGTTAAGATCCATCATACTTGAACTACTCAAGAGTTTAGCATTAGCAGTTCAAGTAATGTATTAGTTCCTAATTAATAGCTATCACCTTCTAAGGGAGCCACTAATGCAAATGTATCCTATGAGGGTCTTCTGCCCCCTCACCTTTAATGATTCTTAAAAGCAGTTATATAACTGCTTAAGCTGTCATGAAACAACTGTTAGGATCATAAAACTCTTATATTGAAAAAAAACATTTACCCTCCACACAGTGTAATTCTGTCCCAAACCACTCAAGCAGAGTTTAAGTTTAACTGCCACCTCCACCCATAAATACATTTAACCACCTTCAGTAGTCAGGATACCATACCCTAACTGTACTGTTCATAATTTCCCCTTAAAACAGCTAAATCGCCCAGCCAGTACCTAAAATGACTGACCCAATCGTCCTATTTTACTAGCCCTCACTTAACCTCCACCATCACCCACATTATAAATCCATGCAATTAAATCTTACATAAAACAACCTTCCACTTATCATTAAATATTCCCCTATGTGATCCACTAACCCCCTTAGGTAAACATCACCTAACATATAACCCCCTTTCAAAGGTACCTAGAGACAATCCAGGATAAGAAGCAAAGTTAAAAGACTGACAAGAGAGGCAGTCCAGAAAGTGTAAACTAAATGGTTGGCTATGGGTCAATGGGCCATAAGAAAAATTAGCCCAATGCACAGTAAAAGAAGATAAGAAAAGGCAATAACCTTGTATCTACAGGGGCAGAAGACCCTTTATTTGAAAAAAGTGTAATCTTTTATGTGAGGGGTTTTGAGTATATTCGTGTTTTATGCTGTTTTTAGGGGATAGGGGCTCCATTGAAGCCATTGACCCACATACACTTAATACATTATATAGGTGAATGCCCCATCATTTCAGGTCTGCCTGAAATGGAAGATAAGAAGCAGTGGTCGTAAGACCGCTGCTCCTTAACTTCTCCGCCACCATTTAGATGGTGGACTGAAATCATCCCCATACAATACAATAGGAATGATTGACGGCCTCTCTTTTGCTCTCTTCCCCTCTCTTTTGCTCACTCTCCACTCTCTTTTGCTCTCCCTCCCCCCTCTCTTTTGCTCTCTTCCCCCTCTTTTGCTTTCTCTCTTCTCTCTTTTTCTCTCTCTCCCATCCTCTTTTGCTCTCTCACCGCTCTCTTTTGCTCTCTCTCCCCCCTCTTTTACTCTCAGCCCCCACTTTTGCTCTCTCTCCCCTCTCTTTTGTTTTTTTCTCCCCTCCCTTTTGCTCTCTCTCTCCCCTCTCTTTTGCTCTCTTTCTCTTCCTCTCTTTTGCTCTCTCTCCCCTCTCTTTTGCTCTCTCCTCTCTATTTTGCTCTCTCTTTCTTCTCTTTTGCTCTCTCTCCTCTCTCTTTTGCTCTCTCTCCCTCTCTTTTATTATCTTTCCCCCCTTTTTTGCTCTATCTCCCCCTCTCTTTTGCTCTCTCTCCCCCCACTTTTTCTCTCTCCCCCTTCTTTGGCTCTCTCCCCATCTTTTTTTGCTCTCTCTCCCCCCTATTTTGCTCTCTCCTCCCTTACTTTTGCTCTCTCCCCCCTCTTTTACTCTCTTGTCCCTCTTTTGCTCTCTTCCCCCTTTCTTTTGCTCTCTCTCCCCTCTCTTTTGCTCTCTATATCCGCTCTTTTGCTCTCTCTCTCCCATTTTTTTGCTCTATTTCTCCCCCTCTCTTTAGCTCTCTTTCTCCCCCTCTATTTTGCTATGTATCTCTCTCCATCTCTCTTTTGCTCTGTCTCCCCCTCTTTTGCTCTCTCTCCCCACTCTTTTGCACTATCTCCCCCTCTTTTGCTTTCCCCCATATCTTTTGCCCCCCCTCTTTTGTTCTCTTCCCCCTATTTTTCTCTCCCCCCTCTCTTTTGTTCTCCATAACCTCTATTTTGTTCTCTCTCCCCTCTCTTCTGCTCTCTCTCTCTTCTCTTTTGTTCTCTCTCCCCTCTCTTTTGCTCTCTCTCCCCCTCTTTTGCTCTCTCTCCCCCTCTTTTGCTCTCACTCCCCTCTCTTTTGCTCTCTCCTCTTTTGTTCTCTCTCCATCCTCTTTTGCTCTCTCTCTCCCCTTTTGCACATTCTTCCCTCTTTTGCTCGCTCCCCCCTCTCTTTTGATCTCTCTCCCCTTTCTTTTGCTCTTTCTCCCCCTCTTTTGCTCTCTCTCTCTCTTGTGCTCTCTCTCCCCCCTATTTTGCTCTCTCTCTCCTCTCATTTGCTCTCTCACCCCTCTCTTTTGCTCTCTCTAACCTCTTTTGCTCTCTTTCCTCCCCTCTCTTTTTCTCTCTCTCCCCCTCATTTGATCTGTTTCTCCCCTCTTTTGCTCCCCCCTCTTTTGCCCTCCCCCTCATTTGCTCTCTCCCCCCTCTTTTGCTCTCTCTCCCCCCTCTCTCTTGCTCTCTCTCTCCCCCCTCATTTGATCTGTTTCCCCCTCTTTCACCCCACTGTTTTGCCCTCTCCCCCCTCTCTTTTGCTCTTTTCCCATCTTTAACTCTCTCCCCCCTCTCTTTTGCTCTCTCTCCCCCTCTCTTTTGCTCTCTCTCCCTTCTCTTTTGCTCTCTCCCCCCTCTTTTGCTCTCTCTCCCCTCTCTTTTGCTCTTGCCCCATCTTTTGCTCTCGCTCCCTCCTCTTTTGCTCTCTCCTCTTTGTTCTCTCTCCATCCTCTTTTGCTCTCTCTCCCCCCTATTTTGCTCTCTCTCTCCCCCTCATTTTATCTGTTTCCCCCCTCTTTCACCCCCCTGTTTTGCCCTCTCCCCCCTCTCTTTTGCTCTTTTCCCCTCTTTAACTCTCTCCCCCCTCTCTTTTGCTCTCTCTCCCCCTCTCTTTTGCACTCTCTCCCTTCTCTTTTGCTCTCTCCCCCCTCTTTTGCTCTCTCTCCCCTCTCTTTTGCTCTTGCCCCATCTTTTGCTCTCGCTCCCTCCTCTTTTGTTCTCTCCCCCTCTTTTGCTCTCTCCCCCCTCTTTGCTCTCTCTCCCCTCTCTTTTGCTCTCTCTACCCTCTCTTTTGCTATATCTACCGTCTCTTTTGCTCTTTTTCTCCTGCTCTCTTTTGCTCTCTCTCCCTCTATTTTGCTCTCTCTCCCCCCTCTCTTTTGCTCTATCTCTCTCCATCTATTTTGCTCTCTCTCCTCCTCTTTTGCTCTCTCTCCCCCCTGTTTTGCTCTCTCTCCCTGTCTTTTTTGCTCTCTCCTCCTCTTTTGCTCTCTCCACTGTTTTGCTCTCTCCCCCTCTTTTGCTCTCTCCACTGTTTTGCTCTCTCCCTCTCTTTTGTTATCTCTATCCTCTCTTTTGCTCTTTTTCTCCCCCTCTCTTTTGCTCTCTCTCTCCCCCTCTATTTTGCTCTCTCTCCCCCTCTCTTTTGCTCTCTCTCTCCGTCTATTTTGCTCTCTCTACCCTCTCTTTTGCACTCTCTTCCACTTCTTTTGCTCTTTCTATCCTCTCTTTTGCTTTCTCTCCATCCTCTTTTGCTCTCTCCCCCCCCCTCTTTTGCTCTCTCTCCCCCCTCTTTTGCTCTCGCCCCCCTCTCTTTTGCTCTCTTTCCCCCTCTTTTGCTCTCTCTCCCCTCTCTTTTGCTCTCTCTCCCCCCTCTTTTGCTTTCTCTCTCCTCTCTTTTGCTCTCTCTCCCCCTATTTTTTTCTCTCTCTCCCCCTCTTTTGCTCTCTTTTCCCCTTCTCTTTTGCTCTCCCCCTCTTTAACTCTCTCCCCCCTCTCTTTTGCTCTCTCTCCCTTCTCTTTTGCTTTCTCTCCTCCCTCTTTTGCTCTCTCTCCCCTCTCTTTTGCTCTTGCCCCCTCTTTTGCTTTCGCTCCCTCTTCTTTTGTTCTCTCCTCCCTACTTATTTGCTCTCTTTCCCCCCTCTTTTGCTCTCCCCCTCTTTGGCTCTCTCCCCCCTCTCTTTTGCTCTCTCTCCCTTCTCTTTTGCTTTCTCTCCTCCCTCTTTTGCTCTCTCTCCCCTCTCTTTTGCTCTTGCCCCCTCTTTTGCTTTCGCTCCGTCCTCTTTTGTTCTCTCCTCCCTCTTTTGCTCTCTCCCCCCTCTTTTGCTCTCTCTACCCTCTCTTTTGCTCTCTCTACCCTCTCTTTTGCTCTCTCTACCCTCTCTTTTGCTCTTTTTCTCCCCCTCTCTTTTGCTCTCTCTCTCCCCCTCTATTATGCTCTCTCTCCCCCCTCTCTTTTGCTCTATCTCTCCCCGTCTATTTTGCTCTCTCTCTCCCCCTCTATTATGCTCTCTCTCCCCCCTCTCTTTTGCTCTATCTCTCCCCGTCTATTTTGCTCTCTCTCCTCCTCTTTTGCTCTCTCTCCCCCGTTTTGCTCTCTCTCCCCATCTATTTTGCTCTCTCTTCCTCTTTTGCTCTCTCTCCCCCTGTTTTTCTCTCTCCCCCTCTTTTGCTCTCTCTCCCCTCTCTTTTGCTCTCTCTACCCTCTCTTTTTCTCTCTCCCTCCCATTTTGCACATTCTTCCCTCTTTTGCTCGCTGCCCCCTCTCTTTTGATCTCTCTCCCCTTTCTTTTGCTCTTTCTCCCCCTCTTTTGCTCTCTCTCTCTCCCCTCTCTTGTGCTCTCTCTCCCCCCTATTTTGCTCTCTCGCCCCTCTCTTTTGCTCTCTCTAACCTCTTTTGCTCTCTTTCCTCCCCTCTCGTTTGCTCTCTCTCACCCTCTATTTTGCTCTCTCTCTCCTCTCTTTTTCTCTCTCTCCCCCTCATTTGATCTGTTTCTCCCCTCTTTTGCTCCCCCCTCTTTTGCCCTCCCCCCTCCTTTGCTCTCTCCCCCCTCTTTTGCTCTCTCTCTCCCCCCTCTCTCTTGCTCTCTCTCTCCTTCCTCATTTGATCTGTTTCCCCCCTCTTTCACCCCCCTGTTTTGCCCTCTCCCCCCTCTCTTTTGCTCTTTTCCCCTCTTTAACTCTCTCCCCCTCTCTTTTGCTCTCTCTCCCCCTCTCTTTTGCTCTCTCTCCCTTCTCTTTTGCTCTCTCCCCCTTCTTTTGCTCTCTCTCCCCTCTCTTTTGCTCTTGCCCCATCTTTTGCTCTCGCTCCGTCCTCTTTTGTTCTCTCCCCCGTCTTTTGCTATCTGCCCCCTCTTTGCTCTCTCTCCCCTCTCTTTTGCTCTCTCTACCCTCTCTTTTGCTATCTCTACCCTCTCTTTTGCTCTTTTTCTCCCCCTCTCTTTTGCTCTCTCTCCCTCTATTTTGCTCTCTCTCCCCCTCTCTTTTGCTCTATCTCTCCCCATCTATTTTGCTCTCTCTCCTCCTCTTTTGCTTTCGCTCCGTCCTCTTTTGTTCTCTCCTCCCTCTTTTGCTCTCTCCCCTCTCTTTTGCTCTCTCTACCCTCTCTTTTGCTCTCTCTACCCTCTCTTTTGCTCTCTCTACCCTCTCTTTTGCTCTTTTTCTCCCCCTCTCTTTTGCTCTCTCTCTCTCCCCCTCTATTATGCTCTCTCTCCCCCCTCTCTTTTGTTCTATCTCTCCCCATCTATTTTGCTCTCTCTCCTCCTCTTTTGCTCTCTCTCCCCCCTGTTTTGCTCTCTCTCCCTGTCTATTTTGCTCTCTCCTCCTCTTTTGCTCTCTCCCCCTGTTTTGCTCTCTCCCCCTCTTTTGCTCTCTCTCCCCTCTCTTTTGCTCTCTCTACCCTCTCTTTTGCTCTCTATACCCTCTCTTTTGCTCTCTCTACCCTCTCTTTTGCTATCTCTACCCTCTCTTTTGCTCTTTTTCTCCCCCTCTCTTTTGTTCTCTCTCTCCCCGTCTATTTTGCTCTCTCTCCTCCTCTTTTGCTCTCTCTCCCCCCTGTTTTGTTCTCTCTCCTCATCTATTTTGCTCTCTCTTCCTCTTTTGCTCTCTCTCCCCCCTGTTTTGTCCTCTCCCCCTCTTTTGCTCTCTCTCCCCTCTCTTTTGCTCTCTCTCCCCCCTATTTTGCTCTCTCTCTCCCCTTTTGCACATTCTTCCCTCTTTTGCTCGCTCCCCCCTTTCTTTTGATCTCTCTCCCCTTTCTTTTGCTCTTTCTCCCCCTCTTTTGCTCTCTCTCTCCCCTCTCTTTTGCTCTCTCTCCCCCCTGTTTTGTCCTCTCCCCCTCTTTTGCTCTCTCTCCCCTCTCTTTTGCTCTCTCTCCCCCCTATTTTGCTCTCTCTCTCCCCTTTTGCACATTCTTCCCTCTTTTGCTCGCTTCCCCCTTTCTTTTGATCTCTCTCCCCTTTCTTTTGCTCTTTCTCCCCCTCTTTTGCTCTCTCTCTCTCCCCTCTCTTGTGCTCTCTCTCCCCCCTATTTTGCTCTCTCTCTCCTCTCATTTGCTCTCTCGCCCCTCTCTTTTGCTCTCTCTAACCTCTTTTGCTCTCTTTCCTCCCCTCTCGTTTGCTCTCTCTCACCCTCTATTTTGCTCTCTCTCTCCCTCCTCTCTTTTTCTCTCTCTCCCCCTCATTTGATCTGTTTCTCCCCTCTTTTGCTCCCCCCTCTTTTGCCCTCCCCCCTCCTTTGCTCTCTCCCCCCTCTTTTGCTCTCTCTCTCCCCCCTCTCTCTTGCTCTTTCTCTCCCCCTCATTTGATCTGTTTCCCCCCTCTTTCACCCCCCTGTTTTGCCCTCTCCCCCCTCTCTTTTGCTCTTTTCCCCTCTTTAACTCTCTCCCCCCTCTCTTTTGCTCTCTCTCCCTTCTCTTTTGCTCTCTCCCCCCTCTTTTATTCTCTCTCCCCTCTCTTTTGCTCTTGCCCCATCTTTTGCTCTCGCTCCCTCCTCTTTTGTTCTCTCCCCCCACTTTTGCTCTCTCCCCCCTCTTTGCTCTCTCTCCCCTCTCTTTTGCTCTCTCTACCCTCTCTTTTGCTATCTCTACCCTCTCTTTTGCTCTTTTTCTCCCCCTCTCTTTTGTTCTCTCTCCCTCTATTTTGCTCTCTCTCCCCCTCTCTTTTGCTCTATCTCTCCCCATCTATTTTGCTCTCTCTCCTCCTCTTTTGCTCTCTCTCCCCCCTGTTTTGCTCTCTCTCCCTGTCTATTTTGCTCTCTCCTCCTCTTTTGCTCTCTCCCCCTGTTTTGCTCTCTCCCCCTCTTTTGCTCTCTCTCCTCTCTCTTTTGCTCCCTCTACCCTCTCTTTTGCTATCTCTACCCTCTCTTTTTCTCTTTTTCTCCCCCTCTCTTTTGCTCTCTCTCTCTCTCCCTCTATTTTGCTCTCTCTCCCCCTCTCTTTTACTCTCTCCCTCTCCCCGTCTATTTTGCTCTCTCTACCCTCTCTTTTGCACTCTCTTCCACTTCTTTTGCTCTTTCTATCCTCTCTTTTTCTTTCTCTCCATCCTCTTTTGCTCTCTCTCCCCCCTCTTTTGCTCTCTCTCCCCCCTCTTTTGCTCTCGCCCCCCTCTCTTTTGCTCTCCCTCCCCCCTCTTTTGCTTTCTCTCTCCTCTCTTTTGCTCTCTCTCCCCCTATTTTTTTCTCTCTCTCCCCCTCTTTTGCTCTCTTTTCCCCTTCTCTTTTGCTCTCCCCCTCTTTAACTCTTTCCCCCCCTCTCTTTTGCTCTCTCTCCCTTCTCTTTTGCTTTCTCTCCTCCCTCTTTTGCTCTCTCTCCCCTCTCTTTTGCTCTTGCCCCCTCTTTTGCTTTTGCTCCCTCCTCTTTTGTTCTCTCCTCCCTACTTATTTGCTCTCTTTCCCCCCTCTTTCGCTCTCCCCCTCTTTAACTCTCTCCCCCCTCTCTTTTGCTCTCTCTCCCTTCTCTTTTGCTTTCTATCCTCCCTCTTTTGCTCTCTCTCCCCTCTCTTTTGCTCTTGCCCCCTCTTTTGCTTTCGCTCCCTCCTCTTTTGTTCTCTCCTCCCTCTTTTGCTCTCTCCCCCCTCTTTTGCTCTCTCTACCCTCTCTTTTGCTCTCTCTACCCTCTCTTTTGCTATCTCTACCCTCTCTTTTGCTCTTTTTCTCCCCCTCTCTTTTGCTCTCTCTCTCCCCCTCTATTATGCTCTCTCTCCCCCCTCTCTTTTGCTCTATCTCTCCCCATCTATTTTGCTCTCTCTCCTCCTCTTTTGCTCTCTCTCCCCCCTGTTTTGCTCTCTCTCCCCATCTTTTTTGCTCTCTCTTCCTCTTTTGCTCTCTCTCCCCCCTGTTTTGCTCTCTCCCCCTCTTTTGCTCTCTCTCCCCTCTCTTTTGCTCTCTCTACCCTCTCTTTTGCTATCTCTACCCTCTCTTTTTCTATCTCTACCCTCTCTTTTGCTCTTTTTCTCCCCCTCTCTTTTGCTCTCTCTCTCCCCCTCTATTTTGCTCTCTCTCTCCCCCTATCTTTTGCTCTCTCTCTCTCCCTGTCTATTTTGCTCTCTCTCCTCCTCTTTTGCTCTCTTTTCCCCCTGTTTTGCTCTCTTCCCTCGCTTTTGCACTCTTTCACCCTCTTTTGTGCTCTCTCTACCCTCTCTTTTGCACTCTCTTCCACTTCTTTTGCTCTTTCTATCCTCTCTTTTGCTTTCTCTCCATTGTCTTTTGCCCTCTCTCCCCCCTCTTTTGCTCTTTCCAACCTCTATTTTGCTCTCTCTTCCCTCTCTTTTGCTCTCTCTCCCCTCTCATTTGCTCTCTTTCTCTCCCTCTCTTTTGCTCTCTCTCCCCCCTCTCTTTTGCTCTTTCTCCGTCCCTCTTTTGCTCTCTCTCTCCCCCCTCTTTTGCTCACTCCCCCCTCTCTTATGCTCTCTCTTTCCTCCTCTTTTGCTCTCTATCCCCCCTGTTTTGCTCTATCTCCCCTCTCTTTTGCTCTCTCTCCTCTCTTTTGCACTCTTTCCCCCTCTCTTTTGCTCCCTCCCCTCTCTTTTGCACTTTCTTCCACTTCTTTTGCTTTTTCTATCCTCTATTTTGCTTTCTCTCCATCCTCTTTTGCTCTCTCTCCCCCTCTTTTGCTCTCTCTCCCCCCTCTTTTGCTCTCTCAACCTCTCTTTTGCTCTCTTCCCCCCTTTTTGCTCTCTCCCCCTCTATTTTGCTCTCTCTTCCCTCTCTTTTGCTCTCTCTCCCCTCTCCTTTGCTCTCTTTCTCCCCCTCTGTTTTGCTCTCTCTCCCCTCTCTTTTGCTCTCTTTCTCCCCCTCTCTTTTGCTCTCTCTCTCACCTCTATTTTGTTCTATCTCCCCCCTCTCTTTTAATCTCTCTCTCTCCCCTCTTTTGCTCTCTCCCCCCTCTTTTGCTCGCCCCCCCCTCTCTTTTGCTCTCTCAACCCCCTCTTTTGATCTCTCCTCCCTCTCTTTTGATCCCTCTCTCCTCCCTCTCTCTCTCTCTCTCCTCTCTTTTGCTCTCTCTCCTCTCTATTTTGCTCTTTCCCCCTCTCTTTTGCTCTCTCACCCCCCCTCTTTTGCTCTCTCCCCCCTCTTTTTTGATCTCTCTCTCCTCCCTCTGTTTCTCTCTCTCTCTCTCTCTCTCTCTCTCTCTCTCTCTCTCTCTCTCTCTCTCTCTCCTCTCTTTTGCTTTCTCTCTCCTCTCTATTTTGCTCTTTCTCCCCCTCTTTTGCTTTCTCTCCCCCTCTCTTTTGCTATCTCTCACCCCCTCTATTTTGCTTTTTCTCTCTCCCTCTCTCTCTCTTTTGCTCTCTCTCCCCTCTCTTTTGCTCTCTCCCCTTCTCTTTTGTTCTATCTCCCCTCTATTTTGTCCCTCCCCCCTCTTTTGCTCTCTTTCTCCCCCTCTCTTTTGCTCTTTCTCTCCCCCTCTATTGTGCTCTTTCTCTCTCCCCCTTTCTTTTGCTCTCTCTCTCCTCTCTTTTGCTCTCTCTCCCCCTCTCTTTTGCCCTCTCCCCCTCTTTTGCTCTCTCCCCCCTTTCTTTTGCTCTCTCCCCCCTGTTTTGATCTCTCCCCTTCTCTTTTGCTCTCTCTCCCCCACTCTTTTGCTCTCTCTGTCCTCTTTCTTTTGCTTTCTCTCCTCTTTTTTGCTCTCTCTCCCCCTCTCTTTTGCTCTCCCTCCCCCTTTTTTGCTCTCTTTCTCCCCCTCTCTTTTGCTCTCTCCCCCTCAATTTTGCACCCTCTCTCCCCCTCTCTTTTGCTCTCTCTCCCCCCTCTTTTGCTCTCTTTCCCTCTCTTTTGCTCTCTCCCCCCTCTTTTCTCTCTCCCCCTTTCGTTTGCTATCTCTCCCCCCTCTTTTGCTCTCTCCCCCCTCTTTCGCTCTCTCACCCTCTCTTTTACTCTCTCTTCCTTCTATTTTGCTCTCTCTCTTGCTCTTTTGCTCTCTCTCTCTTCTCTTTTGCTCTCTCTCCCCTCTTGTTTGCCCTCTCTCTCCCCTCTTTTGCTCTCTCTCTTCCCCCTCTTTTGCTCTCTCTCCCCTCTCTTTTGCTCTCTCCCCCCTCTCTTTACACTCTCTCCCCTCTCTTTTGCTTTCTCTTCCCCCTTTTTTGCTCTCTCTCTCTCTCTCTCTCTCTCTCTCTATCTCCTCTCTTTTGCTTTCTCTCCCCTCTCTTTTGCTCTATCCCCCCTCTTTGCTCTCTCCCCCTCTATTTTGCTCTCTTTCCCCCCCCTCTTTTGCTCTCTTCCCCCTCTTTTGCTCTCTCTCCCCTCTCTTTTGCTCTTGCCCCCTCTTTTGCTTTTGCTCCCTCCTCTTTTGTTCTCTCCTCCCTACTTATTTGCTCTCTTTCCCCCCTCTTTTGCTCTCCCCCTCTTTAACTCTCTCCCCCCTCTCTTTTGCTCTCTCTCCCTTCTCTTTTGCTTTCTCTCCCCCCTCTTTTGCTCTCTCTCCCCTCTCTTTTGCTCTTGCCCCCTCTTTTGCTTTCGCTCCCTCCTCTTTTGTTCTCTCCTCCCTCTTTTGCTCTCTCCCCCCTCTTTTGCTCTCTCTACCCTCTCTTTTGCTCTCTCTACCCTCTCTTTTGATATCTCTACCCTCTCTTTTGCTCTTTTTCTCCCCCTCTCTTTTGCTCTCTCTCTCCCCCTCTATTATGCTCTCTCTCCCCCCTCTCTTTTGCTCTATCTCTCCCCGTCTATTTTGCTCTCTCTCCTCCTCTTTTGCTCTCTCTCCCCCCTGTTTTGCTCTTTCTCCCCATCTATTTTGCTCTCTCTTCCTCTTTTGCTCTCTCTCCCCCCTGTTTTGCTCTCTCCCCCTCTTTTGCTCTCTCTCCCCTCTCTTTTGCTCTCTCTACCCTCTCTTTTGCTATCTCTACCCTCTCTTTTGCTATCTATACCCTCTCTTTTGCTCTTTTTCTCCCCCTCTCTTTTGCTCTTTTTCTCCCCCTCTCTTTTGCTCTCTCCCCCTCTATTTTGCTCTCTCTCTCCCCCTATCTTTTGCTCTCTATCCCTGTCTATTTTGCTCTCTCTCCTCCTCTTTTGCTCTCTCTTCCCCCTGTTTTGCTCTCTCCCCTCTGTTTTGCACTCTTTCCCCCTCTCTTTTGCTCTCTCTACCCTCTGTTTTGCACTCTCTTCCACTTCTTTTGCTGTTTCTATCCTCTCTTTTGCTTTCTCTCCATTGTCTTTTGCGCTCTCTCCCCCCTCTTTTGCTCTTTCCAACCTCTATTTTGCTCTCTCTTCCCTCTCTTTTGCTCTCTCTCCCCTCTCATTTGCTCTCTTTCTCCCCCTCTCTTTTGCTCTCTCTCTCCCCTCTATTTTGCTTTATCTCCCCACCTCTCTTTTGCTCTTTCTCCGCCCCTCTTTTGCTCTCTCTCTCCCCCCTCTTTTGCTCACTCCCCCCTCTCTTATGCTCTCTCTTTCCTCCTCTTTTGCTCTCTATCCCCCCTGTTTTGCTCTATCTCCCCTCTCATTTGCTCTCTCTCCTCTCTTTTGCACTCTTTCCCCCTCTCTTTTGCTCCCTCCCCTCTCTTGCACTTTCTTCCACTTCTTTTGCTTTTTCTATCCTCTATTTTGCTTTCTCTCCATCCTCTTTTGCTCTCTATCCCCCTCTTTTGCTCTCTCTCCCCCCTCTTTTGCTCTCTCAACCTCTCTTTTGCTCTCTTCCCCCCCTTTTGCTCTCTCCCCCTCTATTTTGCTCTCTCTTCCCTCTCTTTTGCTCTCTCTCCCCTCTCTTTTGCTCTCTTTCTCCCCCTCTGTTTTGCTCTCTCTCCCCTCTCTTTTGCTCTCTTTCTCCCCCTCTCTTTTGCTCTCTCTCTCACCTCTATTTTGTTCTATCTCCCCCCTCTCTTTTAATCTCCCTCTCCCCCCTCTTTTGCTCTCTCTCCCCCCTCTTTTGCTCGCTCCCCCCTCTCTTTTGCTCTCTCAACCCCCTCTTTTGATCTCTCCCCCTCTCTTTTGATCCCTCTCTCCTCCCTCTCTCTCTCTCTCTCTCTCTCTCTCTCTCTCTCCTCTCTTTTGCTCTCTCTCCTCTCTATTTTGCTCTTTCCCCCTCTCTTTTGCTCTCTCACCCCCTCTTTTGCTCTCTCCCCTCTCTTTTTTGATCTCTCTCTCCTCCCTCTGTTTCTCTCTCTCTCTCTCCTCTCTTTTGCTCTCTCTCCTCGCTATTTTGCTCTTTCTCCCCCCTCTTTTGCTTTCTCTCCCCCTCTCTTTTGCTATCTCTCACCCCCTCTATTTTGCTTTCTCTCTCTCCCTCTCTCTCTTTTGCTCTCTCTCCCCTCTCTTTTGCTCTCTCCCCTTCTCTTTTGTTCTATCTCCCCTCTATTTTGTCCCTCCCCCTCTTTTGCTCTCTTTCTCCCCCTCTCTTTTGCTCTTTCTCTCCCCCTCTATTGTGTTATTTCTCTCTTCCCCTATCTTTTGCTCTCTCTCCTCTCTTTTGCTCTCTCTCCCCCTCTCTTTTGCCCTCTCCCCCTCTTTTGCTCTCTCCCCCCTTTCTTTTGCTCTCTCCCCCTGTTTTGATCTCTCCCCTTCTCTTTTGCTCTCTCTCCCCCACTCTTTTGCTCTCTCTGTCCCCTTTCTCTTGCTCTCTCTCCTCTTTTTTGCTCTCTCTCCCCCTCTCTTTTGCTTTCCCTCCCCCCTTTTTTGCTCTCTTTCGCCTCCTCTCTTTTGCTCTCTCCCCCTCAATTTTGCACTCTCTCTCCCCCTCTCTTTTGCTCTCTCTCCCCCTGTTTTGCTCTCTTTCCCTCTCTTTTGCTCTCTCCCCCCTCTTTTCTCTCTCCCCCTTTCGTTTGCTATCTCTCCCCCCTCTTTTGCTCTCTCCCCCCTCTTTCACTCTCTCCCCCTCTCTTTTACTCTCTCTTCCTTCTCTTTTGCTCTCTCTATCCCTCTTTTGCTCTCTCTCTCCTCTCTTTTGCTCTCCCTCCCCTCTTGTTTGCTCTCTCTCTCTCCCCTCTTTTGCTCTCTCTTCCCCCTCTTTTGCTCTCTCTCCCCTCTCTTTTGCTCTCTCCCCCCTCTCTTTACACTCTCTCCCCTCTCTTTTGCTTTCTCTTCCCCCTTTTTTGCTCTCTCTCTCTCTCTCTCTCCTCTCGTTTGCTTTCTCTCCCCTCTCTTTTGCTCTATCCCCACTCTTTGCTCTCTCCCCCTCTATTTTGCTCTCTTCCCCCCCCCCCTCTTTTGCTCTCTTCCCCCTCTTTTGCTCTCTCTCCCCTCTCTTTTGCTCTCTCTCCCCTCTCTTTTGCTCTCTCTATCCCCTCTTTTGCGCTATCTCTCCACCTCTCTTTTGCGCTATCTCTCCCCACTCTTTTGCTCTGCCCCCCCCCCTCTTTTGCTCTCTCCCCCTCTATTTTGCTCTCTCTCCCCTCTCTTTTGCTCTCTTTATCCCTATTTTGCTCTCTCTCCCCATCTCATTTGCTCTCTCTCTCCACCTCTCTTTTGCGCTCTCTCTCCCCCCTCTTTGGCTCTCTCTCCCCCTCTTTTTTGCTCTCCACCCTATTTTGCTCTCTCCCCTCTCTTTTGCTCTCTCTATCCCCTCTTTTGCTCTCTCTCTCTCCCCTCTCTTTTTCTCTCTCACCCCTCTCTTTTGCTCTCTCTTCCGCTTCTTTTGCTCTCTTTCTCCCCCTCTTTTGCTCTCTGTCTCCCCCTCTCTTTTGTTCTCTCTCTCTCCACCTCTCTTTTTTTCTCTCTCCCCCCTCTTTTGCTCTGAGGACATGCTAAATTGATGAGTGTTATCTTCAATTGTGCTCAAGCATTCGCGTTTACTTTCAATTTGTAATATGAGCGCAATTTAACTTTGCACAAAAGAATGCGAATAACTGATATCGCTTGCATGTAATCCGGCCCTAAATGTGTTGTGCTCAAGGGCAACAAGTAACTCACCACTCTTAATATTAGCAATGTTAGCGCACTCCGTGCTATCCATTTACATTTTTCATTGCTTTTATATGTTGCACTCCAGAGCAACACATAACTCACCACTTTTAATAGGAGTGATGTTAGCATACTCCCAACTATCCATTAAAAGTATAGGGTGTGCTAAAAAAATGTCGGCCCTGCTAACATTCTCTGGTTAAACTATTTTACTATTGACTTGTAATACCAGATTGTGCTCTATTCTTTGTGCAGGGCTGAGATATGGATAGCATTACACTTGTAATCTAGGCCAGATTGTGGCCACAGAGCTATTAACAGGGCAGCATGTGAGGAGGAAGTCCATGGCTCTAGGGCAGGTATGGGAAGGGGGGTTATGAGGGGGGTGTTTGGTGCTCCGTGCAGTTACTCAGGGCAAGTGACAGAAGGTGTGCAGAGAGCATTGGTGTCCATGGGAATGTCTGGAGGCCAAATGGTGATGATGTCTCAGAGGTCTGGTAGTGCATTTAGGAGGGGGGCTTGTGTGATCCACAATTATGGCTGAGATATGAATGTGCAGGGGGTCAGTAATGATGCTAGTTTGGGTCTGGTGCTTGATCAGACTTTTGATAGTAATGGTGTTGGTGTGCCGTGATTCAGCAGCTGAGGTATTCCCTGGTGATATGCAAGACAAAGATTTGCACAATGAAAGGATGTGTGCTGGTGTATATGGGGGACTAGGTACTGCATTCTCTCCCATGAGCCCAGGTACTCTATCTAATTTCATGTTGCAGGAGAAGAGCAGTCATAGCAGGGAACTTCTAATTATCCAGCATCAAGGATCAGAGTCATCTGAGCCTACAAGGGATGCAGTGGAATGATCCCAGGAGCCACCACCTTCAACATCCGGTGCGGCAGTGGAGGAGTGGCAGTGGAGGAGTCCCCGGAGCCAAGTCCTTCAACATCTGACACAGCAATAGGAGTCCAACCTGCAGGACTGGGGTGAGTCGGCACTGGGTGCTGGTAGATTGACTGGTGACAGTGACACTTCAGAGTCTTCCTCTTCTGACAGTGACAGTTCCTTGGAGTTGATAGGGAAGGGTCAGAAGAGGATGTTTAGGATGATGGAGCAGTTGGTTGCCATGCAAGAAAAGCGTAGGGGGGGAGGGGTGCTGCTAGGGCAAGGATGTAGTAAAAGTGTCAGCTAGTGGGCCTTAGGTGTTAGTGGTGCCTGGTGGAGAGCTCGGCTCTCATGGGGCAGTAGCCACAGAGGTGTCTGTTATTCAGTGCAGTAAAACAGGTTCTGCTAGGTAGGAAGTGACCCTTTCCCTGCATGGTCACCTACAGTCTAAAGTAATCAGGAAAATGTTTTAAAACACATATGGCTAGATTACGAGTTTTTGACGGTAAGGCTTGCGGTGCTAACTGCACGTTAGCACCGCAAGCCTTACTGACAAAAACTCGTAATGCAGGGAATGGGTCACTTCCTACCTAGCAGAACCTGTTCTACTGCACTGAATAACAGACACCTCTGTGGCTACTGCCCCATGAGAGCCGAGTTTGCAGTGCTAACATGCTCACCGCTCACCTACAAACAACGCTGGTATTACAGGTTTTTTTAGCTCCACATCTCACCTCAATACCAGCGTTGCTTACGGTAGCGGTGAGCTGGCTAAACGTGCTCATGCACGATTTCCCCATAGGAATCAATGGGGCAGATTCAGCTGGGAAAAAAAACTAACACCTGCAAAAAAGCAGCGTTCAGCTCCTAACGCAGCCCATTTGATTCCTATGGGAAAATACTTTTTATGTCTACACCTAACACCCTAACATGAACCCCGAGTCTAAACACCCCGAATATAATCTGCCGCCCCTGACATTGCCGACACCTACATTATATTTTTAACCACTAATATGCCGCTCCGGACACCGCTGCCACCTACATTATGCTAATGAACCCCTAATCTGCTGCCCCTAACATCGCCGACATCTAAATTATATTTATTAACCCCTAATCTGCCTTCCCCAATGTCGACACAACCTATCTACAATTATTAACCCCTAATCTGCCTCCCCAACATCGCCGCCACTATAATAAAATTATTAACCCCTAAACCTAAGTCTAACCCTAAACCTAACACCCCCTAAATTAAATATAATTTAAATGCATCTAAATAAAATTAATACAATTTAATAAATTATTCCTATTTAAAACTAAATATTTACCTATAAAATAAACCCTAAGCTAGCTACACTATAACTAATAGTTACATTGTAGCTAGCTTAGGGTTTATTTTTATTTTACAGGCAACTTTGAATTTATTTTAACTAGGTACAATAGTTATTAAATAGTTATTAACTATTTAATAATTTCCTAGGTAAAATAAATACAAATATACCTGTAAAATAAAATCTAACCTAAGTTACAATTACACATAACACTACATTACAATTAAATTAATTCCCTACACTAACTACAATTAAATACAATTAAATACAATTATCTAAATTATGAGAAAGAAAAACACTAAATTACAGAAAATAATAAAATAATTACAATTTTTTTAAACTAATTACACCTAATCTAATCCCCCTAATAAAATAAAAAGCCCACCAAAATAATAAAAATCTCTAACCTATACTGTTACAAATAGCCCTTAAAAGGGCCTTTTGTGGGGCATTGCCCCAAAGTAATCAGCTCTTTTACCTGTAAAAAAATACAATACCCTCCCCAACATTAAAACTCACCACCCACACACCCAACCCTACTCTAAAACCCACCCTACCCCCTTAATAAAACCTAACACTAACCCCTTGAAGATCACCCTACCTTGAGACGTCTTCACCTAACCAGGCAGAAGTGATCCTCCAGAATTCCAGAAGTCTTCATCCTATCCGAGCAGAAGAGGACCTCCAGACGGGCAGAAGTCTTCATCCAGGCAGCATCTTCTATCTTCATCCATCTGGAGCGGAGCGGGACCATCCTCAAGACATCCGACGTCGAGCATCCTCTTCTTTCTTGATCCGATGATTGAATGACTGGTCCTTTAAATGACGTCATCCAAGATGGCGTCCCTTGAATTCCGATTGGCTGATAGAATTCTATCAGCCAATCGGAATTAAGGTAGAAAAAAAATCCTATTGGCTGATGCAATCAGCCAATAGGATTGAAGTTCAATCCTATTGGCTGATCCAATCAGACAATAGGATTGAGCTTGCATTCTATTGGCTGATTGGATCAGCCAATAGAATGCAAGCTCAATCCTATTGGCTGATTGCATCAACCAATAGGATTTTTTCTACCTTAATTCCGATTGGCTGATAGAATTCTATCAGCCAATCGGAATTCAAGGGACGCCATCTTGGATGATGTCATTTAAAGGACCAGTCATTCAGTCGTTGGATCAAGAACGAAGAGGATGCTCTGCATCGGAAGATATAAGATGCCGCCTGGATGAAGACTTCTGCCCATCTGGAGGTCCTCTTCTGCCTGGTTAGGATGAAGAGTTCTGGCCGTCTGGAGGACCACTTCTGCCCGGTTGGGTGAAGACGTCTCAAGGTAGGGTAATCTTCAAGGGGTTAATGTTAGGTTTTATTAAGGGGGGGTTGGGTGGGGTTTAGAATAGGGTTGGTTGTGTGGGTGGTAGGTTTTAAAGTTGGGGGGTATTGTATTTTTTTTTACATGTAAAAGAGCTGATTACTTTGGGGCAATGCCGCGCAAAAGGCCCTTTTAAGGGCTATTTGTAATTTAGTATAGGTTAGGGATTTTTATTATTTTGGGGGGCTTTTTATTTTATTATTGGGATTAGAGTAGGTGTAATTATTTTAAAATTTTGTAATTATTTTATTATTTTCTGTAATTTAGTGTTTATTTTTTGTACTTTAGTTTATTTTTTTAAATTGTAATTAATGTAATTTAATTGTAGTTAATGTAGGTAATTTTTTTAATTATATTGTAGTGTTAGGTGTAATTGTAACTTAGGTTAGGTTTTATTTTACAGGTATATTTGTATTTATTTTAACTAGGAAGTTAATAAATAGATAATAACTATTTAATAACTATTGTACCTAGTTAAAATAAATACAAAGTTGCCTGTAAAATAAAAATAAACCCTAAGCTAGATACAATGTAACTATTAGTTATATTGTAGCAAACTTAGGGTTTATTTTATAGGTAAGTACATTTAGTTTTAAATAGGAATAATTTATTTAATTGTAGTTATTTTATTTAGATTTATTAAAATAATATTTCAGTTAGGGGGGTGTTAGGTTTAGGGGTTAATACATTTAATATATTTGCAGCGACGTTGGGGGCTGCAGATTAGGGGTTAATAAATGTAGGTAGGTGTTGGCGATGTTAGGGACAGCAGATTAGGGGTTAATAAAATTTAAATAATGTTTGCGAGGCGGGAGTGCGGCGGTTTAGGGGTTAATATATTTATTGAAGTAGCGGTGATGTCCGGTCGGCAGATTAGGGGTTAAACGATTTATTTAAGTGTTTGCGATGTGGGGGGGGGCTTGGTTTAGGGGTTAATAGGTAGTTTATGGGTGTTAGTGTACTTTTTAGCACTTTAGTTAAGAGTTTTATGCTACGGCATTAGCCCATAAAACTCTTAACTACTGACTTTTAAATGCGGTAGGAGTCTTGACAGGAGAGGGTGTACCGCTCACTTTTTCCAAGACTCGTAATACCGGCGTTAGGAAAATCCCATTGAAAAGATAGGATACGTAATTGATGTAAGGGGATTTGCGGTATGCTCGAATCGCAGAAAAAAGTGAGCGGTACACCTGTACCTGCCAGACTCGTAATACCAGCGGGCGTTAAAAAGCAGCGTTGGGACCTCTCAACTCTGCTTTTTAAGGCTACCGCAAGACTCGTAATCTAGGCGATATATTTTGGAGCTATCTTTAAAGCTTACAAAGGGAAAGAACTTATTTAAGATGGGATGGCATTGGCACTAAAAAGTTTAAGAAAATGTGTTTCAGGGTACTTGTATTGTGCTATCTAGAGCATAGGCCTGACCGAGTTATTGCCATCCTAAAATATATGGACACAATACACTGGATCTTTCATAGATAGAGAGAGGGAGCGTAATGGGACTATTATATGGAGTTCTACTGCAAGATGGAAGAGAACCCCTTGTTGACCTTTGGTGTGATGGACATGCATTTGTGGCTGTCCCTGATTCAGGAGAGGTCTCTGTCCCCAATTCCCTAGCCTAAACATGCGGGTCCCATGGTGTCATGTACAGTTAAGCGTAGTGGAAGGGTGTGTTGTTGCTTTAACGATAAGCGCTGTGAAAAGGGGAGCTCCTTTCGGCGTGTCTGCATGTCTGGGGGCTAATTGCTTGCACAAGTGAGAAGCAACAGGGCAGAAGGGAGATTAAGCTAAAGGATCTGTTGCGGGAAAGAGTACCATCCTTCTTGAAGGTGGATGCAATTAGACCATGGATTGCTTCGTATCCAGACAGGAATGCAGAAGTTTTACTGCTTGTGGGGCAGATTCATGTGTCAGGGGTTGTCGATGGTTCTTCATCAAACAGAAACTTCAAATCTGTGTATCAATTTCTGCAAGTTGTTCAAGAAAAGTTGGCTTTGGAGATTGCACCTTTTCAAGATCCTCCTCTTCTGAATATGGTTATTTCTCCTCTCCGGGTGGTCAGTATCAAAGAAGGAACAGGGAAAGTATTGCCTCATTTAGCATCTGACTGATGTGATTGATTGCTTGAGGTTTAAACCATTTTTGTGGCTGTAGTCTTGTGGTGTGACAGACTTGTCAGTAGATCCTTGGTCTTCTGGACAGAAAATCTTAGTGTGGTTTATGCAATTACTAGATCTTCTGCTTCAGCTACACTAATAGTTAGGTGCTTGTGTTTCATAGTGCTTAAATGCATGCAATGCAACATACTTTTTTGGCCTCAGTGTGTACCTGGGGTAAATAATGTGGTCACAGATGCACTGTCCAGATTTCAGTGAGAGTTAGTTTGTAGGGGGGCTCCTGAGGCAGCTAATAATAATTGTGTCCGCTTGCTTTTAATGGGGCCTTTAGGATTGGAGAGTTGTTGTCTCCAGCAAAGCATGTGGGGTCCAGTTGTTCCATGTGTGATTATGCTCTTTATACCTAGGTCTAAGAAAGACCAGTTTGCAAGAGATGAATGGTTACAGGTACAGGTTGGAGCCTATTGAGTCTCTACCGTGGGCCTGCTCTGGTTGCATTGTTGTAGGGTGGAGCCCGGCAGGGGCTCTGCATAAATATTCCTTATTGTGGGCCCTATTTTTTTTGCTTGTGTTTGATATTTCAGAACAGGAACCCCTGTTGTGATTTCTACTTAATAAGTTTAGTCATATTTATGTTGTGGTTATTTTGTTAAATAAACACGAACATTAATGGGCTTCTCTCCAGCTTTGAGTTGTGTTCTAACTTGTTATGCTATGTTAGTTTGGTATAGGTAATTGCACACAATAAGTGGGTTTTAACATTATGCTATCATCAGATGGTTCCTTAAAGATTTCATTTTGAGGTGGTCCGTTTTAAGGTGAGTGGTTCAATATAAGTTGGGTTATATTTAATAGTTGGGGCACATACAAAATATTCCTTTTAAACAAAGTGATTTTCAAAAAAAATACTCAATAGAGCTAATATATTTGTGTTTCACTTGTACGCTAAGCCTTAAAAAACTTTATTGGATGAGATCACACACAAAAAAGGTTCCAAGTACAACTATAATCTCACTTTTGCACAAAATCAGGCACTGAAAAGTCTAAAATCCACTCAGGGGTGGGGTCCCTTTTATAGTCACTCTCAGAGTTAGTAGACTCCTTTATAAAATTGATGAATTACATCATGGACACCACACAAATACTGAGAGCAGTACAGAACCTAGAATGGAAAAATTCCTACAGATTTATTACCATGGATGTGTCATCGCTCTACACTTCCATCCCACACCAGCAGGGAATACAGGCTATTTCATTTTTCCTTAATAAATTTTCTAATTACTCTGAAGATGTAAAGCTTTTTTTGATCACTGCTATTGAGTTTTTATTAACACAAAATTTATTTTTGTTTGAGCAGGTTTTTTATCTCCAGAGACTTGGAACAGCAATGGGGCAAAATTTGCCCCCTCCTACGCTAATCTCTTCATGGGATGGTGGGAGCTGTTCCACGCCTATGGAGATATTAACCCCTACAAGAAGCATATTATTTATTATGGACGTTATATAGATGACTTGCTTCTGGTGTAGGATGGAGATGAGGACACTGCTGTATCTTTTATGAAATGAGAATTCTCTCAATTTGAAGTCTGTTGGTGAACAACATATTTGCAAAATCGGATTACTTGATATTGAACTAAGAGCAAGTGTTGAACAACACATGATTGAGACCTGTTTGTTTAGAAAATCCACAGGTGGTAATACAATCTTAAATTACAATTCCTGTCATCCTAAACATGTATTAAGGGCAATACCCAAAGGCCAGTATATCATAACCAAGAGAAATTGATCCACTAATTATGCAAATATTGAGCAATGCAATGTATTAAAGGATAGACTCAGAGAAAGGGGTTATCCAGATACTTTACTGGATAAGACTAAGACATTGGTGGATCAGATGTCATGTGATTCTCTATTACAATATAGTAAACCAAGAATGAAGGGTAAAAATCTAAACCCTTCTAACTCCAGTGGTAAATAACTTTTAGTACCCCTTACAGTCTAGAATTTATTAGGATTTGTGATCTAATAAGAGAATGTTTGCCCATTCTTATCATGGATCCAGCCTTGGAAAACATTGCGTCTTAAGGATGCAGGTTTGTGGCAAGAAAAGTGTGAACTATTGGCAACATGGGTTCACCTTTTTACCTTCCTGCAAAGAATGTTAGGACTTGGCTAGCGGGTAGGAAAGGTTTTTATAAATGTAAAGCTAGGAAATGTAAAACTTGTAACTATGTTATGGAAGGTAAAACTTTCAGTTCTACTGTAACAAACAAAAGATACACAATGAGATATAATTTAAATTGCAGTTCCAATCATGTAGTATATTTCCTTACCTGTAGGGGGTGCAATATACAATATGTTGGAAAAACAAAACGTGTTTTGAAGGAGAGAGCTTTGGAGCATGTTAGTGACATAGAAAATCCAGATGTTTTCACTCCGGTTGCTAAACATTTTAAAAACATGTATGAAGCAAATGCCTCTCTTTTTGTCTATACAAGCCATTGATCATGCATCCCCACATAAGAGGGGGGTGATAGAGAATATACACTCAGTTATAAAGAGGTGCAGTGGATTTTCAATCTCCACCATGTCACCCATTAGGTATTAACATGGTATTTAATTGCCTCTTGTTCTCTTTATTTATGTTCAGTTCATAAGGAGTGGTAATGTAAATTGGTATTTATGTTTAAATATTTTTATAAAGTTTTTTCCAACATGAATATAACAACAAGTGAACTGCTACATAACGTAAATACATCAAAGCCCCAGTAAGTGGGGGATAGCTTGTATCACATGTTCATATGAATGTCTCTCAATATGAAGTAGAAAAAGGGAGAAACAAAAAAAAGAAGGAACGGGAAAGGGAAGGGAATTGCCCTGAGGTTTCAAAAAGGTTAAAATTAAATAACATATGGGCAGGATTGGACATATTTCTATAAATCAAAGAGATAAAGAAAAAGAATAAAAATAAACTTCAAAATTAGTAGGGGGGGGGAAACAGGTTTTGTACTCACATCAAAGTAATATGCAACACTTTCATGTATCTCATTTTACAAAAGAAAGAAGCATTTAGAAATTATTCTGTAGAAGCTACTTAGTTCCTCTCGAGCCAACACACCGCTGCTGTTGTATATATGTTTTCTATCAATCCAACACCCAGATCAAGCCTCCACACTATATAGTGGTTAAGTGGTAGTGGAGTTATTCAGGACCCAATAGAACCACACCTTCTCAAATGACTCTCTGGTATTCATGATCCATGAGGCAGACTCGTACATTCTAAACATGTTATTTATTTTATTCCTCACCTCCATCCATGTTGGTACCCCCATTTTCCAGTGGTATGCTATTGCTATTCTTGTGGTCGTGCATAAAATTCTAATAAAGGCATTAATTTCTCTATTATATTTTTTAAAACCTGTGTGTAATAAAGCTTGAGAAATATCAAGCTCTATCTCTTCCTCTAGGGTCGAGCTAAGTAAAGTGGAAAGAGAATGCCATATCTGTTTTACTCCATCACAGTCCCACCACATATGTCTAAAGGTGCCTACATTCCCACATCCCCTGTAGCATAGATTGGATGCCGCCTGTGACATGTGAGAGGTAATATTTGGTGTTAGATACCAGCGAAATGCAATCTTGAGGGTATTTTCATGTAAATCTGCACTGATCAACCCTCTTCCCATAGAGCTAAATATATTCTCCCATGTATGTCTATCATAAGTAACATTAATGTCATCTTCCCACCTGCGCATCAGAGTTGTTTTAGGGCCATTGTGGGCTTTCTGTATAGCTATATATAGTATAGAGATTGTATGTTTAGGTCTAGAGGTTTGTGAGTATATACTTTCCAGTGTTGTGGGGGAAGAGGCCCCAGCACTGCCCATGTATTTACGGATGGAGGTGGATAACTGTAGATATTGAAACCACCTTATCTTCATCGGGGTCAGTTTATCTTGAATCTGAGTGTAGGTCATTAGTGTGTAATTAAGTAAGGCGTCCGCCACCCTATACAGCCCTTTATTCACCCATTTATCTATAGAGGTATAAAGCTCTTGAGGCATAATTTTCCTAAGTGGAATCATCACTGATCTCGGAGGTAGTATGTTGTGGGGGTCTATTATCCATTATTTAACTTGTTTGGTGGATGCATAAATTGGTGATCTAAATATATGTGTATTGTTTGTTTGGTCATTCCATAACATGTCGTCTGCATGTGGTAGTCCCTCTATCCCTGCTTCTATTTTGGGCCAGATAATGTCCTCTAGTCTCCTCCCCATTAGAATTGTTTGTGAGATTCTGGCTGCCTTGTAGTAGTCAATTAGGCTTGGGACACCCACCCCCCCTAAAGTTTTATGTTGTGTCAAAACCACTGAAGGGATTCTTGCTTTTTTGCTACCCCTAACATAGGCTATTAGTTACTTTTATAATGTTGACATTTCCAGAATCGGAATTGGTATAGGCAGTGTGCGGAATAGGTAAAGTAAATGTGGGAAAACATTCATTTTGACTGCGGAAAGTCGGCCATACCAGGAAAAGGTATGTCTCTTCCAACTCTGGAGGTCTTTTCTCATAGTTTTAAATAACGGAGTGTAATTATATTTATATAGTTGGTGATATTGAGCTGGCAGCTGGAGTAAATTGGTATTTAAAGGGACAGTCTAGGCCAAAATAAACTTTCATGATTCAGATAGAGCATGTAATTTTAAACAATTTTCCAGTTTACTTTTATCACCAATTTTGCTTTGTTCTCTTGGTATTCTTAGTTGAAAGCTTAACCTAGGAGGTTCATATGCTAATTTCTTAGACCTTGAAGCCCACCTCTTTCAGATTGCATTTTAACAGTTTTTCACCACTAGAGGGTGTTAGTTCACGTATTTCATATAGATAACACTGTGCTCGTGCACGAGAAGTTATCTGGGAGCAGGCACTAATTGGCTAGACTGCAAGTCTGTCAAAAGAACTGAAAAAGGGGCAGTTTGCAGAGGCTTAGATACAAGATAATCACAGAGGTTAAACGTATATTATTATAACTGTGTTGGTTATGCAAAACTGGGAAATGGGTAATAAAGGGATTATCTATCTTTTAAAACAATAAAAATGCTGGTGTAGACTGTCCCTTTAAGTATCCTACTATTTAAAGTATATATTCCAGGGTAGTCACGTTAGAACTTTAACAAACAAATATATATATGTACTGTGTAATACATTTTCCAGGTATGAAGGGGTTAATGCAATTAACATGTTTAACTGAGTATGTTGATTTAAATAGGGGTAAAATATAGGCAGTAGTCAGCAGTGAACAAGTGCGGTGGACCCGCAGGAAACATGACCCTTTGACCCTTATGCCTTGATGTGACAGCCTTTGGGCTTATGTTGTTATACTACATGCCTCAATAAATTGTAACTTTTTATCGGAAGCTCTCTTGCAAGTTTTTGTTACCACTTGGCTCCTGTTTGATCTATCCTGGCAGTCAGGTGTTGCCGCAGACTTTCTCTCCCTGCACTTCCGCTCCTTAGAGTGACAGTCTGTACCTGCTTTTGCTCTAAAGAGTGACAACTGACAGGGATTTTTTTTAGTCTATGAAGTGTATTCTTATATCATACTATTACAGTTCCTGAGATGTAACATTCCAGATTGTCATAACTCACTAATTTCTTGGCCATGATGGAACATACATTGAAAGTAAACTGCATACTTGTATCTAATTCTAAATAAATAATTTAAAATGTTTATAGTTATAATCTCACAACACAAATCACATAATAAATGCAACCTAGATACTGTAATTTATAAACACTAGGAAAAGCTAGAATGGTGCTTTCTTGGTACAGTAAATTTTCCAACTCTAATTAATAAAAGTTCTACTGACCATTTGGCCTTCTGTTCTAATATGTTAGACTTTTTATATGCAAAACTTTGTAATCAGTTCTTGTATTTTGTTTTTCCTTTTCTATGGCATTCCAATCATTTGAAGCTTGACTAATTATTGTAGGTAGGTGGTGGTGATGTTAGGGAGGGCAGATTAGGGGTTAATAATATTTATTCTAGTGTTTGCAAGGGGGGGCTGCGACGGTTAAGGGATTAATACATTTATTATAGTGGAGGCGAGGTCCGGTCATCAGATTAGGGGTTAATAAGTGTAGGTAAGGTGGCGGCGACATTGGGGGGGTAGATTAAGGGTTAATAAATATAATATAGGGGTCGGCGATGTTAGGGGCAGCAGATTAGGGGTTCATAGGGATAATGTAGGTTGCGGCGGTGTACGGAGCGGCAGATTAGGGCTTAATAATATACAGCAGGCATCAGCGATAGCGGGGGCGGCAGATTAGGGGTTAATAAGTGTAAGGTTAGGGGTGTTTAGACTCGGGGTTCATGTTAGGGTGTTAGGTGCAGACATAGAAAGTGTTTCCCCGTAGGAAACAATGGGGCTGCGTTAGGAGTTGAACGCTGCTTTTTTGCAGGTGTTAGGTTTTTTTTCAGCCAGCTCAGCCCCATTGTTTCCTATGGGGATATCGTGCACGAGCACGTTTTTCCAGCTTACCGCTACCGTAAACAACGCTGGTATTGAGGGTTGAAGTGGAGCTAAATTAGGCTCAACGCACCCTTTTTTGAGCCTAACGCAGCCCCTCAGACAACTCTCAATACCAGCGTTGTCTTAAGGGTGCGCTGGGGAAAAAAAGCAGCGTTAGCTACGCGAGTCTTTACCAACAAAACTCTAAATCTAGCCGTAAGCTAGCTACAATATAACTAATCATTAAATTGTAGCTAGCTTAGGATTTATTTTTATTTTACAGGCAACTTTGTATTTATTTTAACTAGGTACAATAGTTATTAAATAGTTATTAACTATTTAATAACTACCTAGCTAAAATAAGTACAAAATTACCTGTAAAATAAATCCTAACCTCAGTTACAATTACACCTAACACTACACTATCATTAAACTAAGTACCTAAACTACCTACAATTAATTACAATTTCAATTAAATAAACTAAATTACGGAAAAAAAACACTAAATTACAGAAAATAAAAAAAGAATTACAAGAATTTTAAACTAATTACACCTAATCTAATCCCCCTAATAAAATAAATAATCCCACCAAAATAATAAAATGTCCCTACCCTATACTAAATTACAAATAGCCCTTAAAAGGGCCTTTTGCGGGGCATTGCCCCAAAGTAATCAGCTCTTTCACCTGTAAAAATAAAAGACAATACCCCCCAACATTACAACCCACCACCCACACACCCCTACTCTAAAACCCACCCAATCCCCTCTTAAAAAAACCTAACACTACCCCCTTGAAGATCACCCTACCTTGAGCCGTCTTCACCCAGCCAGGCACAAGTGGTCCTCCATACGGCAGAAGTCTTCATCCGATCGGGGCAAAAGAGGTCCTCCAGACAGCAGAAGGATTCATCCAGACGGCATCTTCTATCTTCATCCTTGTGGAGCGGGTCCATCTTCAATACAGCCGATGTGGAGCATCCTCTTCAAACGAAGTCAAAATGAAGAATGAAGGTTCCTTTAAATGATGTCATCCAAGATGGTGTCCCTTGAATTCCGATTAGTTGATAAAATCCTATCAGCCAATCGGAATTAAGGTAGGAAAAATCCTATTGGCTGATGCTATCAGCCAATCGGATTGAAGCGCAATGCATTTCCAGTTCCGGTGTAGTGGCTTCCAGTTTAGCATCATATCCAGTTTGTGAACTTCCGGTTTGGCGCTAAAACGCTAATTCCATTATTGGGCAGAATCCATGTTCAGTGTGGGCAAACTTGCCCTAAAATAAAACTATTCCAATAGATAACAGAAATATATTGGATCAACTAAGTATTAAATTAGATGTATTTTAACAATTTCAGAAAATTGATTGATTGTGTCTTTTTGAAACATAAAACCCAGTATGTTCCTTTCATAGAACTCAGGTAACACTTTTGAGATTGACAGTTATCATGATACAAATGTGACACTGATAAAACAAGAAATGTCTAATTTTGTCAAGAAACTAATATATCAAATGGAAGGAATATTGATAAGAATGGAGGCCTGTATTCTTCCCAATGTTATGCACACAAAAAATATTATTTATATAATACATTAAACATTTTTAAAATAACAATTATATCCTGGTATTAACAAATGGATCTTACATGACTGACAGGAAATGACATTACATGGTTACGCATAGTCTCTCGTATTAGTTACACCACATATGTAACCCAATGTAAACCAATGATAAAATATTACGTGTCTCATATGATCGAGTTCTAATGTACAGGGTATTATTAATCATCACTCGAAAGGGACGTAGAATGAACTAGGAGTAGTTATTAGAATACAAATATTATTGTAGACATAAACCCATAATTAGGTAAATCAGTAATGCAATAATTAATTAAAATATTTCACATCATACTTAATGATCAGATCATACAAGGCATAAGTAGTGGTCATTCCAGATAAAAACGAGTGGTATTTCAGATAAAAGTGAATAAATCTACATTCCCATAAAATAAATAATGTAAATGAACATAAAAATGAAAATAAACATCAAAATAAGAATAAAAATAAAAATAAACGTCAGACTTAAAAAATGAGGTCATTAATAAATACTATAGACATAATACAATAGATGCAATAGGATATTGTCTCTAGACAAAATCTAAAAAATAGAAGATACATCACAAGCTAGTATGAACATACATACAAGTGAATACGGAAATTCAGAGTGTCTAGAGAACAAGAATACAAATATCCCAAAAATATAACCAAGAGAAATTAGACGTACAAACTAGGGACATATGTTAATGCATGGGGGACCAGCCAATATAGATAATACCAATGATGTAATAAGTTAATAACAATGAAGTTATAAGTTAGAATAAATGGACTACTTTGAAATTGGCATTTAAGTCTTTTTGGGGTGAATACAGTCAAGGTTAAAAATCCATTTGGATTCTATCCTGAGCATTTGTTGTTCAATGTCACCCCCTCTCCAGTATTTGGCTACCTTACAAATACCCATAAACTTGAAGGTGTCATCTTTATCCTGATGTTGATCCTTAAAGTGCCTATAGATGGGTAGATCTGTTTTTCCCCATTTTATTTGAAGGAGATGTTCCCTAATCCTATCCTTCAAATGGCTTGTGATCTGTCCTACATACTGTAAACCACAGCCACATTCTATCAGGTAAATAATGAACTTATCTGTACAATGAATTGTGTCCTTAACATGAAACTGCTCATGGTTAACATGAGACTTAAAAATGTCAGCCTTTTTACCATGTTTACAGGCTTTACATAGGTGGCAAGGAAAAAAACCTTTGAGTCTATTACCCTTCAAATCACGATCATTTTGGGATTTCTTAGTTGGTGTACAAGATTCTTTGCTTCACGATATATAAATTGAGGTGTATTGGTAAGGTGTTCACCTATAACATCATCATCTTTTAGTAAATGCCAATGTATTTTGATGATCCTTTCTATGGTGCCCCTTTTTTCATTATATTGGGTAATGAACGGTACTTCTAATTCACTTTTCGGTGTTGAGAGTGTCTTATTTTTATATCTCAACAGGGACTTCCTGTCAATCTCACCAACCTCATTGATAGTTCTATCAATTAGTTCTTCATTGTACCCCCTTTCTAGAAACCTCTCTTTAAGTTTAAGGGATTGTGTCAACCAGGTGCCCTCATTCGAGCAGTTTTTTCTAACTTGCATGAGTTGCCCTTTTGGGATGTGTGTAATCCATCTGTTTAGATGACAGCTGGTATGGTGAATATAATTATTGCAATCAACATCTTTAAAGTATGCTGATGTTTCAATAGTGCCCTATTTAACTTGGATGTTAAGGTCTAGAAAGTTAATTCTTTATTTACTTATTAAGTAGGTGAATTTCAAATTTGCCTGATTCTGGTTCATCACCTCTAGGGTATGAGTAAGGTCATCAAGACTCCCCTTCCAGATCATTAATATATCATCAATATATCTTTTGTATTGGACCAGGTCCGCGCTGGCTGGGCAGGAATCCCAAAAGATGGATTCCCATTTGCCCATATACAAGTTTGCATAACTTAGTGCGAACCTGGTCCCCATGGCTATGCCACACAGTTGTCTATAGAACTTGCATTCATTATTAAAATAGTTATGATTCAAAATATACTCTATGCCATTCAATCCTTCTGTTCTTGCGGCATAGTGTTATCTTTGTCCAAATAGTGTTCAACTGAGTTCAAACCTTCTAAATGGGGAATACATGTATAAAGTTACGCGACATCACACATCACCCAGATATAATTTTCTTCCCATTCTATGTCATTAAGGATATTAAGAACTTCAGTAGAATCAATGTCCTCCATTTACGTAATCTCAAGATGATCTTCTTTCGTTTATCCTAATAAAATCCTCTGTGGAAGTTAACTATATATTCTGTATTCTATGGACACTAGAATTAACCACCTTGCCAGGGAAATCATCATCAAATCTGCCGATAAGGGTGGTGGAATAGTAATCCTTAATAAAAATGACTACTCAAAGGAATGCAATAGGATATTAGGTGATAAAGAGACTTATGAGATATTAAACTCTAATCACACAGACAATTATAAAAGAACTTTAGATTATTTATTGGTATTTATTTAAACTATCATATCACAAATTCAGCACAAGGACTTACGCGCACAGAATGGAGACATTTTACTCCATTTTCACCTCGCCACACATAGGCAGGCGCAGCAAGCCTTGCACTGACTAGCGCAATTTCCTAATTCCGGAATTATCGTAAATAGATTCTTTCAAAAAAATCCCCTTGACCCTTGATATGGAAGTGCAGTAAGAGATGACAAGGGAACTTAGACTTATAGTGGTGGTTGCTTGATTAGTTTTACTAGTAAGGTTATTTTTAAGGGTTAATGTGATTAATGTAATATAATATGCTAGAACCACTAGGTGGTGTATCCTTATTAGATGAACTTCTTTTTGGAAAGTCTGTATGTAATTAAATGTTAATTAACCAGCCTATATATTGTGAATATAGGCAAGTCTGTATTATATGCATAATTAAGGCCAGAAGGACTGAAACATCGCATTTTCTGTGCAATAAAGGTATAATATTTTAAAGATTACCTTTGGCGCTGTGGATTCTTCTGGGTAATTAGATAAGGAATAATATTTTTTTATTTTGGATAATCCAGTTTGTTATTTTCTGTAATGTTAGCTTTTTTATTTTTTGCATTCATAGGGTTTTTTATTTTAATGTTATCTTAGGTTTTTTTATTTCACTTTAATGTTAGGATTTTTTATTTTACTGTAATGTTAGGATTTTTTATTTTACTGTAATGTTAAGATTTTTTATTATGTTAGGTGTTTTTTTTAATGTAAAGTTAGGATTTTTTATTTTGGGTAATGTTTTTTTAAAGTAATTTATATATTTATTTTTGGTAATTATTAATTCATTTTTAAAGGGTCAGTAAATTCACAGTTAAGAAAATCTTCGGCAATGTTCATTGGTAGCATTACATTGAAACCGCATTATTTATTTTCAATAAATATTCATATTTAGATGTTTTATTTAATCTTACTTGTTTGTTTGCAACCGTTAATTGCTGTTCGTTCTCCAACCCCTCAATGACATATGTAAGATAGGCGGTATAGAGAAATTTTGTTCTTCCCACATGCAAAATATTTACATACCCACATTTCCTCCCACTAAAGCTCGCTCACGCTTATGGGCGCCATGTACTAAGGCGTCAATTTTTTCGCACAGACCGTATCGAAATAACCCGCCAGCATTCGCACCATGCGGATGGCACTTCTCTACATGAATGTACTAAAAACCAAGCCGTAAAATTTTGCGTCTATTGTGTGTCGAAGACAATCGGATTATTGATAACTTTGAAGTTTCGTTCGGCGCGAAAGAGCAAAGTTAAGAAGCAGTCTGTGACCTGATTGGTTTAGTTCTTTACCCACGTGATGATCTAGGTGTCATAATCTATAAGAACAGGAGAAGTGGACCAAGCGCTACACCCAGGGCCTTAAGCTTACTAACTATATAGCCTCCTAGTAGGCTAACAATACAAAAGTTAAAATGGGGAGAGAGTAAGCGCTAAAAAGCTTAAAAGGCTAGTAAAAGGTACATTTTAATACATATAAAAATTTACAAATGGCAATCAGACGCATGGATCCATGTCTGACTTAACAAAAGATTGTAATCTTGAGAAAGGCCTAGTCTAGGCCGAAACGTGTTGGCATACTGGTGAGCTTGGTTTTAATTACCTATATTATATATCATATACAGTGTTGCACTATTTGTTTCTCTTTTGTTCCCTTTTAGGTATTTTATCGATGTATTTGTTTGTTATGGATCTTACCAAGGATTTTTAACATCTGAATTAAGGATTTGTTTTCACTAGATCTTTAGTGCTTTTTAATATTATCACTGATTTTCTATTTTTGTCTTTTGATATTTTTGTCTTTTGATTTTTGACCTTTGTTTATCATTTGAATTCAAGTTTTCCACGTGGATTTTTTCACAAGTTATTTTTATTTTTATTTTTATACACCTCACGGATTTACAATTTTTTAATTTAGCAGCTGAACCACAATAATTTGACCCACTCAACGTTTACATTCTACTATTATTGACTTCACGTTATATTTCTACACGTCACTTTGGAGGAAACACTACTGGATTCACTTACATATAACCGGTTGAACATTTGAACATTTTTTATGTACGCCAATTTTTGTGAACACTATTTTTTGTGAATGCTATTTTTCTTTGTTGAAAGCTATTGTGTGCACTCAATCACTCACTTAGGTTGTTTATATTATTGAATGTACATGTCCTAACTCCTCATCACTGGCTCACTAAGTCAGCGTCACATGCTATACTCAATTGGATATTTTTAGATATTTTTAGATTTGTTTATTATATATATATTTTTTTTTTTTGTTAAGTCAGACATGGATCCATGCGTCTGATTGCCATTTGTAAATTTTTATATGTATTAAAATGTACCTTTTACTAGCCTTTTAAGCTTTTTAGCGCTTACTCTCTCCCCATTTTAACTAGGTGTCATAATCGTCAGACAAGCGGCAACGTCTGGCTGCTGACATGTATAAGAATGTGCATTTTCCCAGAAATCTTATAATATTGTTTATTTACTTTTCGGTATTCACTTTGACAAGATGGCTTGCTCCGGAGATTCTGCTACTTCTAAGAAGACTCGCAACCCTAACTTCTCGCATCTTAACTTATAAAAATAAAAACAAATAAAAAATCACACAAGTATATGATGAAAAAAAAAAGATTTTATTCAGAAAGTGAAAATTTAGTTTTTTATTCAAAAGACCAAAATATAGAAGTCCTGTGATTACAATCTTTTGATGAAATCAATCCTTAAAATAGTTCTCTGCGACATAATTTTTGGCATTAATGGCCTGTCTTGTTGGTGCATCATTACAGATGACCTCAAGGAAGTTCTCAAATGATATTTCTTCTTCATCATCAATTTCAATTCCTCTTCTTATTGCAATGTTATGGAGAATGCAGCATACAAGAATAATTTTTGCAACCTTCTCGGGAGCATACTGCATGACACCACCTGAGTGGTCAAGACAACGAAAGTGCATTTTTAACAATCCAAATGCTCTCTCAATGATTCCTCGGGTGGATCTGTGTGCCTCGTTGAATTTCACCTCACATCTTCTTCGAGGATTGTTATAGGGTGTGAATAACCATTCTCTACTGAAATAACCAGCGTCCCCTATGAAAAAAATTAAAAAGTATTAACATTTCAAAGATGATAAAGACGATAATTTCAATGAGAATTAACTATGTTTTTTAGTTAAATCTATCATCACAATGCATGACATAAACTACGTTTGACAATTATAATAATACTGTAACATAACATCACATAATATAATTACCTAACAGCCATCCTTCAGGCATCTCTCCCTCCTCAAACTTCCAATATAACCCAGACTGATGCAAGATATACGAATCATGGCAGGATCCAGGGAAGTTGGAACGGACACTGATTATTTTCATGTTATGGTCACACACCATCTGAACATTGAGGGAATGGTACTGTTTTCTGTTCCGGAAAACTTCCTCACGTTCTCGGGATGGTTTGACTGCAACATGGGTGCAATCGATGGCTCCAAGTACATTGGGCATTCCGGCCATTCTATAAAAATTAGACTTCACAGATTGCCACTCTTCTGGAGTCGTTGGAAGGCACACGTACCTTGGAAAGACGACCATCAAAGCATCAATAACTTTGGTTAGGTGCCTCAAAAAAGCAGACTGGCTGATGCCAATTATAACGCTAGACACAGCTTGGAATGAACCGGTGGCAAAAAAGTGTAAGGCTGCCAACAGTTTTAATAGTCCGGGTATGGCTTGTGAATGCGCTGTCATATGTTCCAGGTATTCTGCTATTTCATAGTAAAGTTCCATAATAGCTTCTCTGTCCAAACGGAATCTCTGGATAATCTCTCGATCAGAAATGCTTTCCAAACCCATACGTGGAAGGAAATCTCTAGGGACTCTGATTCTTCTACCTCTCCTTCTTTGCAAGTTGTCAATCGGGGCCTGTATAGCCCTTCTTCCTCGTAATTGAATTAATCGGAAAAGAAACATGTGTAAAAGTGTCTCCATCTTCATTCAGTGATCCAAAAACCAATAATGCTACAATAGTAGTCTAGTCCTTTCACTTAAGTACTTCTACCTGGCGTCAGGTTGAGACGCCCTATAGTTTTCTATTGTATTCGCTACCTAAATGGTCGTGAAGCAAATCACGCGAAGTTACAGTGAAAGTTGGAGCGGACGGATTAGTTGTAACATTCATAATTTCCGATTACAGCGAATTTACGTGCGATCGAACATGTAGTAAGTGGAAAAAGGCTTCGGAACGATCAGTTGCATAAAATTACGATCGCTGATGAAAATAGTGGTTTTTTGACCAGATCGCAGATTGGTACATACGAGAAGCAGATCGTGAGCGAATTTTGACGCGGAAATACAAACGGACGGTCACTTCGAAGCTTAGTATGTCTCTACAGAGTGGCTGTTGCGTCTTATCAAGAATCGACTGTGCATCCATGCTCTCTTATACCTGATGTTCTAAGCATCGATTGCTTCACGGGAATGTTGGAAGTTGCGCATGTGCATACCTGTGTAAAGAAGAAACCAGAAAATAATGATGTTGACATCGCACGTTCACAAATCTTGTCCATAGCTCGACAGATATTTTTACAATAGGTGGATAGACATAACTTACAAATATTTTAAAAAAAAGCGGCGGAGCTGTAGGCGCACAGTTAACATACAAGGGGGCTAAGATTTGGGATCAAATGAATAGTCTAAAATGTTAATTATTTAAAAAGTGATGAATGAAACTTATGTTTAATACATCATGCAAATGTAAATTTGAAGTTTAAATTTTGGAGTACACTGTCCCTTTAAGTTAGATAGTATTTTGTTATTTCATGTTTGTGTATTTTTGGTGTTAGGTTAGGGGGCTTAGTATTATTAGGTTAATACTTTGCATTGTGGGTGGTTGGTGGTTTAGGGGTTAATAGCTTAATTAGGTACTTTGCGTTGTGGGGGTTAGCAGTTTAGGGGTCAATAGGTTAATTAGGTACTTTGCATTGTGGGGGGTTGGCAGTTTAGTGGTTAATATGTTAATTAGGTACTTTGCGTTGTGGGGGTGGGTGGTTTAGGGATTAATAGGTTAATTAGGTGCTTTGCATTGTTGGGGGTTGGCTGTTTAGGGGTTAATAATTTTATTAGATACTTTGCGTTGTGGGGGGTTGGCGAATTAGGGGTTAATAGTGTAATTATGTAGATTGCGATGTGGGGGGTTGGTGGTTAAGAGGTTAATATGTTTACTAGGTAGTTTGCGTTGTTGGGGGATGGCCAATTAGGGTTAATAATTTTTAATATTAATTGCGTTGTGAGGGGAAGGCAGATTAGAGGTTGATAATTTCTAATAGTAGTTTGTGTTGTTGGGGGATGGCGGATTAGGGGTTAATACTTTTAATAGTAGTTGTGATGTGGGGGGATGGCGGATATAGGGGTTTTGATGTGTCTGTTTATTTTTTATAGATGGGTTAGATTTTACATGGGATTTCAAGATTTATTTATTTTAAATTACTAGCAGATCACATACTGCCATAAATCACTGGCGACTCCAGAAATGTGTATTTGTGCACATTTCTGAACCGCGCTAGTTTGTTTGAGTTACGGCAGTATATCATCTGCCAGCGCCATTTATTTGATTCACCCGATGTACGAGGTGAACTTACGGGTGACAGGGGTTTCAGCAGTTGCGCTGAAACGTATGCCGCATATGTAATCTCCCCCATAGTCGTAAGCAGAGATTCATTTGATTCACCTATGTGACTGATTCAACTCACAGAATCTCAGTATATAGCACTAATATCACCTCTGCACCAGATTATTCTAACTAGGCTAAGACAAAGTGGTTTTAATGGCAATTGTGTGTATGTATTGTAATGACTATCACCACATTTTCTTTTAATAACTTTAAATAAAAGCTTAGTTATACTTTAAATGATAATATAATTTAGCTTTACTCTTTAAAATGTAAAGGCGTACACAACTTAGCCAAGCTCTTTTGGACTTAGTTATCTAAGTAAAACGTTCTAGTTACCCACACCCAATCACATTTGTACAGGATTACACTATAGCTAATAATTAGTCATCCTCAATTTCTGTGTATTACAAGTGTAGAAGACACTGGAAAATTAAATATATATATATCTTGCCATAACATTTTCATTGTGCTTATTACAGGGCCCCATTATATTTGCAGCACACTGATGATACCATTCAAAATGGATTCCAAAATTTAAAGGGATATGAAACCCAAAAACTTTCTTTTGTGATTCAGACAGCGCATATCATTTTTTAAAAGTTTCCAATTTACTTCTATTATCAAATTTGCTTCATTCCCATGATATTCTGTGTTGAAGAGACACTAGATAGGTGTCTGGAGCACTACATGGCAGGAAATAGTGCTGCCATCTAGTGCTCTTGCAAACATATAATATTTTTGCAACACTGCTGACTTATAGTGCTCCAGAAATGGGCCAGCTCCTAAGCATTCAACCCTGTTTTTCAACAAAAGTTACCAAAAGAACAACGAAAATTGACATATATTAGAAAATTGTTTAAAATTGCGTGCTCTATCTCTATTTTCAAGTTACTAAGGGCCTGATGATCGTGTTTGAAGAGAAATTATAGTGCAGACTTTACAGGGGCTGAATATTATAAGAAAAGGGAATTCCCAGAAAGATGAGAGATGACTCCTATAAAACTTTACACTCAGATGAGATGATCTAAAATAATCCTTCAGTACTGCAAGATCTCTCACAAAATTCTAGAGAGGCACATTTTGCTATACTTCTCTAAGGAGCAATTCTCTGCATGTTTGTATGTGAAGGAAAGACACACCAAGGGCTATATAGCACTGCATGCAATGAGAATTATGTTACACTTACACTGTGTGCTTTATATTTTATATTACTTTACATATCAGATTGGGTCCTTTCAGTATTATGAAATTTAAGCTTTGCACTTTCTCTTTTGTATGTAAAAGCATTTATATTTAGATACAGGATTGATATTACAAATCAGGGATAGGCAAGGTGTCCGTACACGGACACTGGTGTCCGTGACTGGCCCTTGCAGCATCCACCATTCGTTTTGCAGCTGGGAGGGAGGAGTAGGGCCACCCACGTGACACAGCTCAGTAGCAGGAAAGTGAGTGAGGGAGAGGAAGCAAGCTGCCAGTATTGCATCCTTTGTTAACCACCCGCAAATCGTGACCTGTACCAATTCCTTGATCTGTGCGGCAGCCTGGTGCTGGTGTCTGTGTGTAGAAGTAGCGGACAGCTGCCGACTCTGACAAACATTACCTAACCAAGTAAGTAACCAACCATGATGATCATGCAGGTAACATCAAGATGGGTGTGCTTAGTCAGGAGTTGCAGAGCCCCCATCAGCCTCTTTAAACTGTCTGCTCTGACTCTCATTATTCTCAGATGGTATCATGTGTCCCAACAGCAGGAGCCTCCAGGATTCTATTTAAACAGGGTTCTCAGACTCCCCCCATTCCTGGAGTCTGGGACCACCATTTAAATAGAATCCTGGAAGCTGCGGGGACACATGATACCATCTGAGAATGATGGGAGTCAGAGCAGCTGGTTTAAAGAGCATGCTGTTCTTGTTTGTACCAGGACTCCCAGTGAATGTCTTAGCAGCCAGGGGGTCTGCATGCTGAGACCACCCAGGGGAGAGTGAAGGGTTAAAACAGGCTCTTTGCAGGGAATAGATCTAGGAGAGCTGGTAACAATTCTGTCCTGCTTGTGGAATTCAGTCCTGCTTCACCACAGATATATATTGTATTTTTGTCTGCTGATAGGAAGTACATGAAAATTGCTGCCCATGCTGTATGGATCATTGGTGTGCTCCAGGGGGGATATCATGTGAGGTGGGATTTTAAAAACTGCCCTGACTAGTTAATTGATGTCTGTAATAAAGAATAGTACAGGGCAGCACTTTTTGTGTACTGCCCTTCGCTGCCACTTCTGCTGGATGCTATTCCACCATGCATCCACTACCCTCTCAGTAAAGAGAGTGTTTTTTTATGTTTTTTACATTGAAATATACCTTGGTGTCCTTCACTAAGGTTTGTACCTTGGAAAATGTTCTCCAGAGTCTTGGTCCATGCCTATCCCTGTTACAAATTGTCATTATGTTTTGAAAGTTTGTATTTTACATTAATAAATTTCTATATTTCTGGGTTTCTTTTACAAGTTGCATTGCACTTTGTATTTCTTTTCTGTAAAATAAAACAGACAGATTCAGAAAGTGGAAGGGACAGAGGAGGGCCCTGGGCTGAACAGGGGAGTTCTCAGGGTATGGGGCCTATCTATCAAGCTCCGTACGGAGCTTGAGGGCCTGTGTTTCTGGCGAGCCTGCATGCTCACCAGAAACACCAGTTATGAAGCAGTGGTCTAATTTGAGTATGATCAGGTTGATTGACACCCCCCTGCTGGCGGCCAATTGGCCGCGAGTCTGCAGGGGGCGGCGTTGCACCAGCAGCTCACAACAGCTGCTTGTACAATGCTGAATACGGAGAGTGTATTGCTCTCTGCATTTAGTGATGTCTGTCAGACCTATCTGCACTGTTGGATCAGGTCCGACAGACATTTCATAAATAGGCCTCTATGGCTGAATCCCTCTCACAATTTTCATGAAATATTCTAAGCAGTTTACACAAGCTGTTCTCACTGATTTATCATGCCAGCTGTATGCAGGTGAAGTTTACACAAAATGTATTCAATAAATAATTTACAGCACCATTATTGAATATGTTGAAGGGCATCTAACAAAGTGAGTAATATGCAGGTCTCTAAATATTATCGCTCAAAATTTTATATACACTTATTTAACTGACAGAAAAAGGTATTGTATACTAAACTAGAGGAAAATGTCAGTTAAGTTGTGAAAATATTTCAGTTTTATTTGCTGCAAACTGAAAATGTAAATCAGTGTCAGTTGCTTTTTAACTTCACACTCCCCTGTGGAGACATATACTATAATTATTATGGATTAGGGTAGTATTAGTATTAGAATAAGGAGGTATATATTTATATAAATAATACACCTGTTACTCACCATTTATCAGTAACAGCTCTGGACATACTACAACATTCCCTGTGAGATTATGTATCCCAGACAGCCTCATTACTTTCTGTGGAAGGCATTACTAATCTCCCTGGGACTTACAAGTTCAGACACTTCTCTCAGGCCTGAGGAAGCAGTCTATGAGCCGAGAAACGCATGGCATTTACAGGGGGCTTGACTGTATGCCCCCAGTTCACTCCTTTGTACATGTATTTTAATTTGTTTTTAATAAATAGTATTTTTTAATTTGAAAAAATAATCTTGTGAGTGATTTTACCTGCCTGCTCCTGCTTGGAGTGGAACCTAATACACAGAAGTCTGCCACTTTTGGGTACTGCATCCTAAAGAAAAGTCCCTTGGCGGTGAGCTGACACATCTTACCAAAATATGCCAGCTTGCTCCTACTAGCAAGTGTGCTCATCCAATATGTGAGTACCTAATCTTCCTTTGTGCTATGTTAAACACCATATCCTTTGTGATTTGCACAATTTGGTGCTTTTCTTGTGTTTCATCTTTTTACTACAGTTAATGACTGATATCCTTTGTGGGTGAGCTGTCACACCTGATAAAATCTGCAGCCTGTTCCTACAAGCACATAGGTGTGCTCCAGAGCCTTGTGACTACCCATTTGGCTTTCATCTGTGGCTTTGTGCTTATTTGATGATACCACACATGAGGAGCTCATTTGTTTTGTCTTTTAAACAATTTTAATCAACTTTCTTATTTACTTTTATTATAAAATTGCTTCATTATCTTGGTTTCCTTTGCTGAAGGAGCAGCAAAGCACTACTAGGAGAAAGCTAAACACATATGTTGAGCCAATGACAAGGAGCATATATGTGCAGTCTCTAATCAGGAGCTAACTCCACCAAGTTGCTGGTCTTGAGCCTAACTAGATAGTCTTTTAAATAAAGGCTACCAAAAGAACAGAGTAAATTAAATTATAGAAGTACATTTTTTTAAAATTGTATGCTCTATCTGAAAGAAAAAAATTGGGGTTTCATGTCCTTTTAGCAGGGGAGCACCTAAAACTCATAAATTCTCAGTTTGCAGCAAATACAAATTAAACTGAAATGTAAAAGATAAACATACATTTACAAAGCAAGATCCTAATTTGTTAGAATAACAAATAAACTGTAAAAATGTAATCAGAATTTGTAAAATTACAATCCTAAATACACTGCTATATACAGAATCAAAATGCATTAAAATACAAAATAGAAAGGGCAAAGCTTAAATTTTAATAAAACTTAAAAGACATATGGTTCCATTTACCAAAGGTTAGGTGGACATGATTTGCTACCTTGAGCATGTCCACCAGACCTCACTGAAGTGGCTTGAGCATTGGCAACCCCTGCTCGCTGGCGGCCCATTGGCTGCAAGCAGGGGCTATCCAGCATCAAAATTGTATTGGGATTATTTCATTCCATCACATTTTAGGTGCTGTAAAGGTTAAGCAGCAGCAGTCTTAAGACATACTGGGGCCCTGAAGCTGCTTTTGCAGCTTGATAAAAGGGAACCATAATCTGAAGTTTAAAGTAATATAAAATACAAAGCACAACGTTTGAATATAATACAATTCTCATGTCATGCAGTGCTATATGGCACTGAGTATGTCTCTCCTTCACACCCAGAAATGTAGGAACGCCCCTTAGAGAAGAATAGCAAATCTGCCTTTTTAGGGATCTTGCTGGAGGATCATTTTAAAACATCTCACCTGAGCAGACAGCTTTAGAACATCAGGCCCTAAGTGATAGGTAAAGCTTTAGCCTATTCAAGGCATAAACAGTTGAACCAATCTTGAAATTTGTTAGACAGATTTTATTGTCAGTTAGTTATTTCAATTCAGCTTATATTGCTTTAGAGTGCACATGAACAATAGTAAAAAAAAATGTCAAATTAAAGAAAATGAATATGTACTTTGTTGTTTATGTTAGTGGTTTTTAATATCAGTATACATTTTGTTGGTTTAGATTTGGAGATTGGTATACATTTTATATATATATTTAAACTTTATATATATTAGACATGTGCATGGCGAAAAAATTCGGTTCGGATCAATTCGGATTTTTTCGAATTTCGGTTCGGAGTGATTCGTATTCGGAAAAATTTGAATCAATTTGGTTTGGATTTGTTTCGGATTCATTCGGATTCTAATACATTTGGTTCGGATTTGTTTCGGATTCATTCGGATTCGAATAAATTCGGCTGTATTCGATTCGATTCGGTTCGGAAATTCGGAAATTCGGAATTTCGGTAAGTGTTAGGTGGGATTAGACTAGTATTATGTACTATACATTAGGTGTAACCCATAGCAGAGTGATATAACCTAATATACTGTACAATACTAGTGTAATCCATGGCCATCCGATTCTACCGAATAAATCCGAAGTAATTCGGATTTATTCGGTAGATTCGGCACTATTTTAATTCTGAGATTTGGTTCGATCCGAATCTCTGAATTTGCCGAATTTTCCGAATTTCCGAATCGAACCGAATCGCACATGTCTAATATATATATATATATTGTATGTATTTTTATATATATATATATATATATATATATATATATATATATATATATATATATATATATATATATATATATTACAGACTGTTTAAACTATTTATTTCAATGTTTTGCTAAAGGGAAATAAAATCCAAAATTTTTCTTTTATCATTCAGAAAAAACATGCAATTTTAAACAGCTTTCTAATTTATTTACATTTTCAAATTTTCTTTTTCCTCTTTTCATCTTTTGTTGAATAGCAGTGGCATATGCTCAAAGGTGTGCACAAATCTGGTGCACAATATGGCAGCAGTTTTGCAAGAATTCTATTTATTTGCTAGAGCACTAGATGGCAGCACTATTTACTGCCATATAGTGCCCCGAACACCTACCTAGGTATCTCTTCAATAAAGAAGTACTAAAAAAAATGGTGGGTATATGGTGCGCAAATCTGCCCCTTGCAATACACACTAATCTGCTCCCATAAAGCAGATAATGCAAGAACTGGTACAAAGAAAAAGAGAAATGTGTGTATGCGCTAAACAGCTATGGGGATGATGAATAATCTATAAATATATATTAGTATATTTAGAGATATGAATTTTGAAGCTATATATTATAAAAACACTTTGTGTGGCATAAAAATATAGTGTAGGTGTTACAGAGTCAACCTGTGCGACTGGTTCAAATCTAATATTCAAGCAACTAAAATAAATCACATATCAAAGCAGTATGTATATCAAAATAAAATTTATTTATCTTAATTAAAATAACAATGAAATATTGTCTACTGATACTGTGATATTATGACCGGTCATATATAGTAACAAACTCTATGCTAAAACATAAAAAATAAGCTAAAAACAGCTGACTTTTGGTGCAGCTCAGTCTAAAATCATATTGGGATAGTAGCCCTATATGAAAAAGTAAATCCACCTATGGAATCTTGGCTTCTATAACAGTGAAAGTTCAGTTTGGGAAAGAGGTAGATATCAAACTACCTAGGGATGAAGTATTATTATGGCTCCGTTATAGGAGTAAACAGGTGTAAAAGTCCCGTATGGAGATATTGAAAGTTCCGTAATTGGCAGTTTTTGTGAAAATAAGTTGATACCTTCTGTTATGAATACCCACTGACAACCACGCTGCAGGACCGCTACACCTCTATGGTGCCTACCTGCTCTTTAGTCGAGCTGAATCCTCCGTCAAGGTATGGCCCAGGTGTCCAGGTGTCTGTCCTCTAGGATCTTAACCTGTGTATCGTAATCAGAAAGTTTGGAGCAATTGCGTCTAATTCTAAGGAATTGGCCCTTAGGGATGTTATTTATCCACCTTTTCAGGTGACAACTATGTGTGGGGATATAGTTATTGGCATCCGTTGTTTTGAAATGGTTTTTAGTTGTTAGTTCTCCGTGTTCTATAAAGATGTCCAAATCTAAAAACGTTATTTGTTGTCTGCTTATTGTGTAAGTGAATTTCAAATTTAGATCATTGTGATTCATATCTTGGAAGAAGGTTATTAAGCTCTCCTCACTCCCCTTCCATACTATTAAAATATCGTCGATATATCTTTTGAACAGCACGAGGTTTGCTCCCAACTCATGCTCTTGGGTGAAATGGTATTCCTAGATAATCCACCTTAAGTAAATCAACCTTTAAGCAAATCCACCTTAAGGAATCAACAATTTATCAATTAACTTATGACCAATCACAGATGAACTACACATTTATAAAGGATCTCAGAACCAGCTTAAACCATCTTGATAAAGCCATTCTATATGGTGAAACGCGTTGATGGACCTAGAAGAACAACTACAAAGTGAGAATATATAATTATCTACAAGGATTGCAAAGGATTCGTTGGGATTATTTGATCCACTTCTAATACTCTGCGCAGAGTTTTTTCATCGAGACTGGACCTACATTCGACACGCATCCAGCGTTCCTGACGTCACCAGCTGTAGTGAGCCGCGCCGGACACCTGGGCCATACCTTGACGGAGGATTCAGCTCGACTAAAGAGCAGGTAGGCACCATAGAGGTGTAGCGGTCCTGCAGCGTGGTTGTCAGTGGGTATTCATAACAGAAGGTATCAACTTATTTTCACAAAAACTGCCAATTACGGAACTTTCAATATCTCCATACGGGACTTTTACACCTGTTTACTCCTATAACGGAGCCATAATAATACTTCATCCCTAGGTAGTTTGATATCTACCTCTTTCCCAAACTGAACTTTCACTGTTATAGAAGCCAAGATTCCATAGGTGGATTTACTTTTTCATATAGGGCTACTATCCCAATATGATTTTAGACTGAGCTGCACCAAAAGTCAGCTATTTTTAGCTTATTTTTTATGTTTTAGCATAGAGTTTGTTACTATATATGACCGGTCATAATATCACAGTATCAGTAGACAATATTTCATTGTTATTTTAATTAAGATAAATAAATTTTATTTTGATATACATACTGCTTTGATATGTGATTTATTTTAGTTGCTTGGATATTAGATTTGAACCAGTCGCACAGGTTGACTCTGTAACACCTACACTATATTTTTATGCCACACAAAGTGTTTTTATAATATATAGCTTCAAAATTCATATCTCTAAATATACTAATATATATTTATAGATTATTCATCATCCCCATAGCTGTTTAGCGCATACACACATTTCTCTTTTTCTTTGTACCATCTCTTCAACAAAGCAAATTTGAAAATAAAAAGTAAATTGAAATATTTTTAAAATCACAAAAGAAATATTTGGGGTTTCATATCCTTTTAATAGTCATTATTAGATTGTTTGTAAGGGGGAAATCAAGAAATGTTAAGCAGTGATTTGTATATATGATAGGTGTATTGGTAACAATGCTATAGATTCATTAAAATACTGAGATAAAGTTAATAACATCAGTGGTGGTTTTGTGTAAGGGTGAGAATATCATTTATATCACACACATTTTATTTATTCCTATTTATAGTATATTTTCTGTGCTACTAATAGGAATTTTAAACTTCCTAGTGATATAGCAAATATTTTCCTTAGTCTAATGAATTATGTGTCATATAGATAACATTGAGCTCACTCTCGTGGAAGTTATGTATCAACACTAAGAGGGTCTGCAGAGGCTTATATGAAAAGTATTCACAGAGGCAAAAAGTTTATTAAAGGGACATAATACTCATGCTACATAACTTGAAAGTGTTTTAGCATAACTGTAAACAGCTGACATGAACATATTACCTGAACATCTCTATGCAAAAAGGGAAGATATTTTACCTCACAATTTCTTCAGCTAACCAGAGTAAGTGCTCTGTGAACAGAGAGAACTGATGTAAAGTTGCAAGTTGCATTGCTTTGCTGTGATCTTATGAGTTTTCACAGTAAACTGATTGGGAAAATGACATGACTGTGCCTGCTCATGCTAAATGCACACTCCCTTGTAAGTCATGGAACTAAAGTCTCTTTACAGTGAGGTGAGAATACTTAGGAAATTTTGAGGTAAATATGTTCATTTTTTACATAGACACGTTCAGGTGATATTTTCTAGTCAACTTTTTACAGCTATGCTGCATCACTTTCAAGTCCTTCAACATTTGGGTAGCATGTCCCTTTAATAACAGTGATGGTTATACAAAACTGGGAAATGGGTAATAAAAGAATTATCTATCTTTTTAAACAATAAAATGTTTCAAGTAGACTGACCCTTTAAAGGGTCATAAAAACCCAATGGTTTTCTTTCCTGATTTAGAAAGAGCATGTCATTTTAAACAGCTTTCTAATTTACTTCTATAATCTAATTTACTTCATTCTCTTGATAAGCTTTGTTAAAAAGCATATCTAGATAGGCTCAGGAGCTGCTGATTGGTGACTGCACACAGATGCCTTGTGTGATTGGCTTATCTATGTGTATTGCTATTTCTTCAACAAAGGATATCTAAAGAATGAAATAAATTAGATAATCGAAGTAAAATGGAATATTGCTAAAAAATGTATTCTCTACCTGAATCATGAAAGAAAAATTTGGGGTTTAGTGTCCCTTTAAGTATAGTAAATTCAATAAATATTACTAAATAACAAACAATGTTAAATTAACTAAACAGTCTAAATTTATAAACAACAATCCCCATGTGGTAGTCATAAATTGATACACTGCCCATTGAGTATTGCTGTGAAAATTTTACAGTGGGTTCCCAGTAGACTGTGTATGGAATATAAATTTGTGCATCTGCCATTATGTTCAAAACACTTTTAAAACACTTACAAGCTTTTATTTTATCATATATTGAACGAGAGGAAGCAAGTAAGTAATACAACACTTTTATAAGCATTATGGATACATAATTATATTACTTACTGAGCTAAATTCCTGAAAAACTCTAATAAGGCTAACATTTATTTACTATGGAGTTAAAAATATGGAGTTAAAAATATTTAACTCCATAGTAAGTAAATGTAATATTTAATACAATGCTTTACTTACAAACCAATTAGCAACTGCTGCTAAAATTATTATTTTTTTCATGAGAACAAATTAATTATTATATTATTATTTATTATAAATATAAAATAATTGATATTAACAAAAGGTTAATAGCATACGGTGTGACAAATCTCTATTCATCTCCTTTACATTATACTAGATAATTACATTGTAGTCACACAAGACAAAAACTATTTAAAATCCTATTTGTATTACTACAAATTGATGAATTTGCAGCTATTACAAAGAATGTGGTACTACAAATATTTTTTGTATGTAACATCAATAAATTAAATAACTACTTAGCATTAAGATTGAAAAAATAGGCTTTGAAAACTGATTTAGGATCTTTTCAGTATTAGTAACTTTTTTAAAAATTACACACAATTAAAATTGATAACCTTTATTATGTTTGTCTTTTTGAATATAATAGGGCAGTTAATATTATTTAAAGTAATACTTTTATATCTCACTAAATATCTTGGGCTCTCGATTTGCAAAACTGTAGCCTTCGCTACATACGGGCAGCAAATCTGTTCATCCACTGGCCCGTATGTATAATTACACACTCATCGCAGAGTGTAATGCCCGCCCCTTCATTCGTGCAACCAATTGCGCAACTGAAGGGGAGGTCAATCACCAAGAGGGAGTGAGCTCTCTGTGATTTTCCCTCGCCTCCTCAGAGGTGGCGTAGGGTGTAAGAAGCAGCAGTCTAATGACCGCTGCTTCTTACATTGTGGGAAGCAGACTCGCATATGTGAACCTGCCCAGCAAAATTAAAGTTAAAGATACTGTCTACCCCAGAATTTGTATTTTTTAAAAAGATAGATAATACCTTTAATAAAGGGACACTCAGGTTAAATTAAATTTTCATGATTTAGATACAGCATGTCATTTTAAACAACTTTCCAATTTACTTCCATTAAAAAAAAATGTGCACAGTCTTTTATATTTATAATTTTTGAGTCACCAGATCCTACTGAGCATGTGCAAGAATTCACAGACTATACGTATATGCATTTGTGATTGGCTGATTGCTATCACATGGTACAGGGGGAGTGGAAATATACATAACTTTGAAATTTGTTATAAAAAAATCTACTACTCATTTGAAGTTCAGACTATGTGCTATTGTATTGTCTTGTTATCTTGCATTTGTTGATTATGCAAATCTAATGTGTTGACTGGTCCTTTAATACATGTTTTACCTCTGTGATTATCTTGTATTTAAGTCTCAGCAGACTGCCCCCTTATTTCAGTTCTTTTGACAGACATGCATTTTAGCCAATCAGTGCTGACTCATAAATAACTCCATGGAGTGAGCACAATGTTATCTATATAGAACACATGAACTATCGCTGTCTAGCTGTAAAAACCTGTCAAAATGCACTGATATAAGAGGCGGCCTTCAAGGGCTTTAAAATTAGCATATGAGTCTACCTAGGTTTATCTCTTAACAAAGAATAACAAGAGAACTAAGTAAATTGGAAAGTTGTTTAAAATTGCATGGCCTATCTGAATCATAAAAGTTTAAATTTGACTAGACTATCCCTTTAAAATGTATATTTAAAGAATCTCAAATTTGTCTTTATTTCTTTAATTTGCAGTTTTCAAAATGTTTATGTATGGTGAGTAAGTTTGCTTATATATCTTTATTTCTTCCTTTCATCATCACAAACAATATATCACAAAAAAGTGCTTTCAAATACTACAGTACACTAAACCTAATACTATTGATTGCTGCCCTATTCCCAGAACACGGTTTATTTTTTCTTAAAGATTTATTTTAAAGATTGTCATTTTTAAACCTTGTGTAAATTAAGTAATAACTAAGGTAGGTTTTATCAGTTAACAAATAAGAGCTTACTACAGTTTTAGTGGCAGATCGATAAAGGATTTTACTTTTAAAAATGTAAATACAAGATGGTTTTATTGTCAATAATAAGACAAAATTGTTTATGTGCTGCTCATACTTTTTGTAATTAGTTCCGCCTTTGCTACAGTTCACATCTTCTTGTTCCAGCTCAAATTCTTATTCAGTCTTTTCTGTTTTACCCCTATGTTTATTGTAGTCTGATCCTTATTGTGTATGCCAGACACTATTAGATTCTTCCTGTGATCTGTAGCTGCACATCTGTTTCTCTGTTCTTAAATGACCACTCAATGCAGTAGAATTACATAATTAACAAGTACATACTAAAAAGACAATGCAATAGCACTCTGAATTTCAAATAAACAGTAGATTTTGTTTCTGACAAAAAAAAAATTCTCTCTCATTTTCCGGGCCCCTATTTCATGTGACAGACATCAGCCAATCACAGACTAGTATATGTATACCCCCTGAGCTTGTGCACATGCTCAGTAGGATCTTGTTCCCCAGAAAGTATGAATATAAAAAGACTGTGCACGATTTGATAATGGAAGCAAATTGGAAAGCTGCATACCCTATATGAATTATAAAAGTTTATTTTGACCTGCGTGTCCCTTTACCCTTCTTTCTCTCTGTGACTAAGATTATAGCTTCTCCTCTCATTTTTTTTCCCACACATATAACAGCCAAACGTTGCACTTGCATTAAGAATCTACAATTACTTCTTCCATTTACCTCCATCTTACACTTTAACTTTCTTCTGGGAAACCTTTGCTAACAGTGGCACTAGGGGAAAAGTTTACACACATGTTGTGAACATAACAACAAAAATCATATTTATTTAAAGGGACATTAAACTCTAAATAAATGCTAGATAGAATGAAGCATTCAAAGAAAAGATTAGTCTGAGTTAATTAGTTGTTTAAATATTGACAAAACAAGTGTAAAGTTTCATTGTTTATACAGCAATGGATGCCACACGTAACTTAGGTTTCTTTCTCTGCTGAAGCCAATAAGAGAGAGTAATAAATAAGTCACTAGGATGTGCAGCCAATGGCTGTGTGGAATATAATAGTGTTCTGTATTTCCATTTCTGGCAGGAACTGTAAAGCTCACAATTGTCAGAATGATATTACAGCAAAGGGGACAAAATAAATAATGAATGTTTAGTGCAAAGTTTTTTTAATTATACAATTTATCATTTTATATTACTATTTCAAAGTGTTTAATGTCCCTTTAAGTCTAAGAAGACCAGGTCAATATTGACAGTTAAACCATTCAAACACATACATACAAAGGAAGGTATAGATAGTTTGTGTTCTTAAAATTGTACAATGTAAAAAAAAAAAAATCATTATATATTATAAATTTGTCTTATCTGCTCTATTTTCCTGTATTGCACTCTAAATTCTCATTAAAAAATCAGCTCAGGTATTTTATAATTGTTATTTACTTTTTCAACCACTCTAATCCATAAAAATAGCAGCCATTCAGATTTAAAAAAAAAATGTTTACATTTTTAAAACATAAAAAAGCTAAATCTAGTTAAACATGGATTTCCAAATGGGTATTAGACTTAATGAAAGAGATAAAAGTAAAATAGACTTGACAATTTATTCATTACTCATGATGAAGGAAACTTGATTGAAGGTTTTATTATACACCTATTGCAATCTGTTTAGGACAAACCTTTCATAGCCTTGTCCTCATAATTTCATATAATGAATGATTATATGTAGCATGCTTTCCAGGAGGTCACATTTAAAAAAAAAACCTTTGTAATGCAGATGGAAAAAGTATTTTCTTTAATTGAATTACTATTGTTTGCTTCCATGCATTTTATAGAAGTACTTGTAAGCTAAAAATGTATGTAAACACCTTGGGTAAATTAATTGGATTGCTCAGTTGAAAGTATCACTAAAGGGATCTGAAAAGCAAACCTTAATTAAGTTTCCAATGAAAAGCAATGCAAGACATTCCACATTGATTTGAATATGCCTGTTAGTTTGAAAGTTGTATTTTCTTTTCTTTTCTTTTTTTTTTAATTCATGGCATCTTTTCTCTCAAGGTATATTTAATTTAACTATGATATGTGCATTACAATGTGCTAGAAGGAAAAATCACAATGCAATTATAAACTAATTACGTCTGTATGTATTTTAATATTTGTACTATATATACAGCTCCCTATTCATACAGCATTACTGATACATATGTTTTTTTTTTTTTTCTTTTTCAGAGTTTAATTCCTGGTGACCTATCAATCCAGTAAACATTAAGATAATACGTTTTACTTGGTTTATTTAAATTGCAGTTTATGGGATATTAAAACAAAATATAAATATAATTCAACTATTCCAAATAATAACTACTATGAGAACTATAAATGAAACAGTAACTGAATTTATACTTTTAGGATTTTCTGATATCAAAAACCTGAAGTTACCTTTGTTTATTATATTTTTATCTATTTACATTTTAACTGTAATGGGAAATGTTGTTATCATTACCATTGTCTATAGTGATAAACACCTACATACACCAATGTATTTTTTCTTAAGTAATTTGTCCTTCCTAGAGATTTTATATACATCTAATATTATTCCAAAGATGATAATTAACATAATTACAGAAATACAAAGTGTGTCATTTATAGGGTGTATAATTCAGTTGTATTTCTTTGGCTCTTTAGGTTCAACTGAGTGCTTTCTTTTAGGAGTAATGGCTTATGATAGATATTTAGCTATCTGTCAACCACTACACTATCCATTACTCATGAGTACAAGGACATGCATACGTTTTTCTTTCTGTTCCTGGGCCGCTGGTTTTATAGCCACATTTGGGGCAATTATTTTGGTATGTCAACTGCACTTCTGTGGACCTAATAAAATTAAACACTTTTTCTGTGACCTTCAGCCTGTCTTGAAATTATCTTGCAAAAATGCATTTACTATGGAGACTGTAGCTGTAACTTTGGCTTCCACAATTCTCCTGGGTTCCTGCATTCTCACTCTTTCATCTTATGTTCAAATAATATTTACTATATTACGAATACCTTCTTCTGAAGGAAGAAAGAAAGCTTTCTCCACATGTGGAGCACATCTTACTGTGGTTGTCATATTTTATGGGGCTATGATTTTCATGTATGTTACTCCTGTTACAGTTACCAGTTTCGATTTTAACAAGGTTTTAGCTTTATTATATACAGTAGTTACACCTTTCATGAATCCATTTATTTATACACTAAGAAACAAAGATGTAAAACAGGCAATTCGAATGGCAACCTTAAAATGGAGTATGTACTAGACTAGAAACATGCAAACTATCTACCGTGGGTTGTATCTAGCTCCTTAGGTTTTTCCTGTGGCCCTCAGCAGCGCTGAGCAGAAGACAGACTTTGAAAAAAGAAGCAGTTCCACACCTGTCATAAGTAATTACGCATGTGTATTTGTACCAAATTTTGCATCCAAATTAACAAGAGCATTGCAGTAATGATTTATACTTTATATTGTATTGACAATACATTTTTTTAAAAAAAAGCTATCCTCTCATCCTCAGACCTGAAGCAATAATAAATCACTGGACTGAAATGGCTACTCCAACCAACATACCAACATTTGTATTTAAAAATTTGACAAGTTTCTATGGTTAAATTTAATTCATTAACAGTAACAGATTTTCTGTTTGATTTTTTATTAAAAGTTTTATTACAAACACATTTTATTTTGAGATGTTATTATTAACATAAGTGTGAGCATACTATAATGTAGCCAACAGCCAATCTCACTATTGTCAACCAACATTCCATATAAAAAAAGTTTTTTCTTTAGACATTGATTTATGTGCAAACAGAACTATGTAATTTTCATATACAGTACAATACAATATAGAGAACGTTGTCTTATTATGCACAATTTTCTATAACATGGACTTGGAAATAAATATGAGACCAAATCTATTATAAAACAGCTTTGTATTCAGTAGGAATGTATTAAAAGTAAAATGGAATGACAATTTTGTGAGTATGATACATACAAGCTACCATTTGAACATTACATTTGTCTAGTAAAGAAATTCTGACAGCACTATTTAGCTATAATATCACATTACTTATTATTCAGTTATTTAGTGAAAAGATGATTTTTCTATTTTCATCATCAAAGGTGTGTGTTACTTGGATTTGTGTAGTCTTGATAAACATTGCAATAGATTTGATGGTCTAATTATGACTTTTAATGCTATAAAGCCATGTTAGCTCAGAGAGAAAATAGGCGTTATGTAAGTCAAAGAAAAAAGATACAAGATATTAAAAAAAGATTTATTTAAAGGGACACTGAACGCATTTTTTTTCTTTTTCTTTCATGATTCAGATAGAGCATGAAATTTTAACCAACTTTACTCCTATTCTAAATTGTCTTTGTTCTCTTGCTATCTTTATTTGAAAAAGAATGCATCTAAGCTTTTATTTTTGTTCAGAACTCTGGATATCACTTTTTTATTGGTGGATGAATTTATCCACCAATCAGCAAGGACAACCCAGGTTGTTCACCAAAAATGTGCATCTAAACTTACCTTCTTGCATTTCAAATAAAGATGCCAAGAGAATGAAGACAATTTGATAATAGGAGTAAATTAGAAAGTCACTTAAAATTCCATGCTCTATCTGAATAATGAAAGAAAAAATTGGGTTCAGTGTCTCTTTAAGGGAAAACATTTTTTGTTGTTTTATTCAATTATTTTATTTATTGATATATGCAATATGTATTGCTGCCCTAGGCATAGGCCTAGTTGGAATTATGTGTGTTTGAATATATTTTTAATGATTTTTAAATAGGAACATAACTCCAACTAGTGCTATATCTGAGCCAGCAATTATTATCAGATCTAACAATTCATTTATAAAATGAAACACTTGAATTGTTTGTAAACTTTAATATCTCAATGGGAACTATGCATCAAAAAGCTTATTTTTCCTCTTTTACACCTAGTTCAGCATGCAGTAATGTTTGAGAACTTATCAACAGCTACCAACAGTGTTTTACCTGTTTGTGCATTCAATGGAAACCGTGTTCTATTATTTTCGAAGGGATGTGTAATGATGCAAAACGTGCCATTGGAAACTGTCAATAAACGTAATGGCTTGCAACAGTATTTTTAATTTTTTTGCAACCGTGTGAAAACCAAATTGAGCCTCAATGGAAATGAGCACTAACTCCATATAGATGATAATGAATGTTTCAGTGCAGGGTTTATAGTTATTTATATTAAATCATGATATGTTGTAATAAAGTATTACATTTAATTTGGATTTTTTTTTTTTTAAATTAAAGGATATGATAATATCTCCAAGAATGTCAAATTAGAAATCATATTCGGCTAGATTACGAGTTTTGCAGTATAAGTGAAAAAGCAGCGTTAAAGCTCTTTTTCACTACCGCTGGTATTACGAGTCTTGCAGGTTTAGGGGCACCGCACACTTTTTTAGCCGTAACACAACGTAATTACTGCAGCTTTCAAAAAGTCCTTTTTCAATGTGACTTCCATAGTGCTGGTATTACGAGTCTGCCTGGGAGGCCAAAAAGTGAGCGGTACACCCTATACCGCCAAGATCCATACCGTAAACTGAAAGTCAGTAGTTATGAGTTTTACGCTACAAAGCTGTAACATAAAACTCATAACTAAAGTGCTAAAAAGTACACTAACACCCATAAACTACTTATTAACCCCTAAACCGAGGCCCTCCCGCATCGCAAACACTAAAATAAAATTATTAACCCCTAATCTCCACTCCTGACATCGCCACCACTATAATAAACATATTAACCCCTTAACCGCTGCACTCCCGCATCACAAACACTAGTTAAATATTATTATCCCCTAATCTGCCGTCCCTAACATCACCACCACCTACCTACATTTTTTATGCGAAGAGTCCTGATGATAATAGAACATTTTTGGATAAAATCTAGAAATCAGAGGAATTATAAGTCAGAGGATGTAGCCTTAATCACAATTTATGCTTAGAAGGCATTTGATTCCATTACATGGGACTACTTATTTACGTGTTTAGAAAAATTTGGGCTCACAGGGCATTTTAGTGAATTTGTCAAACTTATCTATAAAAAGCTGTATTCCGCTATTGCAATTAATGGCTATTTGTCTCCAAAAGTTGAAAGTGCTAAAGGCACAAGACCGGGCTGCCTGCTCTCGCTGTTTCTTTTCAATATATCTATAGAAGCTCTAGCAATAAAACTTAGAAGTGAATTATCAGGCATAGTGGTAGGAAACATGAAAATAGTGCTCTCTTTCTACGCTGATGATCTGATCATATTTATTGGAAACACTAGAGAAAATATCCCAGTTCTGGTTAATCATATCCATAATTTTAGCTCTTTCTCAGGATATAGGATAAATATAATTTAAGTAGGGACCCTGCAGAATGGTATGAGATTAATTATAGAGATGTGTGGACTTCAATTAGAACTAATCTGGAAAGATGGAGCCAGATACCACTATCTCTCTCGGCGAAGATACAGCTAGTTAAGATCATTTTGCTACCTAAAATCTTGTTTTTGTGCCAAAACCTCCCTCTATTCATAAAAGACAAAGACATAAATAGGTTTCATTCATGTTGTTCACAGTTTTTAAGGAGCAAAAATAAAGTAAGAATAGCACGCTGGAAAATAGTCCAGAAAAAAGAGGATGGAGGTTTAGCCCTCCCAGACATAAGTTTATATAACTTGGCATTTTTTATTAAAGTAGCCAGTAACTGGATAAATGAATGAAATATGATGACATATGTAGATATTGATAATGCCATTATACAGACTGCCTCAACAGTAGGGCTACTCCATGCAGAAAAAAGGGATATTCCAACTTGTAAAAAAAAATAGAAAAACAATATATAATGTGGTCCTAGCGTGGTGGAAATTTAAGAAAATACTAGGCATAAATAAGCAGTTATCGAGGTACTTTCCCATCTAGGGTAATACGAATTTTTCCCCGAGCTTAGTGACAAAACATTTTAAGAGATGGAAACAAGAGGGTTGGTATACGTGTATTAACTGGAGGATCAGATTATAGGCTCCACAAAATCATTTGATAGCTTAAAGCAGGAGTTTGGGCTACTAAATAAAGATTTTTTTGCGTATCTACAGCTTAGACAGTATTATACTTCTTTAATGGAAGGACAGGAAAGAGACTGGTCTTTGGGTGAGATAGATCAAGGGATAAAGTTGAATGGAGCAGGATTCACTTTAATCTCAGTTTGGTACAATCTATTACTGTGTAAATCAGGCCAGGAGAATTTAGAGAATATACAAGGCAAATGGCAGAGAGAAGCTATTAATATTTCAGTGGAGGATGTTAAGCAAAGTTTAAAGGTGGTCTACCATTGTACAGGTACACAGACATGAAGAGAGTCACATATAAGAATCTAAAACATAGCATATTTGTCACCAGATACAGTTGTGAGATGTGGTGATGAGATATGGAGGTTTTACAGAGGTTGGAAAATATTAACACCAGAAAAGAAACCTGGCTTGTTACAGCGGACGTAGAGTCCCTATATACCTCCATAGAACATGATAAGGGACTTAGGGCAGTCCAATTCTTTCTTAATCAAGGGTCTTCTGAAAATGAAGATCATGATTTGTTCATCTTAAAGTTATTGGAATTTGTCCTTAAACACAATTTCTTTACCTTTGCCAATCAGTTTTACCTACAAGTTCAAGGGACGGCGATGGGCACAGCCTGTGCCCCTACCTACGCCAACCTATTCCTAGGGTATTGGAAAAAGCATGTGGTATTTAATGACACTCATTAAACCGAAACAGACAAAATACCCTTTTGGATTAGGTACATAGATGACATTCTGTTTATGTGGGAAGGAACCAAGAAAGAACTAGAGACTTTCCTTCAGGATTTAAATCAGAATGATCTGAACATAAAATTGACATATACAATGAGTCAAACCGAGATAGATTTCCTTGATCTTAAGATATTTAAAGATCAGGAGGGACGGATACAGACCAATCTCTATCGAAAAGAAACAGCGACCAACAGCATACTACACAATAATAGCTCTCATGCCCCTGGAACAACCAAATCATTACCAGTTCGTGAATTTTTAAGGATAAGAAGAAACTGTAGTAATACACATCTATTCTATGAACAAGCCAAACTGCTGGAAAAGCGTGTAACAGGCTTTCATTAACCCTGTGATATACCTGTTTTTGTAAATGTAATTTTTAGTTAACAATGCATAACTTTGCAAATAAACTTTGTTTATAGCATGCTTGTCTCAATAAAAGCTGCTATGTAATGTTAGATTGCAAATTAATATTGCTATTCACTTGATAAATATGCCAACAGTAAGAAATACATTCTTTCAGCAAGACACTTATAACTAACTATAAATGATAGATTTCTTTTAAATCTATCATGTACAGCTTCTATACATAAAGACTGTACCTTGTTATAAGAGCCTGTTCACATAAATTATGAAAAATATAATCTTTAATATGCTTATTTTGCAATATATGTATGATTATATTCAAATATATGTTTAAATGATGTACAATATGTACAATGTATAACTGAATACTTTTATATGTTTAAACAAAAGTCTTTTACAATATAAAAGGTTTTTATTATCTGTCTGCAAACATACTAACCAGCTAACTAGTCTTAACATAAGATGTTATATGATTTAAAATGGAGGTTGATTCAACCTTGAATTTATAGCTCTAAAATGGATGCTCCTTGCAATTTAAAGTGCGTATGTCTAAACTCTTGTATAACAGATTATCAAGGCCACATAGTTGAAGATAGAAAAAGCTAGACAAGTTTTGTTGATGTTAAAATGATGCTAAAAATACATATAAAAAGAAAACAATAAATGATGACGTCATCCAAATAAAAAACTATAAAAACACCTTGTTGTAAACATGAGGCAGGTGACTCTGACAGGATATTATAGAGCATCTCTAAGGATAAGATTTGGTTGCAAAGAAGTCATTTTGAGTGGTATGTAACAATTGTTATTGAAAGCAAGTTTAAACTAAAAATCTTTTAACTCTGTGTGTATATTGGATTTAAATTAATTTAATTTTATATTACTTCTGTAAGCTGATTTTTCTGTATAATAAAATTTATTTTTAAACAATGTTATCTTCTCAAGTACCATTTCTTTATTGTACTCAAAACTTTATTTGTAAGAAATGAGACCTGTTTCACTGATATAACATTTAAAGTTCAGTGCTTGGAATTTATATTTCAATATAACTGTGCTTTAAGACCTTACAAGTGAATTAGGTGTGAACCACTACAATTGGCGTCCCTGGGTGTTTTGAGAGGTAATATATGTTTTATAATAATTATTATAATTTTACCTGGGTCCCCTCACACGTGAGGGAAGGTGCTAAAGTATCATGGCTAATCAGGATTTGCAGAATCTTTTGAAACTCAATTATGTGTTTAAAATGCAGAATGGTAGAGTCATTGGAAATTATGAGGTTATTGCTTTGGAGATACAGTTATGGTTTAATTCATTTAAACTTTGCTAATGCTGCTGGAGTAGTTTTGCAACAACCTATATATCACACTATAGATGCCGATTTTGATCGTGCAACAAATAGAAATACAAATGTTTCTTATGATGGTATAGTAGAGATTTTAGGCAGACCTCCTGTTATTGCTACAGTAATACAAAGACATTGCCCAAAAGGCTTTAGCCTGAATTGAGATGTGGGGTACTCCTAGATCTAGTTTGTATAGTCCAGTAAAGGGAAAATAAATAATACCAGCTGCAGAATATGAGCAAGCTGAGAGGGAAAACCTTTTTAATGTGATACAATGTTTAGGTTATATGTAAGCTCAGGTTTTAAATAATGAAAATGTCTGGAGCAAGTTTTTTTTGTTTTTTTTTTGCTGAAGCTGCAGGAATTCCTATATGAAATATAAAAACAACAATTGGAGTGATGCCACGCAATCCGAAGGACATAGCTTTGTGGTTAAATGACAGAGTTCATGCATTAGCTGGAGTTTATCCAACTTATTATCTTCCACAAAATAGAACATTAGTTAATGCTATTTTATACTCTGGTTTGTGTGTTTTTATATTTGAGGCAAGGAAGTGGAATTCAGTGATTTATGCATATCATGTAAAGACACAAGGTAAAGATACTTTGGCTTCACTTGCTGATATTTTAGGAATGATGCATATAAATAGTGGCATTGTAGCAGCATATTTATTAGAGCTGAGATTTACAATTAAAATAATCACGACATGGTTGTTTAAAGCCAAATGTTAAAGGACAAGGCTTAATTTTGGATATAGAGAGACAAATACTATCTGTACCTATAGCAGAGAGACCTAAATAAATGCCTGATATATATTAAGACATACTTATACACTTGTAGGTAAGGACCTGACTGGAGATGCACTAGTAACTTCAAATAGCAGAGAAAAGGAAAGGAGAAAAGATTTTCCAGCAAAAGAATAACAGAGCTCAGTTTGTAAAAAAGAATGCAAGAGAACAATATCCACAGAAACAAACTAAATTTAACCCTCCACTACCTTACTCCCAAGCACCTCCATCTTACACCAATGAAAATCAGTTTATTACTATTTAGAGCAAATCTTCAGATTTGCCTTATGAGGAATTTCCTCGCAGGACATTGAGACCATTTAAAAAAAAAAAAAAAAGGCTCCAGATCGGTATGGATTTGGAGATGGTAGTGTAAGATATAGAGGAGAAGGTACAGGGGTCAGGATAGATATCAGGAGCGTGAGATTCATTCTACTGAAAGGGGTGAAATTTCAGTTACCGCAGCTAATACTAAAAAAGTAGGGCAAATAGAGAAATCACTACCAGACATCCCAGAAGAGTCTGAAGGTGAATGAAGTAAATTAACAGTAGAATATGGGGGAGAGACTTATGAGGGGTATTTAGATACACAAGCATAAATATCTTTAGTACAATCAGATATGTTAAAAGAAGATGTATTAGCAAATATAACTATACAGACTTTAAAAGGTGAAGGTACTTATCCCTCATGTAATACACAGGTAAAAATAAATGGTAAAAGAGTGCACTTAGAATTAGTTCAGCATCCTAAGCTTGATTCTGATTTTCTTATAGCTTATAAGGATGTAGCACATTTTATTTCATTGCAGCTGGAAGATGAACTTCCTTTAACTACTAGAGTTGATGTAGCAGCATTTATGAAAATGCAATTGGATAATACTGCAGTATCTGATGTTAGAAACTTAGATTTTTGCTTAAAGAAAAATGTTAAAATATTTCAGAAGTGGGAAAATCAGGTTGGGCATCGTAAAGGTATCAGTCATCATATTGCTACAGGCATAGTAGTTCCTAAGAAACAGGCACAGTATAAAATCAATAGTGTAGCCATTCCCTATATACAGAAAGTCATTGATGATTTACTTAAACAAGGAGTACTAAAAGAACAGTACAGTCAAATGAACTCAGCAGTCTGCCCTGTTCCCAAACCGGTTGGTGCTTGGCGAATGGTATTAGACTATAAGAAAAGCTAACAGAGTTACACCACGGGTGGCAACACAAAATACACATGCACCTTTTATTTTACACAATTTGCAAAGGAAAACTTTTAAGACAAAGTCAGACTTGGCAAATGGATTTTGGAGTCATCCTATTACTCCAGATAGTTACTGGATAACAGGTTTTACTTGGAGAGGCAAAACTTTGGTATTTACCCGATTACCTCAGGGATTTTTTAATTTGAGTGCGTTATTTACTTCAGATGTAGTAAATTTACTGTCTAAATTTCCAGAAGTGAAGGTGTATGTGGATGACATATTTTTCACATGATAGTGAGGAGTAACACATAGCATAGCAGTGTTGGATCAGGTTTTGACTATATTACATGCTGCAGGTTATGTAGTATCTCTTAAGAAATCTCAAATTTCAGGACATACTGTTACTTTCTTGGGATTTGAAATTTCTGAAAGGGGGAGAGGATTATCTGATAATTATAAAGACATAATAGCAGCTTTAACACATCCACATTCTCTAAAACAATTAAGTAGTATAATTGGTTTACTTACTTATGCAATGTTTTTCATACCTGATTTCATTGTGTTAATTGCACCTTAGCATGCTGCAGTCACAAGGGAGATAAAATCTAAAACAAAAAGACCAAGAATTTTTTTAAGTGGACGACTCAGGAAGAGGCACTAAATGCATTATTAAATGCATTATTAGAGGCAGGAAATAGAACAGAGTATTTAGCTCAAAGAGATAGTACTAAGGATCTATTAGATTACATAAATATATCGCCGAATGCAAGCTATATAAGGTTATATAACGTAAATGAGACAATTCCAATAGCACTTCTATCTTATGTATATTCACAAACAGAGATAAAGTTTATTATGATGGAGAAGCTTTTGGTAGCTGTTAATATAACACTGTTAAAGTCAAGACAGATTGCACAGGGGAAAGATATATATGTACATACATCATTAGCCTCACTTGATAACTTACAAAAGCAGACTATACCAGACAAGAAAGCACTAAAGAATAGATGGATAAAATGGTTTTCTGTTTTGGAAGACCCATAGATACATTTTATTCATGATAAGAATCTGACACCTCTAGATGATTTACCAGCTCCAAAGCAACCCTCAAGTTGGAATTTACAAACTTATCCAAATAATCGTTATTCTGCTATTTTTTTATACTGATGGTTCTGCAGTAATTTCTAGTAAAGAAAAAGTAAATAAATCTGCTGGAGCAGGAATTGCAAAATATTCTCCCACTCTGACTTTGATGCGTTCATGGCAAATCCCTTTAAGGGATCATTCAGCTTAATTTGCAGAAATTTCTGCATTAGCATTTGCTATGAAGGAAGCATTGTTAGATAAAGGACCAGTGTTGATTGTAACTGATTCTGCATACCTGGCAAGATCTGTATTCCAGGATTTACGAATCTGGAAATCGAATGGTTTTTTAACTGCAAAGAAAAACCATTAAAGCATATTGTCAAATGGAAAGCAATTGCTGCTTATTTGGATCTAAAGCCTGATATTGAAGTAGTACATGAACCAGCTCATAGAAAGCTAGGTTCTTCTTTGCATACAGAAGGCAATATATTTGCAGATACTCTTGAACAAAGTGTAAGTAAAAATATGCAGTAAATGCAGTTAAAACTTGAATGACAGCAACCAGTAATCTTGACACAGAGTTAAATGCTTGCTTGGATAAAACCAGACCTAATCCACCTGGTTATCCTAAAAAATATCTTTATGAATTAAAAGACAAACATTGTATGGTTAAGATTGGAGACTAACAATTGATTATTCCCCCTGTCATAGACAGATGGAACATAACAGAGATGGCCTATTCTAGTATTGGACATCCTCATTTAGGGCGAGATAAAGTCTTATTTACCCTAAAGTCAAAATATTGGTGGCCTAATATGAAGGAAACGGTCATAAGAGTTATAGGGAGTTGTAAAGCATGTCTCCTTGTTAATAATCCAAATCACTATAAACAACAATACATTGTTAAAGAAATTCATAATAAGCCATTTGATCTGATTTATTTAGATCACATAGGGCCTTTACCTACTTCACATGGGTATAAATATGTGTTAGTATATGTTGATGCTTGTACAAGGTTCATATGGTTATACCCTGTTAAAAGTGCCACGGCTAGTACCACGCTTGATAGTCTCAATTCCTTAGTAAGTATTGGTAAACCTAAAGCCCTACACTCAGATGCTGGATCAGCTTTAACATCTACTCAAGCACAAGAGTGGGCTAAGTCTTTTGATATAAAATGGGAAATCAGTGCACCTTGTCATCCCCAAAGTAGTGGGGTTGTTGAAAGGAAAAATACTGAGGTAAAACGATTGTTAACCAAGTTACTAACTAACCGCCCAAAAACAGTGATATCCCCTGTTAACTTATGTACAAGTAGGTTTAAACAATATACCTTCTGTTATTTCTGGGAAAACACCTTATAAATTGTTATATGGTATACCTGTGAATACAATGTTTAATACTGAGTACCTTTCTGCACCAGGGAGATTAGAGCAATTATCTATTTTACAAGAAATACGTGATTGTTTTGCACAACCTGCTTTTACACCTAACCTTTTATGAGCTTGGACACCACAGGTTGGTCAGTTTGTCCAGGAAAGAGTTCAAGCAGCGAAACCTTTATGGCCAAGATGGAAACCTACAAAGGTAAAACATGTCATTAACCTAAGGACTTTGATTATAGAAGACAAACAAGGAAAAGACAGAATTGTCAGCATTGAAAACTTAAAACCAGCTTCTAAATTTGAGTTAGAAGATGACAAACCCTCTGACTTACTCTCAGTGGGTTACTCTGAATGAAGCAAACCGGATTAATAATCAATCTTAAATGATGCCATTTTCTTCAAATCCAGAGACTATAACACCTTTTTTTATTATGATGTTGAAGAAGGTGATCAAATAACTGAAGTAGATTCATTTGATACACCAACACCAGTTACAAGATCTAATCCTGTTTTACCTATCATAAATACTATGCTATCAGTACAAACACTGATACAACAACAAGGACTAAAAATGTTAAAGAACTTGTTCAGTTATAAAAATCTTAAAATATTGGGATATACAGTACTGATACTTTTTATACTTCTCCTTATCTTGATATCAACCTGCATGTTAGTTTTTCGTCTACAGTGAAATAGTCTTGCAAAGAGACCTGGAGCTGTTCTGGCATGGAATCAAACAAAAGCTCAAGAGGATGCTGTACCAACGATATCAAGAATAAAAAGAGCTGAACATTACAATCTGCAACTTGTAGAAATAAAGATGAATGGGCTACTGCAAGGAATTTATTGGAAACCATTTCCAAAACCTATAATACAAAAGCAAAAAGTATTAGGAATATCTCAAGTCATATTGATAGATTCAACAGTAATATCAAAGAAAGCAAAGATCACAACTCAAATGGGAAGAAAATTGGTATAAAAGATCACATAAATGGGCAAATGGAAATGATACAAGCAAAGACTTTGGAATATGATTTGCCTTTGCAAGAATACTGGAAACAAAAGACATACAGAGAAAAAAATGTGTTTTTCAACATTTGCACATTGCTATTTTGTGGACTTTCAAGGGACAAGGAGATGGCCTGCAAATGAAATAAAAGCAGATCAATGTCCACGTCCTGGGATTACATTTGACAAAGTCAAGTATAAAGAATATCCTATTTTTTATCTAAACACAGGACAATTAACTCAAAAAGGCTTCTTTCCTGAAAATCACACAGATCCTCGCATTGCATTCTGGGAAAACGCAGAGGAGGAGGAATACAGGTTTCCTGGAGGAGTAAAATCATATAATGGAGCAGTGTTTTGCATTAACACACTTTATTCAGAATGATGGACACCAGAGTTACATACAGATGAAGGATACCTGCAACTATTTGAGAAACTTCAGCTTGAAGTAGTGAATCAACAGACAGGAAGACTGCGAGAGTAAGCATTACCTACAGAATGGAATTAGAAAGGAAAGGATGAAATGTTTTTGAATCTAAAAGAATGGGATACATGTACAAAGCCAAGATATGCAGCTTTCCTGAATACAACATATTACAGTCACTCATGCAAAGAAAAGAACAATCTTTGTAATATAACAGTTGAAGATCTAATTAAAAAGGGCAAACTATCAATGTACATCCTGTTGTTTCTACCTTAAGGAATCAAGGACATATTTTTGTTTTTAACCTAAAGACATTGGTAAGGGGTTCCTACATTATGTAGGCATACCTGGGTTTTGGTGCGTGACAAAACATCACATTATTAACAAAAATAATGTAATATATTCCCTGTTTCAGAAATGTCTCATAGATAAAATATCCAGTAAATGTAGTAATTGCAAGTATGAAACTACAAATGGATGTAAATATAACAGTTGATGACATACCATGTAAATATGCTAAATGTTATAAGCAAAATGTGACAGATATGACTTATGATGAAGCTGTTTGGGGAACAAATAATATATTTGATAATGTAACATATATTACAATAGAGAATATAATTCCAGATGATTGTAATACAGAAGAAAAAACAAATAAAAGGCAGTTAATGTCTAATGCTGAAGTTCAGATATTGACAGGGCATTTATTAAGTGATGTAGTATTAATTGTCAGTGAAATTTCAGATATTAATGATGAAGACGTAAAGAGAGGATTGATGATCTTAAGAGATCACATGATAAAAATGCTAACTGCAGAGATGTCTGATTTTACAATGGTAGATGAAGAAATGAAAGCAGTAACAATACTAAATTATTTGACAGCTATAAGGTTAACTTTACAAGAAGGACACATTTATATTACACTATTAAATGTTACAAAAATTTCTACACAATTAAGTCTAACGGTAAAACAAACAGAAATTATGCTGCATATTTCAAAATCAATGATTTATAAGAGAATTAAAGCGTAGAATAACAAATAACCCAGAAGATTGTGTATGGGAAATATATATATATATATATTATGAGATAATAATACCTGGAAATGTATACACAACAAATTGGGAGATTGTTAATTTTGGGCATTTAATTAGTACTCCGAATCGTATGGCATTGTTACAAATTCAACATCCATATCAATATATTTCACAGTATTGTGATAGCTGGGAATATATTGAAACAGAAAATTGTGTTGATCTAGGATATTTAGTATGTGAAAATGTCTACAAACGAAAACCATGTGGAGTTGATAAACAAGACTCTGATTGTACTGTTAAAATTACGCCTCTACAATCACCATACACTCGCATAGAACCAATTCATAATGGGTCATATGTTGTGATTACTAGTCAAAATGATTGTAAAATCCCAATGCTGCAAGCTACAATGGTAACTGTTAATGAATCTGTAGAGTGTTATAATACAATTTTAACACCACCAGTGATTAAGAATATACATGCTAGATCACATTTAACAATGCAGGTACCCCATATTACATTGCAAATTCCATACATGACAGCACTTTGGGCTCATTTACATAACATGCAAGTGAGATTGGGCTCCTCCCATAAAGCAATTGAGAATTTGATTAAAAGGGCACATGCAGACCTCGTAAGAATTGACTTGCATAAAGGGGACTTTCCTACCTGGATTAGAACTTTAGGTAAATCATTGATTCCAATAATGCCAGCATTGGGTAATGTTATTTCAAAAATTGGAGAAGGTTTAGCTACAGTGGGGAATGGTATTTTTGGAGACATACTGGGAATATGTACTATGTATTAATAGCCATAGTATTGTGTATCATTTTATTTAGAATTTTTGTCCTTTCTTCCTAGGAGAAAATCTAAGTAAAAAATAATAATAAGCAATTATTTGTCAACCTGTTTTCTTTTGAATAAAATAGTAGAAAAGAAACGGCAAGCTTATTATCATGTTATGCTATAATTCATATATGCTATATGTATATATCTTGTTAAGCTATCATTTATATGCCAATAACATTTGTAGAAGTAAAGGTTTATTACTTTTATTATAAATGTATTTTTATTATAAATATAACCAGTATAAACTTATTGGTTAGAAACATTAATAATCCTTTATTTTCACGAAGAAAACCTGTGGATTACAATTTATTATCTACTTGACTTAAAAAACCTTGAATTACAAATTGTTATCAGTGTCTTTGCATTAACGCAGAATCAAGAATGAGGAATGTGCACGTTTTTTTGTTTCTTTTTCTCATTTAAAAGGAAAGTAATAAATGTACTCCTACGACACACATTTTCTCCAAGCAAGAGATGTCAAGCTAACTGGACATCTATAATTCATCCACTAATGAATCATACACCAATTAACCAATTTCTATCAAATGGATATTTTGGAGAATTTATTTACGACGTATTCCTAAATGGCAAGTCATCTTCCAATGAGGAGGATATAACCTTTGTTACCTAAGGATTTACAATTATTTAACGTTACAATCTTATAACTTATGAAAGAAATACTAATATGCTTCAACAAAGCTTTATGGAGATTTCTTATTTGTATGAATCCGTCATACTTACATTGGCTGGGATCCAACTGTTTTTCTTACTGGCGCAGGAGTAAAACGTTTCTGTTCAACTAATAGTTTGCTTCAAACTTCCCAAAATGGATTACAAACAAAATCCTGATTCTTCAATCCAGAGAAAAAAAAAGTTTGCTGCAATAATTTCCATAACGAAATACAAACAAGATGTTCTATCTGGCGCAACGCTTCATGAATTAATTACAGATATACTCCTACTTAAAGAAGATTATGAAAAAGTTCAGTTTAATTCCTGGATCATTAATGTCTGACTTTATTTTGTTTGCATTATTAAGGACACTTTGATTTCATGTCCGTTACTCTGCTGAATCCCGGACATTAATGACGCATTTCTTTTTCTGTGGGAACGAAGGGCTGGACACTTTCTTATCTTTTCTTCAAGAATGTATTGGAGGGGCTGTAACAGGCTTTCATTAACCCTGTGATATACCTGTTTTTGTAAATGTAATTTTTAGTTAACAATGCATAACTTTGCAAATAAACTTTGTTTATAGCATGCTTGTCTCAATAAAAGCTGCTATGTAATGTTAGATTGCAAATTAATATTGCTATTCACTTGATAAATATGCCAACAGTAAGAAATACATTCTTTCAGCAAGACACTTATAACTAACTATAAATGATAGATTTCTTTTAAATCTATCATGTACAGCTTCTATACATAAAGACTGTACCTTGTTATAAGAGCCTGTTCACATAAATTGTGAAAAATATAATCTTTAATATGCTTATTTTGCAATATATGTATGATTATATTCAAATATATGTTTAAATGATGTACAATATGTACAATGTATAACTGAATACTTTTATATGTTTAAACAAAAGTCTTTTACAATATAAAAGGTTTTTATTATCTGTCTGCAAACATACTAACCAGCTAACTAGTCTTAACATAAGATGTTATATGATTTAAAATGGAGGTTGATTCAACCTTGAATTTATAGCTCTAAAATGGATGCTCCTTGCAATTTAAAGTGTGTATGTCTAAACTCTTGTATAACAGATTATCAAGGCCACATAGTTGAAGATAGAAAAAGCTAGACAAGTTTTGTTGATGTTAAAATGATGCTAAAAATACATATAAAAAGAAAACAATAAATGATGACGTCATCCAAATAAAAAACTATAAAAACACCTTGTTGTAAACATGAGGCAGGTGACTCTGACAGGATATTATAGAGCATCTCTAAGGATAAGATTTGGTTGCAAAGAAGTCATTTCGAGTGGTATGTAACAATTGTTATTGAAAGCAAGTTTAAACTAAAAATCTTTTAACTCTGTGTGTATATTGGATTTAAATTAATTTAATTTTATATTACTTCTGTAAGCTGATTTTTCTGTATAATAAAATTTATTTTTAAACAATGTTATCTTCTCAAGTACCATTTCTTTATTGTACTCAAAACTTTATTTGTAAGAAATGAGACCTGTTTCACTGATATAACATTTAAAGTTCAGTGCTTGGAATTTATATTTCAATATAACTGTGCTTTAAGACCTTACAAGTGAATTAGATGTGAACCACTACAAGCGCTTACAGGACAGAGGATACAGTAAAATGAATATTAAAAGAGCTAAAAACAGGGCAATCCAAACTAAACGATTGGAGTTACTCTGTAAAAAGATCAAAAGGAAAGATGAACAAACTAGATTGATCCTGACCTATAATCCACAAGTACAATTAATAAATGACATACTAAACAAGCACTGGCATATTCTTACTTTAGACCAAGATCTTTAGTCTATCGTAGGAGACACGATACAAATAGGATACAGGAGAACTCAGAATATAAAGGACATGGTTTCCCGCAGCCACTACCAAGTGGGGAAAACAAGGACTGCCATACGGGCAGGATGTTTTCCTTGCGGCACTTGCTCATCCTGCAAATATATCCGCAAAAGAGATATAATTCAAGATCGGTTTGGACGTACACACAAAATGAAGAATTACATCAGCTGCACATCTGAGAATATAATATATGTATTATCCTGCAACTGTTGCAAGATCTATGTTGGGATGACCAGCCAACAACTCAGAGTCAGACTACAGGAGCATGTAAGAAACATCAAAAATGCCGCAAAAGATCTGGACGATGGAAAAACCATAACCTCAGTGGCATCTCACTTCTTAACATGTCACCGTGCAAACCCGAGAGAGTTGAAATGCCAAGGAGTAGAAAAAATATCCTTAGGCATTAGAGGGGGGAATATGGAACAAGCACTATTAAGAGCAGAGTGCAGGTGGATATATCTATTAGATAGTGTACACCCAAAAGGATTAAATGAGCAAAACAATTATTATTGTTTTTTGTAATATTAATAAATCCAGAAGTGTAACTCCTGATAGAGAAGATCGAGGGACATATATACTCAAATATATTGAATTAGAACACCACAAAATGTGGGTTAGAAAAACAATAAAGTCCCCGACGGGAGAATTTAGATGAAACCTAAAAAATCTAAAGGGCAGGAGTCACTTAAGAAAGGAAAAACTAAAGAAATGCAAAGAAATGTAATATTCTTCTTGTTTATAAAACAACTGGTTATTAACATAAAAAAAACACAAAAAACAATAGAACCTGGGGATATTTGGAGAATAAACGGTATTATCATAAAACAGTTCGTATATATTCGCCTCAGTATACAAGAAATGTATATTACATATAACCAACACATAGCTGAATAATACACCACTCTCTCTCACTCCTTAGTTATTCATATGTTGCATTTTAGTTAAGTCACACATACTTTCTTGTGCACTAGTATATATTTTTTTAAAGAAATCTAATAGGGCAATACATCTTCTTTGGCCCAAATTTGAGAATAGCATTCTTGCTTTTAATCACGTACACCATTGTTAAGCTATGATCCTATATGGACCAGTTAAACAGCACATCACTATCACATTTAATCCTGAATTGAATAGGGATAAATAATATATTATTTAAGAATGTTTTCTTCCCCCCTTTCACTTCCTATGTATAAATAGGGGTTAAATATACTTATATTAATGAAATGTTTTTTAGATTCAGACCCCCCCTTTTTGTCAGCACTACTTAACACATGTCACTTTAGGATTTGATTATTGTTTCACTCGCACTTGTTTGTGATATTTTTTTAACACTGTTATTCTATAAAGGTCATCTATCTTGGCACATGTTACGGCACTTCTCTTCTTATCAGTGCAACAATTACTTTTCAAAAAATTACAAGGATGTTTCTCCTTTATTCAGGCTTACAATACAGCGAGGCTCCTTTAATGATAACACTTCTTTATTATGCCCAAACTTGCAACATTTTTGGCTCTCGATTAACTATCCACATGACGCTTATATAACCGGTGACTCAGTGACCTCCCTCTTTTCTACCTCCTTTGTTTTCCATTAGCGTCCCTATATTTATGTAGGAAGATTCGCTTCAGCTCATAGAACATACAGTAAGTGACAGAATACGTCTAACAAACCGATAGATTCCTAACAGACTACGTCACGAATACACACCTCCCCCCAACCAATAGTATTGCAGGGAAGGCAACCAATCAGTACCGACGATTGAGACAAGCCTTGTACAAGTCAGCCAATAAAAAGCCCCAAGAACGGCGGGCGCCCCATCTTTGACAAAGCCTTTTTTGGCGAAACATGTCAGGGAAGCTGGAGAATATTCTCCTTTTTTAACTTATACACCAGTGTGAATTTGTGGTAGAATGCTTTATTAGAATTTAATTTAAAATGGTATGTTTGTATGTGAGTGTTACCCGGAAAAAACTGAGCTGTCCTAATCCGATATTGATTATTACTACTAGTACCTTACTAATTGGAGTCTAATTTTGGATTCAGTATGTGTACTTTTGACTAAAGTATTGTGAATATGATAATGAAAGACAGCACCTATTTTCCTTCTGGGGCACGGGAAAAGGGTTAGCCAGACCCCAATGTATATCCAAAAAAAGTATTTTTCCAGCCACCAGTTAAACTTTAAAAAGACCTTTATTCATTTCTTACAGGGTCCATCATATCAACAACGTTTCAAACCTATGCCAGGTTCTTAATCATGTCTACTGAATAGTATACAGGTGTGTCTTTTATACCTGTCCAATTTTTATCAGATTGCACAACAGTGCCATCTTGTGGTTAAAATTTAAAATTACATGTGACAAACTATTTAAAGGGATTTATTATAAATTCCTATATTTTAGGTTGGTTTCTTCATTGCTTATGTATGTTTATCACATGAAAGTTTAAAACCAAATTTATATACATACAATTAAAACCTATACACATTATAGTATCAGAATCAAATATGCTGCTACAGGTACATGCTATCATAATCAAAAGAATAATGACCATTCAAAATCTTTATTTAAGCCTCCAGGTATCATTGTGTTTAATCTGTTTATCCAAAACATCTCCCTTCTTTTAAGCATCTGGTCCCTGTCACCTCCCCTCCTGGGTCTGTCAACTTGTTCAATGACTTGAAACCTAAGTTGACTGATGTTATGACCCATGGAGAGGAAGTGACAGGAAACAGGAGCCTCCATATTTTTGTTTCTAATGTTAGATTTATGTTCAGTGATTCTTGTTCTTACTTCCCTACTCGTTTCTCCTATATAAATCCTGGCACACGGACATTTGATGAGATAAATAGCATATGTGCTTCTACATGTTAGATGTTTCTTTATAGGGTATTTGGTTCCCTTAATGGGGTGAAAAAAATCTTTCCCTTTTATTATTGAACTACAGTGACTGCAATGAAGGCAGGGATAACATCCTCTATTATCAGATCCCATTGTTGTTTGTAAAGTCTTCCTATTGCTGCCTATATCTGCCCTTACTAATTCATCTCTCAAATTTTTAGTCTTCTTATAAGCTACCATAAGAATATTTTTGAAGTCCTCCACTTGGGGATTACAGTCTCTCAGTATGTGCCAGTGTCTATTTATGATATGTGATATTTTTGTTCCTAGGGAGTTGTATTGGGTGACAAATATCATTCTATTTTCTTTTGTTTTGTTTTTAGTGTTATCAGTTTCCTTATTTTTGAAATGTTCCAACTGTTTTGTAATTAGTTCTTCTGGATACCCTCTTCTTTTGAATTTATCTGCCATTTCATTTAGTCTTATGTCACATCTCCTTTCATCAGTCACTATTCTTTTTACTCTTTTAAATTGACCTTGGAGTATTGCTTCTATTGTTTTTTTTGAATGGAAACTATCATATTGTAATACTTTATTTTTATCTGTGGGTTTCACATACAAGTCAGTTTTCAAGAAGCCTTGTTCTTTATATACAAAAGTGTCTAAAAATGCTACTCCTGTTTCCTCCATGTTAAGTGTGAATTTGAGACCAGCTACGGATGTATTGAGGTGTTGTACAAATTGCAGTAGGCTACCAGTGTCTCCCCACCATATGCCAAATATGTCATCCACAAATCTCCACCATGCTGCACCATATTTTAAAAATAATGGATGTGAATATATGAATTTCTCTTCTATGTGGGACATAAAAATGTTGGCATATGTTGGGGCTACACTGGAGCCCATCGCAGTGCCTTGCTTTTGCAGAAAAAAAGTGTCTTGAAATAAAAAATAATTGTGATATAATATGATGGATAATAGATCTATTAGGAATTGTATTTCATCTTCATTATATTTGTTGTTAGTTTTTAATGTGTTAGTTACTGCTTCAATGCCACTGGTGTGTTTGATTGATGTATATAAGCTAGTGACATCTAATGTATACAATATGCATTTATCTCCAATCTGTCCAATGTCTTTTAATTTAGCAAGAAAATCATTAGTGTCTTTCAAATATGAAGATGTATCTAATAGATAGGGCTGTAATACTTTATCTAAAAATATTGCAATTTTTGAAAAAATAGAATTTACTCCTGCCACTATTGGGCGTCCTGGTGGTTGATATTTATCTTTGTGTATTTTTGGTGAGATATATATAACTGGTCTTACTGGGTTTTTTTCAATGAGGCATTCTTTAAATTCATTTGTGATAATACCATTTTTAATTGCTACATTGGTGATATGTTCTATTTCTTTCCCTATTTGAAATGTGGGATCTCTGATCAAGGCTTCATATACTGTGGTGTCATTGAGTTGCCTCTGTATCTCTTTCACATAATCAATTTTATTTAATAACACCACTGCCCCGCCCTTATCCGCTTCCTTTATTATGATTTCATTGTTATTTTTTAACTTGTTAATGGTATCTTGTTGCTTCCTATCAATGTGCACTAGTTCTCTCTTTTTGTTTCTCTTTAAAAGATTTTTTACTTCTTTTTGGACTAATTTTGCAAATGTAGCTACACTATGTTGTGTTGGTGGGTTGAATTTACTTTTACCTTTAATACCAAATGTTTTAGGATCATTAAACTTGATGTCCTTTTTCTTAGCATCTGTCTTGCTTGCTACTGGTGTCTCTGTCATGCCTTTTAGTGTAGAGAAATGAACCTTGAGTTTCAGTTTCCTAAAAAAATCTCTCTAAGTCTTGTTCTATGATGAATTCATCATGTGTGTTAGGTAGGCAGTATGATAAACCTTTATTCAATATCATATATTCTGTTTCTGATAAGGTGTAATTAGAGATGTTGTGGACTAAGTCATCCTCTATGTTTTCTGTATTACAATGCAATTCAGTATTCTTGCTTACAAAGATATTTGAATTAGTGTGTATCTCATTAGATTGAAAATAGTTAGTTTTATGTGTAGTGTTTGTTGTTGACCTACTTTCCCTTGAACTCAAATTGATGGTGTTTTCTTTATTTAAAGTGCTAGTGTGATTCACTAAAGTGCTATTCGTTTCTAAAGTGCATGTGTTTGTAGCAATATTTCTTTTGAAAGTGTCTTCATAAATCATCGTGGTATCCAATTCTAAAGTGCATGAGTGTTCAACATTTAAAGTGCTTCCTTTTACCATATTAATTCTATCGTTAACTAAAGTGTTATTCAGTTCTAAAGTGCATGTGTTTTCTACTTCATTACTTCCCAAAGTGCTAGAGTTTGCAGTACTCGTTTCATTACTTTCCAAAGTGCTATAGTTTGCAGTACTTATTTCATTATCGACATTCAAGAGGGAATTTTGCATATTGGTGCCCTTGTTACCACTATTAGTTTTTAAAAATGTACAATACTGTGAATCTTTAATTACATTGTTCATTTCGCTATTTTGTCCATCATCTCTCTGGTAAATTGTACCTTTTGAAAGTCTATGCACAGTCTGTTTAAGTACATTTACTTTACCCAGATTTGCTGCTTCATCTTGTGTCCTGTTGGTGCTATGTCCTATTCGTTGATTATCGATGGGTAACGTTAAAAGTCTTAGATTTTCAGATCCCGTTTCTCCACCATTGTTATGCTGTCTTGTAAGTTCTTCCTGCTCTTTCTCTTCATCCTCTTTCTCTAATGTGTTGTATGGCTCCACTCCGCTCAATAGCGGTATTGCCCCCGCTGATATCCTCTCGTTCGTCGGGCTCTCTGGCACTCTGGGTGTGACGTTGAATGATATGCGCCTCTTCCGATGCTTGCGCCCGGCGCGGTGTGATCTACGTCTGAATCCTCGGTTAAAAAACCGGCAGACGATTCTGAACCACTACCGCTGATGTCATCCTGAGCCGGGCGTTTCCTTGACTCTCTCCTCCGATCTCTGATCTCTGCGTTAGGGGGTCTTTGGCTGCTGTTTCTCTGTCGCCATTTGTACACATTACCGGAAGAATAATCCTGCTCATCTCGTATGAATTTTGTTCTCTTGCGGATCTCCAGTTGTTTACGGTACTCTTGTGTTGATTTTTCCACTTCTTTAATTAATTTGTTATATTCATCCAGTGAGATTTTGTGAATTAGCTGTTCTTTCTGTTCATTTATGATCTCTTTATATTTGTTTATTTCTCTTTGAGCATATTCTACAGTCCATGTTATTAAATCGTATGAGCATTTGTTGAGAATACTTTCAAATTTTTCACAATAATCTTTTCTGTCTGAGAATAGTGTTGGACAGGTAGACATCCTCAATCCTCTGGGTATCCTTTGGACTTTATGATATTCACTCAATGTAATGGCATGTAATTCCAAAATCATTCTTCTCTTGTTATTTTTTTCAAAGTTTCTACTTGTTGCTTCCCCAGATGAAATTTGTAAAAAGTCTCTATTACCTGATACTGTAGCATATACCTGTTGAGCTGATTCCTCATCATATGCAAATGTTTTAGGAACCACTTCACTTGTCTTTTCAGCATTTTTTTCAGCCATTTTGTTTGATTGATTCTCTGTAGGTGCAGGTACTTTCTAGGCTCCAAAGTATTGTGAATATGATAATGAAAGACAGCACCTATTTTCCTTCTGGGGCACGGGAAAAGGGTTAGCCAGACCCCAATGTATATCCAAAAAAAGTATTTTTCGAGCCACCTGTTAAACTTTAAAAAGACCTTTATTCATTTCTTACAGGGTCCATCATATCAACAACGTTTCAAACCTATGCCAGGTTCTTAATCATGTCTACTGAATAGTATACAGGTGTGTCTTTTATACCTGTCCAATTTTTATCAGATTGCACAACAGTGCCATCTTGTGGTTAAAATTTAAAATTACATGTGACAAACTATTTAAAGGGATTTATTATAAATTCCTATATTTTAGGTTGGTTTCTTCATTGCTTATGTATGTTTATCACATGAAAGTTTAAAACCAAATTTATATACATACAATTAAAACCTATACACATTATAGTATCAGAATCAAATATGCTGCTACAGGTACATGCTATCATAATCAAAAGAATAATGACCATTCAAAATCTTTATTTAAGCCTCCAGGTATCATTGTGTTTAATCTGTTTATCCAAAACATCTCCCTTCTTTTAAGCATCTGGTCCCTGTCACCTCCCCTCCTGGGTCTGTCAACTTGTTCAATGACTTGAAACCTAAGTTGACTGATGTTATGACCCATGGAGAGGAAGTGACAGGAAACAGGAGCCTCCATATTTTTGTTTCTAATGTTAGATTTATGTTCAGTGATTCTTGTTCTTACTTCCCTACTCGTTTCTCCTATATAAATCCTGGCACACGGACATTTGATGAGATAAATAGCATATGTGCTTCTACATGTTAGATGTTTCTTTATAGGGTATTTGGTTCCCTTAATGGGGTGAAAAAAATCTTTCCCTTTTATTATTGAACTACAGTGACTGCAATGAAGGCAGGGATAACATCCTCTATTATCAGATCCCATTGTTGTTTGTAAAGTCTTCCTATTGATGAAATACAATTCCTAATAGATCTATTATCCGTCATATTATATCACAATTATTTTTTATTTCAAGACACTTTTTTTCTGCAAAAGCAAGGCACTGCGATGGGCTCCAGTGTAGCCCCAACATATGCCAACATTTTTATGTCCCACATAGAAGAGAAATTCATATATTCACATCCATTATTTTTAAAATATGGTGCAGCATGGTGGAGATTTGTGGATGACATATTTGGCATATGGTGGGGAGACACTGGTAGCCTACTGCAATTTGTACAACACCTCAATACATCCGTAGCTGGTCTCAAATTCACACTTAACATGGAGGAAACAGGAGTAGCATTTTTAGACACTTTTGTATATAAAGAACAAGGCTTCTTGAAAACTGACTTGTATGTGAAACCCACAGATAAAAATAAAGTATTACAATATGATAGTTTCCATTAAAAAAAAACAATAGAAGCAATACCCCAAGGTCAATTTAAAAGAGTAAAAAGAATAGTGACTGATGAAAGGAGATGTGACATAAGACTAAATGAAATGGCAGATAAATTCAAAAGAAGAGGGTATCCAGAAGAACTAATTACAAAACAGTTGGAACATTTCAAAAATAAGGAAACTGATAACACTAAAAACAAAACAAAAGAAAATAGAATGATATTTGTCACCCAATACAACTCCCTAGGAACAAAAATATCACATATCATAAATAGACACTGGCACATACTGAGAGACTGTAATCCCCAAGTGGAGGACTTCAAAAATATTCCTATGGTAGCTTATAAGAAGACAAAAAAATTGAGAGATGAATTAGTAAGGGCAGATATAGGCAGCAATAGGAAGACTTTACAAACAACAATGGGATTTGATAATAGAGGATGTTATCCCTGCCTTCATTGCAGTCACTGTAGTTCAATAATAAAAGGGAAATATTTTTTTCACCCCATTAAGGGAACCAAATACCCTATAAAGAAACATCTAACATGTAGAAGCACATATGCTATTTATCTCATCAAATGTCCGTGTGCCAGGATTTATATAGGAGAAACGAGTAGGGAAGTAAGAACAAGAATCACTGAACATAAATCTAACATTAGAAACAAAAATATGGAGGCTCCTGTTTCCTGTCACTTCCTCTCCATGGGTCATAACATCAGTCAACTTAGGTTTCAAGTCATTGAACAAGTTGACAGACCCAGGAGGGGAGGTGACAGGGACCAGATGCTTAAAAGAAGGGAGATGTTTTGGATAAACAGATTAAACACAATGATACCTGGAGGCTTAAATAAAGATTTTGAATGGTCATTATTCTTTTGATTATGATAGCATGTACCTGTAGCAGCATATTTGATTCTGATACTATAATGTGTATAGGTTTTAATTGTATGTATATAAATTTGGTTTTAAACTTTCATGTGATAAACATACATAAGCAATGAAGAAACCAACCTAAAATATAGGAATTTATAATAAATCCCTTTAAATAGTTTGTCACATGTAATTTTAAATTTTAACCTCAAGATGGCACTGTTGTGCAATCTGATAAAAATTGGACAGGTATAAAAGACACACCTGTATACTATTCAGTAGACATGATTAAGAACCTGGCATAGGTTTGAAACGTTGTTGATATGATGGACCCTGTAAGAAATGAATAAAGGTCTTTTTAAAGTTTAACTGGTGGCTGGAAAAATACTTTTTTTGGATATACATTGGGGTCTGGCTAACCCTTTTCCCGTGCCCCAGAAGGAAAATAGGTGCTGTCTTTCATTATCATATTCACAATACTTTGGAGCCTAGAAAGTACCTGCACCTACAGAGAATCAATCAAACAAAATGGCTGAAAAAAATGCTGAAAAGACAAGTGAAGTGGTTCCTAAAACATTTGCATATGATGAGGAATCAGCTCAACAGGTATATGCTACAGTATCAGGTAATAGAGACTTTTTACAAATTTCATCTGGGGAAGCAACAAGTAGAAACTTTGAAAAAAATAACAAGAGAAGAATGATTTTGGAATTACATGCCATTACATTGAGTGAATATCATAAATTCCAAAGGATACCCAGAGGATTGAGGATGTCTACCTGTCCAACACTATTCTCAGGCAGAAAAGATTATTGTGAAAAATTTGAAAGTATTCTCAACAAATGCTCATACGATTTAATAACATGGACTGTAGAATATGCTCAAAGAGAAATAAACAAATATAAAGAGATCATAAATGAACAGAAAGAACAGCTAATTCACAAAATCTCACTGGATGAATATAACAAATTAATTAAAGAAGTGGAAAAATCAACACAAGAGTACCGTAAACAACTGGAGATCCGCAAGAGAACAAAATTCATACGAGATGAGCAGGATTATTCTTCCGGTAATGTGTACAAATGGCGACAGAGAAACAGCAGCCAAAGACCCCCTAACGCAGAGATCAGAGATCGGAGGAGAGAGTCAAGGAAACGCCCGGCTCAGGATGACATCAGCGGTAGTGGTTCAGAATAGTCTGCCGGTTTTTTAACCGAGGATTCAGACGTAGATCACACCGCGCCGGGCGCAAGCATCGGAAGAGGCGCATATCATTCGACGTCACAACCAGAGCGCCAGAGAGCCAGACGAACGAGAGGATATCAGCGGGGGCAATACCGCTATTGAGCGGAGTGGAGCCATACAACACATTAGAGAAAGAGGATGAAGAGAAAGAGCAGGAAGAACTTACAAGACAGCATAACAATGGTGGAGAAACGGGATCTGAAAATCTAAGACTTTTAACGTTACCCATCGATAATCAACGAATAGGACATAGCACCAACAGGACACAAGATGAAGCAGCAAATCTGGGTAAAGTAAATGTACTTAAACAGACTGTGCATAGACTTTCAAAAGGTACAATTTACCAGAGAGATGATGGACAAAATAGCGAAATGAACAATGTAATTAAAGATTCACAGTATTGTACATTTTTAAAAACTAATAGTGGTAACAAGGGCACCAATATGCAAAATTCCCTCTTGAATGTCGATAATGAAATAAGTACTGCAAACTATAGCACTTTGGAAAGTAATGAAACGAGTACTGCAAACTCTAGCACTTTGGGAAGTAATTAAGTAGAAAACACATGCACTTTAGAACTGAATAACACTTTAGTTAACGATAGAATTAATATGGTAAAAGGAAGCACTTTAAATGTTGAACACTCATGCACTTTAGAATTGGATACCACGATGATTTATGAAGACACTTTCAAAAGAAATATTGCAACAAACACATGCACTTTAGAAACGAATAGCACTTTAGTGAATCATACTAGCACTTTAAATAAAGAAAACACCATCAATTTGAGTTCAAGGGAAAGTAGGTCAACAACAAACACTACACATAAAACTAACTATTTTCAATCTAATGAGATACACACTAATTCAAATATCTTTGTAAGCAAGAATACTGAATTGCATTGTAATACAGAAAACATAGAGGATGACTTAGTCCACAACATCTATAATTACACCTTATCAGAAACAGAATATATGATATTGAATAAAGGTTTATCATACTGCCTACCTAACACACATGATGAATTCATCATAGAACAAGACTTAGAGAGATTTTTTAGGAAACTGAAACTCAAGGTTCATTTCTCTACACTAAAAGGCATGACAGAGACACCAGTAGCAAGCAAGACAGATGCTAAGAAAAAGGACATCAAGTTTAATGATCCTAAAACATTTGGTATTAAAGGTAAAAGTAAATTCAACCCACCAACACAACATAGTGTAGCTACATTTGCAAAATTAGTCCAAAAAGAAGTAAAAAATCTTTTAAAGAGAAACAAAAAGAGAGAACTAGTGCACATTGATAGGAAGCAACAAGATACCATTAACAAGTTAAAAAATAACAATGAAATCATAATAAAGGAAGCGGATAAGGGCGGGGCAGTGGTGTTATTAAATAAAATTGATTATGTGAAAAAGATACAGAGGCAACTCAATGACACCACAGTATATGAAGCCTTGATCAGAGATCCCACAATTCAAATAGGGAAAGAAATAGAACATATCACCAATGTAGCAATTAAAAATGGTATTATCACAAATGAATTTAAAGAATGCCTCATTGAAAAAAACCCAGTAAGACCAGTTATATATATCTCACCAAAAATACACAAAGATAAATATCAACCACCAGGACGCCCAATAGTGGCAGGAGTAAATTCTATTTTTTCAAAAATTGCAATATTTTTAGATAAAGTATTACAGCCCTATCTATTAGATACATCTTCATATTTGAAAGACACTAATGATTTTCTTGCTAAATTAAAAGACATTGGACAGAATGGAGATAAATGCATATTGTATACATTAGATGTCACTAGCTTATATACATCAATCAAACACACCAGTGGCATTGAAGCAGTAACTAATACATTAAAAACTAACAACAAATATAATGAAGATGAAATACAATTCCTAATAGATCTATTATCCGTCATATTATATCACAATTATTTTTTATTTCAAGACACTTTTTTTCTGCAAAAGCAAGGCACTGCGATGGGCTCCAGTGTAGCCCCAACATATGCCAACATTTTTATGTCCCACATAGAAGAGAAATTCATATATTCACATCCATTATTTTTAAAATATGGTGCAGCATGGTGGAGATTTGTGGATGACATATTTGGCATATGGTGGGGAGACACTGGTAGCCTACTGCAATTTGTACAACACCTCAATACATCCGTAGCTGGTCTCAAATTCACACTTAACATGGAGGAAACAGGAGTAGCATTTTTAGACACTTTTGTATATAAAGAACAAGGCTTCTTGAAAACTGACTTGTATGTGAAACCCACAAATAAAAATAAAGTATTACAATATGATAGTTTCCATTAAAAAAAAACAATAGAAGCAATACCCCAAGGTCAATTTAAAAGAGTAAAAAGAATAGTGACTGATGAAAGGAGATGTGACATAAGACTAAATGAAATGGCAGATAAATTCAAAAGAAGAGGGTATCCAGAAGAACTAATTACAAAACAGTTGGAACATTTCAAAAATAAGGAAACTGATAACACTAAAAACAAAACAAAAGAAAATAGAATGATATTTGTCACCCAATACAACTCCCTAGGAACAAAAATATCACATATAAATAGACACTGACACATACTGAGAGACTGTAATCCCCAAGTGGAGGACTTCAAAAATATTCCTATGGTAGCTTATAAGAAGACTAAAAATTTGAGAGATGAATTAGTAAGGGCAGATATAGGCAGCAATAGGAAGACTTTACAAACAACAATGGGATCTGATAATAGAGGATGTTATCCCTGCCTTCATTGCAGTCACTGTAGTTCAATAATAAAAGGGAAAGATTTTTTTCACCCCATTAAGGGAACCAAATACCGTATAAAGAAACATCTAACATGTAGAAGCACATATGCTATTTATCTCATCAAATGTCCGTGTGCCAGGATTTATATAGGAGAAACGAGTAGGGAAGTAAGAACAAGAATCACTGAACATAAATCTAACATTAGAAACAAAAATATGGAGGCTCCTGTTTCCTGTCACTTCCTCTCCATGGGTCATAACATCAGTCAACTTAGGTTTCAAGTCATTGAACAAGTTGACAGACCCAGGAGGGGAGGTGACAGGGACCAGATGCTTAAAAGAAGGGAGATGTTTTGGATAAACAGATTAAACACAATGATACCTGGAGGCTTAAATAAAGATTTTGAATGGTCATTATTCTTTTGATTATGATAGCATGTACCTGTAGCAGCATATTTGATTCTGATACTATAATGTGTATAGGTTTTAATTGTATGTATATAAATTTGGTTTTAAACTTTCGTGTGATAAACATACATAAGCAATGAAGAAACCAACCTAAAATATAGGAATTTATAATAAATCCCTTTAAATAGTTTGTCACATGTAATTTTAAATTTTAACCACAAGATGGCACTGTTGTGCAATCTGATAAAAATTGGACAGGTATAAAAGACACACCTGTATACTATTCAGTAGACATGATTAAGAACCTGGCATAGGTTTGAAACGTTGTTGATATGATGGACCCTGTAAGAAATGAATAAAGGTCTTTTTAAAGTTTAACTGGTGGCTTGAAAAATACTTACTTTTGACTAAAGCCTTGAGCAAGTTTGGCTCCGTTTTCTCTAGGTTTTAATTATATAGAGACCCTGTTAATTTACAAAACCGGTAATCTTAAAATATACTAACTTTAATACCAGAGTGTTTCATATTAGCTTTATAATAATCCTACCACATTCATATTTGGAATGAATACCCTGGAGCAGTATTTAACCATAATACAGGGGATACTTCCACAGTGCACCAAACACACTGACTAGATACGGGTACTAATGTTTATAACAATTATTTAACTTTCCTATATCCAAGCAGATTGCACACAGTATATTTGGCAGTATTGATTTAAGGTACCGGCGGTATCACAACGGGGGTCATATAAAGGCAAAATATTTTCAACAATATCCTGACAGTGTAGTTGCTGCCTCATAACTGCCACCCACCTGAACAGGTGGTAACTAGTTGTTTATTCAGATCCAAAGCATCATTAAGTTAAGCACAAACAGCATGCAATGCTATAACAAAACCACTACTAAAATAGAACTGGGATTATATACTGAGTGACATTTTCCAGTTTATAATATTATCAGGAATATAACAAACATACTAATCGGACCAATCTTGGACTAATATAGAGCATTGCAAGATTTCTATCTTGAAAAACAATATTAGATCATTTCTTAACTTGTTATGTTACCTGAAGTAAAGCAATCTATATTATATTGGATTTAGAGTCAGTCTGTAATACAGAGTTAAATATTTAGCACCCAGCACAAAACATATATATGAGTACCACAACTATATTACTGAGTGCACACTTACCATTTTAGGTTTAATTTGTGCAAATAATGTTTATCCTGATGTATTAACACAAGATCTCAGTAATTTTCAGTGTGTATTTATCTTGGTGTGATTAAACAATTGTAGGATATTTCAGAGCACCATATTTATGTTTAAGACTCTGACACTATAATACCCAATAGGGACATTTCAATTGGGTTCTCTATATACCAGTATTATCACTCACCCTCTCTTTATAAGAGGATCACACTCGAATAGAGGATTCTTGCATTTTGAAAGTGATATAGTCCCTAAAATAATCTCATATATCATAGATTTATATACACATAAAATTATATATACTTAACCCCATCTAAGAGTGTACACAACTTGGAGAGCATACCTTGTACCGGCCTGACAATTCTCCCTAGGAGTTGCATTCTCCTATCTTCACACTGGTTGGAATATTAAAAATACCCCCCTTTTTTATTATTTGATAAACCAATAAAAGTTAAGTTTTAATTCGCCTATCTTGGGCCTATTTACCTTTGGTATCCATGGCCATTTACCTTCAATTTGCTGTTGAGTGCTAATCATGTACATTCTTTCAATTGTTTTTTGCAATTGACAATTCTAGTTTGCCTCTTTCAATGTACAGCACCTAAGTCCCCGTACACATTTTTTGATATTTCTCACACCCAATGAGAATAGGATAAATAGTGGGACACAGCAACCGTAGTGCCGTTGTCTTTTTTCTTTTATTTTTTTCACAGTTGTGAGATGGTCTCCACAAAGGATTGCTTTCTGCTCCAGATGTTCTTACCCAAATGCTAATTTTACTCATTGCTTCTGGCAATGTCCAAAAGTTAACAAGTTTTGGAAAAAAGTGAACTTCTGGATAAATAGATTCCTGGACAGGAAGATAACACTTAATATTATAGATATTATATTTTTATATAATGAACCTACTGATAATACAAACACAGATCTGATAAATACATCTATTTTAGTTGGTAGGAATATTATTTTACGTTCCTGGAAAGCGAAAACAGCTCCTAGTATGAAAGAATTTACAAGGAAAATATTTTACCAAATTAATATAGAACAACATGACCCAAATATAGTAGGGGAGAGGAGAGTTAAGAGGTTTTTTTGCTAAATGGATAAGGATAATATTGGCATACTCAGAAGGAATCCAAAGACAAATAGTTGTATCCTTTTTTTTACGAGGTCATTTTCCTCAACATTGGTTGGTATAAGGGTTGGGAGTTGGGAGAGAGATAATGTGACCTTTTTTCCTTTTTTTTCAGGACCTTTTATCAGTCCAGTTCAGGACCTTTTATCAGACCAGTTCAAGAGGGGAATATGAAGCATATACATGAACCAGTTTAAAAGAATATAGTATATGGAAAGATATCTTGCTGTAATTAAATAAAATATATATGTTTGTTGTATATTCTGTTTAATATGCTGTGGCAACGACCTCAGAGATGAAGGTTTTCGTCTATTTTCATTTTCGCTTGACGGAAGCTTTTTTCTGTGAATCAATTATTTGGAAAAAGTAATTAAAAAGACATAGATACAAATAAAAACCCATCAGTGTGTAGTTTAAAAAGAAAATATATGTATCTGAGCTCAACTGAAATGGAATTTGGTGCATTTTTTCATGTTATGTATATCGTTAATGCACCGTGCGTGGCAGCAATTCCAATTAATTTTCTTCTTTTTTTTTGTTCCCGTATACTGTACACACTGCTGGTCTTTAATAAAGAGTTAAAAAAAAAGAATAGTTACTAAATAGTTATTAACTAGTTACTAACTACCTAGCTAAAATAAATACAAATTTACCTGTAAAATAAAACCTAACCTGTCAGGGCAATGGGGAGCTTAGGTTTTTTAGTTAGGATTTTATTTGGGGGGTTGGTTGTGTGGGTGGTGGGTTTTACTGTTGGGGTTGTGTTTGTATTTTTTTTTACAGGTAAAAGAGCTGATTTCTTTGGGGCAATGCCCCACAAAATTGGTAGTTTAGGCTAGGGTTTTTTTTAATTTTGAGGGGGCTTTTTTATTTTGATAGGGTTATTAGATTAGGTGTTTAGTTTAAAAATCTGATAATTTCTTTTTTTTTATTTTGTGTAATTTAGTGGGGGTTTTTTGTAATTTAGTTAATTGTATTTAATGTATGTTATTTATTTAATTGTATTGTAAGGTTGGTGTTAGTGTAAGACAAGTTAGGTTTTATTTTACAGTTAAATTTGTATTTAATCACTATTTAGTAACTATTCTACCTAGTTAAAAAAAATACAAACTTAGCTGTGAAATAAAAATAAAACCTAAGCTAGATACAACGTAACTATTATTTATATTGTAGCTAGCTTAGGGTTTATGTTACAGGTAAGTATTTAGCTTTAAATAGGATTTATTTAGTTATTAAAAGTAGGTTTTATTTAAATTTATTTTAATTACACTAAATTTTGTGGGTGTTAGGCTTAGGGTTAGACTTAGGGTTAAATTTAGGGGTTAATAAATTTAGTATATTGGCGGCGACATTGTTAGGGTGTTAGGTGTAAACATACATTTTATTTCCCCATAGGAATAAATGGGTCTGCGTTACGGAGCTTTACACTGCTTTTTTGCAGGTGTTAGGCTTTTCTTCAACTGGCTCTCCCCATTGATGTCTATGGGGAAATTGTGCATGCGCACGTAAAACCAGCTTACCGCAGCTTTCAGCAGCGCTGGTAATGGAGTGCGGTATGGAGCTCAATTTTGCTCTACGCTCACTTTTTGCCTGCTAACGCCGGGTTAACTTGCAAGTTATTAGCGAGCAGCTCTTACAGCAAAATGCGTAATCTAGCCGATTGTTAATAATATGTCTTTCATAATTTAGAAAAGCAATTAAATTAGATTTTTAAGGAAAGGTCATAGCAGGATGCCCAACATCAGTCAGTAGTGTTGTAGGATTTCTGGACACTTCAACAGTAGTGCAAAGGCTAGCTAGCTGAGGAAGAATGAAAAAAGAGGGCAGGCCTGGATCTTAAACAAAAAAAAAATGTTATAGAAGAGAAAACTAATCTTCAATGTAAACAAAAAGGGCTTTTTCTCCAGCAAGCCCATAACGCAATTTCCTATCAAAGAAAAACCTGAAAACATGGGATTATGTTCAGCTTTATTCTAACTCAGCATTAGAAAACCTGATATTGTTTAGTAGATTGTGATGAGGCCTTAAATATGTATCTTCAAGTTTTATATATATATATATATATATATATATATATATATATATGAATGATGAAATTTATATAAAAAAACTATTAAATTCTATCAGTTGCTACATCCCATTGTCACTTACTTTAAAGATCATTAAACACATTTTCCTTTTCAGTAAAAGAATTGTGTTTGAGAAGCCACTAAGAACATTCTGTATCCTAGGTTTTTAAACTGGCAAAATGCCTAAACCTGCTATTTGATTTACAGCATTTTGAAAATCAAGGATACAGAAGTTGCTTTTTGGCCATTCTAGGGAGTGTGGAACAGTTTTACATAACTAGAAAACATATATGTAATTAGTATTTTGATAAATAATATTTCTGATTATTCTTCTGTAGATTTTGTTAAAGACAATGAAATAAATAATTACTTAACTTTCTTTACTTTCACCTAAATTACAAGTTTTGCGGTAGGGCTATACTGCTGAAAATTTGCCCATTGCGCGGAATATGCAAGGCTTCCATCTTACAAGTCACGGCGGTACAGCTATACCGCTAGCATTTTAGCCTTTATGCAACTCTCCATTCCGCACTCATAAAATTATTTTTGAGTGCAGTATTTTCATTGCGCCCATATTACAGGTTGTGCAGTCCGGCTATAATGCTAGAGTTATAGTCTATGCCGCAGTGATCCATTCCACTATCTGAGACCAGTAGTTATGGATTTTGCGAAACAAAAAAGGTTTATTTTATTAGTTGAAATGTGGGAGGCCTGTGGTTTAGGGGTTAATAGGTTTATTATAGTAGTAGCGATGTGGAGGACGGCAGTTTCAGGGTTAACTTTATTTAGGTGTTAGTGATGGTAGGTGGTTTGGGGGTTAATAGTTTATTATAGTAGTAACAATGTGAGGGACGGGCAGTTTAGGGGTTAATAGGTTAATTTAGGTGTTAGTGATGCGGGGTGCGGTGGTTTAGGGGTTAATAGTTTTATTATAGTAGTAGCGATGTGGGGGACGGCAGTTTAGGGGTTAATATTTTTATTTAGGTATTAGCAATGCAGGGCGGTGGTTTAAGTGTTAATAGTTTTATTAAAGTAGTAGCGATGTGGGGGTGGCAGTTTAGGTGTTAATAGGTTTATTTTGGTGTTAGCTGTGTGGGGGTGGCAGTTTAGGGGTTATTCACTTTATTTAGTGTTGTTGATGTCGGGGGGTGGCGGATAAGGGGCATTTAGAATAGGGGTTTATTTTAGGTTTTTACATAACTTTCTTTTTCCCATAGACATCAATGGCGATTGCGTTATGCGATCGCCTTTGTCTCCGTTAATGTCTATGGGGAAAACCTGCAACAGCACGTCAATTCAGGCCTTGGGTTTTGTGTGGTATGGAGCTTATCGCACCATACCGCACAACAAAAGAAGGTTATTCAGTAACTTGTAATAGCAGCGATATGGAGAGTGCAATACCGCTATTTTTTTGCGTTATTTACTCAAACTGGTTTAGCGCACAACTTGTAATTTTGCCTTTTGGAAACACCATAATATTGACAATAATAATAACACAGAAAAGCAATGAGAAAAATAATATACAGAAAACAAAATGACCAATGAATGTATGAGTTAAAATATCCAGAAGTAAATCAGAGTACCCATAGACACTGAATACTTATAACAGTCCCCTATAAACCCTTCATTCCTTTTTTGATAAGGTATAACATTCTTCAAATAAACAGGATCTAATGTTCAGAAGAACTGCAAAACAATAGCAAAAGAAACATTTATCAATATGTAGTACAGGAGACCTCCAAAATAGATGTTACTGGATTGTCACAGGTAGAGAGGTCTTCCTGCTGTCTCTCTTGCACCTCTCCCCATCAGGACAAATATCCTGCCCCAGTTCTATCCATGGCATGCCTTAACTCTGCTTAACCCTGGCCATACACTACCATGTCACTCACTCATGGGTACATGCTTCCAGTCAAAGATCCACCCACCCAATGCCAGTGGGCCACTTCCCACAAGACTTTTTGTCTCTTTGTCTCAGGAATCTCATGAAAATGTTAGGAGGTATGGTACGGAACAATAGCCAAGCCCAGGACCAATAGGAATTAGGATTTAATGACAATGCAAACTTGAAAGATGATAGCGATCTAAAAATTGAGGCTACAAGGAATAGAGATCAAAACAAGAACAGAGACTCATACTTTGCCAGTTTAAAGTAAATATTTTTATCCAAAAACGAGGATAGTTAATACGTTTAAAAAATAATAAACTAAAAAAAGAGTCAAAAGACTAATCTGTTGATTTCATAATATCCTCAAGGCGAAAAGATTTACAGAAGGTTTTAAAAGCAGCTCAGTCTCTATTAGAGGGAGTGGTCAAATAAAGGTATATACCAGCCTCCAAATGTATCCATCCTCTAGCTCATCTAGCAATAGTGATAGGGAGAAACAGAGAAACAAAAGAAACAAAAGAGTAGAAGAATTTATTTTTAGTGTCTTAAATAATACCTTTCCAACTATCAAAGTTTATAGTAAAAGAAGGGTAGATAATAGAGACAGAGGAGGTTTTCATTATGAGAGAAATAAGATAAAGAAACATCCACAGGAAAGAACATATTTATATTATAGTACAGATTGTTCACATCTGAACTAATATCAAGTTGGTCGAGAGATAAGTTAGAAGAAAATGCACTAGTTAAGGGATATTTTTTTAAAAAAATGGCTTAAGTATTAATCAAATTTTAAAATGAAATCCAATGTGAATAAACTGATAAACTTTACCTAACTAAGAGGTGACATAAGTGATTGATAATATGGTATACATGAGTTAAAATGGACTAAATGCCCTTTCCATGCAGCAGCCATGCCATCTGCTCAATGCTGAAACAGCATTTTTAGTTTCTGGGGCTTATAAAACTTGTAACAGGAGTGCAAATCCTTCATAAAGGCTCTCAAGAGACCTGGATCTACATTCAAAATTTCTCGAAGAATTAAGTTTTGGTAAATGTAATAGTGCTCTAAAAAAAGATCTGCAAATAGTGGAAAAAGTATTGGAGACCTGAAAGACAACTGAAGAAATCCCAGATGACAATAGTAGGATGGTCAAAGAGGAGTGATAGAAAAAAAGGATGACAAAAAGATTTCTGCAAATTACTAAAATTGTCCTTGGACCTGAAAAATGGTGAAAATTCATAAGATGTAAACTCTGAAGGAAGGTATTTATGGTTGATGCTTCTGGGTCTAGATCCTTTATTATTTGAAGATAAAAGGGAATACCTGTAATAAATGTGAATGTCTGTAATTATTAATTCAGCGATGCCAGGAGATGCAGGCTTGATGCAAGTAATGGAAGACTTATTGAAAGGTTGGGAGACATCAGTTTGTGCTGAAAATATAAAAGACATAATTTTGCAGTGGACAGGTTTGCTGATGAGAAGAAATTAGACCTTTGTTACTACTTTGAGGTAAAAAAACAACAACAATATTTTGAGCTGCTCCAGATCTCAAGCTAATCTTTTTAATATCTGAGGTATTCTGCATCTTTTGCAGATATCCAGTCATCAAATATTGTTGTACTGTTTAAACTCTGTGTCTGTGAGCTATGATTTTTCAGAGCTTTAATCTGAGGACTACTTTTCTCAATACATCCTCTGGCAGAGTTCTTCTGTTGCATCACAGTACCAAGGTGTACCGCATGTTTGTAGAACTACACTAATAGAGCAGACTATGGCCTCTATTTATCAAGCTGTCAACCGCAAATATGCTGGAATTCTGCAGCGTATTTGTGGCAAGCTTGATTCTCCTTAGTTATCAAACCCTACAGAATGGCAAAAGTAGAATTTAGTGACGTAACATACGATCCGCCGGACTCAGTCCGACACAGATCGATGCTTATGTCACTACAGATGTTCTGAAATCAAGTTCGGCACAATCTGACTACTTTTGGAAGTTATCAAATTTCTACCAGGTACGCTCGGCACTATTCCGGACAAGCGTACCTGATTTTCAATCCACCGCCATGGAGGCAGTGGATGCCATAAGAATCAATGGGAGTCGGAAAGCAGCGAAAGCTCATGTTTGCTGCTGCCCGATATCCCATTGATTTCTATGGGAACGTGTACACCTAATACCCTAATATGTACCCCGATTCTAAACACCCCTAATCTGCCCCCCCTACACCGCCGCCACCTACATTATACTTATTAACCCCTAATCTGCCCCACTACTTCGCCGCCACCTAAATAAAATTTATTAACCCCTAAACCGCTGCTCCCAGACCCCGACACCTCCTACATTCTATTTATTAACCCCTAATCTGCCGCCCCTACACCGCTGCCACCTACATTATATTTATTAACCCCTAATCTGCCGCCCCAACATCACCGCCACTATATTAAATTGATTAACCCCTAAACCTAAGTCTAACCCTAACCCTAACACCCCCTAACTTAAATATAATTTAAATTAATCTAAATAAATATTCCTAGCATTAAATAAATGATTCATATTTAAAACTAAATACTTCCAATCAGCCAATAGGATTGAGCTTGCATTCTATTGACATCAGCGAATAGGATTTTTCCTACCTTAATTCCGATTGGCTAATAGAATTCTATCAGCCAATCGGAATTCAAGGGATGCCATCTTGGATGACGTCATTTAAAGGAATATACATTCGTCGGGTAGTCGTCGGCCTGGAAGGATGCTCCGCATTGGATGTCTTGAAGATGGACCCGCTCCGCTCCGGATGGATGAAGATAGAAGATGCCGCCTGGATGAAGACTTCTGCCCGTCTGGAGGACCTCTTCTGCCCAGATAGGATGAAGACTTCGGACCATTTGGAGGACCACTTCTGCCCAGTTGGGTAAAGATGACTCAAGGTAGGGTGATCTTCAAGGGGTTAGTGTTATGTTTTATTAAGGGGGGATTGGTGGGTTTTAGAGTAGGGTTGGGTGTGTGGGTGGTGGGTTTTAATGTTGGCGGGGTATTGTATTTTTTTTACAGGTAAAAGAGCTGATTACTTTGGGGCAATGCCAAACAGCCCTTTTAAGGACTATTTGTAATTTAGTATAGGTTAGGGATTTTTATTATTTTGGGGGGCTTTTTTATTTTATTAGGGGGATTAGATTAGGTGTAATGCGTTTAAATTTTTTTTAATTATTTTATTATTTTCTGTAATTTAGTGGGTTTTTTTGTACTTTAGATAATTTTTCTTAATTGTATTTAATTGTATTTAGTTTAGTAAATTTATTTAATTATAGTGTAGTGTTAGATGTAATTGTAACTTAGATTAGGTTTTATTTTACAGGTATATTTGTCTTTATTTTAACTAGGAAGTTATTAAATAGTTAATAACTATTTAATAACTATTGTACCTAGTTAAAATAAATACAAACTTACCTGTAAAATAAATATAAACCCTAAGATAGCTAGAATGTAACTATTAGTTATATTGTAGCTATCTTAGGGTTTATTTTATAGGTAAGTATTTAGTTTTAAATAGGAATAATTTATTTAATGATAGTAATATTTATTTAGATTCATTTAAATTATATTTAAGTTAGGGGGTGTTAGGGTTAGGGGTAGACGTAGGTTTAGGGGTTAATCAATTTAATATAGTGGAGGTGACGTTGGGGGCGGCAGATTAGGGGTTAATAAATGTAGGTAGGTGGCGGTGGTGTACGGGGGCAGATTAGGGGTTAATAAATATAATGTAGGTGGTGGTGGACTCCGGGAGCGGTGGTATAGGGGTTAATATATTTATTAGAGTTGCGGCCAGGTCCGGGAGTGGCGGTATAGGGGTTAATATATTTATTAGAGTGGCGGTGGGTCCGGGAGTGGCGGTTTAGCGGGTAAACAGTAAAGTATAGTGTGGGTGTTTAGTGACAGGGTAGCAAGATAGCTGTAAAAAAGCCGAAGAGCAGCGAGATCGATGACTGTTAGTTAACAACAGTCCGCTGCTCATCACTCCGTACTTGGTGGCTTTTTGACAGCTTTTTTAATAATTTTGGAGAACGTATTCAGGTCCGCAGCAGCGATGTTAGGCGATCTTAGGCGAGCGTATTGGTGACGTCGAATGCAGGTAAGTTGACGGCTTGATACCTGCTGTATAGTTTTCTTTGCAAGGGGTCCAAAAGGGGTCCTATTTTATTTTTTTTGGAGGAAGATATATATATATATATATATATATATATATATATATTGTGAAATTATGTTCTTTTTGTGACACTGAATTAATATTGCAAGGATCTTTTTAATTTTCAGTTATTGAATTGCAACATATCATTTTGGATTTAATCCTTAATAAATAAAAATAAAATATAAAGATTTCCTGTGTGATGTTGCATGCCTAGGATTCATCTCTGTGTTACTAGTTTTGTAGCTTCCCACCCTAAGCCCTTCAATGGTGCTAACTCAGGCATTATTCTGGAGGCTTGCAACCTACATCTACTTGCTCTCTAGCTCCACCTTCCTGTCAGCTGTAGGTAGTTTGCAGATTATTTCCTCCAAAACATACAACATCAAAAACTGCACCCGGCTCCAGACAATCACAAGGTAAGTTAATCCATAAAAGCAAATCCAAAGGTGAATACACTCAACAAAAGGGGATCAGGTCAAACATGTTTCGTATATTTCATATATTACATACTGCAATTTTTCAATGACTCTTAATTGGCAACTTACTAAATGACATTATAGAGCCAAAATAGATCCTCCCATACAAAAAAGTACTCCAATCAAATGTTACACCAAATTAAAGTATACAAAATATTACATTTTGACCTACTCTTACACATTGACTGGTAACGTATAATTGTTAAAGGGGAATCACTATTTATATACTATAATCAACTATTTAGTTGAACTGTGGTAGAATTAAGCAACTGTTAAAAACATTTTAATAGAACAATAAATCCTTACACTAACAATTTAACCTCCCATTCTGAATTCAGACCCTTTGGCATTCTTGTGTCCAACTGATATATACAAAAAACTTTGTTGACTTGGAATTTCTTCTCTATTACAACCTCTGGGGTGTCTTTGAACCAATTGGATACCTTGGAATGCCAAAAGTTAACTATCCGAATTATGTTCCCTTTTAAAGTGTAACGATATAGGGGTAGTTGATTTGGGATCATTAATTGCTCTCAAATGCTCTAAAAAGCAATCCATGAAGGGCCGAGAAATTAGACCTACATACTTTTTATAGCAATTGTATTACAGGTCAAATATTGTCTTATATTGTAAAACTTTCCTGTTACCTGAGATGTAAATTCAGAATCAAATATGGCATATAAACAAGATTTATATCAACTGCTACCACATTTGTATAAGTCTGACTTCAATGATAGCCAATACTCTTTCTTACATCTAGGTAGCATGGAAGGTGACAACATATTACCTAGAGTTTCCGTATTTCTAGATACAAAGTTACAACCCTCATTGATTATATCACTGAGTTTATTATTTGTCACCAAAATTGGCACTACATTCTGTAGATATGCCAGGGGGTACTGTCTTGCTGCTGAAAGACCAGAAGATATAAGTTTTCTGTCCTGAGAGGCCAAATAAAACCGACTTGCATTAGAGTGTCCAGGATACAGACTAGTTGTGGAGAACAAGGATTACAAGTTTTTGAAAAACACATTATAGGCTACTGCTAAGAACAAGAAAACAGCAGGGGGAGTAGATATGAGACAAAAAGACTACTAGACAGCAAAAAGACAGCAAATATACTAAGAGACTAAAGGTACTATAAACATGTTTAGAAGAAGCTCGGCCATTCCTTATGGTTGCTTCAGCATGGCTAAAACTATATTTTATGGCCATAGTTTAAGGTAGATAAAGAATTCAATATTATTCTGTTTTTTCAAATGATTTTAAGTTGCTTTTGAACTTCAACACTTAGCTCTTCAGCAAGGGGTTTTATTCCATGTGGTTTTCTATTGTAGGTTTCTATTTTATGGAACAGGATAATTTCAGTCTGTGCTTTAATACATGAATATTATATGAACATTGTTAAATATATATATATGGAAATCAGGAGACAGCACTCACTGGTCTTGACAATACTGGATTTATTCAGTGACGTTTCGGGGAATAGACCCCTTCATCAGACCAGAGTACATAGAATGAAGCAAACATTTATACTGTTCCATAAGACCCTCCCCCAGTGTGAAATTGCGCCAAAATTGTTGCCATGGCAACCACCAAGTGTCAACAAACCCCATACAAATGAAAAACAAATGAATTAAAAAAACAAAATATACCACAATATACCAAATAAGTGAACATTGCAACCATGTACATATATAGAGCAAGTGGGAATCATAATGCAAACGGTAGATACAATTAAAGATCAAACAGAATATCAATAGAATAAAGTATTCAACATAGATAGATGTTATGGATGTTATGTAATCTGGTCTGATAACGGGGTCTATTCCCCGAAACGTCACTGAATAAATCCAGTATTGTCAAGACCAGTGAGTGCTGTCTCCTGATTTCCATATTCTAAACCATATTCTAGCACCCTGGCATTTGGAACTAAAGTGTTAGTGATAGTGCACCTGCCAATACCTGCTGTATATCTAACCCTCTGGCTGCTCCCACCATTGTTTACTGCATTGGACCCACCACTCAGTTGTTATTTGGAACAGTTGTGTCTTCATTTTACATTCACCACGGTGAAGGACTATTGTGTTCACTTTGCACCAAGTACTGCTACGAGCACCTAAACATCATGGAACCAAGTGGGTTAACACAGGCCACGGCTACTATTCCACCTGAGATTGAGGGTGTTATTACCAAGTAACCAAGCAGAAGATGCAATGACTGTATTTAACCAAATCATGAAACTTAAGAAAAAAGAGGTAGATTTAAAACTACACGGAATATACCTCTCTGAATACCACAGGAAAAGACTAATACCTAGGGGTTTCAGAATTAACAATGTATCCACCATTGGCAGACAGAATCCTGAGTTTTGCAAAAAGTGGTGTGCGGTCCTTAACAAATGTTCCCTGGATTTAATACTACTAGTAGTGGAGGAAATTAGAAATTTGCTACAAAAGACAAAGGATGATATCAGTATCATTGAAGAGGCTAAAAGTCTGATCTTGCAACAAGATAAGTCTGAGAACTGGACTGAGAAAATAGCGACACAATTATGCGAGTATAACAACGCGCTAGTAGCCTTCAAGAATAAGAAATTGGGCTACGTTATGAACGACTATAAAGACAAAAAAGTTTGCCGATAGACCTTAGGACCAGTTGAAAGAACATACTACCAACCCAGGAGACAAAGACGAATCAGGACCTATGGACACCTCCAGTTAAATACGGTGGACACAAGCTCAGGGTCGGACTCAGATGGCACCGTCAACCCACAACAAGAACAACAAAGCAATACAGGCACACAGCCTTTTTTAGGAATTACTACCCGCTCCAGAGGCAGAGGAGAAGGCCGCATGTCAGAAGGGGCGGGGTATGGAGGAAGACCAGCGTACCAGCGCAGGAGGAGGAGGATGTGACAGTGAACCTGAACCAACATACCCTGAGTGAACAAGAAATAAAGGTTCTAAAAAGGGACTATCATTTGTACCTACTACAGCTACGAATAAATTCTCCACATACATTGATACAATGAAATTCCAAAGACAATTGAAATTGGGGGATTACTTCCAAGGGAAAACATTTGAGGACCAGCCCCACTCATTTAAGAAACCAAGTTCATTTGATCCTCCCACTACTAATCCTAGTATAAGGACATACACGAGGATTATACAACAAAAACTGAATGCTTGCTGCCAGATGAAGTATAGAAACAACATGACTACCTCTGACTGGGAGGCCATAAGATCGCTTACAGTTGATGATTCAATTGCCATACACCTGGCGGACAAAGGGGGTGCGATAGTCCTACAAGACTACAAAGACTACAAAATGGAGATTGATAAACAACTGGCAGATACTGCGACTTATATGGCACTGCCCTGCGACCCGACCAATACCTACAAAGCACAGATTGATGCCCTTATTGAACTTGGGGCAGAGATGAATTGGATTGACTCAAGATTACGGGACTGGATGATTACTGACTACCCAATCAGACCAATCCTGTATACACTGCCTAAAATTCATAAACAACTGGACCATCCACCTGGGAGACCGATTGTCTCTGCCAGGGGTTCACTCCTTCAACCTCTGGCCACGTATATAGACTCCATTCTACAACCTATGGTGACTAATATGAGGTCATACCTGAGAGACTCCACTGCATTAATTAAAGACCTAGCTGCACTAACCGAAATACTACCAGGTGATGTTCTGGCTAGTTTGGATGTAGCAAGTCTTTACACTATTATACCTCATGAAATGGGTAAGGATATTGTAAGACGAAGTCTGGAAAAACATCCCTACATTGGACCCCCGGTTGGGTTCATCATTGATTTACTAGCTCTATGCCTGAAGATGAACTATTTCAAATTTGAGAAGAGATTTTACCTCCAGTTGATGGGAACGGCGATGGGCTCCAATATGGCCCAGGCCTTCGCAAATCTCTTTATGGAACACATGGAGGAGAATGTCTTCAAGGTATATGAACATGAACAGGTACTTTTTTATAAAAGGTACATTGATGACATTATCATGGTGTGGAGAGGTACTGCAGAATCATTCCAGGAATGGGTGAGAAACCTGAATACAATGGGTGACCAGGTGAAACTGAAAGAGGTGTCAAGCTACAACGAAGTAGATTTTTTAGATCTAAGAATCTATAAAGAAGACTCTGGCCTGGGTACAACCTTGTTTAAGAAAGAAACTGACCGTAATACACTGCTGCATGCCTCCAGCTTCCACCCTAGATCTCTTATACGAGCTATTCCAAAAGCGCAGCTACTACGGGTTACAAGAAATAACTTTTCTGACATCAGAAGGAACACCCAGTTGAATGAAATGGAGGAAAGGTTCCGGAACAGGGGCTATAATAATGAACTGATTAAGAAAGCTAGAAAGGATATCACAGAGAACAGGACGAGTGTGGACCCCATGACCAGAATGAATTTCATCACTACTTACTCCCCAGACACAAGGACACTGGGTATGACATTGAAAGAGAAATGGGACATAATTGAATCAGATGCATCATTACCATACCATGGGTATGGCCCTCCAATAATTGGTTACAAGAGTTGGAGGAATTTAAAAGACATACTGATGAAAACTGACCCCATTAACAGTTACAGTAAAAAAAAACCCGACCCACTAAAAAAGGATCATTCAAGTGCCCCAGTTGTGTGACGTGCAATTCAATGCTCCAAGGCAGTCAATTCTGACATCCTCACACAAATGAGTTGTTTAAAATTAAACATTACCTTACGTGTAACACACAATATATGATATACATGCTAAACTGCAATTGTGGTTTATTCTACATTGGAAAAATTTCTGATGACATAAAAAAGAGGATGGCGAATCACAGAAGTGCCATACGAGTAGCCATCGATAAGGGGAAAAGTGACCAACCCGTTGCCAGGCACTTTTTGGAGATGGGCCACACGGTATCTGATCTTAGATTCAAGCTGATTGACCACATCCCACCGCTAAACCGCGGGGGGGACCGTGACAAGCTACTACTCCGTAGAGAGGCTGAATGGATTTATAAATTGAACACAGTCCACCCACATGACCTTAACATGAGTATCGACTGGCATTGCTTCTTGTGACATCAGAAGACACAGGTACCACCTTTTTGTTCCCTGTAAACACTGTGTTTACTCTCTGTGGTTAGTCCACAGAAACAATTGTGGTTTACTTATCATTTGACTTATTTTTTGACTTTCTGATGTTCTCCATTGCTTTTGGATATTGTGGACATTGATTATCTGGTTTCATCCTTAAGACCCAAACGTTGGCATTTGACATTGAATTCTATGTCTATGTATATACCTGCTATCTATTGGGTTTGTTTATGTGAATACCTGTTTTAAAATTTTTTTGGTGTGTCATATAATGGAGGTTGCCTTACATTGTGTATTTAGCCATTGGACATTTGGATATGACCGCATACTATATCTTATATATATATTTTGTGTATTTTTTATGCATTTGGAGTATACATAGCAATCCCTTGAGTTGTGTTGTGTGTGCCTTTTTCCACCCTTGTTTTAATACAATAGGTTAATTGTTTATTTTTTAATCAAATTTGGCTTTTTGTAAACTCAAAATTTGCTTTTTTGATATACTATACATGTACTTTTTTATCCACTGTGCATGTACTCTTCTGTACAATATGCCCCCTTGATTAATTCTTCCGTTTACCATCCGGTGCTAATGGATCTACCAACTATTGATTAGCTCAATATTCCTGCATTTGACCGTGTTAGGGACTGTGTCTGTGCTATATATAGCAGATCAGTTATTTTTACTTTCCCCATATGAGTTATTTTTACTTTCCCCATATGAATTTTTACTTTCCCCATATGAATTTTTACACCGTGTAAGGGTGTTCCTTACAATCTCTGGCTATGCGTATTCAGTGATCTCTTTTTCCAGCTGCTCTTGCTGCTGTCTTTAGCTGTTTGTTGCCTGTTGACAACATAGGGGCTTGTCTCCTCTAACCAATTAACTTTCACATAGGGATAGCCTTAGGGGCGTTGCTTAATTGTGATACGCATGTGCAGTACTCCAAGCTTATTGTATCTCCGGTAACACACACAACTCTCTGCAGAGCTATATCCCTCTAAACCCATCAGGTATTTATCTTCTCCTTATCTGTATGCATAGATTGTTTTACTGGTTACTCCATGTTCATGTGCCTTGATAGCCCCTCTTCCTGCCAGCGCTACATTGATACTATTGAGATAAGTCCCAATAAATATACCTTGGACACCCCCTGCTAATATATGCTAATGTATGCCTGCAGTGTGATTTCTACTTATAGTCGTTCCGCTATCTTGTCTACCTGCCTGTATGATGGGGATAGTATGCCCTGTATATGTATATTTTGCTTGCTCAGTATAAGCCTGTAATGAAATGTTTAATCTAAGCATTGCTCATTGGTCCTGTTAACTGCTGCCCATCCATAACATCTATCTATGCTGAATACTTTTTTCTATTGATATTCTGTTTGATCTTTAATTGTATCTACCGTTTGCATTATGATTCCCACTTGCTCTGTATATGTACATGGTTGCAATGATCACTTATTTGGTATATTGTGGTATATTTTGTTTTTTTAATTCATTTTTTTTTCATTTGTATGGGGTTTGTTGACACTTGGTGGTTGCCATGGCAACAATTTTGGCGCAATTTCACACTGGGGGAGGGTCTTATGGAACAGTATAAATGTTTGCTTCATTCTATGTACTGTGGTCTGATGAAGGGGTCTATTCCCCGAAACGTCACTGAATAAATCCAGTATTGTCAAGACCAGTGAGTGCTGTCTCCTGATTTCCATATTCTACACCATATTCTAGCACCCTGGCATTTGGAACTAAAGTGTTAGTGAGAGTGCACCTGTCAATACCTGCTATATATATATATATATATATATATATATATATATACTTACGTAGATCTACATATATATAATTGTTATTTATATAATATTTTATTTATATTTTACTTGTTTTCAAGTATGTCCTGGGCCCACAAAACATGGCATTGATACAATAGGGTACAAAAAAATACAAAAACAATATTAATACATAATATATACAAAATTTTACATAAAAAAGTAGGAAATATATAATCAACCATGACAGGTGCATTCTGTTTTGAAATATGTATAGAGGGATTTCTTAAAGGATTTTAGGCTTGGGAAAGGTTTGAAAGTGTGCGGGAGGTCATTCCATAATTGTGGTACTCTGTAGGAAAAGGACGATCGAGCTGCTTTCTTTTTGTATTAAGGCAAACTAAATAATGTGTGGGTACTGGATCGGAGGTTATAGGAGGTGGGAACAGCCGGGGATAGCATTCTGCTCAGGTAGGGTGGGAGCTCTTAAACACAAGGCTGGAAAGATGAAGGGTGTGTCTGGATTCCATCGACAGTCAGTTTAGTTCTGTTAGCATGTCACAACGGTGGGTCCAGTAGTTACATTGTAGCACAAAGCGGCAGAACAAGTTATATAATGTATTATGTTTATTAAGGTGAGTTTGCGGTGCAGGTGCATATACTACATCCCCATAATCAATGATTGGTATCAGCATTTGCTTTACAATCTTTTCCTTTACTGTAGGACTTAGGCAGGATTTGTTTCTGTACAGGGCACCTAGTTTTTGATAGAGTTTAGATGCAAGTTTTTCTATGTGGAGGCCAAAAGATAGATTGGGGTTTAACAACATACCCAAGTATTTGAAAGAGTGAACTGCAGTCAGTGTGCAATTTGATTTTGTTTTGATGCGTAGATGGGAATTTTGTAGATTGTGTAATTTAGGTCCCGTTACAAAGATCATTGTGAAAGTTTTGTCGGTGTTTAGGAAGAGTTTGTTTTTTGAGATCCACTTTTCTACCTCTGGTCTTGGAACACTGCCTCAATTTACGGCAGATCGGATTTGCGTGCTTAGATTACCGTGTCGTCTGCGTACATGTGTACACTACAGTTGAGGATTTGCAGACATTTGGCAGATCATTTAGAAATAATGTGAATAGTAGGGGGCAGAGAATGGAAGCTTGGGGAACTCCACACGTGACTGGGAGAGGGAGGGAGTCACTGTCAGAAATGGAGACATATTGTGATCAATCCAATACATATGATCGAAACCAGGTTAGCGGACGATCACCAATACCTGAATTTTTGTGTTTGAGCAGTAGTATGTCGTGGTCTACTGTGTCAAAGGCCTTTTGCAAAATCAAGGGAAATATCTCCAGTTAGGTCTCCTTGTTCCATGCCAGTTTGGATGTCGTTATATATAATAGTCCAGTCTACAGACCAACCCACCAGATGCCAGCTGCCTGGCTGCAAGGATGCAATGTAATATTTCCAAAAATGAATGCACTCATAGGACTTGCACAAAACAAAGCCGAAATTTAATGGAACATTTTCGGAGATACATTCTCCTTTATCAGCATGTCAAACCAATGTGAAATACACTCTTAAATAGTGATATAGAAACACATAATCACACATAGTGAATACCTCCTTCTCAAACAGTTTTGCCAAACTGCTTTATTGGAACGCAAACCTGCGTTTCACCATCTTGTGAAACCGAAAGTCCATACGTCACTTCTGGTGGAAAAAAAAATCAACATCTATATAACAAGCTGCATAACCCAAAACATTGAATAAACGACTTGTATATAAAAAAATGCATATTTATAGCATTGTACCTTTGTTATACATAATAAATGATGATAAAATAAGTCATTATTACCCTTAGGTGATAAATCCTCAAAGCACCATTTGTTTGTCCGGTAACTATGGTTACAAAACGAAACCGGTATTGACAGCACTGTTTATACAGCTCACTTGTGATATGTCTGATGTTACCTTCGAGACAGGTCATCACTTTATCACAGCCTCAGACATAGGGATCTCTTTGCATCCCTCTCACTCTTCCTGTGTTAATTGACAGATGCAAGCATGACCATTTGGTATAGACCTAGTCGCAAGTCAGAGCAGCTAATGTGTATGCTGTAACCATGGAGACAATAACATATTTACTATGTCACATCCAATACAAATTCAGGGGTCCTGGTGGTACATCTAATGCTACCCATAATACTAATGTGATCCCATTGTGTATTATTATATGTGCGTGGTGCTAGCATTAAATTCCACAAGTTAACCAAATTCCGAGTGCTTATGATCACCAAGTTATTAAGCAATGCCCAGGTGCTAGATACGCATATTGACTTAATACATTCTAAAGATATATACAATGTAGTAACAGACTATCTGCTTAAAAATTCACTTAAAAACAAAATCAAATGCAGACACCTTGTTGCAATGTGTCCTGCTAGTGCCCTATTAGGCATAGACTAATTTATATACTTATCTCATGAACTGGACTTACGTATTGCTTTTTGGGAACACCATAATGCATAAAGACTACTTGGCCCACATTGTATACTGTAAGTATCTAGAATGCCAGCTGGGGTATAAGTTCCACCTTCAAGATGTACCTCTACTCACACACAGGCTATAAATGTTGTGACAATACCCCCAAAGAATAGATAAATAATCATATGAATGGATTGTGGTGAATAAATACAAATAACCAATTTATATGACAAAGATTCTAAGGATGTTTAAATGTACATATAGTTGAGTGACCGCTCTTTTTACCCCCTTCCTTAGGTTACTTAAATGTGAAACTCACATAAATGCACCCCTTTAGGGTGTCATTGTCGGGTACTTCCGCCACATCCGGCTTATGTATCTCCCTTAACCCTAAGGAGTTCTGGCTCAAGAGACTGCACCCCCGGTGTGTGGTACACATCCCATCATAGAAAGACCCATACCAAGATGCCCAGTGCTAGGTATACCTCAGATTCTTCTGTGTTCAAGAAAGTGTAACATAAAGAGTGACTTCACACCGAATTCTGTTTCTGCAGCAGTGTCTGGAGCTTATTCAGGCTCCAAGCACATACTGGTTATCGGTACTCCAAGGGTGTCACAGCCTTATATGGTAGGCATGTGTCCCCTATTTCCCAATAAGGGCCCACAATGTAAGGATTTGCACTCCAGGTCTGTGTCCTCATCTTGACTTATATCAGTAGTTTAAAGCTTGGTGCCAAATTCAGTCCATCTGTGTATACCATGCCCAGTCTGTAGATCCACTTGGCTTTGCGGATCAAGAGTGCTTTGTTCCTATCGCCCCCCCTGAATTTGTATTGAATGTGACATAGTAAATATGTTATTGTCTCCATGGTTACAGCATACACATTAGCTGCTCTGACTTGCGACTAGCCCTATACCAAATGGTCATGCTTGCATCTATCAATTAACACAGGAAGAGTGAGAGGGATGCAAGGGGATCCCTATGTCTGAGGTGATGATGACCTGTCTCGAGTGTAATATCAGACATATAGCAAGTGAGCTGTGTGATTATGTGTTTCTATATCACTATATAAGAGTGTATTTCACAATTATTTGGAGCTAAGAAAGTGGTAGTAAGTGTGCTAGAAGAAGCTAAAGGTATCTGTTAGTTTTATATTGAGTGAGAAAATATATCTATGAAAAAAAAAAATATAGTGATATGTTCACCTTTATCAAAAATTATAGTGCAAAAGTTATAGTGCAAAAAAAGAGGGGGCCTTAGATGGTCTGTATCAAAAAATGTGATTGAAAACTCCTTATCAGAGATATCTGCAATCCTAATATAGACAAATGGGTGAAATGTGTATTTACCACAAGAATATATAAGAAATCTAAGAAATATTCTAAGTGTGTCTGGGATGATAGTCTCTCTATCTCAGTTATCAGTGAAAAAAACAAAATACAGGGAGTGCAGAATTATTAGGCAAGTAGTATTTTTGAGGAATAATTTAATTATTGAACGACAACCATGTTCTCAATGAACCCAAAAAACTCATTAATATCAAAGCTGAATAGTTTTGGAAGTAGTTTTTAGTTTGTTTTTAGTTATAGCTATTTTAGAGGGATATCTGTGTGTGCAGGTGACTATTACTGTGCATAATTATTAGGCAATTTAACAAAAAATAAATATATACCCATTTCAATTATTTGTTTTTACCAGTGAAACCAATATAACATCTCAACATTCAAAAATATACATTTCTGACATTCAAAAACAAAACAAAAACAAATCAGTGACCAATATAGCCACCTTTCTTTGCAAGGACACTCAAAAGCCTGCCATCCATGGATTCTGTCAGTGTTTTGATCTGTTCACCATCAACATTGCGTGCAGCAGCAACCACAGCCTCCCAGACACTGTTCAGAGAGGTGTACTGTTTTCCCTCCTTGTAAATCTCACATTTGATGATGGACCACAGGTTCTCAATGGGGTTCATATCAGGTGAACAAGGAGGCCATGTCATTAGATTTTCTTCTTTTATACCCTTTCTTGCCAGCCACGCTGTGGAGTACTTGGACGCGTGTGATGGAGCATTGTCCTGCATGAAAATCATGTTTTTCTTGAAGGATGCAGACTTCTTCCTGTACCACTGCTTGAAGAAGGTGTCTTCCAGAAACTGGCAGTAGGACTGGGAGTTGAGCTTGACTCCATCCTCAACCCGAAAAGGCCCCACAAGCTCATCTTTGATGATACCAGCCCAAACCAGTACTCCACCTCCACCTTGCTGGCGTCTGAGTCGGACTGGAGCTCTCTGCCCTTTACCAATCCAGCCACGGGCCCATCCATCTGGCCCATCAAGACTCACTCTCATTTCATCAGTCCATAAAACCTTAGAAAAATCAGTCTTGAGATATTTCTTGGCCCAGTCTTGACGTTTCAGCTTGTGTGTCTTGTTCAGTGGTGGTCGTCTTTCAGCCTTTCTTACCTTGGCTATGTCTCTGAGTATTGCACACCTTGTGCTTTTGGGCACTCCAGTGATGTTGCAGCTCTGAAATATGGCCAAACTGGTGGCAAGTGGCATCTTGGCAGCTGCACGCTTGACTTTTCTCAGTTCATGGGCAGTTATTTTGCGCCTTGGTTTTTCCACACGCTTCTTGCGACCCTGTTGACTATTTTGAATGAAACGCTTAATTGTTCGATGATCACGCTTCAGAAGCTTTGCAATTTTAAGAGTGCTGCATCCCTCTGCAAGATATCTCACTATTTTTGACTTTTCTGAGCCTGTCAAGTCCTTCTTTTGACCAATTTTGCCAAAGGAAAGGAAGTTGTCTAATAATTATGCACACCTGATATAGGGTGTTGATGTCATTAGACCACACCCCTTCTCATTACAGAGATGCACATCACCTAATATGCTTAATTGGTAGTAGGCTTTCGAGCCTATACAGCTTGGAGTAAGACAACATGCATAAAGAGGATGATGTGGTCAAAATACTCATTTGCCTAATAATTCTGCACTCCCTGTATAAAAGTTTTATAAAATGTTGATCTAATGACTATAATATGTGGATCAAAAAACAATAAATTATCTGTGTATTTAAAATACTCTTATTACTAAAGGAAGGGGATTTGCAATAAAAAAGTGCTAATTGTGTATGACAATTTACAATATAGAGGTGAAAAATCTATTTACAATATAAGGTGAAAAATCTAAAAACTACTTGAAGACATGTACTGGTATATATCAGGAATTATTTATAAGATACAATATGAATTAAAACATGGGGACATCTCCCCAAAAATAAAAATATCTATTGGAGGGGGGCGGGTCCTGACACCGACCAAGATGGCTGCTTTATAGAAACGGCTGTGATATTGAGCTGATAGACCTGCTGCATATCGCTCATGAGAACTGACTCTTAAGTTTATATAAAGTGCTATATGTTGGCTAATATATGAAGATCGAAATTTTGCACTTTTCGCCTTGAACCCCAGCCAGGCAGACCAGAATAGATAAAGTGTGCAGCGGTGGCCTTTTCATGGCCTGGCGCTTTGTTTACCCCCCCTGTTTCCTGATATATACCAGGTTTAAACAGCCGTAGAGCTGTACAGATCAATATGACACTTAAGTGGCAGCACTTTGAGGACTCAATCACTGAACTATTTGATATGCATTACCGGAACCTGTCGGATCTCATTGTGGACAGCTTTGAGGCACTATCACAGTTGTGCACAGCCGTTAGAGAGAACCGGATGCATGCAACAACTCCACCAGAGCGAAACTCTACTGAGCGGCCTTTAACACACCTTGCCCTAACACCCAGGCTGGATGATAATTCTCCTGCAGCCATGGCTGGCCCTGTGGGTAGAGATGACTCGACATTCCTGGTGCCGGGTCCTATGGCTGCGGAAGACAACAGAGCTACCACTGAGTCTGAACAGAGTGATGCCTCTAGCGTCCGGCGACAGCCTCCGGTACAGCGGCTTATATTGGGCGAAGCATACAGTCCTGTAACCTGCTCAGGGTCTCCTGAGAGGAAGCGTGGTGTTCCAGGGCTGAAACAGATGGGCCTGGAGATCCATGGAAGTGCCGTGAGTAGACAACAAAAAAAGCCGCTACAATGCTCTGCTCAACCCTGTGACTTGCAGGATTGACAACAAACCTCTGGCCGTCTATACGAGGTACTCACATCAGATAAGATAGGGAGCTGTGATAGTTGCGCTCCTCAGAAGCGATGGTCCTGTTAGGGGCTACACCAATATCTTCCAGCTGGCCGAATACTGAAAACAGGGGTAGGATAGAGCCTTTCCTTATCGAACTGATCTTCTAGCCTGGGACACTGTTCTGTATACCGGCAATATTACTGAGCACTTAGAACTGCCCTGCTAGTTAGATTGTATTAGAGACACAACCTTATTAAAGCATAAGACCTGGAATTTATCGATGCGGTCTGTGAACCCACAAATATTCACACTACATAAAGTCTAGGAGGATTGTACACGTTACTTGCTTTCTATCCCACACTTGGAGTTAAATCAGCCCTCAATTCAACCCGTTTCAGTTTTTCTGGGAAAGTATTAACATTTACAGGGGGCCGACAGGTTCCAGCACAGTCCCAAGGGTTCTATATATTTTAGTATGTTTTCTCCAGGCAGCACTATGACAAACGTGTACCCACAGTTAACTATATCTGATATAATATTATGCCAGTCTTATGTAGTTACACTAGCTGTATTAGTACACTGTCTGTTCACAACTGCCTATATATCTCTGCCCACTGTTAGGTTTGCTTGGGGCGGTTATATCAATATGTTGTTTGTATATGTGTCACCTCTATAGATATTCTCGATGGGCTGTCAATCCCCCTAATACTCCTACAATTTACAGGTCCTCATGGCCGCTGGGATATCACTATAAATTTAAAGGAGCGCCCTATGACTCACAAGCCTATGATCTGTCATTACCAGTTCATCACCAATGCTTTAGAACAAGGCTCTAGGTGTATAATCCCAACTGTACACTTAATATATACATGCATATGCCTTCCAGAGCAAATAGCCCATGAGTCCATCACTGTAGAAGACCTATAATAATATTTCCTAAATAAAGTAAAAAATCCATACAGGTCTTTGCATAGGGGCAGTACTTTACCTAAAACATAGATAAATGTTCTTGTTTTTGTTTTTTTCTATATCTCCTTGACCTGGAATTATCTAAGTATGTACATATTTTATGGTGTTTAGTTGTTAACAATGTTTGCTATATGCTCCCACATGTGAACATTTCTGTATGCCCCATTTTCAGTAGCATCACAGACAATGGTGCTGGATAGTGTTATATACTTGTACTCTTCTTTTCTTTTAGACTAACCCACAGCGTTCTTTTCTCAGTTTTAGTTAATGTGGTTAATTAACTGCTGTTCTTTATAATACAGTGGGTCCAAGAGTGGCCCAATTAGTCCTCTTTCCCCAGTTATTCCCCGTATAGGTCATTACTGTATCCTGGGGCCCAAGAGTGGCCCCCGCTTATCACTAGGGGATATCATTCTAGCGTAAACTTCATTAACTTTAAATGGGATATCCTAGCATTCTCATCCTATATTATAAAAGACAAGTGTTTGTCTGAAGCCGTCATGCACAGTACAGACAAACACTTGGCCTTAGATTCTATTCTCGCGCACCTCGGTATAGCTGACAGCTGACAGATTGGGAGCGCGAGGTACACAGCATACAAGCAGCTGTGAGATAGGGAGCGCGAGCTACTCAACAGCTGTGAGGTCTGCTGCGTGAGAAGCGGCAACGTGCTCCCCAGACCTCACAGCTGTTTGTAGCCGACGGAAGCGTCGCGAGGGGCGTGGCCGGGCGTCGCGAGGGGCATGGTCGGGCGTCGCGAGGGGCGTGGCCGGGCGGGGTCCCGCGAAGACAGAGCCAGAGAGGGAGCAGGAGGGGGGGCAGAGAGCCAAAGAGAAGGGGGGGGCAGAGAGCCAAAGAGAAGGGGGGGCAGAGAGCCAATGAGAAGGGGGGGGGGCAGAGAGCCAAAGAGAAGAGGGGGGGCAGAGAGCCAAAGAGAAGGGGGGGGGGGGCAGAGAGCCAAAGAGAAGGGGGGGGGGCAGAGAGCCAAAGAGAAGGGGGGGCAGAGAGCCAAAGAGAAGGGGGGGGGCAGAGAGCCAAAGAGAAGGGGGGGCAGAGAGCCAAAGAGAAGGGGGGGGCAGAGAGCCAAAGAGAAGGGGGGGGGCAGAGAGCCAAAGAGAGGGGGGGGCAGAGAGCCAAAGAGAAGGGGGGGCAGAGAGCCAAAGAGAAGGGGGGGCAGAGAGCCAAAGAGAAGGGGGGGCAGAGAGCCAAAGAGAAGGGGGGCAGAGAGCCAAAGAGAAGGGGGGGGGCAGAGAGCCAAAGAGAAGGGGGGGCAGAGAGCCAAAGAGAAGGGGGGGGGCAGAGAGCCAAAGAGAAGGGGGGGCAGAGAGCCAAAGAGAAGGGGGGGGGCAGAGAGCCAAAGAGAAGGGTGGGCAGAGAGCCAAAGAGAAGGGGGGGCAGAGAGCCAAAGAGAAGGGGGGGGAAGAGAGCCAAAGAGAAGGGGGGGCAGAGAGCCAAAGAGAAGGGGGGGGCAGAGAGCCAAAGAGAAGGGGGGGGGCAGAGAGCCAAAGAGAAGGGGGGTGGCAGAGAGCCAAAGTGAAGGGGGGGGGGCAGAGAGCCAAAGAGAAGGGGGGGGCAGAGAGCCAAAGAGAAGGCAGGGGGGCAGAGAGCCAAAGAGAAGGCGGGGGGGCAGAGAGCCAAAGAGAAGGGGGGGGCAGAGAGCCAAAGAGAAGGGGGGGCAGAGAGCCAAAGAGAAGGGGGGGGTCAGAGAGCCAAAGAGAAGGGGGGGGGGCAGAGAGCCAAAGAGAAGGGGGGGGGCAGAGAGTCAAAGAGAAGGGGGGGCAGAGAGCCAAAGAGAAGGGGGGGGCAGAGAGCCAAAGAGAAGGGGGGGGGCAGAGAGTCAAAGAGAAGGGGGGAGAGAGAGCCAAAGAGGGGGGAGAGAGAGCCAAAGAGGGGGGAGAGGGAGCCAAAGAGGGGAGAGAGAGAGCCAAAGAGGAGAGAGAGCAAAAGAGGGGAGAGAGCCAAAGAGGGGGGGGAGAGCCAAAGAGGGGGGGGAGCCAAAGAGGGGGGGGGGGAGAGCCAAAGGGGGGGGGAGAGCCAAAGAGGGGGGAGAGAGAGCAAAAGAAAGGATGGAGAGAGCCAAAGAGGGGAGAGAGAGAGCAAAAGAGGGGAGAGAGAGAGCAAAAGAGGGGAGAGAGAGAACAAAGGAGAGGGGGGAGAGAAAGCAAAAGAGAGTTGGGAAAGAAAGCAAAAGAGAGGGGGGAAGAGAGAGCAAAAGAAAGGGGGGAGAGAGCAAGGGGTGGGACCGCTGTTCTGAAAAAAATGGCCCGTGTACACGGGCTTTAGTACTAGTAATTGAATAATTGAGGTCTGTACTGAATGTAAACATTACTGGTTGTATGAACATATTCACTTTGGAAATTTTGACTGTAACTTGTTTTGTTTCATAACCTCAATAAAAAAAATAAATTGGAAAAACTATATATGTTTGCAAGGTTTTGCGGCATGTGTCTAGGGTATGGTATGTGGGTTTCCTTTCATCTTACTATGGATGTTTTTACCATGCCCTAGACACACACTGCAGGGTTTTGTGGATGTGAATAGTTATTTTTCTACTAGCCACTATATGTTTTTGATGATGTATTTAATGATGTATTTGAATCTAATTTACATTTAAGTCCTGATCAGACTATAATAGGGGCTAAATTTAGCTCATTTTTATAAGTAGATCATTTACGCATTAATATATTGGTGGCCGACAATGAATATAACTGTTTGTTTTTAACTAAGTTTCACGGGCTAATCAGATGCAATTTATTTTTGTGCAACCTGTATATAGGCTGTTTAGTTCTGTCATCCACTAAATACATGCCTGTTGGCGCACAGCTATGTCTTTGATAGATTTCATGTGTATGTAGGTGGGCTATGCGCAGTGTTGTCTTGGAGCCCATTAATTGGTGGAGGTGATGGTTATATTTTGCCTCTGTTATTGCGGTGTGTTTTCCGCTGATCTTCTGCTATTGTTTATGGCTACCATGACAACTAGTTTTGACGCCATGACATCACTGCGCACGCATGCGCTACTATGTCATTTACGCATGCGCAGTTGCGAGATACACGCTACTGAGTTTCCATGGACACGCATCGATGCTTGCGGTCCATGTCCGACATTTTGACACAAAGCTGAGTTGATTATCTTTGTATTTGGCGGTTTTTTGTGTTGCATTCTGATTGGTGGGTGGGGGTATTTAAGGGTTTATTTGTGTATGTTGTTTTATGCCTGATTTATCTTTATGAACTGCTGCATGTGATCAAGGCTCCAGTGGGAGCTGAAACGTTATGCTATTTTTGCATTAAAGGAAGGTGTGTTGTTCTAAAAAAAAAAAAAAAAATATCTATTGGAATTATATTCCACAAAAGGTATATTTAGAATGCGTATATTTATTGTTTTAAGACTATATTTTTATTCCACTCTGTCTTCAGATGGACTTATAATCCAGAAAGCAGTCTCTTTTACAAAAAGAAACTAGTTGGGTAATACAGTTTATGGATATATGTGCAAGTGCCGTGGAAGGTAGTTTTAAGGACCAGGCTTGTGTCTGATTATAGGAGCAATTATGGAACTTCTCTTAGTAATAATACAGTCAGTTTACCTTATTTCCTTGTCTGGTAAAGTCCTTTAACTCTCTTTAACTTTTGTATGAGGCCGGTATAATATGTTTGACTCCAGGTTCCAAACTGAATCAGTGCGCCACATGTGCCTCGGCGTCTGACATCATCAGTACACTTTCCAGCTGTCAGTACTGATTGTCGGCTCTCGCGGATGTTCAAATCATATATGGTTATAGAAATAGCTTCGCTACTTTTGCAGCAGGTGTAATTCCCTACACTTAGTGCTAATGCACGCAGGAGAAGAGGAGCTCAAGCACAAAAGGATTGTTAGACTTGCAGAATAACCCGGGTTACCTCAAAATACTTAAAAGTCCTCAGATTTCAAATGTCATCATTCATATGATGTTATAACAGATATGCACAGTCACTTAGATCGACGTGTTTCACTCACCAGGGAGCTTTATCAAGAACTAAGAGAAGTTCCATAATTGCTCCTATAATCAGACACAAGCCTGGTCCTTAAAACTACCTTCCACGGCACGTGCACAGATATCCATAAACTGTATTATCCAACTAGTTTCTGTTTGTAAAAGAGACTGCTTTCTGGAGACTATAAGTCCATCTGAAGACAGAGTGAAATAAAAATATAGTTTTAAAACAATAAATATACGCGTTCTAAATATACCTTTTGTGGAATATCAACTTGTTATGCATAAATACTGATTCCAATAGATATTTTTATTTTTAGGGAGACGTCCCCTTGTTTTAATTCATATTGTATCTTATAAATAATTCCTGATATATACCAGTACATGTCTTCAAGTAGTTTTTAGATTTTTCACCTTTATATTGTAAATAGATTTTTCACCTCTATATTGTAAATTGTCATACACAATTAGCACTTTTTTATTGCAAATCCCCTTCCTTTAGTAATAAGAGTATTGTAAATACACAGAAAATTTATTGTTTTTTGATCCACATATTATAGTCATTAGATCAACATTTTATAAAACTTTTATATTTTGTTTTTTCACTGATAACTGAGATAGAGAGACTATCATCCCAGACACACTTAGAATATTTTTTAGATTTCTTATATATTCTTGTGGTAAATACACATTTCACCCTTTTGTCTATATTAGAATTGCAGATATCTCTGATAAGGAGGTTTCAATCACATTTTTTGATGCAGACCATCTAAGGCCCCCTCTTTTTTTGCACTATAACTTTTGCACTATAATTTTTGATAAAGGTGAACATATCACTATATTTTTATATTTTTTTTCATAGATATATTTTCTCACTCAATATAAAACTAACAGATACCTTTAGCTTCTTCTAGCGCACTTACTACCACTTTCTTAGCTCCAATTACACTTGAAAAGAACGAAGGATCTTCTGTCATTGTAAGTTGTATGGTATCCTCTCCATAACCAGCACTCTACTTAAACATCCCTGATACTTTCACATTTATTTGATATGCTGATGTAGGAGATTGTATCTCCGAAAACATTCCATTAAATTTTGGCTTTGTTTTCTGCAAGTCTCATTATGTATCTGTTTAGCCCCGCAGCAGTTTTCCAGTTCCTAAAGACATAATACAATATTAATCCCTTAGACATACCTACAATCTTTAAAACTAAATAAATAAATATTTTTTAAATATATGTCTGTGGTGTAAACAAAAGAAAAAAGAGAAATACTATCTAGCAGAAGCGTGCTCTGAACTAATTGCTTTTGAAGTTTGTCATCTTTTGTACTGACATTACATAAAGAAGTATTATATTATTGATCCATCAGACACACAAGTTATCTATCTATGCAAAGAAAATTATATAAAGATTTGTAACTAAAAATATATGTTGTACTTTTTAGGAAATTAGACATAATTTAAAAGAAATTATATTATTTTGAAAGTGCAGGGTATAATTACTAACATATTAATAATATATTATTTGAATGATTACCTCATTTAAACATTTTTTGATGCAAAATTTTTGCAAAGTTCATTATATAGGTGAACATTTACTAATGAGATGTTAAATCCAAATCAGTGATCTTTAATAAACATAATGGATGATTTACAAATTATTTTGTGTTTTGTGCAATTTATCAGACTCTTAATAATAATATTATGATAATTTCTAAATTGCACGTTATTTATTTACTACAGTGGAACTGCTGTTGTTGATGTTGTTCCCATCAGATCTCACTTAGGCTCTCAGACAAATTCCCTAAACATTAGGCTTTTCCTTTACTCCTATATATTAAGGCCTTGGTTGTTTCATCGAGGCACCTTATTTCTTTCTTTTAACACTGGTAAGAATTTGGTTGTGATTCCCTCCTTCCACATGCAGTTCATCATAGTTATTTAAACTCTCTGTGTGCAAAATTCTTATTCTTTTTTGAAAAATATATTTAATGGGTGCAGGTTTTATAGCATTGCCTTGTTTATGCTAGGGGGAAATAAAAACAAGTTGATGTTCATATAATATCTAAGTGTTGCAGATGACCAATATATAAGCTAGAATACAAACATTAAAATATTTAAGAATGTCTACTAACATTTGTCACAATATAGGTAAAATACACAATGGAATTCTTGATTCCATACTTTCTAGATTAAAAATAAAAGTATATCTGTTTTCTTTGACATGATATAATATAATTAAAAACCTGAACAGTGTTATGGAAGGTAAATACCATTGTATTTCTCATAATGAAGGTAATTAGATACCACATGATAATGTCATGCAAAGAAAATATCTTACATTTTTAGATTTATTTTATGACTTATAATGTGCTGGAACTTGTAGTAACTACTAAAATGAGACAGGGCAAATGACACGCATAAAGACAAAAGCACAAAAAAAGTAACTTACAAACATAGAATCATAGATTTTGAGGGCAAATGATAAACATAGGCACAAACAGGTCTGCCAAAAATGATCTAAAAGTGTAAACTTGTTTAGGGCCAGATTGCGAGTGGTGCACTAACAGTTACACGCGAGCGAAAAGGAGTTTATCACAGGTGTTTGCGCACATCGGGTTTATCACTTGTATTACAAGGTGAAAGTAAGAGTGTTAAATACTGCTTCACTTGTAATCTGGCCTTTAGTTTGTAGGATATAGCCTTAGGTTTATCCCATGTATTCTTGACATCCCCAAGACTGTTTGTCCTTACCACTTTTAATGGAAGTTTTTCTCATGAATCAACCACCCTTTCTGTGAAGAAGTGCTTTTGCAAATTACTCCTAAACCTATTACCCTTCATCTTGAGATAATGAGTAACAGAGCATTAGTTAAAAAGCAGTTCTAGTATTCACAGAAGCTCACATAAAAATAATTGGGAATTTACAAGGCCATACAAGAAATGATATGAAATAATCATAACAGCTACTAATACCTACAATATGATAATTTAAAAAAAAAAATAGTTTCCCAGTATTGAGCATTAAAACAAAAAACATGTAATTTGCTGTCTTTGCAGATAATGATCTACATAGTTACTCAACAAATGTGTTTGATTTTATTCATATGAGTCCTTTCTTAATTTCTAAAACATAAGTTGATTACAGTCATATTAGAGTTTCAAGGTAATAAACTCTCACAATTTTGTAAACAAATTATTGAATCTTTATATTTGTGCTGCTATATATGTTTTGTGGCTTTTCTATCTGGAGACAAATATTTTATGCCTTTAGAAAACAGTACTCTGCTTCTTCTGAGTACTAATTTTTACCATATAGGCACCTTTTCCGAACAGTAGTTTTTTATATGTGGGTTTATGTTATTTTTTTATTTTAAAATTGCTTGGTAACAAGATTGAAGCAGCTGTGTTCATAAATATTAAATATCTCTGTGTTCTATGTTGGACACACAAGGGCAGGTATCAATTGCATTTTGCTACAAAAACAAATATGCTTAACTGTTTCCATTCTTTTTTTAGGGGTTGTGCCAGATAATCTTAAATATATATGTTCTAATTATCTGTTATCCCTTATTTTATAGATAAATTGTATGCTCCGGTAAGAGGGGAGAAAAATATAATGTATTATCTAAACAAATCATATTATAATGAGAAAAAAAACACTAGCTATCAGTTTTGTAACTCCCATTAAGCATTTCCAATGCAGTGTTAAAGTGCCATAAAATATGTTGAGATCTGTGCATATCCTAAAAGGGCTAATTAAGTAAAAATAGTTTGCATAAAAAAATTTGTTTCAAAATTGCTGACAAGTATTTAAAAGAAAATTAAAAAATAAGAAAAATGAGTTACTTAGCTATGCTGTCTAGAGTAGTCTGCTCTACCCCCCTTATCAGTGTTTAGCTACAGAAACACAGGCATTGTATTTCACAGCAGCTTATTTGCTTCTAGGCGTGCCCCAGCAGATAATAAGTATTTACTTCTGCATTCTACCAAAAGCAAAGGTAGATATAGACACAGCCATAGAAGGAAATGTGTGGGGGGAGTTAGAACTGTAGAATTCGGAAACTTAAAAGAAAGGGTTAATGGCGAGGCACTGCAGTATAAATTTGCAGGTTAAGTAATTAAAGTACATATTATTATATTTTGTCTCTATCCCAACTTGTTTTATGTCACTTTAAAATTACTCAATCAATTAATACTATGTAGGTATATAATATAAAAAAAAAATCTGTAAATATATTGGCCTCAATGTATAAAGCAGCGTATGCTGCTTTTAAGCTTATGTTTGTTTAGGGTGATTAACAGGCCATGCTCTTGCATGATTGATTGTGCTAGAGCAGGTGGAAGTGCTGAAAAAAAATGCTTGTGCAATCATACATCCGGGTAGCAAGAGTACAGTGTCCATTGCCCATTTGCAGCTCAGACAAGGTACCCCACCATTTAGTACATGGGGTCTCTTTTAAATGTATATCTTGCCTTTTTCTTAAGTATGAAATTATTTTATTTATTGTTTTCTGTAAACTGATTTTTTCGCTCATGGACAATTGTATATGATATAAACACAGCTTTTTTTCTTTGCAAGCATTTCTTTTTTATTTTATCTGGGAATGCTCAGTTAACATTTAAACACAAGCAGTTCCTGTTTAATAATTTAATGATAATGTGTCAAAATACATTTAACTTATTAAAAATGGTTACACATTATATTATATTTGGTAATAAATGTGTTAAAATTTAGAAAATGTGTTTTGATTAATCTATGTCACATAATTAAATAAAATTGGTTAATTGCACATCACCCCCCCCCCATATTCTTCTAGTTATGACACGTTAGTTAATTCCAATGACAATGGCCAATCTGTGGTAACAGTGATGTGGTTCTGACTTATAAAGTGTTTATATCAGGGAGAGAGAGAGTAGGAGCCATCCTGCAGCAGAAGTTATGTCAGAGTGTTAAGGCTAGTGGTTTATACAATTGATAGGCACAAAACTGTGATCCATCATGGTGTAGACCCAAGACAGGAAGCTGGTTCCACATTCATAGAACCTCAAGAAGCTCAAATACTGTATCCGTGTTTTTCTTCAGGAATGTGGAATTAATTAACCTCTTCATAACTTCCTGTTATTCTATGAGCTGCATAAGTAGGACTTGGAGACAATATATCTGACTAACAGGGCTGTACCTAGGTTGGCACAGATGTTGGCTCTCATAAACTGTATCTAGCAGTTAATGTTTAAGCCATCCAAGGGGTTTGTTAGTGGAAGAACTCAGAACAGCTTATGGATCATTTTCTGTTGGGTATGATGGCATATTGTCAAATGTTTATTTTTTTCTCAAACCCTAAAGGATGGCACAATGTATCTTATTAACTATGTTTCTTAACTGGCACTTTGCAGGTTTTTAAATTGACAAAAAATAATTAATACAGAACACACAATTATAAACAGCTTTCCAATTTTCTTCTGTTATCTCATTTGCTTTGTTCTCTGGATATCCTTTCTTGAAAATCATACATAGGTAGGCTCCAGAGCAGCAATGCACTAATGGGAGCTAGCTGGTGATTGGTGGCTGCTCTTTTATCTCTCTTGTCATTAACTCATTCAATAAATTAAGCTAGCTCTGAGTAGTGCATTGCTGCTCCTTCAATTAATGATACCAAGTAAATGAAGCAAATTTGATAACAGAAGTAAATTATAAAGTTGTTTAAAATGATAAGCTCTATTTGAATCAAGAAACAATTGTTTTTCAAGTCCCTTTAAGCAAGCTTGCTCTATAAGGGCTTCTAACCTGCATACACAGCTTGATAAACGCATCCAAGAATTTATTGCATAAGACTATCGTGTACCATTTTGCATTATCTAGAATAATACCTTTTATTTTCAAACTTGCACTGATACATCAATGGTGATAATGTAATTAACATTTAAATTAAATAAAAATATTTACACCAATACTAAGATATAGTTAAATTGCATAGTTTGCTTAATACTATATATTGCAATTAACTCATAAAGTAATGTCAAATTACTATTTTTTAAGTTGTTTAGTGTCATTCCTTAAGCCTACTATGTTGAATGTCTTATGTTTTCTCCCCAGGTGATGTGGGGTAAAGTTTGGCTTGGTAGTTATTAATACTTTAGGTCCAGTTATGAAAACATAACCTGTCACCCAGATTTATGCTGAATACATTTTTTTTTTGTGTGACTCAAATCATGATTGTTCTCTTATATTGTTTCCTATAACTTTACACAACACAATGGTCTGTAGCTTAAGCCTTTGTTTAATTATGATTATGAGGAAAACAAAAACATCCAGGTAGGAGAGAAGACGTCATGAGAGGCATCCATGTTAATGATGCACAGTCACCTTGGCAAAAATAATATACTAGTTTGTTAAACTACATCAAATAATTAAAATGAAATCAATCATTTAAATAAGTACTTACATTAATAATGCATGTTATTGGTGTCACAGTTTATATTATAAAATTGCACATAAGAAAAAAATGAAATATTAGTTGATAGCAACAAATATATGCAACTGTGCTACCAGGTAAAGATTACTATTACAATATTTTTTTCATAAAGATATATTTTCATGAGAGAAAAAAAATCTCTGTTTACATTAAAAATATAATCTTTTTTCTTTTATTATCCTATTAGATTTAAAGAACAATTCTTCAAATTTGTATACATATGGTATATAACACCATCTAATAATTGGCTAGAATATATTTTTATTTCTATCATAAGAAAAAAATTGTAAATATAATATGCAATTGTTATTATCACCATAAAAAATGCAGTGCACTGTTATTTTTCTATATAGTTTTCAAAGGAGTCAGCGATTTTTAATTTGCTTGACTGTTTATCTGTTAATAATAATTAAAAAAAAATACCCAGAAAAAGTAATGATAATTCAGAATATAGAGAAGAAAAACAAAAGTTAGAGAATCTGCCTTTTCACTCTTACTTATTCAAATGGAATATGGTGTACATAAAAAGTAAATAAGTATTTAATTCAGTAGAATATTCATTTACATTGTATATAATATTACTCATCAGCAACAGATTTCTATACTATATATTTGACCTTTGGAGTTTTTTCCACCTTTTCAGCTTCTTCTTGTTCAAGAAAAGGAACAATGAACAATGGATCATTTGTGTCTGAATTCATTCTCCTCGGTCTTTTCAAATCTACAGAACTGGACATGGTCATGTTTTGCGTTTTTCTTATTATGTATAGTGTGTCCATGGCTGGAAACCTTTTGATACTCATAATTACAAATTATGATCCAGCATTAAACACCCCAATGTATTTCTTCCTTGGGAATCTCTCCCTCCTGGATGTTATATGCACTACCTCTACTATCCCAAATATGTTGTCTAATTTACTTAATCAGCAAAATGTAATCTCATATCATGGATGCCTCATTCAGATGTTTGTGTTTACCATTGCTATGGACACAGAATTCCTTTTGTTAACATTTATGTCATTTGACCGTTACATGGCTATCTGCAGGCCCTTGAGATATAAAAATATCATGAGCAAAAGATCTTGTTTTTTTATGTCGGCTATTGTTTGGTGCTTTGGATTTTCCAGTTCTACATTTCATACATCTAGCACTTTATGGATGTCTTTTTGTAGTTCTAATAAGATCAATCACTTCTTTTGTGAGATCCCACAGGTTCTAGCTGTATCATGTTCTGATACAAATATAAACCAAATAGTACTTATAATTACCGATCTTGCCTTGGGAGTTATTTGTATATTATTTACTTTTATATCCTATGTGCTTATAATTGCAGTCATAATAAATATCCGCTCTACTGAAGGGAAAAGAAAAGCTTTCTCTACCTGTGCTTCTCATATGGCTGTTGTGATATTATTTTATGGAACTCTAATATTTGCATATTTTAGACCAACATCAGGTACTGCCTCTGATACAGACAAAGAAATAGCTGTTCTATACACAATTGTCATACCAATGTTAAATCCCATTCTCTACAGCCTGAGAAACAAAGAGGTACAAACCTCTATTAAAAAAATTATTTCAAGACAAATTTATTTTTAATTAGTAGATTTAAACAATTAATAATGATGAGAACAAAAAAATAATACTCTTATAATATTATTGTAGAGTAAACATACACTCCACACACACACATTCACACCCACATACACATGACGGGATACCAAGCCACATACACATTAGGACACACAGACACACACATATAATGATACACCACACACATGCAGGGATACACAGCCACACATATACAGGGATACACAGTCACACACATATAAATGGAACACATAGCCACACACATATGAAGGGATGCACAGCCACACACATATATACATACACACATAAACACACACATATACAGGGATACACAAACACACACACTAGCAGAATGGGAGAGTAATATATGCAAGGAGTAATAAATAAATCCACAGTAATACTATGGGGATAATCAATAGAGAAAACACATAGCAAGTCACTGCCATAATAGTTGCAAGTAATTGTTCAACAACATATAGGGACTGAATATTGTCTGCCAATCTCACTACATAAATATACAGAAATATATAGACTGTGAAAAATGACCAAGTTACTCCCATTTATAATTTTCTAGTGAAGTTAATAGTTCACTACTTAATAAAGTCTAATGCTGACTATGAGTACTTGTACAACTATATTAAAGGTAAAGTCCAGCAAAAATGTCTCCCTTAGTTAATGGGTGCAAGCTGCCTCTGTCCCACCAAGACAAATAAATATAGCAATATTGAATAAGCTGCAGCACTCCAAGTTTTCTTTTTTATGTGATTTTATTACAAGCAGTAAGACATAGGCGACATTCGGGCTTTCGCCCTTTCTCAAGCCAAGTGATTAAACACATAGTTAAGGCCTACTTTTTATAGGCTATGAGGGTAGCAAAAACACAGGTGAAAAACATGCCAGTGATTGAATTTTAAAGAGACAGTATTATCTGTAACATTCAATACTTTTATACTTTCTTTATATAACATTGATGCAACAATGTAACAGTTTCTTTGTGCAAAATTTAAAAAACAATGTAACATTATATATATATATATATATATATATATATATATATATATTCTAATGAGTGAATACTGTGTTTTTATTAAAAAAATATTTTTGTCATATCTTTATTCAACCATTTGTGTAAAATGATTTGTTAGTGCATAAAATAATACATGTATATAAATATTAATTTTAAAATGATATAATTTGGTTAATTTAAACCAACAAATAATTATTAATCTTTTAAGAAGTGTTTATCCTTTTTGATGATCTTAAGGAGAGCTAAAAACTAGTTTGCAGCTAAAGCTGGTATGGACATAATTCTGATGAATTTATATATAGAATACCAATGTTAGTCTTAAAGTAATACATTTATCCCAAATTGCTAAGATCAACAATAAGAATTGTTTTGTTGAAAAAATACATTTTAATTAAATATTGTTTTTGTAACCTGATTGTACATAAGCAATTACATTTGTGGAATATTAGCTTCCTTTGTTTCTCATTTCTTATGTAAATCTTGATTTAAATTGAGAGAAAGAGAGAAAAAAACATATAGATTATTGTATCAAAGACACTGCTTTAAAGGAACAAGAATAGATTATAATCTTTGTTCAATCCCTTAGGGTACATACTATCTAATTTATTGATCCATATTACTTCTATTTGTTTTAATTTATTAATCCTATTCTGACCCCTTCTTTGTACTGGAATCTGTTCTAATATTTGGAAGCGTAATTGGTTTACATTATGATTTTTTTCTTTGAAATGTGCAGAAACTGGTAAATCTGGTATGCCCTTACGTATGGTATATTTATGTTGAGTAAGTCTATCCTTTATTTTTTTACTTGTTTCCCTTATATAAATTAATCCACATGGACATTTTAATAAATATATCACATAGTCAGTTTGACAAGTATATAGCCCATTTATATTGTATCGTTTTCCCGTATAAGGATGTGTCACTTTATCTCCTCTTATAACACTATTACAGTGTGAACAATTGTAACAGGGAAAGGTGCCTTTTTTTACTTGATGTTAACATCTTAATTTTATATCTACCTATATCTGTTTTGACTATGCTGTCATATAGATTCCTAGGTCGTTTATAGGACAATAGCAGTGGATTTTGAAACTCTTTTATATCTTTATAGCTGTTTTTAAGAATGTGCCAATGTTTTTTAATGACACCAGTTATTTGTCGACTATTAGTATTATATGTACTGATAAAGGGGATTCTGTCCATTTGTACTGATTTCTGTTTTTTAGTTAATAATTCATTTTGTTCAATACTATTGACCTTTTTCAATTCATTATCCAATATTGGTTTGGGATACCCCCTTTGGGTGAATTTAAGACTCATTTCTTGAAGTCTCCTATCACAGAATTTTTTATCACTTACAATACGTTTTACCCTTATATATTGGGATTTTGGCAAGGATTTTATAGTACTTTCTGGATGACAACTATTGTACGACAATAATGTATTCTTATCGGTTTCTTTTACAAAAATGTCTGTTTTAAATGTGTCATTTTCTACATAAATCTTAACATCAAGAAAATTGATCTGTTTATGATCATTTTGCATAGTAAATTCAATATTTTCAGTATTGTCATTAATTTGTGAAAGAAATACATTTAGAGTTTCTTTATCCCCTAGCCACACCATAAAGACATTGTCTATATAGCGCCACCACACGCTGGCAAATTTTTAAAATAAATCATTCGAATATATATGTTTTTGCTCATACATTCCCATGCATAAGCCAGCGTATGGTGGTGCCATTTTGGCACCCATAGCGGTGCCTCTTTTTTGTCTATAAAAGACATTGCCAAACAGAAAATAATTGTTGTTCAAAACTAGAGTTAATAATTCAATAATTAATTCGATTTGTGAATCAGTGTAAATATTTTCTGCTATAAGTGCTTGCTTGGCTGACTCTATTCCACCTAAATGAGGAATACTGGTGTATAAAAATTTTTACATCCAATGTGACCAAGATTGGATGTAAATTTGTTTGATAAGCAATCATGTTTAATTTATTTAGAAAATCAGTTGAATCTTCTATGTATGATTGTAATTTAGATACTTTTGGTTTGAAGATACGGTCTAAAAAGGTAGCTACATTTGAAAGGACAGAGTCAATACTGGCGACTATGGGGCGGCCAGGAGGGTTATGAATATCTTTATGAATTTTCTGTAATACATAAATAAGGGGAGTGATACATTCTTTCCTAATAAAATATTTTTGTAATTGGTGATCAATAATTTTGTTTTCTAGGGCTTTTTTTAACAGTGTTTGTGAGTTCTAATTGTATTTGTTTAAGTGGATTTTCATCTAATTTTTCATAGACTTCATTATCTCTTAGTTGTTTGTTAATTTCTTCTATATATTTCACTTTGTCCATAATTACAATTGCCCCGCCCTTGTCGGCCTCCTTTATAATTATATTTGGGTTATTTGTTATATCCATTAAAGATTTTTTTTCCTCAGCTGTCAAGTTATATTTAACTGATATCCCTTTATGTGTGTTAATATTATGCTTAAGTTGTTCTATATCTTTGTTAATTGTTAACCAGTGAGACATACGTTTCTATTGGGTGATAGCTAGTAGGTGGAATGAATTCAGATTTTATACCCAAGTTATAATTAGACAATTTAAGACAATTTTCATTATTGACATTGCTAGAGGAAATATTATCAGACATTCTAAAAAATTGTGCTTTAAGACGTAGGTTTCTAAAAAACCTGTATAATTCAATGTCCAAGTCCAGAAAATGAATCATGTTACTTGGGCAAAAGCCCAAACCTCTATTGAGCAAGTTCATGTCACTCTCTGAAAACGGTGTTTGTGATATGTTTATCACCAGATTATTTACCGTTTCATCCGACGTCCTCTTGGCGGCCGACTTGCGACTCCGCTGGTATTTGTGACCGTCCCTCCTCCTCCGTCTTGTCTTGCTACCTGTAGGGAAAAAGAAAACTTGGACTGTGGTTTTGTCCCCGCTGAGTTGTAAAAACTTTCTCTTTCTGACTTTACTACCTTGAAAGAGGAGATCGATACAAAGATGGAAGAATTTCACAAAACAAATGAGGAAAAGAAGCAGAACAAATTCTCCAGAGATGCAGACGACTACCTGAATGGTCACGTGTACAGATGGGAATCTCATGAGACGAGAGGGTACAGAGGTGACGTCAGACGCCAAAGTCATCGCGGGAGAGACCGCTCCATACGATCAGATGCAAGCGACACATCTCGGAGCAACTCAGCGGGGACAACAACACAGTCCTAGTCATCTTTTCCCTACAGGTAGCAAGACAAGATGGAGGAGGAGGGACGGTCGCAAATACCAGCGGAGTCGCAAGTCGGCCGCTGAGAGGACGTCGGATGAAACTGTAAATAATCTGGTGATAAACATATCACAAACACCGTTTTCAGAGAGTGACATGAACTTGCTCAATAGAGGTTTGGGCTTTTGCCCAAGTAACACGATTAATTTTCTGGACTTGGACATTGAATTATACAGGTTTTTTAGAAACCTACGTCTTAAAGCACATTTTTTTAGAATGTCTGATAATATATCCTCTAGCAATGTCAATAATGAAAATTGTCTTAAATTGTCTAATTATAACTTGGGTATAAAATCTGAATTCATTCCACCTACTAGCTATCATCCAATAGAAACGTATGTCTCACTGGTTAACAAAGATATAGAACAACTTAAGCATAATAATAACACACATAAAGGGGTATCAGTTAAATATAACTTGACAGCTGAGGAAAAAAAAATCTTTAATGTATATAACAAATAACCCAAATATAATTATAAAGGAGGCCGACAAGGGCGGGGCAATTGTAATTATGGACAAAGTGAAATATATAGAAGAAATTAACAAACAACTAAGAGATAATGAAGTCTATGAAAAATTAGATGAAAATCCACTTAAACAAATACAATTAGAACTCACAAACACTGTTAAAAAAGCCCTAGAAAACAAAATTATTGATCACCAATTACAAAAATATTTTATTAGGAAAGAATGAATCACTCCCCTTATTTATGTATTACCAAAAATTCATAAAGATATTCATAACCCTCCTGACCGCCCCATAGTCGCCAGTATTGACTCTGTCCTTTCAAATGTAGCTACCTTTTTAGACCGTATCTTCAAACCAAAAGTATCTAAATTACAATCATACATAGAAGATTCAACTGATTTTCTAAATAAATTAAACATGATTGCTTATCAAACAAATTTACATCCAATCTTGGTCACATTGGATGTAAAAATATTATACACCAGTATTCCTAATTTAGGTGGAATAGAGTCAGCCAAACAAGCACTTATAGCAGAAAATATTTACACTGATTCACAAATTGAATTCATTATTGAATTAACTCTAGTTTTGAACAACAATTATTTTATGTTTGGCGATGTCTGTTATAGACAAAAAAGAGGCACTGCTATGGGTGCCAATATGGCGCCACAATACGCTGGCTTATGCATGGGAATGTATGAGCAAAAACATATATATTCGAATGATTTATTTTTTAAAAATATGCCAGCATGTGGTGGTGCTATATAGACAATGTCTTTATGGTGTGGCTAGGGGATAAAGAAACTCTAAATTTATTTATTTCACAAATTAATGACAATACTGAAAATATTGAATTTACTATGCAAAATGATCATAAACAGATCAATTTTCTTGATGTTACGATTTATGTAGAAAATGACACATTTAAAACAGACATTTTTGAAAAAGAAACCGATAAGAATACGTTATTGTCGTACAATAGTTGTCATCCGGAAAGTACTATAAAATGCTTGCCAAAATCCCAATATATAAGGGTAAAATGTATTGTAAGTGATAAAAAATTCTGTGATAGGAGACTTCAAGAAATGAGTCATAAATTCACCCAAAGGGGGTATCCCAAACCAATATTGGATAATGAATTGAAAAAGGTCAATAGTATTGAACAAAATGAATTATTAACTAAAAAACAGAAATCAGTACAAATGGACAGAATCCCCTTTATCAGTACATATAATACTAATAGTCGACAAATAACTGGTGTCATTAAAAAACATTGGCACATTCTTAAAAACAGCTATAAAGATATAAAAGAGTTTCAAAATCCACTGCTATTGTCCTATAAACGGCCTAGGAATCTATATGACAGCATAGTCAAAACAGATATAGGTAGATATAAAATTAAGATGTTAACATCAAGTAAAAAAAGGCACCTTTCCCTGTTACAATTGTTCACACTGTAATAGTGTTATAAGAGGAGATAAAGTGACACATCCTTATACGGGAAAACGATACAATATAAATGGGCTATATACTTGTCAAACTGACTATGTGATATATTTATTAAAATGTCCATGTGGATTAATTTATATAAGGGAAACAAGTAAAAAAATAAAGGATAGACTTACTCAACATAAATATACCATACGTAAGGGCATACCAGATTTACCAGTTTCTGCACATTTCAAAGAAAAAAATCATAATGTAAACCAATTACGCTTCCAAATATTAGAACAGATTCCAGTACAAAGAAGGGGTCAGAATAGGATTAATAAATTAAAACAAATAGAAGTAATATGGATCAATAAATTAGATAGTATGTACCCTAAGGGATTGAACAAAGATTATAATCTATTCTTGTTCCTTTAAAGCAGTGTCTTTGATACAATAATCTATATGTTTTTTTCTCTCTTTCTCTCAATTTAAATCAAGATTTACATAAGAAATGAGAAACAAAGGAAGCTAATATTCCACAAATGTAATTGCTTATGTACAATCAGGTTACAAAAACAATATTTAATTAAAATGTATTTTTTCAACAAAACAATTCTTATTGTTGATCTTAGCAATTTGGGATACATTTATTACTTTAAGACTAACATTGGTATTCTATATATAAATTCATCAGAATTATGTCCATACCAGCTTTAGCTGCAAACTAGTTTTTAGCTCTCCTTAAGATCATCAAAAAGGATAAACACTTCTTAAAAGATTAATAACCAAATTAGATAATTTTAAAATTAATATTTATATACATGTATTATTTTATGCACTGACAAATAATTTTACACAAATGGTTGAATAAAGATATGACAAAAAATATTTTTTAATAAATACACAGTATTCACTCATTAGAATATATATATATATATATATATATATATATAATGTTACATTGTTTTTTAAATTTTGCACAAAGAAAATGTTACATTGTTGCATCAATGTTATATAAAGAAAGTATAAAAGTATTGAATGTTACAGATAATACTGTCTCTTTAAAATTCAATTACTTGTACAACTAGGCACTATAAAATAAGGTCTAAGTAGAATTAAAATTTCAAACAGAAAATAAATACATATTTGCAATGGAACATATAATGAAGCCACATCTGTGTGATATTAGTAACGTCATGCTTGCTAACTAAAAGTACTACCTGACGTCCTAAAAAAAGGGAAAATGGCTTATTAACAGAGCTTTAGGGACACTGTCATGGTATATGAAAAATAAGAATCCACAGGCATCTAAACTGGGGTCTAAATTACAGTTTTCAAGGATCTTATAGTCCCAAATTATAGTCCCAAAATGAATTCATCCTGTACGCCAGGAAGATATATTTTCAAAAACAAATGTGGAGAATATATAGAGCAGCTAAGAGGTCATCTCTGGATTTCATATGGAATCAGCAACACAAATATGGTAGTCATCTGATCTCCCAAGAGTGATATTCTTTTTTGACCCTCATGCTTCTTCACAACTAGTCCCAGTGCAACTTTTCCAAATCTCAGTTCCTACACACTGCTGCATGTCCACAGTGGCTACAGGGATACATAGCTGCTGCATAACTATTCTACTTCCCCCACCATCTCCTCCTTTCTTTACAGAAGCCCACACACAGTAAACATTTACAGCCCGTGCACAGAAAAATCTTAAGGAAAAAAACAAAAGTTTGTAAAAAATAAAGTTTTATAAATATATATATATATATATATATATATATATATATTTATAAAACTTTATTTTTTACAAACTTTATATATATATTTATGTGTGTATAAATGTCCCATAAAGTGCACTCTCACTTCAATACACAGCTGCCAGAGTGCCAACGCTTCAGTACAGCAATATAGGGAGGCACTCACTGGTCCCTTTTAATCGTGTAGTTTATTAGGCGTGGCATTTCGGGGACAAACTCCCCTTCCTTAGACAAAAGACTAAGGAAGGGGAGTGTGTCCCCGAAACATCACGCTTAATTAAAAAGGACCAGTGAGTGCCTCCCTATATTGCTATATATGTGTGTATATATATACATATATATATATATATATATATATATATATATATATATATATATATATATATGAATATAAATATACATACACAAACACATGCACACTATAGCCCTTGTCATATTATATATGTATATATATAATTTATATAAATATATATATATATATATATATATATATATATACAGTCATGGCAAAAAATATTGACACCCCTGCATTTCTGTCAGATAATGCACCACTTCACCCAGAAAATTGTTGCAATTTCAAATGTTTAGGCATTCTCAAGTTTATTTTTTTTTTGTTTGTTTTTGTTTAACACTAAGAGGGATATTTATCAAATTGTCAACCGCAAATACGCTGGAATTCCACAGCGTAATTGTGGCGATCCTGATTCGCCCCATTTATTAAAGCCTACAGACCGGCAAAAGTTGAAATTTGTGACGTAACATATGATCCGCCGGTCTCAATCCGACACAGATCGATGCTTATATCATTACAGATGTTCCGAATACAAATTCGGCACTATCTGACACCTTTTGCCATTTATCAAATTTCTAACAGGTACGCTCGCCACGATTCTGGCCTACCGTACCTGCTTTTTAATCCGCCACCCTGGAGGCCGCGGATGCCATAGGAATCAATGGGAGTCTGAAAGCAGTGAAAGCTTACGTTCGATGCTGCAAAATATCCCATTGATTTCTATGCTAGAATAAAAGTTACGTTTACACCTAACACCCTAACATAACCCCCGAGTCTAAACACCCCTAGTCTGCCGCCCGATATCGCCGCCACCTACATAATGTTATTATCCCCTATCCCGCTGCTCCCCGACACCGCCGCAATTAAATAAAACTATTAACCCCTATCCCGCCGCTCCCTGAGCCCACCGCAACTAAATAAAGTTATTAACTCCTATACCGCCGCTCCCGGACCCTGCCGCAACTAAATAAATGTATTAACCCCCTAAACCTCTGGCCTCCCACATTACTACCACTTACTAAACCTATTAACCCCTAAACCGCCAGCCCCCCACATTGCCATAAACTAAAGTAAGCTATTAACCCCTTAACCTAACAACCCGCTAACTTTATATTAAATATTAACTCATCCCTATCTTATAATACATTTAAACTTACTTTTAGAATTAAAATAAAATATATTAAACTATTAATTAACCTACCCTAACTATTATACTAAAATTACATTAAACTATATTAAAATATTCATTAATCTACCCTAACTATTATACTTAAATTACATTAAATTACATTAAACTATATTTAAATATTAATTAACCTACCCTAACTATTATACTACAATTACATTAAACTATATTAAACTATTCATTAACTTACCCTAGTATACTAAAATTACATTAAACTAACAATTAAATTAACTATATTACATATTTAAACACCTAACCCTACTCAAGTTATTTAAAGCTACTATTAAAAATTACTAAGTTACAAAAAATAACAACTAAGTTAGACAAAATAAAAAAACACTACGTTACACAAAATAAAAAACACTAAGTTACCCAAAATAAAAAATAAATTATCAGATATTTAAAATAATTACACCTAATCTAATAGCCCTATGAAAATAAAAAAGCCCCCCAAAATAAAAAAACCCCTAGCCTACACTAAACTGCCAATGGCCCTTAAAAGTGCTTTTTGCGGGGCATTGCCCCAAAGAAAACAGCTCTTTTACCTGTACATAAAAATACAAACACCCCCAACAGTAAAACCCACCATCCACACAACCAACCCCCTAAAAAACCTAAGCTCCCCATTGCCCTGAAAAGGGCATTTGCATGGGCATTGCCCTTAAAAGGGCATTTAGCTCTTTTTCAGCCCAAAGTCCCTAACCTAAAATTAAAACCCACCCAATAAACCCCTTTAAAAAACCTAACACTAACCCCCAAAGATCCACTTACAGTTTTTGAAGACCGGACATCCATCCTCAACGAAGCGGCAGAAGTCCTCAGTGAAGCTGGCAGAAGTCTTCATCCAAGCAGGCCAAAGTCTTCATTCAAGCCGGCAGAAGTCTTCATCCAGACGGCATCCTCTATCTTTAGCCATCTGGCGCGGATCGGCTCCATCTTCAAGACATCAGGCGCGGAGCATCCTCTTCTTACGACGTCTTCTGAAGAATGAAGTTTCCTTTAAATAACGTCATCCAAGATGGCGTCTCTTACATTCTGATTGGCTGATAGAATTCTATCAGCCAATCGGAATTAAGGTGGAAAAATCCTATTGGCTGTTGCAATCAACCAATAGGATTGAGATTTCATCCTATTGTCTGATCCAATCAGCCAATAGGATTGAGCTTGCATTCTATTGGCTGATTGGATCAGCCAATCGGATGAAAGCTCAATCCTATTGGCTGATTGCAACAGCCAATAGGATTTTTTCCCCCTTAATTGCGATTGGCTGATAGAATTCTATCAGCCAATCGGAATGTAAAGGACGCCATCTTGGATGATGTCATTTAAAGGGAAACTTCATTTTCAGAAGACGTTGTAAGAAGAGGATGCTCCGCGCCAGATATCTTGAAGATGGAGCCGCTCCACACCGGATGGATGACGATAGAAGACTTCTGCCGGCTTGGATGAAGACTTCGGCCCGCTGGGATGAAGACTTCTGCTGGCTTTGCTGAGGACTTCTGCCGCTTTGTTGTGGATGGATGGTCGGTTTTCAAAAACTGTAAGTGGATCTTTTGGGGTTAGTGTTAGGTTTTTTTAAGGGTTTATTGGGTGAATTTTAATTTTATGTTAGGGACTTTGGGCTGAAAAAGAGCTAAATGCCCTTTTAAGGGCAATGCCCATACAAATGCCCTTTTCAGGGCAATGGGGAGCTTAGGTTTTTTAGGGGGTTGGTTGTGTGGGTGGTGGGTTTTACTGTTGGGGGGTGTTTGTATTTTTATGTACAGGTAAAAGAGCTGGTTTTTTTGGGGTAATGCCCCGCAAAAAGCACTTTTAAGGGCCATTGGCAGTTTAGTGTAGGCTATGCCCATACAAATGCCCTTTCAGGGCAATGGGGAGCTTAGGTTTTTTTAGATAGGTTTTTATATGGGGGGTTGGTTGTGTGGGTGGTGGGTTTTACTGTTGGGGGGTATTTGTATTTTTATTTACAGGTAAAAGAGCTAATTTCTTTGGGGCAATGCCCTGCAAATGGCCCTTTTAAGGGTCATTGGCAGTTTAGTTTAGGTTAGGTTTTTTTTTATTTTGGGGGCTTTTTGTTTTGATAGGGCTATTAGATTAGGTGTAATTAGTTTATATATTTGATCATTTATTTTGTATTTTGTGTAACTTAGTTTTTTTATTTTGTGTAACTTAGTTGTTATTTTTTTGTAACTTAGTAATTTTCAAAAGTAAATTTAAATAATTTTAGTAGGGTTAGGTGTTTAAATTTGTAATATAGTTAATTTAATTGTTAGTTTAATGTAGTTTTAGTATAATAGTTAGGGTAGGTTAATTAATAGTTTTAAGTAATTTAATGTAATTTTAGTATAATAGTTAGGGTAGATTAATTATTAGTTTAATGTAGTTTAATGTAATTTTAGTATAATAGTTAGGGTAGGTTAATTAATAGTTTAATATAGTTAAATGTAATTGTAGGATAATAGTTAGGGTAGGTTAATTAATAGTGTAATATAGTTTAATGTAATTGTAGGATAATAGTTAGGGTAGGTTAATTAATAGTGTAATATAGTTTAATGTAATTGTAGGATAATAGTTAGGGTAGGTTAATTAGTAGTTTAATATATTTTATTTTAATTCTAAAGGTAATATTTATAATATATATATAATATAAGTTAATATTTAATGTATAATATATATAAATATATATATATATATATATATATATATATATATATATATACATATTATATATGTAAATATATTTAATATCTGAATTTAGTTTATGGTGATGTGGGGGGCTGGTGGTTTAGGGGTTAATAGGTTTAGTTAATGATAGGGATGTGGGAGGCCAGGGGTTTAGGGGTTAATACATTTATTTGGTTGCGGAGGGCTCCAGGAGCGGCGGGATAGGGGTTAATAACTTTATTAGAGTTGCAGTGGGCTCCGGGAGCGGCAGGATAGGGGTTAATACATTTATTAAAGTTGCGGCAGGGTCCAGGAGCGGCGGGATAGGGGTTAAACATTTTATTATAGTGGCGGTGTTTAGTGACAGGGTATAAATAAAGTTTGGAAAAAGCTGAATAGCAGCGAGATCGATGACTGTTAGTTAACAACAGTCCGCTGCTCATCGCCCCTTACTTGGTGCGCTGTTTTTTGACAGCTTTTTTATAAATATGGAGAGCGTATTCAGGTCTGCAGCTGCGATGTTAGGCGATGTTAGGCGAGCGTACTGGTGCCGGCGAATGCAGCACAGTTGACGGCTTGATAGATAGGCCTCTAAGTGTACTGTGTTTACAATGGATTGTTATGCTAGCTACAGAGTTTAAAATGTATGGGAAATTGATCCGTTTGATATATTTTTGTTTATGAAATATCTGTCTCTGCTTACTGAAACAACCCAATGAAATTGTCTGAGCTTACTGGGATAGTAGACCTCAATAGCTTCTTCTTCTTTATATTATTATTATTATTAGTAGTAGTAGTGGTAATAGTATCATCATTATCATTGATACTTTTGCCTTCTCCGCTATCCCATCCTGGCTGTATATTCACACCCTGGCCAATTTCTTCCCATACTTCCAGACTGATTCACAATTGTGCCTTCCCCATTAGCCCATCTCGGCTGAATTTTTACTCTCTGCCCTCTTGCTGCACAAGAATAACCAATTCTGATAGCTCTCAGCCTAACAGAATTGGTTTTCAACAGCTATTCAAGGGTTAAAATAATTTCTAAACACACTTCCCCACTGTTTCACACTCCTGCCTTCCCCACTAGCCCATCTCGGCTGAATTTTTACTCTCTGCCCTCTTGCTGCACAAGAATAACCAATTCTGATAGCTCTCAGCCTATCAGAATTGGTTTTCAACAGCTATTCAAGGGTTAAAATAATTTCTAAACACACTTCCCCACTGGTTTACCCTTCTGCCTTCCCAACTAGCCTATCTCAGATGAATTTTTACTCTTTGACCTTTTACTGTACAAGAATCACCAATTCAGATAGCTCTCAGTCTATCAGAATTGGTTTTCAACAGCTTTTTAAGGAATACATTTATTTATAAACACACTTTGCCACTGTTTCACACTCCTGCCTTTCCCAATAGCCATCTCGGATGAATTTTTACTCTCTGGCCTCTTGCTGCACAAGAATCACCAATTCAGAGAGCTCTCAGCCTATTATAATTGCTTTTCAGCAGTTCATCAAGGATTAAAATAATTTCAAAACACTCTTCTCCACTGTTTTACACTCATTCATTAAGGGTTAACATAATTTCAATACCCTGGTATGCATTTCCTCCTCTGCATTTTTTGCCCTGTTGCTATTCTACATCTCTTTAACCCCTTAGTGACCGGAGCACTTTTCCATTTGTTGACCGTTTGGGACCAAGGCTATTTTTACATTTCTGCGGTGTTTGTGTTTAGCTGTAATTTTCCTCTTACTCATTTACTGTACCCACACATATTATATACCGTTTTTCTTGCCATTAAATTGAATTTCTAAAGATACCATTATTTTCATTATATCTTATAATTTACTATTAAAAAAATTATAAAATATGAGGAAAAAATGGAAAAAAACAATTTTTTCAAACTTTGATCCCCAAAATCTGTTGCACATCTACAACCACCCAAAAACACCATGCTAAATAGTTTCTAAATTTTGTCCTGAGTTTAGAAATACCCAATGTTTACATGTTCCTTGCTTTTTTTGCAAGTTATAGGGCACTAAATAAAAGTAGCACTTTGCTATTTCCAAACCACTTTTTTTCAAAATTAGCGCTAGTTACATTGGAACACTGATATCTGTCAGGAATCCCTGAATATCCTTTAACATGTATATATATATATATATTTAGAAGACATCCCAAAGTATTGATCTAGGCCCATTTTGGTATATTTCATGCCACCATTTCACCGCCAAATGCGATCAAATAAAAAAAAAATGTTCACTTTTTCACAAATTTTTTCACAAACTTTAGGTTTCTCACTGAAATTATTTACAAACAGCTTGTGCAATTATTGCACAAATGGTTTTAAATGCTTCTCTGGGATCCCCTTTGTTCAGAAATAGCAGACATATATGGCTTTTACGTTGCTTTTTGGTAATTAGAAGGCCGCTAAATGCCACTGTGCACCACACGTGTATTATGCGCAGCAGTGAAGGGGTTAATTAGGGAGCATGTAGGGAGCTTGTAGGGTTAATTTTAGCTTTAGCGTAGTGTAGTAAACAACCCCAAGTATTGATCTAGGCCCATTTTGGTATATTTCATGCCACCATTTCACCGCCAAATGCGATCAAATTAAAAAAAACTTTAAATATCTCACAATTTTATGTTTCTCACTGAAATTATTTACAAATAGCTTGTGCAATTATGGCACAAATTGTTGTAAATGCTTCTCTGGGATCCCCTTTGTTCAGAAATAGCAGACATATATGGCTTTGGCGTTGCTTTTTGGTAGTTAGAAGGTCGCTAAATGCCGCTGCGCATCACACGTATATTATGTCTAGCAGTGAAGGAGTTAATTAGGTAGCTTGTAGGGAGCTTGCAGGGTTAATTTTAGCTTTAGTGCAGAGATCAGCCTCCCACCTGACACATCCCACCCCCTGATCCCTCCCAAACAGCTCCCTTCCCTCCCCCACCCCAATATTGAGGCATCACTGCAATAACATGAAAGCAGCTGGAAGCTATCAGGATCGCTTCCACTGCTTTCAAAGACCAACGATGTATGGGGTACGTCCTTGGTCATTAACTGCATTTTTTTGCAGGACGTACCCCATACGTCGTTGGTCGTTAAGGGGTTAATATGTTTTCAATACCCTGATATGCATTTTGTCCTCTGCATTTTTTGCCCTGGTTGCTATTCCACGTCCTTTTAATGTGTTTTCAATACCATGATATGCATTCCCTCCCCTGCATTTTTTGCCCTGGTTGCTATTCCACATCCCTTTAATGTGTTTTCAATACCCTGGTATGCATTTCCTCCTCTGCATTTTTTGCCCTGGTTGCTATTCCACATCCCTTTAATGTGTTTTCAATACCCTGTATGCATTTCCTCCTCTGCATTTTTTGCCCTGGTTGCTATTCCACGTCCCTTTAATGTGTTTTCAATACCCTTGTATGCATTTCCTCTGATGTATAAGCTTATGACTTTTCTGTATATTTGTTACCAGCTCCTTTGTACAACTTCTGTGTGCATCCCCCAGCCATTTGCTCCCCCCCCCATCTAATTTACAAGTGTGTAACTCCAGTCTACCTAACTAGTCTACTTGTAACACAGTTAACTTGAATCAAATCATGCCAACTCTAATTTATCTACTATATACAGCTGAACACTGGCTCTGTGAAGCCTTGTCTCTGAGCTTCAAAGTGGCTCTGGATTATAAGTGGCCGAGTTATGAAACTGGAGGGGAAACTGCAGGCCCCACTAACAGGTAATCCCTACTAACTATACACCTGCACAATGCTCTCTATGTCCGTTCTGCTCTTTCTGTCTGCCATTTTCCTAAAACTCACTGCATGCCCTTATAATATCAATAATCCCCACACTATCCTTATCTCTCCCTCCCTTCTCTCATCCCCTATGCTGTCCTCTCATGAAACTACTCTGCCTCCTTAGAAATACTTCCCCATCTAACTCTCCTGTCTCTAATCAAACACACTCCTACAAGTCTCACTCTCACCTTCTGTCACTCACACTCTAACTACTGCTTGCTTCTGGTAACATCTCTCTGTTTTACTGTTCTTTTCAGGATATATACTTATCATATATAACTTAGAGCAAGGAAATAACTGACAAGTCACACAGGTTTTTTTCAATGCTTACAATAACAATAATGGTTTTATTCTGCAATATGATTATAACAACAATATACCACAAACCTCTATGCATGCTTATAACATGTTATGCAAATACAATACTCATACAATTATCTTATTCCTACCACATCTATGCAGTTTTAGTTACTGTTTAGTGATGAAAATTATAACTAAGTTGCCTGTGCAACCACCGATAACAATCTTATATTATATTACTACTTAGACAATTCTAGCTAGTTTTAAACAAACAAATAATACATCCCCATGATCCCCCATCTCAGCATCCTGTCCTGTGGCTTGATTGGAGAAGACATCTGGGCAATCTGGACAGGAGAAAAGGTGATCACAGGAACAACACTGACGATGCGTCCATCAACAGGTCACAAGTCTCCTAATCAATTTGCCCACAGGTACCTCTCTTATACAGTTAACTTACGTACCAGTTTTGGCACAAATCCACAGACCCCTAAAACTCCCTGCAGGTTGGCTGAAGCCCAAAGCATCTGGCCAGTCTGCTTTAGCCTCACCCAAGCTTATCAGGGGCATACCAGGTTACTATCCCTCACGTAATTATGCTGTCACTCACCTTTCATATTTCTCGCTTAACATTATACATCTGATCATGTGTTCTTATGCAATTACTTCTGTCAAATACATCAACAATAGTTTTAACAATCTTCTCATAGATTTATAATAATAGCTGAAAGACCATAATGGCTTTATTACTAAATAATTAATAATAATTAATCCTTTAATAAATAGCTAGTGTTAACCCCTCAGCTAATGTGTTATCAAGATGGTCTTTTAGTGTCAGTGAGTGGCCCCCCTTGTCAGAGTTACACCCTCATTCTGTCTGGGTTTTGACTTCTTATCATTAGTAGCATGACTCAGTGAAATACAGTGTCAACTACTTTAAATTGATAATGTACTTTAACTCTGTTAAAGGCACACTCTCTTAAAGGCAAGGTCACATAAGTTAAAGCAAGTGTCACATGAGCAATTACCTTAACCATTTTCCTTACACTCTCCTAACCCTGGCCCTGCAACAATCACCACACTTTTACACTCTTGCTCAGTCTCTCACAATATAAACTCCAGGTCATGCAATTCTAACAATCTCATCTCCATTAACCCATGGCGCTTATCCCCTCTCTTTTCTTGTGCCTTCCGGAATGCTTGGTCTGTCTGTAACAAACTTACAACTGTTTATGACTTGTTTGTTTCTGACGCTTTCAATCTTCTAGCAATTACTGAAACCTGGCTATCTTCCTCTGACACTGCTTCCATTGCTGCTCTCACACACGGCAATCTCCATTTTAGCCACACACCTAGGCGAGGTGAGAGACATAGTGGCAGTGTTGGAATCTTACTATCCCCCTCCTGCTCCTATCAGCACCTGCATCCTCATCCATCTCTCTCCTCCTCCTTTGAAGTCCACTGCATCCGCCTTTCCCCCCCTCTCCCTGAAGGTGGCAGTTATCTATCGCCCCCCTGGACCAACCTCCCAATACCTTGACAACTTTTCTGCCTGGCTTTCTCACTTTCTCTCTACAAATACAACTGCTCTGATACTAGGGAACTTCAACATCCCCATTGATAACCCATCTGCCTCTGCTGCCTCTAAACTTCTCTCATTCACAAACTCCTTTGGTCTCTCACAATCCACCCTACTCCCTACTCACCGCGACGGACACTCTATTGATCTGGTATTCTCCTACCTCTGCTCCCCTTCTGATGTCACCTGTAGCCCATTTACCATCTCAGACCACCATCTGCTCACCTATAATCTCAATGTACATGCTAAACCTATTTCTCCCCCCGCACCTGTAGAAATCCACACACTGTGGATCCTCTCCAACCTTCTAACCTTATTCAAAAATGCCTCCCCCACACTTCCACGGTATCCTGCCCTGACCTTGCTACAAACCACTATAACAATACTCTCTCATCTGAACTTGACACCCTTGCTCCTCCACAATTATGCAAAACCCCATGTCATCAGCTCCAGCCCTGGCACTCTCAACAAACATGCTATCTACAAAAATGCTCCTGTGCTGCTAAATGTGCCTGGAGGAAATCCCGCTCTGAACTTGATTTACTACACTATAAGTTCAGTCTTTATTCTTACTCCTCTGCCCTTCACTTAGCCAAGCAAAACTACTTCTCTTCTCTCATATCTTCTCACTCCTCAAACCCTAAACGTCTCTTCTGCATTCCCTTTACAACAATCTCCTCTATCCACCTTCACCACCCCCTTCATTTGCCTTTAGTGCCCAAGACTTGGCAGACTACTTTTTCAACAAAACACTTACCATCAGAAGTAACATCCCACCACAAGACTGCAACCTTCCATCCCTGCTCCCGGTCACCCCCTCCACTACTCTCAGTACCTTCCCCCCAACCACTGAGCGAAGTGAGTTCCCTAATGTCTTCCTCACACCTCACTACCTGCCCACTTGACCCAATCCCTTCACATCTAATACCATCTCTGTCTTCTACCCTCACCCCAGCTCTTACTCACATATTCAACTGATCCCTTACTACTGGTTCATTTCCATCATTCTTCATACATGCAAAGGTCACCCCATCCTCAAAAAACTCTCACTTGACCCCAATTCTCCTGCAAACTACCACCCCATATCACTGCTTCTGCTGTCTTAAAAACTCCTGAAAAAAATAGTTTTCAATCGCCTAACCCACTTCCTATCCTCCAAGTCATTGCTTGACCCCCTGCAATCTGGCTTCAGTCCCCAACACTCAACTGAGACTGCCCTCACCAAGGTTACTAATGATCTTCTTTCTGCTAAAAACAATGGCCACTATTTTATACTTATCTTACTTAACCTATCTGCTGCCTTTGATACTGTTGACCATCCCCTCCTCCTAATGACTCTCAGCTCCCTTGGGCTCTGTGACATTGCCATCTCCTGGATTCACTCTTATCTCTCTAATAGGTCCTTTTCTGTCTCATTTGCTGGCAACTCCTCCTCTTCATTGCCTCTGTCTGTTGGAGTACCTCAAGGCTCTGTTCTAGGCCCTATTCTCTATTTATACTTCCTCACTGGGTAAACTTATCAGTAGCCATGGCTTCAACTATCACCTCTATGCTGATGATACTCAGATCTACATATTCACCCCTGCACTCTCTCCTTCTGTCCTTTCCCACATCAGCTACTACTTATCTGGAATTTCTTCCTAGATGGCCTCTTACCACCTAAAAATCAACATGTCCATGACTGAGCTTCTTCTAATTCCCCCATCTAATTCTACTCCAGTTTCTATCTTTACTATCACTGTTGGTGACACCACTATCTCCCCATCAACCCAAGTCCGCTGCCTAGGTGTTACACTTGACTCCAATCTGTCCTTCATACCCCACATCCAATTACTCTCTTCCTCCTGTCGCAACCACCTACGCAATATCTCCAAACTTTGTCCTTTTCTGAGCGCTGAAACTACTAAACAGCTAATCCATTCTCTACTAATTTCCTGGCTTGACTACTGTAATAACCTACTAACTGGCCATTCTCTCTCCCGCCTCTCCCCCCTTTAATCCATCCTAAATGCCTCTGCTAGGCTAATCCACCTCTCCAGAAGCTCTGTATCTGCTGCACCCCTCTGTGAGTCCCTTCACTGGCTCCCTATTCACAGCAGAATTAAATTGAAAATTCTCACTCTGACCTACAAAGCCCTTACCAATGCAGCCCCCCCCACCTGTCCTCACTTATTAACAAATATACTCCAGCCCATCCCCTAAGATCCAACAATGATCTACTCCTTGCCTCTTCTACCATCACTTCCTCCCATGCTAGACTACAGGACTTCTCTTGTGCGGCACCAACCCTCTGGAATGCACATCCTTGAGCTGTCAGACTTTCCCCAAACCTCTCATCCTTTAAACGCTCCCTAAAGACTTTCATGTTCAGGGAAGCCTATCACCAAATCAGTAACTAATGAATTCCACATGCCTAATAGTTGCCCTCATCTAACTCCACACTAACATCATTCCCAACTTTGCAGTCCCCACCTCCTGTTTCTCTCCCTCCTACCCATTTAGTTTGTAAGTTCCCAAAGGAACAGGGCTCCTAATTCCCCCTGTATTTGTTTGTTAAATTTTGTCTGGTGTCTCATATTGTACTGTCCATTTATCTTTGTCACCCATGGAAAGCGCTGTGGATTCTGTTGGCTCATTATAAATAAATAATAATAATAATTTCTAAACACACTCCTCCACTGTTTCACACTACTGCCTTTCACACTAGACCATCTCGGATGAATTTTTACTCTCTGGCAACTTGCTGCACAAGAATCACAAATTCTGATAGCTCTCAGCCTATCAGAAGTTGTTTTCAACAGCTATTCAAGGGTTAAAATAATTTCTAAACAAACTTCCCCACTGTTTCACACTCCTGCCTTCCCCACTAGCCCATCTTGGATGAATTATTACTCTCTGGCCTCTTGCTGCACAAGAATCACTAATTCTGATAGCTCTCAGCCTATCAGAATTGGTTTTCAACAGCTATTCAAGGGTTAAAATAATTTATAAACACACTTACCCACTGTTTTACACTCCTGCTTTCCCCACTAGCCTATCTAGGATGCATTTTTACTCTCTGGCGTCTTGCTGCACAATAATCACCAATTCTGATTGCTCTCAGCCTATCAGAATTGGTTTTCAACAGCTATTCAAGGGTTAAAATAATTTATAAACACCCTCCCCCACTGTTTTACACTCTTGCCTTCCCCACTAGCCCATCTAGGATTAATTTTTACTCTCTGGGCTCTTGCGGAACAAGAATCACCAATTCTGATAGCTCTCAGTCTATCAGAATTGGTTTTCAATAGCTATTTAAGGGTTAAAATAATTTATAAACACACTTCCCAACTGTTTTACAATCCTGCCTTCCCCACTAGCCCATCTCAGGTGAATTTTTACTCTCTGGCATCTTGCTGCACAAGAATCACCATTTCTGATAGCTCTCAGCCTATAAGAATTGGTTTTAAACAGCTATTCAAGGGTTAAATTAATTTATAAATACACTTCACCACTGTTTTACACTCCTGCCTTTCCCACTAGCCCATCTCAAATTCATTTTTACTCTCTGGCCTCTTGCTGCACAAGAATCAGACAATTCTGATAGCTCTCAGCCTATCAGAATTGGTTTTCAGCAGTTCATCAAGGGTTAAAATCATTTCTAACACACACTTCTCCACTGTTTCACACTCCTGCCTTCCACAGTAGACTATCTCAGATTAATTTTTACTCTCTGGCCTCTTGCTGCACAAGAAACACCAATTCTGATAGCTCTCAGTCTATCAGAATTAGTTTTCAACAGCTTTTCAAGGGTTAAAATCATTTCTAAACACTTAACCACTGTTTCACACTCCTGCCTTCCTCACTAGCCCATCTCAGATGAATTTTTACTCTCTGGCATCTTGCTGCACAAGAATCACCAATTCTGATAGCTCCCAACCTATCAGAATTGTTTTTCAACATCTATTCAAGGGTTAAAATCATTTCTAAACACACTGTAGAAAGTCAGACAAGTTGGACAGAGAGCGGGTATTGTGGTGTTTCCTTATTTGGACGATATCTTGATACTAGTTCAGTCTTTACATTCTGCCAAATCTCACCAAATCAACTAGTGTTGTTTCTTCGAAAACATGGTTGGAGGATCAATTTACCAAAAAGTCCATGACAAGAGACGTTTAAAATTAGTTTCAGCCTGTCGGAACCTTCAGTCTCAGTCATTCCCTTCAGTAGCTATGTGCATGAAAGTTTTAGGTCTCATGACTGCAGCATCGGACGTGATCCCCTTTGCTCGTTTTCATATGAGACCTCTCCAGCTTTGTACAATGAACCAATGGTGCAGGGATTATACAAGGATATCACAATTAATATCCTTAAATCTCAATGTTCGACTATCTCTGACTTGGTGGTTAGATCACCATTGTATAGTTCTAGGGGCCTCTTTTGTTCGTCCAACCTGGACTGTGACCACAACAGATGTGAGTCTTTCAGGTTGGGGAGCTGTTTGGGGATCTCTGACAGCACAAGGGGTTTGGAAATATCAAGAGGCGAGATTACCAATCAATATTTTGGAACTCCATGCGTTTTTCAGGGCTCTTCAGATTTGGCCTCTGTTGAATAGAGAACCGTTCATTTGTTTTCAGAAAGACAATATCACAACTGTGGCATATGTCAATCATCATGGTGGGACTCACAGTCCCCAAGCTATGAAAGAAGTATCCCGGATACTTGCTTGGGCAGAATCCAGCTCCTGTCTTATTTCTGCAGTTCATATCCCAGGTATAGACAATTGAGAAGTGGATTATCTCAGCCTTCAGACTTTACATCCGGGAGAATGGTCCCTCTATCCAGATGTGTTTTCTCAGGTTGTTCAGATGTGGTGTCTTCCAGAAATAAATCTGATGGCTTCTCATCTAAACAAGAAACTTCCCAGGTACCTGTCCAGGTCCAGGGATCCTCAGGTGGAAGCAGTGGATGCGCCTTTAGTTCTTCTGCCAAGAGTGATCTCAAAGATCATCATGGAGCAATAATTTGTGTTGCTGGTGGCTCCAGCATGGCCTCACAGGTTTTGGTATGCAGATCTTGTTCGGATGTCTAGTTTTCAACCTTGGCCAATTCCATTAAGGCTGGACCTTCCGTCTCAATGTCCGTTTTTCCATCAGAATCTCAAATCATTAAATTTAAAGGTATGGAAATTGAACGCTTTGTGCTTAGTCATAGGGGTTTCTCTGATTCTGTGATTAATACTATGTTACAGGCTCCTAAATCTGTTTCTAGAAAGATTTATTATCGAGTTTGGAAGACTTACATTTCATGGTGTTCCTCTCATAAATTCTCTTGGCATTCTTTTAGAATTCCTAGAATTTTACAGTTTCTTCAGGATGATTTGGATAAGGGTTTGTCTGCAAGTTCCTTGAAGGGACACATCTCTGCTCTTTCTGTTTTATTTCACAAAAAGATTGTTAATCTTCCTGATATTCACTGTTTTGTTCAGGCTTTGGTTCGTATCGAGCCTGTCATTAAATCAATCTCTCCTCCTTTGAGTCTTAATTTGGTTTTGAAGACTTTACAGGCTCCTCCATTTGATCCTATGCATTCTTTGGACATTAAACTACTTTCTTGGAAAGTGTTGTTTCTTTTGGCCATCTCTTCTGCTAGAAGAGTTTCTGAATTATCTGCTCTCTTGTAATTCTCCTTTTCTGATTTTTCATCAGGATAAGACCGTTTTGAGGACTTCATTTAAATTCTTACCTAAGGTTGTGAATTCTAACAACATTAACCCCTTAATGACCGCAGCACTTTTCCATTTTCTGTCCGTTTGGGACCAAGGCTATTTTTACATTTCTGCGGTGTTTGTGTTTAACTGTAATTCTCCTCTTACTCATTTTTCTTGCCATTAAGTGGACTTTCTAAAGATACCATTATTTTCATCATATCTTATAATTAACTATAAAAAAATTATATAATATGAGAAAAAAATGGAAAAAAAAACACACTTTTTCTAACTTTGACCCCCAAAATCTGTTACACATCTACAACCACCAAAAAACACCCATGCTAAATAGTTTCTAAATTTTGTCCTGAGTTAAGAAATACCCAATGTTTACATGTTCTTTGCTTTTTTTGCAAGTTATAGGGCCATAAATACAAGTAGCAGTTTGCTATTTCCAAACCCCTTTTTTTCAAAATTAGCGCTAGTTACATTGGAACACTGATATCTTTCAGGAATCCCTGAATATCCCTTGACATGTATATATTTTTTTTTAGAAGACACCCCAAAGTATTGATCTAGGCCCATTTTGGTATATTTCATGCCACCATTTCACCGCCAAATGCAATCAAATAAAAATTTTTTTTCACTTTTTCACAATTTTGTTCACAAACTTTAGGTTTCTCACTGAAATTATTTACAAACAACTTGTGCAATTATGGCATAAATGGTTGTAAATTCTTCTCTGGGATCCCCTTTGTTCAGAAATAGCAGGCATGTATGGCTTTTGTTGTTGCTTTTTGGTAATTAGAAGGGCACTAAATGCCACTGCGCACCACACGTGTATTATGCCCAGCAGTGAAGGGGTTAATTAGGGAGCATGTAGGGAGCTTCTAGGGTTAATTTTAGCTTTAATGTAGTGTAGTAGACAACCCAAAGTATTGATATAGGCCCATTTTGGTATATTTCATGCCACCATTTCACCGCCAAATGCGATCAAATTAAAAAAAAACATAATATTTTTCACAATTTTAGGTTTCTCACTGAAATCATTTACAAGCAGCTTGTGCAATTATGGCACAAATGGCTGTAAATGCTTCTCTGGGATCCCCTTTGTTCAGAAATAGCAGACATATATGTCTTTGGCATTGCTTTTTGGTAATTAGAAGGCCGCTAAATGCCGCTGCGCATCACACGTGTATTATGTCTAGCAGTGAAGGGGTTAATTAGGTAGCTTGTAGGGAGCTTGCAGGGTTAATTTTAGCTTTAGTGTAGAGATCAGCCTCCCATCTGACACATCACACCCCCTGATCCCTCCCAAACAGCTCCCTTCCCTCCCCCACCCCACAATTGTCCCCGCCATCTTAAGTACTGGCAGAAAGTCTGCCAGTACAAAAATAAAGGGAATCTTTGTTGTTGTTTTTTAAATTGTATAGCATATTTACATATGCTGCTGTGTAGTATCCCCCTTATCCCCCAACCTCCCTGATCCCCCCCAAACACCTCTCTAACCGTCCCCCTCTGACATTGTGGGGGCCATCTTGGGTACTGGCAGCTATCTGCCAGTACCCAGTTTGCAGAAAAAATGTTTTCTGTTTTTTTTTTCACAGTTTTTTTTCTGTAGTGTAGCTTCCCTCCCACATACCAACCCAACACCCCCTGATTTAGCTTTTTTTTTAAATTTTATTAGCGGTATAAACCTATCCTATTACCAATCCTATTTTCTGTAGTGCAGCGTTCCCACCCGCTCCCTCCCCGTCCACTCGCCCACCCCCTCCCTATCGTGCACGCGCGCATGCCCATGCGCGCCCCCGGACATCCCCGCCCACGATCCCGCCCCCCTGCACATCTCCAGGGCCATCGATGGCCGCCACCCACCTCCCGGTACTGCTCCCACCCACCAACGAAGGAAGCCACCGATCTCCGGTGCAGAGAGGGCCACAGAGTGGCTCTCTCTGCATCGGATGGCCATACATTGTTATTGCAGGATGCCTCCATATTGAGGCATCACTGCAATAACCGGAGAGCAGCTGGAAGCGAGCAGGATCGCTTCCAGCTGCTTTCCACACCGAGGACGTGCAGGGTACGTCCTCAGGCGTTAACTGCCTTTTTTTTGAGGACGTACCCTGCACATCCTCGGTCATTAAGGGGTTAATAGATAAATTGTTGTCCCTTCCTTGTGTCCTAATCCTAAGAATTATTTAGAGAGATCTTTACATTCTTTGGATGTGGTGAGAGCTCTGAAATATTATGTTGAAGCTACTAAAGATTTCAGGAAGAATTCTAGTCTATGTGTTACCTTTTCTGGTCCTTCTGTCATTTCCTTGGCATCGTGGGTAAAGCTTTTGATTCTTCAAGCTTATTTGGAGTCGGGTCAAGCCCCACCTCAGAGAATTACAGCTCATTCTACTAGATCAGTTTCCACTTCGTGGGCTTTTAGGAATGAAGCTTCAGTTGATCAGATTTGCAAAGCAGCAACTTGGTCTTCTTTGCATAGATTTACTAAATTCTACCATTTTGATGTATTTGCTTCTTCGGAGGCAGTTTTTGGTAGAAAAGTTCTTCAGGCAGCTGTTTTATTCTTCTGCTTATGTTTTACATTTTTTCCTTTCATTTATGAGAATAAACTTATATTTTGGGTTGTGGATTAATTTTCTTCGGCGAAAAATGGCTGTTTTTTATTTTATCCCTCCCTCCCTCTCTAGTGACTCTTGTGTGGAGTTCCACATCTTGGGTATTGCTATCCCATACATCACTAGCTCATGGACTCTTGCCAATTACATGAAAGAAAACATAATTTATGTAAGAACTTACGTGATAAATTAATTTCTTTCATATTGGCACGAGTCCATGAGGCCCACCCTTTTTATGGTGGTTATATTTTTTTTGTATAAAGCACAATTATTTCCAAATTCCTTTGTTGATGCTTTTTACTCCTTTCTTTTTCATCCCACTACTTGGCTATTAGTTAAACTGAATTGTGGGTGTGGTGAGGGGGTGTATTTATAGGCATTTTGAGGTTTGGGAAACTTTGCCCCTCCTGGTAGAATTGTATACCCCATACGTCACTAGCTCATGGACTCTTGCCAATATGAAAGAAATTAATTTATCAGGTAAGTTCTTACATAAATTATGTTTTTCATGTTTTCTGTGTTTGTCACAGTGGCAATTATAATTGTGTGTAATATTTTCTGATAAATATAAGTAAATACAATTACATTTTATTTCAGAATATTAGTATAAGAACTTAAAACACTAAAAACTTTATTTAAACAGTTTAAAATATATATTACAATTCAGAGTTGCTTTAAAGTACCTGTGATGCGTGAATAATAGGGATAATATCAATCTACATTTTAAATACAGATTATATAGTAAGCTCTAGGCAACTAATTATTATTAATTACAGTTCATTTACTGCATGCAAGAACAAAAGATTAATCTTTTCAAAAGGAACATTTTGTAAATTCTCACACTTCGCAATGGAAATAATAAAAAAAACATCAATTAGGGAAATATAATGCAAAAGTCCAGTTAAAGTATCATGTTAAATACTTTTTTTTTTCCAGAAAAACAAATATATCTAAAAATAATTTACCAAAATTAAACAAAATACTGCTACTTATAAAGGCAACTAATCTACATTTTATAATGTATGCATGAAGAAGTTAGTGATTTCTATATTTTTAATCAGCAAAAGTAAGTTATGTATATCTTCATTCTGTTGACATTTGTTATGACTCTTGCTGATACCTGAGTCTAAAGTTATATCTTAATTGCAGACAATTAGTGTATTATCTAGAAAAAAAATAACACTAAAAACAACTTTCTTTAAATCTAAACGTATGAATATGTTACAGTTAAAGTGCAGAAATCAGTTAATGTGCACATTACCTAGCTAATCTGCAGATTAACTAGGGTGATCAGTGAAAGTGCAGAAAAATTGTTTCAATTCTCACATTACCTAGGTAATCTGCAAATTACCTAGATAATCTGCACATTACCTATTAGGCACTAGTTAAAGTGCAAGAAAAAAGCACTTTAGCTTTTTAGAAAAGTTTGTTTCTCTCATGTAAACTGTTTATTGAAAAAGAAGCCGAAGAATGTAATAAATAAAGAACAGAATGTTCCGATTTCGGCCGAGGGCAGATACGCTCCAGACACAATTTGTGACTGCAAATTCATTTCCTAGATCTAATATTTTAAGACGTTTGATTGTTTGTATTATATTTTTTTAATTGTTATAGTTGGGTTTAACGAAATAAATAAAAGAACATGATGTTAAATAATAACATTATGTTAATTTCATTAATTGTTATAGTTGAGTTTAACGAAATAAAAAAAGAACATGTTGTTAAATAATATTTGAGTTTAACGAAATAAAGAACAGAATCTTTCCGATTTCGGCCGAGGGCAGATACGATCCAGAGTGCTCTGTTCTAATCAGAGCCTCAGGCGCTGCAACTGCCTCTGGGAACCTTACAATGGGTGCCAGCCCGCAGGTCTTGAAATTCTCTGTCTGGGAAATTATCTATCTATCGAATCTATAATAGATAGATTCAATAGATAGATAGATAGATAGATAGATAGATAGATAGATAGATAGATAGATAGATAGATAAACAAAATGGAGAGATGAGAGCTTCCTCTCATAGAAAGTAATGAAGCTCTCTGGATAGTGAATCTCACAGGGTAGAGTGAAGTTAACAAGGGAGCATCTGGTTGCAGATTGCAGTATACAAATTAAATTACATTTTTTATACTGCAGTTTAACTTGGATTGGTTTCAAGTTTAGTACACATTACTTTTCTGACAAAAAAATAAGTGTATTTTTAATTTAGAGCAAACTTTACTTGCATACAGCTGACAAGAAAAATCTGTCAGACCTACAGGTATAATGTGTTTCGAGAATATCATGAGAAATATGAGAAACAGACACACCCTGGAAACTCCTCTGTTCAGCCCAGGGAACTCCCCTGTCCCTCCCAGTTCCTGAAACAGACAGTCGTATCTCACATAGAACAAATACAATGTATTTTATAAGCTATAAAATATACAAAAGTATGATCCTCATTTGTTAAGATTATATAGAAACATAATCTGAAAATGTTAAATTACAATCCTAAATGTACTGTTGTATACAAAATAATAATGCATCACATCACAATAAAAAGTGTAAAGTGTAAGTGTAATGAAACAAAACAAAAAAATCTGAAGTGTAGAATAATATAAAATACAAACCACAAAGTGAAAATGCAGCATTTCAGTCATGCATGCATTTAAGAGTCTCCCTCAGATTAAATGGAAGGTACTTTCTCTATTTTATTAGACATTTATAATAAAATTAAGATAAAAATTGATTCAAATGGTTTTATAGTATAAATGTATTATTTATATTAAATTCCGTTTTATTCAATACTCACTAAACAACATGTATAGCCACTATTCATATTTGTATGAATATTTTATTTTGCAGTCTAGCTCTCTAACTAAAGAAGGTATTTATACATTTTTCTCATTGAGTTTAATTTAATAGATAAAACAGGATTATTAAATAATACCAAATATATAAATATTTGTTGTCAATATATGCATGCTTACACATTCTCCTGCTTCCAATCATAAACACTTTATCATAAATTTATTAATTCCTATTTTCTTTTGGTAAATGTTACATACATTTGTTTAAAATACTTTTTTCTTAGTGAACTCACATTATTAAAAAGTATTGTGTTGAAGGTACACTATTTAATACATTATTAAAGGGGCAGTCTAGTCAAAGTTAAATTCTCATGATTCAGATATTATCAAATTTTCTTTGTTCGCTTGGTATTCTTTGTTGAAAGCTAAACCTAGGTATGCTCATATGCTAATTTCTAGGGCCGCCACTTATCTCAGGGCATTTTGACAGTTTTTCACAGTTAGAGCCTAGGGCATGTGTGCCACACACATGGAGTTACCTAGAAATTAACACTGATTGGCTTAAATGCATGTCTGTCAAAATAACTAAAATAAGGGGGAAGTCTGCAGAAGCTTAGATACAAGGTAATCACAGAGGTAAAAGTATATTAATATAACAGTGGTGGGTATGCAAAACTAGGGAATGTGTGTCAATGTGGACAACCATACCCTGCAACTCCCTTTAGAAGTAGCAAATGTCTTTAATAGTTATTTTGTCAGATGCTCCACCACCCTGATTGACAAACTAATAAATGACATCCTGAAACTACAAATGTGGATCAGGCCCCACTAAATCAGCAAATACCCAATATAGAGAAGTTCAATTTTAGACCTGTACCCATCAATGTCATTAAGAAACACCTTAATAATCTAAAAATGAAAAAACAGTCTGGACCTGATCAAAACCCAGCAATGCTGTTGAAGCTCAGTCCACCGGTAATTGCTAAACCGGTCACAACCCTAATTAACGAATCCTTGGTGTCTGGATACATACCCAAACTTTGGAAAACTGCAAGAGTAGTGCCTATCCATACAAGTGGGGAGTGAACTTTGGTTTCAAATTATCGCCCTATATCTTTACTCCCAGTATTGTCAAAAATCTTAGAAAAATGCGTTCATACGCAATTATGTGAGTTTTCGCCCGAATCACTCCACTACAACTGCCCTCCTAAAAGTTTGCAACGACATCCAAACTGTCATGGAACAAGGAGACCTAACTGGAGCTATTTTCCTTGATTTTGCAAAGGCCTTTGACACAGTAGACCACAACATACTACTGCTCAAACTAAAAAACTATGGTATTGCTGATCGTCCGTTAACCTGGTTTCGATCATATGTATCGGATTGATCACAATATGTCTCCATTTCTGACAGCGACTCCCTCCCTCTCCCAGTCACGTGTGGTGTATCCCAAGGTTCCATTCTCGGACCCCTACTATTCACATTATTTATAAATGATCTGCCTAATGTCTGCAAATCCTCAACTGTACACATGTACGCAAATGACATGGTAATCTATGCAAACAATTCTGATCTGCCGCAGCTTGAAGCAGTGCTCCAAGACCAGTTTACAGAGGTAGAAAAGTGGATCTCAAAATACAAACTCTTCCTAAACACTGACAAAACTGTCACAATGATCTTTGAAACTGGACCTAAATTACACAAATTACAAAATTCCCATCTTCGCATCAAAACAAAATCCAATTGCACGCTGACCGCAGTCCACTCTTTTAAATACTTAGGTATGTTGTTAGACCCCAATCTATCTTTCGGCCTCCACATAGAAAAACTTGCATCTAAACTTTATCCAAAGCTAGGTGCCCTGTACAGAAACAAATCCTGCCTCAGCCCTACAGTAAAGGAAAAGATTGTACAGCAAATGCTGATGCCTATCTTGGATTACGGGGACGTAGTATATGCACCTGCACCGCAAACTCACCTTAATAAACTTAATACATTGTATAACTCGTTCTGCCACTTTGTGCTACAATGTAACTACAGGACCCACCATTCTGACATGCTAAAAGAACTAAACTGGCTGTCGCTGGAATTCAGACGCACCCTCCATCTTTCCTGCCTTGTGTTTAAGAGCCTTTCTGGGAAGCTCCGACCCTACCTGAGCAGAATGCTCTCCCCTGCTATTTCCACCTCCTATAACCTCCGATCCAATAGCAGCACATTATTTAGCTTGCCTCAATACAAAAAGAAAGTAGCTTGATCCTCCTTTTCCTACAGAGCACCACAATTATGGAATGACCTCCCTCACACTTTAAAAACTTCCCAAGCCTAATATCCTCTGAGAGATGCCTCTCTACATATCTCAAAACAGAATGTGCCTGTCATGGTTGATTAAATATTTCCTACCAGTTCTATGTTAAATGTTTGCATATATTGTGTATTATTATTGTTTTTGTATTTTATTGTACCCTATTGTATCAATGCAATGTTTTGTGGTCCCAGGACATACTTGAAAACGAGAGAAATCTCAATGTATCCTTCCTGGTAAAATATTTTATAAATAAATACATAAATAATAAAGGAATTATCTATTTTTTATATATATTTTTTTTATTGAGTTTTCATAATATAAAACTGTTTGACAAAAAAAAAAGAATAACAAACAAACCAAAAAAATAAACAACATATGAAGTATACAAGCTTGAAAAAAATAATTGCAAGTATATTTGGACATGCAGTAAACCATATAATATTCTAGATGGATTCACATCAGTTGTCCTATGGATCATATAGTTTTATATTTATTTATTAAGCTACAAGTTTTAAGTTTTAGAACTTCTGTTACAAGCTTATAAAATGTGGCTGTAGGTACAGCTAAATTATAAACATTCTAATGTTTAATATTTTACAGTGAGCTTGGGCGTAAAAAACAAACACCCTCTAAAAAATAATAATAATAATTTCAAGCTGTGACATAAAAAGACATTATCTTGTATCTGGTAATTATAATGGCAATGTTTTACGAGATAAACCGCAAAATGTTACTCTGAGCACAATTAACAAATGCCAGAGTATATAAATGGATGGGGGGTTAGGAGCCTTAGGATCCAACCTAGCTACCCAAGTGCTAGAAACTTAGTATGACATGAATGCCGCCTATTTAGGTGATGTTGGGGGGTTTTAGATATTGGCAAGAGTTCAGTCACAATCTACGGGAGGGAAAAGATAAACGGATGTTGCGAGGCAAATATACTGTTGGATATAGTAAAATACAGATTGTTGCCTCAGCCGTGGATAACGTCACTGCATTATATAGATATATTGCAATAAGTGACGTATTGAGAATAACTTCCCTGTGTTATTTGAGGAAAAATAATAATTATTTATCTAAGAGGACCCTTGTGGTAAAGGCAATAATTGCATTCTTCCTATAACAGGGGTTTACCCCCAAGTATTAGATTATAATAGATATGGTTATATAAAGACTATAGAGGGAGACAAACAATAATAATCATCTAGATTACGAGTTTTGAGTGCTATAGAGAAATTAACGAACTGCCATTACAAGTTTTCAAACAAACGCCTTTTGCGTGCGATATGGTTGCGTTGAGCTCCATACTGCATACAATCAGAGCTCTGCTGAGACGTGCTTGTGCACAATTTGCCCAAAGACGTCAATGGGGAGAGCCGGCAAAAAAAAAAAACTAACACCAGCTCTCATTCTATTGGCTAATTGGAATTAGCCAATAGAATGAGAACTGCTTAAATCCTATTGGCTGATTGGAATAACCAATAGGATTTTAGCAGACCTAATACCTATTGACTGATTACAAATTTTCAGCCAATAGGAATGCAAGGGATGCCATCTTGAATTGCGTCCCTTGCATTGAAGATTCAGTGTACGGCGGCGACCGTATGAAGAGGATGCTCCGTGCCGGATGTCTTCAGGATGGACCTGCTCCGTGCCGGCTGGATAAAGATCAAGAGGCCGTCTGGATGAAGACTTCTTGCCGCATGGATAATGACTTCGCCGACTGGATGAATATAGAAGAGGCCGTCTGGATGAAGACTTCTTGCCGCATTGATGATGACTATGCCCGGCTGGATGAAAATAGAAGAGGCCGCCTGGATGAAGACTTCTTGCCGCATGGATGATGACTTTGCTGGCTGGATGAAAATCCTTCAAGCGGGACTTCAACAACTGTAAGTGGATTGTCGGGGGTTAGCGTTAGGTTTTTTAAGAGTTTTTTGTGTTTAGTAAAAGAGCTAAATGCCCTTTTAAGGGTAATGTCAATACAAATGCCCTTTTTAGGGCAATGGGTAGCTTAGGTTATTTTAGATTATGTGTAATTCTTTTTTATTTTTGATAATTTGTTTGTTATTTTTTTTTAATTTAGTGGGTTTTTGTAATTTAGTTAAATTTTATTTTTTGTAATTAGTCGTGTTATGATTTAGTTTTATTTAATTGGTAGTTAAATTTTACTTTAATAATTATAATAGTTTAATTGTTAGTTTAAAATAAAAAAAAATTAATTTGACAGTTTGACAGTTAAGTTTTTATTTAATTTAAGCTAGGAAAATTGTTATTTTAATATAAAGTTAGGAGGTCGTTAGGTTTAGGGGTTACTATTTTAAATTAGTTTATTTCATTGTGGGGGCTTTCGGTTTAGGTTAGGTGTTAATAGTTTATTTTAGTATATTTCATTGTGGGGGGGCTTGCGGTTTAGGGGTTAATAGGTTTATTATAGCGGCGGTGTGGGCGGACAGCAGATTAGGGGTTAATAGTATTTAAATAGTGTTTGCGATATGGGAGTACGGCGGTTTAGGGATTAATATGTTTATTATAGTGGCGACAATGTCGGGGAGCGGCGGAATAGGGGTTAATACATTTATTATAGTGTTTGTGATGCGGGAGGGCCTTGGTTTAGGAGTTAATAGGTAGTTTATGGGTGTTAGTGTACTTTGTAACACTTTAGTTATGAGTTTTATGTTACAACTTTGTAGCGTAGAACTCATAACTACTGACTTTAGATGGCGTTAGGTATCTTGTCGTTTTAGGCTGTAACGCTCACTTTTTAGCCATACCACAAAAATCATAATACTGGCATTATGGGAATCCCATGAAAAAACATAATTTTTACGTGTGCGGGTCTGACGTTGCGTTACAGGCTAAAAGGTGTGCGGTACACCTATAGCGATAACATTTGTAATAGCTGCGGTGCTGTTTTAAAGCTGAAAATTCCATATTTTCAGTGTTACAAGCCGCAACGCAAAACTTGTAATCTAGGTGAATATTAGTAAATGTTTTGGATGATCCTTTCAAAGTACTGCAACCTGCTTATAAGTCTTATAGTAGGAATAAACTAAGAAAGCATGGGGTATTTAATATAGAAATGAGAAATTGTACGTACAGCAACAAATTTTAGCACTGGAACCCATCTATAGTTCCTATAGTAGATAATATACTATTGAAATAAGGGATATTCAGCTTTTAAAGTTGAAGATTATCTGGGGCTTCCTAATGGAGGGAGTATATTTAAATTATCATGCTCCTGGATATATAGTGGATATATATGCTCCTATATAAGTTTGACCTAGTTTAGTAGAAAACAAAACATAATATGCATGTTTAGGTAACACCTCAAGACTAGCAAACATAGAATAAGTTATATGTTAACAATTAAAAGTTAAACAGTAATTCAACTCCTGTGTATAAATATGTTCCAATGTTCCTCTGAACCTATGCAGTATACAATAAAACATAGTATGCAAGTCCAAGCAACACATGAAAAATTAGCAAATGTCTCGGCTAGATTTAGAGTTCTGCGGCCAAAGGGGTGCGTTAGCTACGCGTGCTTTTTTTCTCCCGCACCTTTTAAATACCGCTGGTATTTAGAGTTCACAGAATGGCTGCGTTAGGCTCCAAAAAGGGAGCGTATAGCATATTTACCGCCACTGCAACTCTAGATACCAGCGTTGCTTACGGACGCGGCCAGCTTCAAAAACGTGCTCGTGCACGATTCCCCCATAGGAAACAATGGGGCTGTTTGAGCTGAAAAAAACCTAACACCTGCAAAAAAGCAGCGTTCAGCTCCTAACGCAGCCCCATTGTTTGCTATGCGGAAACACTTCCTAAGTCTGCACCTAACACCCTAACATGAACCCCGAGTCTAAACACCCCTAACCTTACACTTATTAACCCCTAATCTGCCGCCCCCGCTATCGCTGGCCCCTGCATATTATTATTAACCCCTAATCTGCCGCTCCATATACCTCCGCAAGCTACATTATAGCTATGTACCCCTAATCTGCTGCGCCTAACACCACCGACCCCTATATTATATTTATTAACCCCTAATCTGCCCCCCTCAACGTCGCCTCCACCTGCCTACACTTATTAACCCCTAATCTGCCGAGTGGACCGCACCGCTACTATAATAAAGTTATTAACCCTTAATCCTCCTCACTCCCGCCTCAATAACCCTATAATAAATAGTATTAACCCCTAATCTGCCGATCGGAGCTCACCGCTACTCTAATAAATTTTTTAACCCCTAAAGCTAATTCTAACCCTAACCCTAACACCCCCCTAAGTTAAATATAATTTTATTCTAACGAAATAAATTAACTCTTATTAAATAAAGTATTCCTATTTAAATCTAAATACTTACCTGTAAAATAAACCCTAATATAGCTACAATATAAATAATAATTATATTGTAGCTATTTTAGGATTAATATTTATTTTACAGGCAACTTTGTATTTATTTTAACCAGGTACAATAGCTATTAAATAGTTAAGAACTATTTAATAGTTACCTAGTTAAAATAATTACAAAATTACCTGTAAAATAAATCCTAACCTAAGTTACAATTAAACCTAACACTACACTATCAATAAATTAATTAAATAAAATACCTACAATTATCTACAATTAAACCTAACACTACACTATCAATAAATTAATTAAATAAAATACCTACAAATAAATACAATTAAATAAACTAACTAAAGTACAAAAAATAAAAAAATATTTACAAACATTAGAAAAATATTACAACAATTTTAAACTAATTACACCTACTCTAAGCCCCCTAATAAAATAACAAAGACCCCCAAAATAAAAAAATGCCCTACCCTATTCTAAATTAAAAAAAGTTCAAAGCTCTTTTACCTTACCAGCCCTTAAAAGAACCTTTTGTGGGGCATGCCCCAAAGAATTCAGCTCTTTTGCATGGAAAAAAAACACATACAATACCCCCCCCCCAACATTACAACCCACCACCCACATACCCCTAATCTAACCCAAACCCCCCTTAAATAAACCTAACACTAAGCCCCTGAAAATCTCCCTACCTTGTCTTCACCTCACCGGGGGTAGTTTATGGGTGTTAGTGTACTTTAGAGCACAGTAGTTAAGAGCTTTATGAACCGGCGTTAGCCCAGAAAGCTCTTAACTACTGACTTTTTTTTGCGGCTGGAGTTTTGTCGTTAGATTTCTAACGCTCACTTCAGCCACGACTCTAAATACCGGCGTTAGAAAGATCCCATTGAAAAGATAGGATACGCAATTGACGTAAGGGGATCTGCGGTATGGAAAAGTCGCGGCTGGAAAGTGAGCATTAGACCCTTTAATGACTGACTCCAAATACCAGAGGGCGGTAAAAACCAGTGTTAGGAGCCTCTAACGCTGGTTTTGACAGCTACCGCCCAACTCTAAATCTAGCCGATAGTATAGATAGAGCAGTTTCTCTTCTAGAGATAAGAGGACAAACATTGATTCAATATATAGTAGGTTACTAATCTTGTCTTAGAATAGGTATAGTCTTAGTTATAGCAAAGACCAAATGTAGAAGCTTGAGGTTTTCAGTTATGAGACTAAACAGGCAGTTATGCATTCCAATCAACATTAACCAATATTATATAAGGCAAACTGAGCAATCTTCAAATAGGTAATGGATAACAAATGATACCTATGGAGTATTCTGCACTGTTACCCCACGCCAGTTGTTGTTGGTGGATAGTGGTTCCCAATTACGTGAGGTGCATCACCTGTTTCCCAATTTAATGGCAATGATTCTATGTGATGGGGAACACTTAGAGGTAGAGATTTCGGTGTGGAGAGTTCTGTTGATGACCATAATTTTCCTTGGTCGTGGGAGAGCTTGTCAGTGAGAGCTTTCCTGGGTAAGCCCCTCCTAGTTGCCTGGTCTAATGTAGAGGCTGATCAGGCCATAACAATGCCATTTTTGTTAATCCACAAAGGAGTAATGTTGCTTTCAATGGCACTTGAATTTGTAATCTTCCCAACTCTACTCTACTGTGTGTAATATGGGAGCAAATTTCGATTCCTTCTCACTCCTGTTCAGGGTTGTTGTTAAGCGCTGGGACCCCAAAGCACTGTAAGTAGAAAAAACTTTCTCTGAAGGGCCTGCTGTAGCAGGTTGTAGCACCATCTTTAGCTTGGCTCGGTGTTCATCTAGGAGGCGGCTTATCTCCCTGATGATATATACCGCAGATGCCATAATATGGATATTTAGCAGGGATTAACCTGTGTGGAAGAATGTAAAATACAGCTTTGACTATCCCCTTCATGGTCAGGGCTCCCAGGGAGGGTGTCATGCAGCAGTTCCAGCAACTCACATGGCCTTTTGCACAATGGCAGTCTCTGTGTTGTTTAACTGGTGTTTAGAATTTTCCAACTTTCCAGATTCCATCAGGGTATTTCTAAAAATCTAGTGATTTAAGCTTGAATTTCAATTTTAGGCATGATCTGTAAAATAAGCCTATAAAATTTATATTAGAGCCAGGAGCTCTCCTTAGGTGAGTCTTGTTTTTTCGACTGTTGGCTCCAACCCCCATTATCTATATTTTTAAACAATAACAATTTTGGTGTTGACTGTCCCTTTAACCTTCACAAGGCTTATAATACTCTCTCTGCATGAACACTAGTAAAGCAGCAAAACTTATAGTAGGAGTGGACAAATTATCTTTAAAATTGTATACGTAATAAATTCTACAAAATTGCACATGTAATAAATTCTACCTAATAGATACCTAATATAAACAAAAAATATTATGTTACATTTTTATTTGGATTGTTAACTTTTAGTTAGCTATACTTGTTTACGGAGGAAGACTATTCTCAGAGCTTGAAATTTCTACTAATGTAGTCCCAGACTTGCATGCAATTTTGGAGAACAAGCAAGCAATTATGATTTTTATTTACACAGTCTTTGATATCTAGGTCTGTTACTTTGTCTGTTTATGAGAGCAGACATTTGGTGGGACTAGTAACATTTGCCCATTAAGTCATATTAATATTTTTTTACACCTGATAATTCATTTTTTAATTTTTATTTATTTGCTACCTATATAACAGCTTGGTGTTGGAAGAAGTTGTCTTTACAGATAGGTGTTAGGGTTAAACATATATTTTCTTGTAGTTGTCTCTTCTAGAATTGTGTATCCCGTAGGTCTAGCCAAAACCAGTTTATTAAAATTAATCTCTTCAATCCTATCCATTCAAATTCATATGGCAGCTTGGTTGATTTTATATTATTGGTGGCCAAGCAACAAAGTTTCTGGAAAGCATAATATTTTTGTCTTAGATAGCCAAGCAGCAAAGTTGATAGGACACTTATTTTTCACTATCGGGATATTTTTTATTAATATTTTTCTACCACTTTTTTATAGCCCATAAAACATTATCCACTAATGCTTTTGTAACACATGAAACTTGCTGTGTGAACTGCTGCTATGATTAAGATTTACGATTGTTCAAGATAAGTCATCGGTCTCATGGTGTGACTGTTATCTTGGCTTGTTCAAAAACCTTCAAATATCTTCTTTTCTAAAACCAGTGAGTGTATTGAAGCAAAAGTTTTGTATATATGCTCCTGACAAGACATCTTCCACAGTTGTTAAATCTGTGATTTTTCAAAAATAAACATGGCTGCCATGAGCTGTAAACCTTTTAATTGTTGATCAATTGTATAAATGTGCAGTTTTTGCACTATTTTCACATTATTAAAGGGATAAAAAAAGGTCAAAATGTAATTGTGCATGGGTGCATTTCAATTTGAAATATAAACATTTTACATCATACATCCATTAGCAAAAATGTTTCTAGCAAAAGTTATTAGTGTTCTTCAGCAGCATACACACATATCCTGTAAGTGCCCGTGCATCAGTATTCAAACACCACAACTTCTCAGAGAGCTAAGAGTGTATTTCTTTTGAAGACATAATTTGTGTCATACAAGCCACTGCTGACTCACTGAGAAGGTGTGGTTTGAATACTGATGCACAGACCCTCACATTATATGTGTGTATGCTGCACAAAAACAGTTATATCTTTAACTAGAAGCATTTTTTCTTCTGTAAGTATATCGCAAATATTATTTCTATTTCAAATTTAAATGTACTAACGCACATTTAATTTTTGACCGTTCTATCCCTTTAAATTATGCTACAATGTATTTACATGATTACACATGGGCATGATTCCCAATAGCAATATTGCAGACAGAATTTATGCGGCTTGGTCACAATCATCAAAACACACATTAATAAATGTTCCTAAAACTGCAGCAAATTGTAGTTTACAACTGTTATGCGTCGGCCCAAGCAGCATCCGATTCTCACTGTTCCCAAAGTGGAAGTGAACCCTCCAGAAGGTCATCCAGAGTCCTCCAATAGCAATGGAGTGCTGTAGCAGTGGCGGAATCAAGCCACAAAAGCTAGTATGCAAAAGAACAAAAAAGCAGGCACTACACAGGATTATATATATTTATGGTATCTCTGTGTAGTGACTCTTCATGTGTAAAGCATTAGTCCTATGGTGTGGCAGCCGCATTGGACTGTTTGAAAAGTTACAATTATTTTTTTGCAGATCTACCCCTTTTATTTCAATTTCCCATAAAATCTAAACCTATTATTGAAAACTCTTAGATATTGAGCTACTTTTCATGTAACATAGATGTCATAGGTCACATGGTCTGTGATTTATTCATTTTTTTATTATTCTGTTAAATTCTTCAATTGGATTAAAATTAAAGGGACAGTCAAGTCCAAAAAAAACTTTCATGATTCAAATACGACATATAATTTTACACATCTTTCCAATTTACTTTTATCACCAATTTTGCTTTGTTCTCTTGGTATTCTTAGTTGAAAGCTAAACCTAGGAGGTTCATATGCTAATTTCTAAGACCTAGAAGGGCCGCCTCTAATTTGACAGTTTTTCACCACTAGAGGGCATTAGTTCATGTATTTCATATAGATAACATTGAGCTCATGCATGTGAATTTACCGAGGAGTGAACACTGATTGGCTAAAATGAAAGTCTGTCAAAAGAACTGAAATAAGGGGCAGTCTGCAGAGGCTTAGATACAAGGCAATCACAGAGGTAAAACGTGTATTATTATAACTGTGTTGGTTATGCAAAACTGGGGAATGGGTTATTAAGGGAATATCTATCTTTTACAACAACAACAATTCTGGTGTTGACTGTCCCTTTAAGTCAATTTTTATTTTTTGCCCCCTATCTGTTGTAGCTGCTAGTATGCCATTGCAAAGATGTCATGCTTGCCCACCCTTGTTGTTTGCAGCTACAGTATATTTTAATTTGAATTAGGTAAACCCATAAATTAAATTAAATATATACATAGAAAATCTAGTTCAACCAATGAAAAACAAGTAAAACTATAACAAATTTATGTATTGCAGTTTTTTTAAAGGGGTTTTCAAAGACTTTAATAGAAGCAAAAAATCTTAAAAGTTAAAAAATACCAACAGTTTAAAGGACAGTAAAATCAAAATTCAATTTTTAGGATTTATATAAAGCTTTGGCATTTGAAGAAAAAGAAGTCCACTATACTTCTGTTAATAAATTTGCTCCCTCCTCTTAGTAATGTTTGTTGTAGGGTAAATGTGCACGTATCTTTAGAACTCTTTGAGCTAGATTGTGAGTGGTGTACGACTGAAAAGGGGTTAATCATGACTCTTTGCACGTAGTTGGCTGCAAAGGGCTTTAACATTAGAGATTTATACATATACATGTCTAAATATATATATATATATATATATATATATATATATGCACAGTATATATGTGTGCGTGTACACACTTTTTACGTATTTATATGTGTATTTATGTATTTACATACATATATACACATGAAAAAAATTGTATACATATAGAGGCATATATACAGGGAGTGCAGAATTATTAGGCAAATGAGTATTTTGACCACATCATCCTCTTTATGCATGTTGTCTTACTCCAAGCTGTATAGGCTCGAAAGCCTACTACCAATTAAGCATATTAGGTGATGTGCATCTCTGTAATGAGAAGGGGTGTGGTCTAATGACATCAACACCCTATATCAGGTGTGCATAATTATTAGGCAACTTCCTTTCCTTTGGCAAAATGGGTCAAAAGAAGGACTTGACAGGCTCAGAAAAGTCAAAAATAGTGAGATATCTTGCAGAGGGATGCAGCACTCTTAAAATTGCAAAGCTTCTGAAGCGTGATCATCGAACAATCAAGCGTTTCATTCAAAATAGTCAACAGGGTCGCAAGAAGCGTGTGGAAAAACCAAGGCGCAAAATAACTGCCCATGAACTGAGAAAAGTCAAGCGTGCAGCTGCCAAGATGCCACTTGCCACCAGTTTGGCTATATTTCAGAGCTGCAACATCACTGGAGTGCCCAAAAGCACAAGGTGTGCAATACTCAGAGACATGGCCAAGGTAAGAAAGGCTGAAAGACGACCACCACTGAACAAGACACACAAGCTGAAACGTCAAGACTGGGCCAAGAAATCTCAAGACTGATTTTTCTAAGGTTTTATGGACTGATGAAATGAGAGTGAGTCTTGATGGGCCAGATGGATGGGCCCGTGGCTGGATTGGTAAAGGGCAGAGAGCTCCAGTCCGACTCAGACGCCAGCAAGGTGGAGGTTGGGGTACTGGTTTGGGCTGGTATCATCAAAGATGAGCTTGTGGGGCCTTTTCGGGTTGAGGATGGAGTCAAGCTCAACTCCCAGTCCTACTGCCAGTTTCTGGAAGACACCTTCTTCAAGCAGTGGTACAGGAAGAAGTCTGCATCCTTCAAAAAAAACATGATTTTCATGCAGGACAATGCTCCATCACACGCGTCCAAGTACTCAACAGCGTGACTGGCAAGAAAGGGTATAAAAGAAGAAAATCTAATGACATGGCCTCCTTGTTCACCTGATCTGAACCCCATTGAGAACCTGTGGTCCATCATCAAATGTGAGATTTACAAGGAGGGAAAACAGTACACCTCTCTGAACAGTGTCTGGGAGGCTGTGGTTGCTGCTGCACGCAATGTTGATGGTGAACAGATCAAAACACTGACAGAATCCATGGATGGCAGGCTTTTGAGTGTCCTTGCAAAGAAAGGTGGCTATATTGGTCACTGATTTGTTTTTGTTTTGTTTTTGAATGTCAGAAATGTATATTTGTGAATGTTGAGATGTTATATTGGTTTCACTGGTAAAAATAAATAATTGAAATGGGTATATATTTGTTTTTTGTCAAGTTGCCTAATAATTATGCACAGTAATAGTCACCTGCACACACAGATATCCCCCTAAAATAGCTAAAACTAAAAACAAACTAAAAACTACTTCCAAAAATATTCAGCTTTGATATTAATTAGTTTTTTGGGTTCATTGAGAACATGGTTGTAGTTCAATAATAAAATTAATCCTCAAAAATACAACTTGCCTAATAATTCTGCACTCCCTGTATAGTGAATTGGAGCCCTTTGCAGTCAAGTAGTTAAAAACATGAAAAATCATATTTATGCAATATTCATATATAATAAAGTGTTTAAGTATGTATATTAGAAACATATTCATCTATGTAAAGAACATTTGAATGTGAAATATTAATATTTCATGTGGGGTTAGTGCACTTGAGAAATCTCGATCGGTTTTGCGTGCAAGTAGGGTTGAAAGTAAAAATATTTTACTTTCAACTTGTAATACACGCACTACCCGATGTGCGTAAAAAGCTTCTATCTAGTTCGTTAACACGTAGCTGGAGCACAAAGTACCACTCCTCTCATAATCTAGCCTTATGATAGCAGTGTTTGTAAAAATGTAAAAGTGTAAAAGATTGCTAGAAACACAGTTGCAAATACTACTGTCATAGGGTGCTAAAAACACATACAATCTCTCGAGTCTACCTAGGTTTACCTCTCCAAAAAAGAGTAACATTTTGAAATAATTTAAATATGTTCTGTCTCATCTTTGCACAGGTTTACTGTAGTCTCTTTGGTTGAATTTCTCAGATGTATCATTTACTACTAATACTAAAGTATTAAAATAGAACACCTTTGGCACAGTGTGATCAGAATATTAGAAGTTCACCAAAGTTAGCTCACACAATACTGATTGGGTTTACTTCCTATTTTGTGGTCACACTGTAACAAAAGTGTTTTTAAAGTTAAACATAATTGCTACAGTATGATTATGATATAAGAACTAAACACTATACTTCCGCAGCAGCAAAAAAAATTGTTACTAACAAATCATTCAGAACAAATTTTTGGAAAATGTAGTTTTTCAGAATATTTGGCTGCTGCACTATTCTGTATTCAATTAGTTTAAAAAAAAACCCTGAATATTCTGTAACATTTACATTTGTTTTAGTTAAAATGAATGTAAATAATCCTTTGCTGCAGGTAAAAAAAAAGTGTCCCTTGTATTTTTATACTTAAAAATAGTGGGCTGAGTAAGCCGCGCTAAACCTGACCCCTATTCAAAGAGCCAAGGGCTGGGCTGATAGGAGGCTTAGTTCAGCCGATCGCAGAGCCTGCACTAAAGTACCTTCTACTTTAGTGGTGGCTTTGGGATCCACTGCGCTAAACCTTTAGCACCGTTCTTTTTTTTTTATTTATTATGTTTTCAGTTTACAAGAAAAATCAAACAATCATTGTACAGCATAGTTGTAAACTCTTAAGTCTGCAAATATTACAAAGTCAATTTTAACTATTAACTTGCGTTCCAGTCTAAAACCATTCACTGATAGATATTAAAACTATCATTCTTACCTAATATCTCCTACAGACTAATTCTCCTATTATCATCGAATCTCCTATGAATCATCCTGGATCCGGGAGTCGGGGGGGGAGCGACACAGACAGGCCCATGTATCAGTAGTCCTACCAACCGTAGTGATCTTGTCAATGTGTTGTGTCTTGAGATGGTAAATGTAAATTTTCCCATAAAAATCTGGCGTCTAAGAAGAAGGAGAGCTTGTTCCGTTTTAGGAACCCATACTCTTCTAGTACCATGAGTTCATTGGTTCTTTCGAATCAAGACTCCTTAGTTGGGGGAAGGGTGTCTTCCATGCTCTAGCTATTAATGAACGAGCTCCATTCAATCCTATCTGTACTACAAGAGATCTCAGCTTACATGTAATGTGGGTAGTGTCGTTTAATAATGCTATTCTGGCTGTTAATTTAAATGTGTCGCCCACCAATCTTTGGAGGTATACTTCCACTTCCTTCCATAGTTTTTTAATTACAGGACAATCCCACCATATATGTAGTAAGCATCCCTGTCCCCCGCATCCCCTCCAACACATACGCGAAGAGTCAGGGTATATTGTGTTCAGTCTAGTTGGAGTTAAGTACCAACGAGACAAAAGTTTATAGTTCATTTCGAGTATTTGTGGGGAGGTAGAGGATTTTTTAGTCCTTTGGAACACATTGTGCCAGTCTTTCCTATCTATCTCCGCATGAAGGTCATGCGCCCACCTCGTTGTGAAGTTTGGTAATGTGGTATTTTGAGGTTCTAGCAAAAGGTGGCGTGATACTGACAAAGGGCTCTGAATTGTCTTTTCACTGTTACACAACCGTTCGAAGGGGGTCAAAGAGCGGAGGAACTCCTTCTTGTGTGGTGATGTCTGTAGGAAATGCTGTAGTTGTGCATACTTAAGCCAGTGTATGTATCGTCCTTCTGCAGAGGTCTCTAACCTGTGTCTGCTCAGTAACCTCCCCTCCTCAATAAATCTACATAATGGAATTGTGTATCCCCATTCCTTAAGTCTTCTAAATCCCCTATCCAGACCCCCCACCATTTCTGTGTTGAGAACTATAGGGAACAGTGGGGATCTAATGGATAAAATATGAGGATATAAGGTCTTTATCTTCTCCCATTCCTTAAAGAAGTGCTTATGTACATTTAATTTTCTGCATTGTGGTGGTCTTAAATCCGAGGGGACCCAACACACTGCTCCCACAAATGGAATCTGTAGGATATGGGAATCAATAGACACCCATGCTTTATGAGATGATGAACCATGCCAGTCCAGAATTCTCTGGAGAGTCACTGCATGATAATACTCCTCAATTCTTGGTAATCCCACCCCACCCATAGTTGTAGATCTGTGTAGGGTGCTTCTATTAACCCTGGGTTTTATCTTGCCCCATACATAGGTGTTTATCTGTCTTTGTACCCGTTTCAAGAACCCATAGGGAAGGTGGATTGGCAAGGCTTGTAGTAGGTATAGGATTTTAGGTAGTATTGTCATTTTAATAGAGTGAATTCTACCCCACCATGAGAGTGTTTTAGTGGCCCAAGTGTTCAGATCTCTTGATATATTATTGAATAGGGACTCAAAGTTTTTCTTGAAGAGGGTTGAGGGACTCGGGGAAAGGTAGATACCTAGATATCTGACTGACTCTAACTGTAGACGCAAGGGACAAACCCGTGAAAGTTTTTGGAATTCTGGTGGACTCAGTGATATATTCAGTACTTCTGACTTAGTTTGATTTATTACAAAATTTGAAAAAGTGCCGAATTTCTCAATTTCCCTGAGTATCATTGGGATGGTGCTATTGGGGGTGGTGACAGAGAAGAGAACATCATCCACGTACATTGCGATTTTAAATTCGTTAGGCCCTATAGTTATACCATGTATATCTTTGTTGGCGCGTATGTGAGCTGTGAGTACCTCCATAGTCAATATAAACAAGGTGGGGGACAGTGGACACCCCTGTCTCGTGCCGTTTTGGATCGAAAATGGGTCTGATAGCATGCTATTTACTCTTACTCTGACCTGTGGGCAAGTGTAAAGGCTACAGACTCTATCTATCATTTTGGGGCCGAATCCAAATATTTCTAATGTTTTTTTAAGGAATTGCCAATTTGTCCTATCGAATGCCTTTTCTGCATCCGTTGTCATTATTACTGCTGGTATGTTGTGAAATTTTGCATATGACGATAGTGTTAACGCCCGTATTGTGTTGTCTCGTGCTTCACGACGAGGTGTGAAGCCCACCTGATCAGTGTGTATGATATCGTTCAATACTAAGTTTATACGGTTTGCTATAAGTTTGCTAAAAATCTTTATGTCCGAATTGAGCAAGGAGATAGGTCTGTAGCTACCCATTTGATCTTGTGGTTTATCTGGCTTTAATATTACCGCAATGTGCGCCGTTAACATTTCGGGTGAGAATTTTAAGTCACTATCTATGGCCTGGAATAAGGACAATAAGTTAGGGGCCAAAATGTGCTTGAAAGTTTTGTAGTATGAGTTAGTGAACCCATCTGGACCCGGACTTTTCCCTGTTGGGAGATGGGAGATAACAATCAGGATTTCTTTTTGTGTGAATGGCATGTCCAGATCTCTTTTCTGAGATTCTGTCAGGGGGTTCAGGTTGGCAGTTTGTATATATTGTTCCATGTCTCTGATATGTGACGGCGTGTCTAATTGTTCTAGATTGTAAAGTCTTGCGTAAAAGTCCCTGAAACTGTCTGCTATTTCCTTGCTGTCATGGATATCTGTCCCAGACTGTTTTTGTATTTTGTGTACATGTGTTTGACCAGTTTTGGCGCTCAGAGCCCTTGCCAGTAGTGATCCCACTCTGTTTCCCTCGTAAAAGAAAGTTTTTCTTAGTTTAAGTGCTGACTTCTGTGCCTCCCTTGTAAGTATATTGTTAAGGTCTGCTCTGGCTTTAGTTATTAGCGTTAAAAGGTTAGGGTCTTTTGGTCGTTGTTTATGTTCTATTTCTAGTTCTCATAATCTAGAGAGTAAGGAGTCTACTGTCATGTTGTATGTTTTCTTCATATAAGCTTTATGTTTGATGCACTCCCCTCGGACCACTGCCTTATGTGCCTCCCAAATGTTGAGTGATGATACCTCTGTGTTCATGTTAAACTGGAAGTATTCTGTGATTGAGGTGGTTAAAGCCTTATTTGTTAGTGGGTGGTTCAGGAGATATTCATCTAACCTCCAAATAAAAGGGCTTACTGGGGTTTCTGGCCAATGTATGGAAATAGAGACCAATGAATGATCCGCCCATGTGGTTGGTTGGATATCTGAGTCTGTCACAAAGGATAAGCTGGATTGATCTATGTACAGATAATCCAGCCGTGAGTATGAAGCCCACGGGTGTGAATAAAATGTATAATTCTTTTGCAAGGGATGCTGTACCCTCCAAATATCTATCAATCCAAGTTGTTGGAAACATCTATAAACCAAGTCTGGAGGTCTATGAGCTGCACTAGTATTAATGGAAGTTGTGTCCAGGAGGGGGTCCATGGTTACATTGAGATCCCCTCCTAAAATCAACACACCCTTCCTATGTTCTAGGACCAGGGAGAACAGTCTTCTAAAGAAGGGTGTCCTACCTGAGTTGGGTGCATAAATATTGACAAATGTCACTGGTCTATTATATATCAATCCTATTACTATGAGTATTCTACCCTCTCTGTCCCCTACTGTGTTGATCAGCTGAAAAGGTGTGCTGCGGTGTAACAGTATACCCACCCCATTTTTTTTTTTGTCGTTGGAATTAAAGTATCCTGTTGGGAAATCCCTTAACGAGAATTTAGGCTCCGAGGTTTTTGAAAAGTGGGTTTCCTGAACAAATATGACTGAGCTTTTTTGCTTAGCAAACCACCTCAGGGCAATAGATCTTTTTGAGGGGGAGTTGAGACCCTTTGCGTTCTGGGAAACTATGCTTATATTTCTATGCATTGTGTCTTATCAAATGTGGGTGTGTAGTCTTACCTTGTGACTTGATGACATCTTTTGGAAACGCCTGTATCGCTCCCCAGCCCGGAGGACTCTGAGAAAAGCTCTGTGATTGTAAGAAATAACTTAAGCAATTTAGGTAAATTTCTGTAAATGGAACAAAAAGAACACATAAATATTAAATAACTTACTAACTATAAACTGAACAGTAAACCTAACAATATAGTCTATCCCATTATAGACTAATCTCATATTCTACAAGTGGGAGGAGACAGCAAACCAACTGCTGCTGCTACTCCTGCCAATTGAAAAACAAAAGTAATGTCCAAAATGTATGTAACAGTTTCTGGAATCACGTAGTAAAAGCCTGTTGGTAGAAAGAGAGATAAAGACAGCCAAGGCTCTACAAACAATCTGCCACTACCATTTTAGACTAATGGTCTATTTATACCTTATCATGTCCAATAATAACCTTGGGTCTTCTCTATATTGAGGAGAGTCCTGTGAACACTGCTATCAGTAGCTTCATAGCGGAGCGATGTTGCTGGAATCTTTGTACGTATGTTTCAGAGCCATCGATTTCGCTTTCCTCTGGACTGTTGTCCATTTTTGTCTCGGTGCTTTCGGTGGTAGATGCTGGACCAGACCATCTTCTTGTCCTTTGCCAGATTCCGCGGGTATCCTTGGTTTTGCAATATTTAATTGCATACAGAAAGTGTCTAAGTCCTCCAGGTCTTTATAAACAGCCTCTTTATTGTCTTTTAAAGCTCTCAGAGAGAAGGGGAAGCCCCAACGATAGGGTACTCCTAAACTTCTCAGGTGCACTGTGAGAAATCCCACATCTCAACGTTTTGATAAGGTGAGGGGACTTAGGTCTGCATATATTTGAAGAGGGGTGTCTAAGTAACGAACAGGTGATTTTTTTCTTGCTGCTGCCAAGATGTTTTCCTTGTCTTGGAAATAATGACACTTCAGGATAACGTCCCTAGGTGGTGCCGAGGGTTGTGGTTTCGGCCTTAATGCTCTGTGAGCTCTGTCTAACATTATGTCCGTGTCGGGGTCTGTATCAAGCAGGAAGTGAAACAAATCTTGTAGATATTGTTGAAAATTTGCAGGCAAGATGGTTTCTGGTATCCCTCTTATCCTTAAATTCTGTCTGCGACCTCTGTTGTCTAGGTCCTCAATTTGATTTTGCAATTGTATAATCTCAGTGGTCTGATGCTGGAGTTGCAGTGTGGTCAAATTTGTAGATTCCGACACCTCCTCAGCATATTCCTCAAGTTGTACAACTCTGTTGCCTAATTCCGTGATGTCTTTCTTAACTTCAGCCATGCCATCTCTGATTAGTTGGCTAACCTGCTGCATGAAGGTTGAAAAATCCTCTTTGGAGGGTAAAGCATTTAGGTCTGTTCTAGTAAGGGGAGAGTCTGCTTCATGTGTGGTATCTTCCGTGTGAGCCCTATCTTCTTCTAAGTCGGAAGTGGGAGAGCTTGGTGTTATGGCGCCAGGTGTAACCACTGTCTTAAAGAAAGAGTTCATTTTAGAACCTGAGGGGTTGACTTGTTTTTGAACTTTGTCCATTTTTTGTTGTCTTTTGGACGTCATGTCGATGCTTGAAATGTCTCTGTTCTGGGTCAAAAGCTGCTTAGTGTTGTGTTGTAGCCTGTAAGACCCTGTGCCAGCAGTAATGTTATCTGTTTTGCAAAGTAACTCTCTACATAAGGCTATGTCCTTAGAGCAGCCTGCACTGGGTCTCACGACACTGTTCTATCTCTATGGTGGATTGCAAGGTATCCGTTGAGATGTATATGCTCTGCCTGTGTTTCACAGAGCTGTAGATTTATAACTTGAGCAATACACCAGAATACTGTGAGAGGCTCTGCTCTAGCTTGAGGAATGATCTGTAACCCCTGCACATACAGTTGTTCAAGGTATGCTTAAACAGGCATCTTCTATGTATAGGGGTTTCTTGATGCAGTTGTCACATAGCCTCCCTACCCTTTGCTGTTTCTTACTAGGTTGCAGATTATGCTGACTGCATGTTTATAACATTCTCTCCCTATCTCTCATTGGGCTGCAGGAGTGTGGCAAGGGCTGTGCAAGAAGCAGGTTTTAATATGGTATCTACCACACAGTAATTATGTTGTTGTGATGCTTATAAGATTAATTCTATGCCACAGCCCCCTGTAGCTTGCTGTTCTACTATTTTATGTCCCATGCATGCTTGAAATAAAGTCCAAATATAGAGCTCTGGCAGCCAACCTCCCAAACACTTATTATCCCTGTGTGAGGTTATACCTTAGCTGACACGACCGTCTGTCAAAGATGGCAGGCTCCCGTTCTCCCCTCACTGAGTCCTGCAAGTGCTGGGGTGTATATGTCAGTCGGTGCCTTCACCAATCTGTCCGCTGTGCCGCTGTGCTGTTTCGGCTGTGTCCGGCAAGCTCAGACCCGCCACCACTTCTCCTTTTAGCTCTGCCACAAATGGCGGTTCGCGCCACTGATATTAAGTTTTTAGGCCCTGTCGGTGTCAAGTGAGGAGCCGTATCCGCTTCCCCGAAAGCTGGTTCTCTTCTCACATGGTGCCGTTGCGTGCCCGTGGGTTTCCCCTGACACCTACTCAGCCAGAACTTTTGTTTTGGTCACTTGAACTGCTTTTAAATGTTAAGGCAGGAGTTAGCTTCACGGAGCACTAAGTATTTGCGGCCATGCTGTTTCTTGGCCGGCTCCGCCCCCCTCTGGACTGTAAAGTTTTTATTTTGTCCCCCTTAACTACTTTCTCCGCTCGGTCCTGCTATTGCATCCTTCACAGTGTAAAGAGTTATTTTAATATAACATAATTCTCCTCTTGATTTTATTATTCTTTTAAAATATATACAGTTATTTATAACTAATTTTGAAGCATGGGGAATATTCCTTTTCATTAAGAGCTGTCTCAGAATTGAGTCGCATGAGACCCTCAATGGATGACTTGTTTTCTTATAAGACTCATAGAGCCACTATTTCTGATGTATTTCAGAAAATGAAATCTTTATTAATCAAGGAATTTAAAACTTGGTGGGATATTAATCTTATCGAGATATATGTATCCCTTAATATGATCCAAAGGGGTCTTAGAATTTATAAGTTTAAAACAGAGCTCATTAAGAATTGGAACTCAGTTTTATACGAATGTTCAGTAAGGCTAATGCTTATGTTGGTCACATATAAGAAACAAAAATTTGAACAACTTCATGCAGGGATTACAGATTTACAGTGGAATTTTAAAGTTTTTGTTACTCATAAGGACTATAATAGACTAGATGACATACTCAGTAACACTGTGTCAGCAGTTAAGAAGAACATTGATAATTTTTAAATCAAGATATTTTATCCTGACCAACTGGACTATAAAAAAAGCACAGTATACATGTGGTCATTTAATAGTAAAAAAAAAAAAAAGAGTTAAACATAATATTAGAATGTAAAGAAATAATATAGGAAAAAAACATCTTTAATTCTCTGACACAGATTTGTCTTCCACTGAAGATGAAGATAAGGTCTCTACTATACTAATGTCAGACAAAAGAAGATATTCTTTCCACTGAAGTGCAATTAGGAGGATTAGAGATAGCTGCTAGTCAAAGGGAAATTAATGTCCCAATACTTGCACATAATATACCATCAACTACACTTATATGTGTAGAGGAGAGGGAAATTGAACAGATAGGATCCAGTGAAGTTGCAGCTATGATGAGTACACCAGAGAACATTAGGAATATGATGAGAAATAGAAGGGGTAAGCGAACAAACATCAAGAAGGTATGGGCTGAAAACAAACAGGCAAAGGAACAACTACAAAATCATACAGTAATTAATCTGACAGAAGAGTGTTTTTCTGATAAAGAAATAGAGCTCTTAAATTTGGGATTAGGCTTTGTTCCTAGCAGTAATTTTTTTTTAAAAAAAAACAATTATTGATTTGAACAGTTTTGTACTTAAATTAACCTTAAATTTTTTTTTGTACAAAACAGAGATTCCCCAACTGGTTCTATAGAACAAGCTTATATAGTTTCAAAGACAGATGTTGCCTTTGATGATAAGGACTTTTTGCCCCTTCTTGAATTAGAAATTCAGACATATAGAAGTAACTATGGCATGAAAAAAAGGTAGTGTGAGTTTCAGACCACCCTCCATATTTTATCCAATCAAGATTTAAGGTGGAGCCCTAGAGACTTTCCATAGATGTGTAGAAGGAGTGCTGAGGCTCTTATGCGATCAGTTATCACTGGAGAAACATAATAATCTTACAGCATCTCAAATAGACTCTTTGAAAACTTTGCGTGCTAAAGAATACTCTGTCATCAGACAGGCAGATAAAGGGGGAAATGTAGTTATAATGCTTAAAGGGACAGTCAAGTCCAAAAAAAACTTTCATGTTTCAAATAGGGCATGTAATTGTAAACTACTTTCCAATTTACTTTTATCACCAATTTTGCTTTGTTCTCTTGGTATTCTTAATTAAAAGCTAAACCTAGGAGGTTCATATACTCATTCCTTAGCCTTTAAAGGCCGCCTCTAATCTAAATGCATTTTGAGAGTTTTTCACCACTAGAGGGCATTAGTTCATGTGTTTCATATAGATAACATTGAGCTCATGCACGTGAATTTACCATGGAGACAGCTCTGATTGGCTAAAATGCAAGTCTATCAAAAGAACTGCAAGAAGGGGGCAGTCTGCTGAGGCTTAGATACAAGATAATTACAGAGGTAAAACGTGTATAATTATAACTGTGTTGGTTATGCAAAACTGGGGAATTGGTAATTAAGGGATTATCTATCTTTTAAAACAACCAAAATTCTGGTGTTGACTGTCCCTTTAAAGAAGACTACATAGAGGAGGTTCTTAGACAGTTCTCTGAAATAGATGATTATCAACAGTTATCCTATAATCTAGTGGCTGAATTCCCTAGACTTGTCTACAATATTTTAGATGATGTTAGAGAAGCAGGTTTTAAATAATACATTATACAAGTTATCATATTTTTGTTAAACTATAACTATTTTCTTTTTGATGGACAATACTATCTCTAGAGGCATGGGATAGCAATAGGTGCGAAATTTACCCCCTCGTACGCCAAACTTTTTATGGGTTGGTGGGCATTGCCAGATTGTCATATCGGAATAAAAATACTATAGGCTTGGAGTTTACTTCTGCGTGGGGGCCCAAAGAGATTATCAACTTGAATGTTGTCCCCAAGGGTAACACATCTAGTGCCCGTATAGAGAGTGAGCTTTAATGTAAACCTATTAAGGCTAACACTTTGCTTCATACCAGGAGTACACATCCCAAAAATACTGGTTTTGTACTTATTAAAGGGGAGTGCATTAGGCTAAGAAGTAATAGTACAGACTTCAATGTTTTTAATAAAGAAAGTACTAGCCTGAGGGACAGGCTCTTAAAACCTGGCTACAGATTTGATCCAAAGGGCTTTCTTATAAGTACAAAATATGGAAAGGTAAGACTTGCTTGTTGATTGTTCATCTAAAATGAAAAAGGAGGACAAATTATCTTTTATTACTCCTTATAGCAACCAATTTGAAAAAAAAAATAGTAAATATTGTTAAACATAACTTACCTATCTTGATGGAGATGATCCCACTCAGTGGTCAAACAGTGATGTCGCTTTGTTCCAATACATTATCATAGACTATGTAGTTGGCTAAGATGTAGAGGCCACTAGTAGTGCCTATAGTTGTAAAGTACATGGCCATGCTATGGTGACAAAGCAATTTCAATCTAAGGTTACACAGAAAATGTATGATTTGGGAAAATGCACCCATTTCAGAACAAATTAGGTAATCTATTTGATAAACTGCATGGAATGCAACATGCAGTATATTGGTATGACCATTAGGAAGGTTGGTGTTCACATCAGAAAACATCTGTAAGATATCTCTATCATTAATCCATGTTCAGCTGATTGTCAATTAAAAGGTTAGTGATTGACACCTGAAAGAGGGGGTAGCATTGATGTCCTTCTCTCTAGGGCCCTGATGATCAAAAGTACTACAAGGTTGGAAAAATTATAATAAAAGTGTGATCAACACACAAGAGGGCGCTAAATACCCACTAGGAGGTAGAATGTATGTGATTATAAAAGCAGGCAATATATATGTGAAACTGGGAATAGATCATGGGCTCTCACCATAAAGACGATATAACAAATGATGTTCAGTCCCAAATATATGTGCAATGTTCATATATCAAATGTCCCAATGATGAAAGCAAAACCAGTTGCTGCCGATAATGTTGCACTTTCCTCTTGTAAGTGCCCTCTTCTCTCCTTGATGACTGGAGGCAGATCTGTAGGGGTGGAAGGAAAACAGAGGCGACAAATGTGTGTATCCAATGTGATGGTAGACCCCCCTGCACACGTATGCTAGACCCAGGGTACTCACACTTTGACTTAGCACACCAATGTGCTGGTAGGCGCAGACTGGCTATCGGAGCAAGCCAGCTTGCTCTCTCAGGTACACTCTCTCTCTGTAGTGATCGTCAGAGTCTTAGCCGCTGTGTCTCCTTATGTAATGTTGATCTCCAACGCCAACATGAACTCACAAAGGAATGGCTCCCAAGGATTGGTAATGAGGATATACTTGTAATGGAATCACATGCGATGGTATAAAATAAACTTTTAATCAATGTTAAAAACAACGATACAGATTCCACAAGTAGAAATCAGATATGTATTCTTTGCTACGCGTTTCTCGGCTACTAATGGGCCGTTTCTTCAGATGCCTGGGTATAGCATACGTGTGCAGGGGGGTCTACCATCACATTGGATACACACATTTGTCGCCTCTGTTTTCCCTCCACCCCTACAGATCTGCCTCCAGTCATCAAGGAGAGAAGAGGGCACTTACAAGAGGAAAGTGCAACATTATCGGCAGCAACTGGTTTTGCTTTCATCATTGGGACATTTGATATATGAACATTGCACATATATTTGGGACTGAACATCATTTGTTATATCGTCTTTATGGTGAGAGCCCATGATCTATTCCCAGTTTCACATATATATTGCCTGCTTTTATAATCACATACATTCTACCTCCTAGTGGGTATTTAGCGCCCTCTTGTGTGTTGATCACACTTTTATTATAGTTTTTATATTTCAATTTTGTTATTAAGAGGTGCAGCTTGTCTTTCATATTGGGGACACACAGTCAGTGTCTTAGGTGATTGATTTATCAGGTGCAGTACTGCACTTGGTATTTGACTCTGCTAGTGCACATGCACATTGGGAGGCTCTCCACTCCCGTCATATTACACTGGTTGTTCTAGCGCCCTCTAGTGGTTAAGGTCACATCTGTTTTAAGGTTTGAAAAATATTTCAAACGATCTGCTGCTATGTCAAGCGAGCCTCTTGAAATATTACAAGCTCCTGACATAGTGGCATTGTCGAGAGGCGTTTTCTATAGATGCAATTGGTCTGCAATACTAGCTATAAATAACACCCAGCATCAACACCCATATTGGTGATGTATAGTAAAAAGATCCTTTGAAATATAACTATCATGCCTAACCACTAATCCTAATACCCCTAACCAAAATACCGGATGATTGCAAACTATTAACCCTTACACCATCACTAGCCCATCATAAGTACTATTCTATTAACCCCTATACCACCACATACCTATCATAAGTATCTAAACTATTAACCCCTATACCACCGCATACCCCAATAGCAAAATAACCTAACCTACTCAACCTAACACATAACCCCCTCTAAACTAAACCCCTTTTCTTGCTTTAAAAAAAAATCTAAGCTACTTGAAAATAAAAAATATTAAACCAAAACTGCCACAACCCCAAACACAGTCTAACCCTATTCTAACACCTAACCCACCTCTAAACAAAAAGAAAAGAATAATTAGAATTTAAATTTAAAATTGTTCTTTCTATTGGCTGATTAAAATCAGACAATAGGAATTTACTGATTTCAAATCAGCCAATCAGAATTAAGCGGTACCCCTATATATAGGGGTTCTGCACTTCTGGAATTTCAGTGTGTGGCAGTGACCACATGAAGGCCAGGGCTCACAGAAGAGAGTTGAAGAAAATAATATGTTGTGGAGTGGAGGCGGCGGAAGAGGCTACAGAAGTCCTCTTCTGGGAAGATAGACCCCTAGCACCAGGAGATGGGCTGAAGAGGGCCCCAGCGTGGATGAAAATTACAGAGCAGAGGCGGTGGAAAAGGCCACCAATGTCTGCCTCTGCCACCATGAAGATGGAACCCCTGCACCAGGAGCCGGAGCAAAGAGGGCCCAATGTTGGACCAAGAGGAGTCAGAGTTTCCATCCGTGAATAGAACATTTTGAGTTAGTTAGGGTTTTTTGGGGAGGGTTTTTTATTTTTAAGAATAGGATATTTTATTTTTACATTTATTTTTATTGATAGATTTTTTTTAGGTAGGTTTTGTTATTTTGGGAGGTGGGGGGTTACTTGTATTGTAGAGGGGAGTTGTAATTCTTACAGGCATGCAGTTAGGTAGAACTATAATTTTAATTAGACTGTCTTTAATATCAAATAATAAATACAACAAATAACATTAATTACATTATATGCAAATATTTAAACAATGTGCATTCTACATAATGTATCATTTTAAATATTGAATATTAATCTGTAGGGCCATAGCTTTTCCAGTTTTAGATCATGGCAATTTAGGGGGTCAATGTTTACATGATATGCATATTCATGTACAATGTATATTGTTTAAAGTTAAAGGTATTTAATTATGCTTTCTAGTATTTTAAACATAAACATATATTTTTAAATATATATTTATCTTTGAAATCATAACAAGCAACCATTTAAATCCATTTTATGATATCTATAATAATTTAAATAATCTACTTTGTATATGACAATACATCATTTGTCAAGAAAATGTGATAATCCTCGGAGGGCCTGAAAAACCTCACCGGCCTAGCCAGGTTACTGGAACTCACTTCAATGCTGGTCCCCCATTTCACCCAGAAGGTAGCACCCTCAAACAAGTGGTATCCTAAGGTGCCTCATCAATTTGCCAACAATCTACTATAAAGGCAACTTGCTCGCCTGCACCCTGCCCGATCATCACCCCTTTTAAGAAGTGTCAGACTGGGGCTCAGGTTTTGCCAGCCATCTGGCGGTTGGCCACTGGCCTTTTAGCACATTTCTGTGACACGTTATTTAAAAATTGATTATAATTTTAGTGACCTAGCTTCATAGTTATAATGGGGAGGTTTACTATTTAGTATATTTTATTATAGTGAGGTATTTTAAAACAGTAGGCAGTTGTTCCAGGGGAGTGTAAGCTAAACATTATGTAAGTGTAGTATGTATTAGGGACTTAACTGGGCATTCAGGGAGTATGTAGGTTAGGTGTGACATAGGCAGTCAGGGGGAGCTATCTGGGCGGTGCAGGAGGGAGTGTAAGTTAGCTCTGACAAAGGTGTAGGCGGTCAGTGGGAGGTAGCGAGATGGAACAGGGGGACTGTAGGTTAGGTGTGATGTAGTTATAGGTTTTTAGGGGGAGTTAGCAGGGTGTGCTAGTGGGAGTAGCCTGCAGTTGGATTCAGACACATTGACACAAGATCTACATGTTTGAATCAGAGAAGTGCAGGTTACAAGGAGGGTAGCAGCTATGTTGGTCTACATCGCCTGAGGTAGTTAGTGTAGGTGTAATAAAATTCAGGTCCTGCCGGCAATATCTGGAGTGTGCTTCACTGAAACTATTTTTAGTTTCAGTAAACGCACTGTCTGTGCCCATTTTAGATAGGGTCCTCCTCCAGGCGCAGCAAAATGCTGATGAGCGGCTATGTCAGCAAAGTGGGTAGTGACATCACACTCCCATTGATTTCTATGGGAGAGACATCGCCATTCATTGGCATTTCTCGGACATGCCACTTTTCTTTGAATGTCGATGCTTTGAATATTGGGGCCTTGGAGAGAAGCCTAATGGATTTTTACATTATGTACCCGCATGCTATTAAGATTCAATACAGAGGCAGATATCATGAATGTATGGCATTAACTGGTATATTATACTTGATTGGATACTGTTTATTTTTCTTGTATTATGTATTTTTTATATAGATAGTAGACATATGTGCATATTGCATTTGGAATTATGGTGTTGATATATATGTATAGAAATATTTGTGATGAACACTCTATAATCATTATGACAATTACTTTTATCACTATAGGGACTTCATTATTGTTAGGAATGATTCTCTCACTTAACATTAGGTAATTTTTGGTTGTGTGGAAATTAATTATGTCTACATTGAGTTAGCATATGTATTTAATATAAAAATTTACACAATGTGTTGTGCTCCAATTTCTTTCTTTAAAAAGTGCAGGTGTATTTTTATGAACTACAATTCTGATGCCGGCGTAAGCCAAATTACATCAAACCTTTTTGCCACTTGCAAGTGTTTTCAGTTTTTAATAAAGTTGTTTTTAAAAACTTTCTAATTCATGCGCCACTAAAAACGTTTCTATTCAATAGGTAATTATTTTACCTTTTAGAGTGATTTAAAGTGAAAGTAAATCCTAGCGTTTTACAAACGCTAGGATTTACTATTGAAACAAATAAAGGGCACTTTCATTCATGAAGTATAAGATACTTCATGTAGAAAGCTCCTTTATTTGATTCAATCGATCACCAGACCGCTCTTAGCTCCTACAGCAGAGCACGGCTAAAAAAAATTTGGGCTAAGAGGTGACGTTTTCACCTCTTAGCCAATAGCAGTGCGGTAAATCCGGCTCCCATGGGTGCCAAGCCGGATTTACCACATTGGCTAAGAGGTGAAACCGTCACCTCTTAGCCAAAAATGTTTTTAGCCGTGGGCTGCTGTAGGAGCTAAGAGCGGTGATCAATTGAATCAAATAAAGGAGCTTTCTACATGAAGTATCTTATACTTCATGAATGAAAGTGCCCTTTATTTGTTTCAATAGCTTTCTACATGAAGTATCTTATACTTCATGAATGAAAATGCCCTTTATTTGTTTCAATAGTAAATCGAAGTGTTTGTAAAACGCTAGGATTTACTTTCACTTTACGAAAACACAGGTATGCTAATGAATTTCCTTAGTATATATTAGTTTTCTTCACATATAAATATATATATATATATATATATATATATATATATATATATATATATATATATGTATATAGATATGTGTAAACATACAAACATATATCTGTATAAATAATATCAATATATATATATATATATATAATTTTTATTTTACGCTTTATTTTGATATGAAAAACTTGTTTATCAACTAAATTTAAAAAAAAGTGTGCTTTATTGTGATCATTATACTGTATATATTTCTTAATATCTTTGGCCCTCAATCAAATATAGTTGTATGAAGTGTAAAAATGATAAGTATCTTTATTATATGAACATACGTAACTATAAATATCTATATATTTACTTTAAAAAAAATTGTATATTATATTTCTTATGATTTTCAAACATTAAGAAAAAAATACATCTCTATGATTAATGTTTTTTTTTTTTTTTTATAATTTTGACAACATACAAGATAGAACAAAAAAAGACTTAAATTACATCTGGTACCAGGACAAATTGTTTGTAAAACACGTTAGATCATATGTGAGCTAAGAGTATATATAGCTTAGTGGTAAATAAGACCAGGTAGTATATTACTTCTCCGTGGTACAGTAATAAAACCCTTGTAAAGATATTCAACATACAGTACATAACAGGAGTTAATAACAGTAATATTAGATGAAACCGTACTCTACTAAAAAGTTAAAGGGACACTGTACCCAAAAATTTTCTTTCGTGATTCAGATAGAGCATGACATGTTAAGCAACTTTCTAATTTACTCCTATTATCAATTTTTCTTCATTCTCTTGGTATCTTTATTTGAAATGCAAGAATGTAAGTTTAGATGCCGGCCCATTTTTGGTGAACAACCTGGATTGTCCTTGCTGATTGGTGGATAAATTCATCCACCAATAAAAATGTGCTGTCCAGAGTACTGAAACCAAAAAAAAGCTTAGATGCCTTCTATTTCAAATAATGATAGCAAGAGAACGAAGAAAAATTGATAATAGGAGTAAATTAGAAAGCTGCTTAAAATTGCATGCTCTTTCTGAATTACAAAATAAAAAATTTGGGTTCAGTGTCCCTTTAAGTCTATTCATAAGGAGTCTCATTTTCTCTGATAATAGGTGTAATGGGGTAACTATTGCCCAAAAATATTTATGGGCCAACTGGGACACTATGTAGAATTTTATTGATAGTAACCGGGGGGGGGGGGGGGTCACTTTTGGACCAATTGAAGATATGGGGGGAGTGCAGCGGGCAAAGGCTGCTTTAGTATAAGCTTCTGATATCTAGAGTTAGGGAGAAAAAAAGAAGAAAATAGATAAAATAAAACAAAAATAATTGAAAATTGGAAAGCAGATTATTATATATCTGTTAAAGCTATATGTAAGAGTTAAAAAAGGTAGAAATGGGCTTTAAAGATCCTGGATATACAATCTCCAAACAATGAAACTTAAACAATAAATGTATGCCGCTGTGATTAAACCGCTACAAAGAATCTTACGTACACCTTCCACATAACCAAAGTCCCAATAAATACTTCATCACAAAAATAATCCATGGCAACCTTACCAGGGAGCAGAGACCTTGTATTGGGACCACTCAGACCTCTTTACAGAGCTTGTCGGCATCTCTCACTCTCTATGGTAGGTAATTTTCAATCGAATCCCTGGATGACGCGGATGACGTCATCGATGGGGGCTGGTCACTCAGGCTGTACGGAGCAAAACACTAGCGGTAACTGGAAACACAGCTGATATCCTTCGTGCTGGGAGCAAAAAGCCAACTGGTAAAGAACATAAAGAGAAAAAGCAAGTAGCTCGCTCCAAAGATGTAATAAAAAACTTCTTTATTAATTCATTAAAAATCCAAGAGGACACAAGTGAGAGAATGAACGTAGCAGCACCGGCTGGTGGTGCTACGCTCATTCTATCATTTGTGTCCGATTGGATTTTTAATGAATTAATGAAGATGTTTTTTATTACATCTTTGGAGCGAGCCACTTGCTTTTTCTGTTAAAGCTATATGTAAGCCAGACCCCTATATGTGCTTTTAACGTTCAACATAGATCCCCCTGATGTTGCTCAAGTATAAGATGATCCCCAAAGCAAGCTATTTTTAATTAGAAACCAAATGTTTAGACCAATAAGATTGTGAACCCACACATAGATTTTTGAAAAGCATATATGTGACATTAGAAATTACAAGATATCAATGGTAGGAGCTCTGAAAAAGTCCCTATTCTGTTAAGGTGGTAGATGGTGTATTAGCATTCGCTGATCTAGTATATGATACTCATTAACTAATCTGCCTCCCTCAGCCCTCCATATGTATTGTGCTACCTCGGCTGCTGGTAGAACTTATACTTAAAGGCTTAATACAAAAGTGAGGGATGTAAGCGTATCTTGTCCCTCATAGAGACTAAGCGTTCCATGAGATTGAGTAAAGGTTAAGTTACAAATATACAGGCTCTATTTCTATGGTGGTTTTAAGGCTCCAAACATTGCCTCAATTTCAGCTGATATACTGAGGCCCCTTCATTGGATATGTGATATCTTAGTATAAATGTACGGTGTCACCCACACTGAAAGGGCTCTATGGATCAGATTAATAGCCCTTATACCTTATCCTCCAATATTAATAAAAAACATTGAAGGGAACAGTGAGAGAACTTCATGTCATATAAATGAGTAAAATGCTAAAAGAAAAGCCATATAGTGCAACTTAACCAAACATCTGCTATCAAATAACTAAATATACAACAGTCCAGTGAAAGGAGGTCATGTAAACTAAAAGAGAGCTATGTGCCACAAAAACAAAACTTATAGGCATATTTAGATACATTACAAGGTTTAGCCTACTCCAGAGGGGGGGGGGGATTCAGCAGCCCTAAGAGCGAATTGTAGGGTATTATTATTGAGCCAAGCAAGTATAGGAAAAATAGAAGTCCGATTGCAGGTCTTAATCAGTTATCAATAGCTTGTCTGCAATTTGCAGTGAAGCGTTGTGATGCGTTATTCCACTTCTTAAGGTAGAAAGGAGAGGCCTATAATGGTGGTTTCGTTGTTCCATATGTCAGGGCTGCTTCATACTGGAGCGTTGCATCAGGGCTCCCACTCTTTGGTCTCAGGCAAGTAGGTTAACACAGGCACTACAAGATGAGACGTTAGTAAAAAGAAGTTGGTTATTTTTCCAGAGAAATTGTTATAAAGTTATGTTAACAGGAGCCTCTAGAAAACACGTCTGTACTCTCCAACTGCTAGCTCCGCCCCCGATTAATGTTTTTACATTTATTTTAAACAATCAATTATTGATAATCATTATAAAATGTTGTTTAAATCTTTAAGATTTAAATAATTTTAATCGTATAATTAATGTTTTATTTAATTATTAAAACTATTTCTTATGGAAAATGTTTGAAAATATAATTGTCGGTAACATAATAAATTGCTTCTATTTCTTTATTTTTCTTACATGTATTCAATTAATGTTCTAATATACAAACTAATATATCTTTATTTGAAATTTACTTTGATATAAATAATATAGTATAAGTATTAATCAATTGATAAACATTAAAAGAAAACTATGTTAAAAAATGTGTTGTAAATGTCAATTTGAATGAGATCTTTATCTTGATAGATAGGGCACTTTGGTATATTTTTCTACATCTGTACTGTTACAATGTTCTTTGAAGAAGTTGTTAAGATTATCCTATAAAATTAGAGAACCAACCTTTGACCTTGTAAACTTTATAATCTAAATTACATGGTATTTATGTTTTAAAAATGCTGTGTTCATATTTTATTTAATTTAAATTTTTAATTATTTATTAATTAAGTTCAGTATTTGATCATACTACGTTGCATTTACATTGCTTTATTAATCAATTGAACATACTGTATATTGTCCTCAACAAACATTTATTAAATAATTATATTTCTAAATGTAGATTTATATAAAAAAAAAATATTTTATAAACTTTTATTTTTAATCATGTATATTCCATTTAGATATTACGGATTACTCCACTTTTATTTTCCAATGCCATATAATCATATAATAATGATAGTAACTATCTTTTCTTTAAAATGTATGGTAAACACAAACAATTTAGGTTATGATTCATATAGAACATACAATTTAAATACATGTTTTAACTGAATGTAAATTATCACATTGTCTTCATTATCTTGTTATCCATTGATAAAGGAACAACACTGCACTACTGACATAATAATGAAAATATCTATTTAGCCAAATGTGTGCAGGCACCAATTAGCGTCAACTCACATTGGTGTATGATGTTTGGGAATTGTTTTTAAACAATGGATAACGATACAACGATTAACATTTTAAATTAAAATTTAAATAGTCCTAAAGCCCGTTCACACGGGACAGTTTTTTCAGTACAGCGGTCACACCCCTTGCTCTCTCTACCTCCCCCTCTCTTTTGCTCTCTCTCTCCCCCTCTCTTTTTCTCTCTCTCCCACTCTCTTTTGATATCTCTCTCCCCTCTCTCTCTCCCCCCCATCTCTTTTGCTCTCTCTCCCTCTATTCTCTTTTGCTCTGTCTCTCTCCCCCCTCTCTTTTGCTCTGTCTCTCTCCCCTCTCTTTTGCCATCTATCTTCATCACTATATTTTGCTCTTTCTATCCCTCTCTTTTACGCTTTCTATACATCCCTCTCTTTTGCTCTCTCTTTACCCCTCTATTTTGCATTCTCTCTCTATACCCCCCTCTATTTTGCTCACTCTCACCATCCCATATTGTTTGCTCTCTTTCCCCTCTCTTTTGCACTCTATATCCCCCATCTCTTTTGCTTTCTCTCTCCCCCTCTCTTTTGCTCTGTCTCTCCCCCCTCTCTTTTGCTCTATCTCTCTCCCCTCTCTTTTGCTCTCTCTCTCCATCCCTCTCTTTTGCTATTTCTCTCCATCCCTCTCCTTTGCTCTCTCTCCCCCCACTCTATTTTGCTCTCTCTCTATACCCCCCTCTCTTTTACTCTCTCTCCCCCTCTATCTCCCCACCATATCTTTTGATCTCTTTCTCTACCTCCTCTCTTTTGCTCTCTCTCTCTCCCCCTATATTTTGCTATCTCTCTCCCTCTCTATTTTGTGCTCTCTCTCCCCTCTCTCTCTTTTGCACTTACTCCCCCCTCTATTTTGCTCTCTCTCTCTCCCCCTCTCTTTTGCGCTCTCTTTATCCCCCTTTCTTTTGTGCTCTCTCTCTTTTGTACTCTCTCTCTCCCCCTCTCTTTTGTACTCTCTCCCCCTCTCTTTTGTGCTCTCTCTCCCCCTCTCTTTTGTGCTCTCTCTCCCCCCTCTATTTTGCGCTCTCTATTCCCCCACCTCTCTTTTGCGCTCTCTATCTCCCCCTTCTCTTTTGCGCTCTCTCTCTCCCCCTCTCTTTTGCTCTCTCCCCCTCTATTTTGCTCTTTCTCTCTCCCCTATCTTTTTTAATGTGTTGTATCAGTCTACAATATTTTCATGTATGTTGTATGATAGTGTGTGTGTTGTTGGTTTGTGTTATATGACAGTATCTTTTTTTACGTATTTTAAGAATGATTTATTGTTTTTAGTATGTGTGTCCATGTGTGTCATGTGTGCTGTATGTGATTATTGTTTTTACTGTTATATATTAAAAAAAAAGTTTTTTATTACAGTGTGTGTTTTGTAATGGTTGTGATGCATGAGATTGTGTGTGCTGTGTTTGTTCTCTGAGAGTGTATTTGATGTGCATATATTTTTTAAAAGAGAGTGTATTGTGTGTGTTACACAATATTTTTTGATTTATGTATGTTTGTTGTTTTTATTTTTTGTGGTGTGTGTCTTTGGAGACAGTGTGTGTTGTGTATGTGTATTATATAACAATATTTTCATGTTTTATTGTATGATCGTGTTTGTCGTGTTCGTTTTATGTTGATGTAATTGTTGTTAATGTATGTATTATGTCATTATGTGTGTTTTGTTTTCTATGATAGCGTTTGTGTTGTATCTTTGTTTTGTATAACAGTTTGTGTGTTGTGAGTGTGTTTAATGAGATTTAATATTTTTTTCATGTTTTTCTTATGAGCTAATGTGTATTGTATTCTGTATTGTGTAAGTTCTATGTGTCTGTTTTATAAGAGTGTGTGTGTGGTGTGTGTGTTTTTTCTTCTATTGTATGTGTTTTTCATGTTTGTTATATTTTTTTTTTTTTCAGATTTCTAGTAATTGAATCAACTATGCTGGATTGCATCATTATCAGTTGCCCAACGTCTACTCGAAGAGGATTGAAGAATCCGAATGTATCATTCCATGTCTTTCCAAAGACGCATGAAAAAATAAGAATATGGTTGAGACAGACAAACTAATATACCAATAAGGAACTAGAACCAATGGTTCAAAGAATTTTTGAAACCAACAAAACTATATGTTATCGGATCTGCTCTATACACTTTCAACCAGAGTGCTACACTACTCAGGGTGTTCACAAGAAATTATTGTCTGATGCTGTTCCAACTATTTTCCCATCGAGGATTACTCATGAGGAAAGTTTAGCTTCTACTTCCATGACATAGACAGATCTATCTGAAGTACTTGCAGTGGCATCCACTTCTACAGAGACAACAGCATTTATCATTGAAAAAAGACCACGCATTGACCTTTGTCATGCATGCAGTCACCGACTGAATGTGTCAAAGATAAATGCATCAACAACTACAGACATTATTCACACCCAAGATGCTTCTACCACTTCAAACCCATTCTATGGAACTTTGAGTGTAAGTGTGCAAACTTACAAAAAAATTGGGAAGCATAACAGGGGTACAACAACTCAAGATTTAATCCGAAAAATAACCAATACACCTGGACCATGGGAGATGTATCCTCACAGACATCTTTTTCTGAAAATACAGGTTTTGTAAATACCGACAGTATGGAAAATAGAAAGCAAGTTTTAAATGTTGATCATTTTACAGTCAATATGGAATTGAACACACAAAATGAAGCAATTCAAACACAAGAAAATAAGAGCATCGCTCCTGTACAAGAGACTTTGAATGACATATCTGCAATAGATACACATGTATCTGTACAGACATTTCGATGATTGAAGAATTAGAATTAAAATCCAAAAACCCAACTTTTGTTCCTGATACTACAGAAGATAAACGTGAATGTCCACAGCACCAGTAATATAAAAGTTATCTTTTTTGACAAAAAAAAGCAACGTTTCGTGACTAGTGTCACTTATTCATACTATACATATCACACACTGAATAGCTTCTTTTAAACTGTTTAGTTTGGCGCCATTCATTTGTGGCCTCAGGCGCCATCTAGTGTCAAAAGTTAGTTATTACATCTCTTTTTTTACAAGAGTGACTTTTATCATCATTAATACATTGTTACACATTCATTATTAATATACATTTACTTACATTATTTACAATAACTAAATAACTAACTATATACATACACATTTTAATTAAATAAAAATCAGCATTACTACCTTTAATACAGACCTTACTTTTACTGGACCAGGTCCTACAAATGGCTCACTTAAATACCAGCCCTTTTACCAGAATACTGACAATTCAAAGTCACTCTTCATACCGTTAAGGGCCATAGACCCCAATCTATTAATCCAGTACATTTCCTTTTGTTTAAGCAATTTCTCACAATAATCTCCCTTTCTTTGTGGGCCCACACAATCTATTATTTACCACCTAAGTTGGTTTATATTATGACCAAATGATGGGATACTGGGGCTTACTTGTCCCCACATCTAATATTGGAGCGGTGCTGACTCATTCTATCCTTAACTTTTCTTACCGTCTCTTCAATATAGATGAGGGAACAAGGACACTTGATTAAATACAAAGCATAGGTTGTGTTGCATGTGAAGAAATCCCTAATGGTCCATTTTTGGCCACTTCTAGGATGTACAAATTCTTTTCCTCTAATTATCGAATTACAGCACATACATCCCAAACATGGGTAACACCCTAAGTTCTTTTTACTCAAATAGCTTTGTTGTTTTTGTCTACCTGGACGTTATTAGGGTTTATTTTACAGGTAAGTATTTAGCTTTAAATAGGATTAATTTATTTAATAAGATTTATTTTATTTTGTTAGATTTAAATTATATTTAACTTAGGGAGGTGTTAGGGTTAGGGTTAGACTTAGCTTTAGGGGTTAATACATTTATTATAGTAGCGGTGAGGTCCGGTCAGCAGATTAGGGGTTAATACTTGAAGTTAGGTGTCAGAGATGTTAGGGAGGGCAGATTAGGGGTTAATACTATTTATTATAGGGTTTTTGAGGCAGGAGTGAGGCGGTTTAGGGGTTAATACATTTATTATAGTAGCAGTGAGGTCCGATCGGCAGATTAGGGGTTAATAAGTGTAGGAAGGTAGCGGCGACCTTGGGGGGCAGATTACTGGTTAATAAATATTATGTAGGTGTCGGCGATGTTAGGGGCAGCAGATTAGGGGTACATAGAGATAATGTAGGTTGCGGCGGTGTGTGCAGTCGGCAGATTAGGGGTTAAAAAATTTAATTATAGTGGCGGCGATGTGGGGGACCTCAGTTTAGGGGTACATAGGTAGTTTATGGGTGTTAGTGTACTTTAGAGCACAGTAGTTAAGAGCTTTATAAACCGGCGTTAGCCTATAAAGCTCTTAACTCCTGACTTTTTTCTGCAGCTGGAGTCTTGTCGGTAGAGGGTCTACTGCTCACTTCAGCCAAGACTCCAAATACCAGCGTTAGAAAGATCCCATTGAAAAGATAGGATACGCAATTGGCGTAAGGGGATCTGCGGTATGGAAAAGTCGCGGGTGGAAAGTAAGCGTTAGACCCTTTCCTGACTGACTCTAAATACCAGCGGGCGGCCAAAACCAGCGTTAGGACCACTTAACGCTGTTTTGGATGGCTAACGCAGAACTCTAAATCTAGCCGTTAATGTTGATGTGTTGAACCTAATTAATGGAAAAACTACACATACGTGGGAACCAAGAAATCTAATTTTACCTGCTAATATAGCCTCCACCTTAAAACCAGACAAGAGACTCCTTTTTTACCTTTCTGTAATCCTTTGATCAGCATTAAATCTCCAACCTCTTCGGCGGGGACAAATATGGATGCATATGCAAAAGTGAGATTCACAGGATCTTAGAACTCCACACTGTTTCCTGCAATTCCCTACATATACATGTCTAGGTATAGACTCATATATTGAATAAATATACAATGTGAGGTCTGCAGGAATCCAGTGTTGATATCCTCATATGTTTTCAATTTTAATTATAAGGATATCTTTTTAAAAGAAGTAGCATATAACAAATTAGTACACACAATCATTACCTAGCAGATAGAGTGCATATCATACTTTGGAAGTACTTGACTGAACTTGTTTATGCTATACTCATAGTCACTATTCTTACCTTCTAGCTTAATCATTGTACATTGTATACAGCTCTTGTACATTAAGCAACCAGTATGCATCCTTTTTGCATTTTCTGCATTTTTTTAATTTTTTGCATTTTCTGCATCTCTTGCATTTCTTGCAATTCTTCCTGTATTTCTCTTTTTGCTTGTTTTGTATTTCTTGTATTTTTTTGTATATTTTGTATTCTTTTATACTTCTATGTATATACATATATTTTTTTCCATATTTTTTTTTTTTTGGCATTTTCCTATATGTTGTCTTGGAGAATATGTTTGCACATGAAATTATTTTATATATACTTGTAATACCTAGCAACATCCAATGCCAATATTTCATCTCTGTAATACTTGTTGCAGTGCCAGGGGTTAATGTCTATTTAACATTCCACTTAAGTATAGACCAATGGGAGGTAATCAATTAACCCTCTTACCTTACTTAACCTCACCTGTGGCACTCTAACAATTATCTCTGAGGAAGCGCATGAGATCATGCGCAAAACATGTCAGATAACATGAAGCTGCTGCTATTTACCATCTGCTGAATAAACTCATCCTGACATTTGGCTACCAGTCCGGTATTCTGTCTCTTTTTCCTATGTTTACATTGATGTTAGCTATTCTTTCCATGAAGTCTCTACTTTTTGTTTGTTGATGGTAATCCGATTCAATAATACATGAACATCATTCAGGAATTTTTGAAACAACCTCTTCCTTTTCTCGAATGCAGAATGATTCAATAACGGTTGGCATTAACTTGCAATTATTACATACACACCAACCTAAGTTGGTCAATCTTTTCATATCTTCACTATTCTCATCAGGCTCTGAATCGCTGTAATCACTCTGCATATTTCTTTCAATTTCTTGTCTGCTTCTCTTTGGATCCCATCGATATGACTGAGTTATATCAAATAACATGGGTTCTGAATTGCGTTCACAAATTAAATTCTGCATCTGTAATTATTAATCATTGATATTTAATTATTTGTCTATATAAAAGTATCTATATGACTTAATCTATATCTATGGATTGATAAATCACAATGCCCACATTTCTATTATTCAATTTAGAATAGCTATACATTTTTGAAACTCAAAAAATATAAAAATTAAATAAATTTGATTATAACATAACAGTTGAGTTCTATAGCTTATGAGTCATCTGGCATTTGACGCATATTAATAACGAGAGTGATCGGTACTACACCAAACTTTATATTTCAAATGCATCTTATTCTGGTGGCGGTGGGAGGTGTGGGTGGTTGGCGGTTGTGCGGCTCATAATGCAAGGGTAGGCAGCGTGAGTGCACAAACTAAACATTTTAAAATAAAATAATATTGTCTTAGGAGACAAGGGGAGGCAATTGGAGTACCACCATTATAAAAAAGGTTAGGGGAAGAGAGAGATAAAAATAGAAGGTATATAGAGCCAAATATAGGGGGGGTGATAAAAAGAGAAGGGGTGAGATAGAAAAACAGAACATTAGAGATAGAAAATTAGGGGAGTGAGAGTAAAAGAGATGGAGAGCGAAAGAGGGGAGAGACAGAAAAATAGAGGGGAGAGAGAGAGAGAGCAAATGAGACCTGGAGAGAGCATAAGAAAGTGCAGAGGGAGACAAAAAACAAAACAGAGAGTGGATATGGATAGCAAAATAGAGGGGATAGAGAAAGAGCAAATGATAGCTGGACATAGAGATAAAATGAGTGGAGAGAGAGAGTGCAAAAGAGCTGGGATAGATGTTTCGAAAGAGAGGGGGGAAAGTGTGCATAAGAGAAGGGTCTAGAGAGAAAAACACTGTACTGTGAGCAAAAAAGAGGTTGATTGAAAAACAGTAGAGGAATTAAAAATATAGGGGAGAAGGAGAACAAAAGAAAAAGAGAGTGTAGTGTGAGAGAAAAAGAGAGGGTGGAGATAGAGAGAACAAATGAGAGCTGGAGAAATAGCAAAAGAGAGGTGAGTTAGAAAAAGATAGGGTATAGATATAGATAAAAATTGAGGGGAGAGGTAGAGTGCAAATGAGAGCTGGAGATAGAGCAAAAGAGGTGGGAGTTACAAAAAAGATAGGGTATAGAGAGATAGAAAAATAGAGGGGAGAGAGAGAAAGCAAATGAGAGCTGGAGAGAGAGAGTGAAAGAAAGGGTTTATAAAAATGAGAGGTTATAGAGAGAAGGAAAAAGAGAGGGGAGAGAGACAAAAAAGTGAGCTGGAGAGAGAGCGAAAGAGAGTTTTTTTTTTAAGAAATAAGAGAGGTTGCAGAGAGAGAGAGAAAAAAAGGGAAGATAGAGAGAGATAAAATGAGAGCTAGAGAGAGAGTGAAATATAGGATAATTAAAAAATAAATATATGAAAAGAATAAGAGAAAAATAGAGGGTAGATAAAGAGGGCAAATCAGAAGTGTAGAGAGATCAAAATAGAAGGGGGAGAGAGAACGCAAAAGTGAGGTGGAGAGATATCAAAAAACATGGGGGGAGAAAGCAAAAGAGAGGGGTGAGAGAGTTAAAAAATAAATTTAGAGTGATAACGAAAGAGAGGGGGTAGAGTGATCAAAATCAAAGGTGGGAGAGAGCAAAAGATAGGAGTGTGAGAAAAACAAAAGTCGGTGAAAAAGTGTAAAGGACTAAAAAATGGTGTAGATGGAAAGCTAAAGAAAAAGTTAGAGGAGATTGAGAGCAAAATAGATTGTAGAGAGAGAGCGAAAGAGGTTTTTTTAGAAATAAGAAAGGTTGTAGAGAGAGAAAAAAAGAGAAGGGAAGATAGAGAGAGATAAAATGAGAGCTGGAGAGAGAGTGAAATATAGGATAATTACAAAATAAATATATGAAAAGAAAAAGAGAAAAATAGTGGGTAGATAAAGAGAGCAAATCACAGGTGTAGAGAGATCAAAATAGAAGGGGGAGAGAGAACGCAAAAGTGAGGTGGAGAGATATCAAAAAACATGGGGGGAGAAAGCAAAAGAGATGGGTGAGAGAGTTAAAAAATAAATTTAGAGTGATAACGAAAGAGAGGGGGTAGAATGATCAAAATCAAAGGTGGGAGAGAGCAAAAGATAGGAGTGTGAGAAAAACAAAAGTCGGTGAAAAAGTGTAAAGGACTAAAAAATGGTGTAGATGGAAAGCTAAAGAAAAAGTTAGAGGAGATTGAGAGCAAAAGAGATTGTAGAGAGAGAGCGAAAGAGAGGCGAAAGAGAGAGAAAGCGAGATAGATATAGAGAAAGAGAGTTGTAGAGAGAGCAAAAAGAGAGGTAGAGAGAACGCAAAAGAGAGGGGGAGAGACAGCTCAAAAGAGCATTGTAAAAGAAAAAAAAATTGGTGGGAGAGAGAGAGAAAAAGAAATGGTAGAGGGAGAGCAAGATAAAAAGTGAGTGGAGAGGGAGAGCAAAAGAGAGGTGAGAGGGAGATCAAAATCATAAGATAGTGGAGATGGAGAACTAAACATATGGAAGAGAGGTAAAGCAAATGAAAACTGGAGATAGAGAGAAAAGTAGACAAGAGAGATAGTGTAAAAGAGAGTGGAGGGAGAGATGGAAAGAGAGGGGGGTAGAAAGCGCAATAGAGAGGGAGAGCAAAAGAGATATGAGAGGTAGATTAAATTAGATGGAAAGAGGTAGAGCAAATGAGAAGGGGGATAAAGAGTTAAAGATCGGGGATAGAGCAAAATAGAGGTTGGAGAGATATAAAAATAGAGTGATGATAGAGAGCAAAAGAAAGGCTTAATATAGATCATAAGGGTTTTTGAAATAATTGACCTGGTTGGCAGAATTGGTGAAACAATAGATGTGTTTTTTGTCTTGTCTGTGAGTGTGTGTGTGTGTTGTATGTGTGTGTTGTATGATAATGTATGTGTTGTGCATGTATGTTGTATGTGAGTATGTGTGTTGCGTCTATTTTGATTATGTTAGTTTTGTTTGTGAAGTATGTGAGTGTATATGGTGTTCATTTATGTTGTTTTCGCATATGTGCGTTGTATTATAGAGTTTCTGTTGTAGGTATGTGTTTTATGATATTGTGTATGTTGCATTATTTTTTTAAGTTGGAGTGTTGTGTATCTGTGTGGTGTGTTTTGTATGAGGTTGAGTGTCGTGTGTGTTTTGATTCCATTGTGTTGAATGTTTGCATGTATGTTGTATGCGATTATGTATAATCTTTGATTTTTATTACAATTGAATTAGAATATATATTATTTTATTAATTTTTAATTTTAATCAAGGATATTAATTGGACGATGGTTGAAAGTTTTCCATAGTTAAAAGTATATCTGACTTTGTGTATATATATATATATACACAAATTGTTACTTAGAATAGTGTAACTTATGTGAATATATTTAATCTAAAAAACACATAAAAAAGAAGAAGAAAAAGACTCTCATAAACTGAAAATTAAACCCTTTGTACAAAAGAGCATGTTTAAAAAACTTTCCCTATTCCACACTGGCACATATACTCAGAATAGTGTAACTAGTGTGAATATGTTTAATCTAAAAAACAGTTTAATAGAGAAAAAGAACCTCTCATGAAATAAATAAAAACCCTTTGAAAAATATATATTTCCAATACTTACATGCACTCACACTTCCCTGTATCGCTAATGTGAGATTATAAAATAGCACATGTACATACACATATTATATCTTTGCCTAATGCCCCTAAAATAGTAACCAAATAGGGAAACTAGCCATCATAAATAAGAAGAGAAAATGATCCCTCATTCCTATGTGTCCAAAAAGGCTGCTAGATCAATATCACGATTGAGACCTCCTGGACCCATAGAATTTAATCTATGGATCCAGTATGTCTCTCTTTTCCTCAGTTCCAATAAACGATCCCCTCCTCTCACTTTGCTTTTAATATGTTCAATGGCTACAACTGTGAGCCCTTCACTGTCTCTATTATGATGCTCTAAAAAGTGAGCCGAGACCCCATGGTTGTCAAGTCCATTTTCTATGTTCCTGAGATGCTCCCCAAACCTTGTCTTTACTGGGCGTTTAGTACGACCCACATAGATTTTGTCACAGGAGCATCTCAGGAGATAGACAACATAGCATGTCTTGCATGTCATCAGATCTTTAATTTTATAGTCATTGTCCCCCTTTGAAATGCCAAAGGATTTGTTTTGTGGACTTATATGAGCACAACATTTACAACTTCTCCTACCACATTTGAAGAAGCCATTTGTGTGTTTCTTCAACCAGGTATCTGTGTGTGAAGATCTCAACATACTGGGACTAACTCTATTTTTTATGTTGACATTTCTCTTAAACACTACCTGTCCCCTTTCATTAATGGATTCTTTCAACAGTGGATCTTGCATTAAGATCGGCCAATGTTTCCTCATAGCTCTTTCAATGTCTCTAGCGGCTCTGTTATATCTAGTCACTAGCTGTATTTTCCTCCTACCTGTTTCCTTCTCCCTATTCTTTGTGTATTTCTGTGAAGGGATAGATTCTCTTTTCTCCATTTTCCCTCTTAGAAGGTTACCTCTATCCATCTTTTCTACTTTTTTCTGAGTGGCCACTAATATAGTTTCAGGGTAGCCTTTTGCTAGAAATCTATTTTTAATTACTTCCGCCTCTTGTAGGAAGTCCACCTCTCTTGAACAGTTTTGTCTGGCCCTTTGAAACTGTCCAAAAGGGATGTTTTTCTTCCATTTGTCGTGATGTCCACTTTGGGCATGTAAATACCCATTTGTGTCAGTGGGCTTCCTATACAGGCAGGTGTATATATTTGCACCTTCCTGTACTAGCAGTAAATCTAGAAACATAATCCTTTCAGTGTTGTGCTCCATTGTGAATCTTAAGTTCATGGTGTTTCTGTTTACATAATCCACGAACAGTTCCAGGTCCCTTACTGAACCCTGCCACACCATCAGAATATCATCTATGTACCGATGCCATCTGATGATGTGGCTATTATATGGGTTCCCACCATTGTGTATGAACAGGTCCTCCCACCACCCCATGTAGAGGTTCGCAAAATTGGGGGCAAACTTAGTCCCCATTGCGGTGCCTCTTGTTTGTAGGAGGTACCTGTTCTCAAACACAAAATAGTTCCTGGTTAGGATAAAGTTCATAGCTAGATCCAGAAAGGCACTTTGTGTTTCGTTTATATATCCACACTTCTCTGAAAAATACTTTACGGCTGTTATACCTAGTGAATGGGGTATGGATGTATATAGAGCACATACGTCCATAGTAACCCATAAATAATCCTCCTTCCATTCTATTCCCTCGATTAGCTCTAACAGGTGCGGTGTGTCCCTCACATAAGATCTTAGACATGGTACCATAGGTTTCAAAATGATATCTACATATTCTGACAACCTGGTGGTGAGTCCCCCTATCCCAGATACAATGGGTCTCCCTGGGGGATCTGTGAGACCCTTGTGAATTTTTGGGAGATGGTAAAAAATGGGAAGGACAGGGTTTTCCACCACCAGGTAGTCGTATTCTGTTTTAGTGAGGACTCCTAATTCCTTCCCATCCCTGATAAGTGTCCCATACTCCTCTAGGAATGTTTTTGTGGGATTTCTATCCAATACAAAATATTTGTCTTTATCTGCTAGAAGGCGATAGGCTTCCTTAATGTATTCCTGTCTATTTTGTATTACAATGCCTCCTCCTTTATCGGCATTGCGTATCACTATATTCTGATCTTCACTAACGGCTAAATTTGGAGTTTGGTGGTAAATGGGCTGTTAACGCTCCGCGGGCTTTTTTCTGGCCGCACCATAAAATTAACTCTGGTATCGAGAGTTCAAAAAAATGCTGCGTTAGGCTCCAAAAAAGGAGCGTAGAGTATTTTTACCGCAAATGCAACTCTCGATACCAGAGTTGCTTACGGACGCGGCCAGCCTCAAAAACGTGCTCGTGCACGATTCTCCCATAGGAAACAATGGGGCAGTTTGAGCTGAAAAAAAACCTAACACCTGCAAAAAAGCAGCGTTCAGCTCCTAACGCAGCCCCATTGTTTCCTATGGGGAAACACTTCCTACGTCTGCACCTAACACTCTAACATGTACCCCGAGTCTAAACACCCCTAGCCTTACACTTATTAACCCCTAATCTGCCGCCCCCGCTATCGCTGACCCCTGCATTATATTATTAACCCCTAATCTTCCGCTCCGTAAACCGCCGCAACTTACATTATCCCTATGTACCCCTAATCTGCTGCCCCTAACACCGCCGACCCCTATATTATATTTATTAACCCCTAACCTGCCCCCCACAACGTCGCCGCCAGCTACTTACAATAATTAACCCCTAATCTGCCGAGCGGACCTGAGCGCTACTATAATAAAGTTATTAACCCCTAATCCGCCTCACTAACCCTATCATAAATAGTATTAACCCCTAATCTGCACTCCCTAACATCGCCGACACCTAACTTCAATTATTAACCCCTAATCTGACGACCGGAGCTCATCGCTACTATAATAAATGGATTAACCCCTAAAGCTAAGTCTAACCCTAACACTAACACCCCCCTAACTTAAATATAATTTAAATCTAACGAAATTAATTAACTCTTATTAAATAAATTATTCCTATTTAAAGCTAAATACTTACCTGTAAAATACATCCTAATATAGCTACAATATAAATTATAATTATATTGTAGCTATTTTAGGATTAATATTTATTTTACAGGCAACTTGGTAATTATTTTAACCAGGTACAATAGCTATTAAATAGTTAAGAACTATTTAATAGTTACCTAGTTAAAATAATAACAATCCTATCCTTAAAATAATAATAATCCTATCAGCCAATCGGAATTCGAGGGACGCCATCTTGGATGACGTCCCTTAAAGGAACCGTCATTCGTCGGGAGACGCCGGAAGAAGAGGATGGATCCGCGTCGGCTGCTTCAAGATGGACCCGCTCCGCACCGGATGGAAGAAGATCGAAGATGCCGCTTGGAGAAGATGTTTGCCAGTCCGGATGTCCTCTTCTTGCCGGATAGGAGGAAGACTTTGGAGCCTCTTCTGGACCTCTTCAGCACCGGATGCCAGGACGGATCGGTGATACCTGGATGGTGAAGACAAGGTAGGAAGATCTTCAGGGGCTTAGTGTTAGGTTTATTTAAGGGGGGTTTGGGTTAGATTAGGGGTATGTGGGTGGTGGGTTGTAATGTTGGGGGGGGGTATTGTATGTTTTTTTTTACAGGCAAAAGAGCTGATTTTCTTGGGGCATGCCCCGCAAAGGGCCCTGTTCAGGGCTGGTAAGGTAAAAGAGCTTTTACATTTATTAATTTAGAATAGGGTAGGGAATTTTTTATTTTGGGGGTCTTTGTTATTTTATTAGGGGGCTTAGAGTAGGTGTAATTATTTTAAAATTGTTGTAATATTTTTCTTATGTTTGTAAATATTTTTTTATTTTTTGTAACTTAGTTCTTTTTATTTTTTGTACTTTAGTTAGTTTATGTAATTGTAGTTATTTGTAGAAATTGTATTTAATTTATTTATTGATAGTGTAGTGTTAGGTTTTATTGTAGGTAATTGTAGGTATTTTATTTAATTAATTTATTGATAGGGTAGTGTTAGGTTTAATTATAACTTAGGTTAGGATTTATTTTACAGGTAATTGTGTTATTATTTTAACTAGGTAACTATTAAATAGTTCTTAACTATTTAATAGCTATTGTACCTGGTTAAAATAATTACAAAGTTGCCTGTAAAATAAATATTAATCCTAAAATAGCTACAATGTAATTATAATTTATATTGTAGCTATATTAGGATGTATTTTACAGGTAAGTATTTAGCTTTAAATAGGAATAATTTATTTAATAAGAGTTAATTAATTTCGTTAGATGTAAATTATATTTAAGTTAGGGGGGTGTTAGTGTTAGGGTTAGACTTAGCTTTAGGGGTTAATCCATTTATTATAGTAGCGGTGAGCTCCGGTCGTCAGATTAGGGGTTAATAATTGAAGTTAGGTGTCGGCGATGTTAGGGAGGGCAGATTAGAGGTTAATACTATTTATGATAGGGTTAGTGAGGCGGATTAGGGGTTAATAACTTTATTATAGTAGCGCTCAGGTCCGCTCGGCAGATTAGGGGTTAATTATTGTAGGTAGGTGTCGGCGACGTTGAGGGGGGCAGATTAGGGGTTAATAAATATAATATCGGGGTCGGCGGTGTTAGGGGCAGCAGATTAGGGGTACATAAGTATAACGTAGGTGGCGGCGCTTTGCGGTCGGCAGATTAGGGGTTAATTATTGTAAGTAGCTGGCGGCGACGTTGTGGGGGGCAGGTTAGGGGTTAATAAATATAATACAGGGGTCGGCGGTGTTAGGGGCAGCAGATTAGGGGTACATAAGTATAACGTAGGTGGCGGTCGGCAGATTAGGGGTTAAAAAAATTTAATCGAGTGGCAGCGATGTGGGGGGACCTCGGTTTAGGGGTACATAGGTAGTTTATGGGTGTTAGTGTACTTTAGGGTACAGTAGTTAAGAGCTTTATGAACCGGCGTTAGCCCAGAAAGCTCTTAACTCCTGCTTTTTTCCGGCGGCTGGAGTTTTGTCGTTAGAGCTCTAACGCTCACTTCAGAAACGACTCTAAATACCGCCATTAGAAAGATCCCATTGAAAAGATAGGATACGCAATTGACGTAAGGGGATCTGCGGTATGGAAAAGTCGCGGCTGAAAAGTGAGCGTTAGACCCTTTAATCACTGACTCCAAATACCGGCGGTAGCCTAAAACCAGCGCTAGGAGCCTCTAACGCTGGTTTTCACGGCTACCGCCAAACTCTAAATCTAGCCGTAAGTCTCTTAAGGGCTTGTTGTTCCTGTTTTGATAGGTTTCCCTTCCTATGTCTCCTTTTTTTATTTCTATTGCAAATTTCTCTAATCTCCTTATCCATTAGGGATTCAAAAACTGGAATACAGTGACCCTTGGAATGTGTAGGATAAAAGGAGGATTTTTTCTTTAAGGAGCTGTGATTTATTGGTATACTTTTAGCTTCATTTTCTAGATCTTGTAAAGCCTCCAGGACATCTCTTTCACTGATTATGTTTGGAACATCACTTTCTGCCCCTAAACTTTCTAGAACCAGTAGAGATTCATCCCCATATTCATTACTTTGTGGTTCCACACTTTGTCCTGCTTTTAGTTGAAAATGTCTAACAAGAGTCAATTTTCTTATTAGTTTTTTCATATCGATAAATAGCTCAAAATCATTGGGGGTGACGTCAGGTGAAAAAGACAAGCCTTTTTCCAGAAGTCTTTCCTCATCTCCAGTTAATATTCTCTGTGAGATGTTGAAAATCTTCTGTCCATGTGTTTTTAATATTGCCTGTCTCTTCCTTTTTTGTTCTTTGACTCTACAAACCACCCCTCCTCTACATCCCCTTCTTCGTGCTCTATTCTTCTTTTGGGATTTCGGTTCCCCTCGTGGGGAGGGTCTCTGGGGTGCATGTCTAAAAAACGGTCCTGCACTTGTTCTCTTCTGTATGGAAAATACCCCCCCATATCCTTTGGCTGGTCTTTTTCATAGTTTCTGTTTTTATTATTAGGGCCACTTTCTCTTCTGTTATAGTTATGGTTACTGACACTATTTCCTACATTCTTATTATTATTGTTCTGTGGATAATTTCCTTCCTTAGTCCTTTCTTTGGGTCTCGCTCCCATTGAGTCAGGGAAATTCCTATTTGACCTTAACCTCCTTCTCCAATTTCCATTCTGAGTATTGTTTCAATGTTCGTTCCCCCTAAAGTCATAATCTCTATATGTCTCGGGAGCGCTCCTATCTCTTTTCTGATCCTCCTTCATTATTTGATTCCTATTTTTGTTGTTGCTATTTCCCTTCTTCTGTTGTTGTTTAGGCTGTCCGTTAGCATAAAAACGTCTACTATCCAGTGGGGTACCATAGCCCCCACCTTCCTCCATTCCTTCCTGTCTTTTTTCCTCTGGACCTGATTATCTTTTTCAGTCCCTGAGTCTTGTCCTCCATACAGAGCATGATATAATTTCTTTTTCTTGTTTTTAATAAGCTCAGATTCAAACTGTTTTAAAGAGGACCGATTTCTATTGTCTAGTTCTATATATAGAACATCCTCTTTATGTTCATTTAAAACAGTTTCAATCTGGTTGATCTCCTCGGTTAGTTTCTGAACTTTTTTATCCCTATATTTTTTCAAGATGGAAATAAACTTTCTAGAGCATTCATCCATCGCCTCCTCCCACTCACTGTGATATTCAACCTCATCCAGTTCAAAAATATTCGCTTTGTGTAATTTTAACCCTTTTGGAATGACCCCATATTTTTCAAAATTTTCTAATGTAATAAGGTCATACCAACAATAAATCTGTGACTTACTTAGTCTCTCTAGCCTACGAAACAGAATCTTAGGATCTCTCTCTTCTCCTTCCGTTTCTGTTGTGGTGGAAAGTAATCTGCTCCTAGTTGTGGGGTCGAAGTAATTACCAAAACTATCAGCAGTCGCCATGTTGTTGTGTGATTATTCAAATAAATATACTATTATATGTGTATGTTTTATATACGTGTGATATCTGTGCCGTATAACTATACAGCCAAACACATATATATTTAAAAAAAAACTGTGAGTCCCTAAAATGGAAGGGACACAGTAATCTCTAATGGATCAAAAACTGAGAGTCTAATGTGAAAAGACAAACTCTATGTGGATGCTATTACCCAAAGACAATGTACATAAAATACCTTGAGAAAATACGTTTGGTAAAATGACACTATAAAATACTAAGAATCAGCGGCTGCTATACCTTAAACCAACACCAACAAAGTGGTGAAAACGGAAGGGAACCAAACAGTAACCATCCAGTAACACCCCTTTTTCCGCGTATACCATATGACAAAAGAGTATAAAAATACTTTGGTAGCGCCGCTAGTAATTAGCAAAAATAATAAACAATTATAAAATATGCTAATTCTCAAAGGGGAGGCAAAATAAATAAATAAAAGGTTAACAAATATTATTAATGATAGACATGCAGTTCAAATAACACAGGTATTAAAACACTCCCAGAAATTTCCAAGTGTAAAAAATAGTTCGGGAGAGTCACTTTGTATGTTATCAAAGCAGAGCTAAAATATGAAAATGTTGGAAAAAGTCAGGTCAGCAATAAACTTCCCTTTTCAATGGTGCTTTTTTTCCACTCCTTCTTCTTTTTTCCCCCTTGCTTGTCTTTTGGTGTCCTCTGTGCAGCTCCCTTCCAAACACTGGTGTGATCTCCGTGAGAGATTAAGTATAGAAAACAAAACAATCTGTAGATACAGAAAGGGGGATGGAGCGCAGCCAGGGGGAAAACACCAATCTAAGTGCAGATGATTTAAAACACTTAGCACTTTATTCACATAGATAACACATTAAAATGCACACTTACAGACTGAACCCTCAAACATATGAGGTATGTATATACAGATTCATATAGTTGTCCACCATGCGAACAATATTCCACATCCACAGTTGTAATGAAACTTCAAATTCCCCTTTTCAGACAAAGTGTGAATTGCTCCTTGTTTGGTAACAGTAAATGGGGTTTCTCTTTTTATGCTGGTAATTACTCCTAAAATATCACAGCATAACAACCCCCACAGTCACGTAGCAACAGTTCACAAGTTAGTATGTGATAAAGGGGACACTATAGATAGCGTGTAAAGCACACAGGAGGAGGTAAAATATACTGCGGCAGCGTGTATCCTATGAAAGCCGGCTTGGATCCGCCGCTGCTCACGGCTTACCAGATTCCTCCGTGTGCACAATGGGCGTGGCCTTACGCGTTTCGCTGGGCTCCTCCCAGCTTCGTCAGAGGCAATACCCATCTATCAACCTAGAGTGTCTTTTATAGGGAGACCCGGACTAGTGTTCAGCCAATAGGGGCCTACCTACAACAGACACGCCCGCATGTATCGATTGCCATAGTAACGGCCATCGACAATAAACAGCCGTTATTTAAAAGAACAAAACAATAAGCAATATGTTCCTATTCAGAAAAAAATGAATAAATAGTGAACAAAAGAGCTTGTTTAAAATACTTTCCCTATTCCAAACTGGCACATATACTTAGAATAGCGTAACTTATGTGAATATATTTAATCTAAAAAACACATAAAAAAGAAGAAGAAAAAGACTCTCATAAACTGAAAATTAAACCCTTTGTACAAAAGAGCATGTTTAAAAAACTTTCCCTATTCCACACTGGCACATATACTCAGAATAGTGTAACTAGTGTGAATATGTTTAATCTAAAAAACAGTTTAATAGAGAAAAAGAACCTCTCATGAAATAAATAAAAACCCTTTGAAAAATATATATATTTCCAATACTTACTTGCACTCACACTTCCCTGTATCGCTAATGTGAGATTATAAAATAGCACATGTACATACACATATTATTTCTTTGCCTAATGCCCCTAAAATAGTAACCAAATAGGGAAACTAGCCATCATAAATAAGAAGAGAAAATGATCCCTCATTCCTATGTGTCCAAAAAGGCTGCTAGATCAATATCATGATTGAGACCTCCTGGACCCATAGAATTTAATCTATGGATCCAGTATGTCTCTCTTTTCCTCAGTTCCAATAAACGATCCCCTCCTCTCACTTTGCTTTTAATATGTTCAATGGCTACAACTGTGAGCCCTTCACTGTCTCTATTATGATGCTCTAAAAAGTGAGCCAAGACCCCATGGTTGTCAAGTCCATTTTCTATGTTCCTGAGATGCTCCCCAAACCTTGTCTTTACTGGGCGTTTAGTACGACCCACATAGATTTTGTCACAGGAGCATCTCAGGAGATAGACAACATAGCATGTCTTGCATGTCATCAGATCTTTAATTTTATAGTCATTGTCCCCCTTTGAAATGCCAAAGGATTTGTTTTGTGGACTTATATGAGCACAACATTTACAACTTCTCCTACCACATTTGAAGAAGCCATTTGTATGTTTCTTCAACCAGGTATCTGTGTGTGAAGATCTCAACATACTGGGACTAACTCTATTTTTTATGTTGACATTTCTCTTAAACACTACCTGTCCCCTTTCATTAATGGATTCTTTCAACAGTGGATCTTGCATTAAGATCGGCCAATGTTTCCTCATAGCTCTTTCAATGTCTCTAGCGGCTCTGTTATATCTAGTCACTAGCTGTATTTTCCTCCTACCCGTTTCCTTCTCCCTATTCTTTGTGTATTTCTGTGAAGGGATAGATTCTCTTTTCTCCATTTTCCCTCTTAGAAGGTTACCTCTATCCATCTTTTCTACTTTTTCCTGAGTGGCCACTAATATAGTTTCAGGGTAGCCTTTTGCTAGAAATCTATTTTTAATTACTTCCGCCTCTTGTAGGAAGTCCACCTCTCTTGAACAGTTTTGTCTGGCCCTTTGAAACTGTCCAAAAGGGATGTTTTTCTTCCATTTGTCGTGATGTCCACTTTGGGCATGTAAATACCCATTTGTGTCGGTGGGCTTCCTATACAGGCAGGTGTATATATTTGCACCGCAATGGGGACTAAGTTTGCCCCCAATTTTGCGAACCTTTACATGGAGTGGTGGGAGGACCTGTTCATACACAATGGTGGGAACCCATATAATAGCCACATCATCAGATGGCATCGGTACATAGATGATATTCTGATGGTGTGGCAGGGTTCAGTAAGGGACCTGGAACTGTTCGTGGATTATGTAAATAGAAACACCATGAATTTAAGATTAACAATGGAGCACAACACTGAAAGGATTATGTTTCTAGATTTACTGCTAGTACAGGAAGGTGCAAATATATACACCTGCCTGTATAGGAAGCCCACCGACACAAATGGGTATTTACATGCCCAAAGTGGACATCACGACAAATGGAAGAAAAACATCCCTTTTGGACAGTTTCAAAGGGCCAGACAAAACTGTTCAAGAGAGGTGGACTTCCTACAAGAGGCGGAAGTAATTAAAAATAGATTTCTAGCAAAAGGCTACCCTGAAACTATATTAGTGGCCACTCAGGAAAAAGTAGAAAAGATGGATAGAGGTAACCTTCTAAGAGGGAAAATGGAGAAAAGAGAATCTATCCCTTCACAGAAATACACAAAGAATAGGGAGAAGGAAACGGGTAGGAGGAAAATACAGCTAGTGACTAGATATAACAGAGCCGCTAGAGACATTGAAAGAGCTATGAGGAAACATTGGCCGATCTTAATGCAAGATCCACTGTTGAAAGAATCCATTAATGAAAGGGGACAGGTAGTGTTTAAGAGAAATGTCAACATAAAAAATAGAGTTAGTCCCAGTATGTTGAGATTTTGTCGTGATGTCCACTTTGGGCATGTAAATACCCATTTGTGTCGGTGGGCTTCCTATACAGGCAGGTGTATATATTTGCACCGCAATGGGGACTAAGTTTGCCCCCAATTTTGCGAACCTTTACATGGAGTGGTGGGAGGACCTGTTCATACACAATGGTGGGAACCCATATAATAGCCACATCATCAGATGGCATCGGTACATAGATGATATTCTGATGGTGTGGCAGGGTTCAGTAAGGGACCTGGAACTGTTCGTGGATTATGTAAATAGAAACACCATGAATTTAAGATTAACAATGGAGCACAACACTGAAAGGATTATGTTTCTAGATTTACTGCTAGTACAGGAAGGTGCAAATATATACACCTGCCTGTATAGGAAGCCCACCGACACAAATGGGTATTTACATGCCCAAAGTGGACATCACGACAAATGGAAGAAAAACATCCCTTTTGGACAGTTTCAAAGGGCCAGACAAAACTGTTCAAGAGAGGTGGACTTCCTACAAGAGGCGGAAGTAATTAAAAATAGATTTCTAGCAAAAGGCTACCCTGAAACTATATTAGTGGCCACTCAGGAAAAAGTAGAAAAGATGGATAGAGGTAACCTTCTAAGAGGGAAAATGGAGAAAAGAGAATCTATCCCTTCACAGAAATACACAAAGAATAGGGAGAAGGAAACGGGTAGGAGGAAAATACAGCTAGTGACTAGATATAACAGAGCCGCTAGAGACATTGAAAGAGCTATGAGGAAACATTGGCCGATCTTAATGCAAGATCCACTGTTGAAAGAATCCATTAATGAAAGGGGACAGGTAGTGTTTAAGAGAAATGTCAACATAAAAAATAGAGTTAGTCCCAGTATGTTGAGATCTTCACACACAGATACCTGGTTGAAGAAACACACAAATGGCTTCTTCAAATGTGGTAGGAGAAGTTGTAAATGTTGTGCTCATATAAGTCCACAAAACAAATCCTTTGGCATTTCAAAGGGGGACAATGACTATAAAATTAAAGATCTGATGACATGCAAGATATGCTATGTTGTCTATCTCCTGAGATGCTCCTGTGACAAAATCTATGTGGGTCGTACTAAACGCCCAGTAAAGACAAGGTTTGGGGAGCATCTCAGGAACATAGAAAATGGACTTGACAACCATGGGGTCTCGGCTCACTTTTTAGAGCATCATAATAGAGACAGTGAAGGGCTCACAGTTGTAGCCATTGAACATATTAAAAGCAAAGTGAGAGGAGGGGATCGTTTATTGGAACTGAGGAAAAGAGAGACATACTGGATCCATACATTAAATTCTATGGGTCCAGGAGGTCTCAATCGTGATATTGATCTAGCAGCCTTTTTGGACACATAGGAATGAGGGATCATTTTCTCTTCTTATTTATGATGGCTAGTTTCCCTATTTGGTTACTATTTTAGGGGCATTAGGCAAAGATATAATATGTGTATGTACATGTGCTATTTTATAATCTCACATTAGCGATACAGGGAAGTGTGAGTGCATGTAAGCATTGGAAATATATATTTTTCAAAGGGTTTTTATTTATTTCACGAGAGGTTCTTTTTCTCTATTAAACTGTTTTTTAGATTAAACATATTCACACTAGTTACACTATTCTGAGTATATGTGCCAGTGTGGAATAGGGAAAGTTTTTTAAACATGCTCTTTTGTACAAAGGGTTTAATTTTCAGTTTATGAGAGTCTTTTTCTTCTTCTTTTTTATGTGTTTTTTAGATTAAATATATTCACATAAGTTACGCTATTCTAAGTATATGTGCCAGTTTGGAATAGGGAAAGTATTTTAAACAAGCTCTTTTGTTCACTATTTATTCATTTTTTTCTGAATAGGAACATATTGCTTATTGTTTTGTTCTTTTAAATAACGGCTGTTTATTGTCAATGGCCGTTACTATGGCAATCGATACATGCGGGCGTGCCTGTTGTAGGTAGGACCCTATTGGCTGAACACTAGTCCGGGTCTCCCTATAAAAGACACTCTAGGTTGATAGATGGGTATTGCCTCTGACGAAGCTGGGAGGAGCCCAGTGAAACGCGTAAGGCCACGCCCATCGTGCACACGGAGGAATCTGGTAAGCTGTGAGCAGCGGCGGATCCAAGCCGGCTTTCATAGGATACACGCTGCCGCGGTATATTTTACCTCCTCCTGTGTGCTTTACACGATATCTATAGTGTCCCCTTTATCACATACTAACTTGTGAACTGTTGCTACGTGACTGTGGGGGTTGTTATGCTGTGATATTTTAGGAGTAATTACCAGCATAAAAAGAGAAACCCCATTTACTGTTACCACACAAGGAGCAATTCACACTTTGTCTGACAAGGGGAATTTGAAGTTTCATTACAACTGTGGATGTGGAATATTGTTCGCATGGTGGACAACTATATGAATCTGTATATACATACCTCATATGTTTGAGGGTTCAATCTGTAAGTGTGCATTTTAATGTGTTATCTATGTGAATAAAGTGCTAAGTGTTTTAAATCATCTGCACTTAGATTGGTGTTTTCCCCCTGGCTGTGCTCCATCCCCCTTTCTGTATCTACAGATTGTTTTGTTTTCTATACAGAAATGTATCCAGACTATTTTAAATGTATCTAGGGTATTGGCATTCACTACCTCCTTTGGTAATGAGTTCCACAATTTTATTGCTCTTACAGTGAAAAAACGTTTCCGTTGCAGGAGATTAAATCTCCTTTCCTCCAACCTTAAATTGTGACCTCTTGTCAGAAACAATTTTCTAGGAATAAACAGAGCTTCTGCCATCTCTGAATATGGGCCTTGTATATATTTATATAAAGTAATCATGTCACCTCTCAAGCGCCTCATGTCAGACCCAGTTTGACTAGCCTCTCCTCATAGGTTAATTTCTCCAATCCCCTTATTAGCTTTGTGGCCCTTCTCTGAACTTTTTCTAGTTCTGCAATACCTTTTTTTGCGATCGGTCCCCAGAACTGCACTCCATACTCAAGGTGAGGTCTTACCAGGACTTTATATAGTGACAGAATTATGCTTTCCTCCCTTGAATCAATGGCTCTTTTAATACATGCTAGTATCTTATTAGCCTTTGAAGCCACTGCCCTTCATTGTGCAACCATCTTTAGCTTGTTATCTATCACTACTCCCAAATCCCTTTCCTCCTCTGTTTGGCTAAGTCTTGTCCCATTTAAAAAATATGTTGCCTGCTTATTTTTACTTCCAAAATGTAGAACCTTGCATTTTTCTGTATTGAATCTCATTTTCCATTTACTTGCCCATACTTCTAATTTTTGCAGATCCCTTTGTAATGAAAGTTCATCCTGCTCTGACCTAATGACCTTACTTAACTTAGTATCATCTGCAAAAATAGAGATGTCGCTATTTAATCCTTGCTCCAAGTCATTTATAAAAATATTAAAAAGAACGGGGCCCAGTACTGATCCCTGGGGGACTCCACTGATTACCTTTGTCCAATCTGAGTATGCTCCATTTACTACTACTCTTTGCTCCCTATCTTTTATCCAGTTATTTATCCATGAGTTAACATTTTCAGCTATTTCCAGTCCCTTAATTTTGTGCATTAATATCTCATGTGGCACTGTATTGAATGCCTTTGCAAAATCTAAGTATATCACATCAACTGATTCCCCTTTATCTATATTTTTACTTACTTCCTCGTAGAATCTAATTAGATTAGTTTGACATGATCTATTTCTCCTAAAACCATGCTGACACGAATATGCTCATCAGTATAATCCCTTATAATCCCTTCAAATATCTTCCCCACTATTGATATCAGACTAACTGGTCTATAACTTCCTGAATCATCCCTGCTTCCCTTTTTGAAGAGTGGCACCACATCAGCTTTACACCAATCCTGGGGTACCATGCCTGAGGATAATGAGTCTTGAAAAATTAAGAGTAGAGGTTTGTCTATAACAGTGCTAATTTCCCTTAACACCCTTGGGTGTATTCCATCTGGGCCTGGAGTTTTATTTACCTTATTATTATCCATTTTTTTCCTGATATCCTCTAAACATAACCCAGTTAATGGTATGGACTGGCATGTTCTATTTTGTTCCAAAGTATCACCCAATGGTTCCTCTCTTGTGTATACTGAAGAAAAAAATTGGTTTAGTACCTCAGCTTTCTCCCTGTCATAATTTATCATGCTACCCTCCATGCATTTTAATGTACCTATATTATGCTTCTTCGATTTTTTGCTATTTATGTACTTAAAGAAACTTTTAGGGATAGACTTAGAATCCTTTGCAATTAATTTTTCATTTTCAAATTTGGCTAATTTGATTGCTTTTTTGCATGCATTGTTACATTCCTTATAAATATTGTATGTTGAGTCTGTACTATTTTCGTTGAATAATTTAAATGCCCTACGTTTTTTCCTAATTTCTCTTAACACATTTTTATTTATCCATGGCTTTGATTTTTTTTTTTTTTTGTTTTTTTTTTTTCAAAAAAGCTTTATTGAGAAAATTTTCAAAGATACAAACTGGGCTCGTTTTACAATTTGAGCCGCTTACTTTTTTAACATCAAGAATATTTATTGCATACATTGCAAAGCTCCAACTATAGTAATAGTCAAGTCCCAAGTAAGTCTGTATCTCCAAATAGAGTTTGAAGGGATCCCATTTTCCTCGCCCATAGTTGTGATAATTGGCCTCTCTTGGACCAGAGTCTATATGTCCATGTTATGATACTGGGCGGGTGGGATGTAAGACTATCATCATGTGTATGTGAACTCAATATACAAAACTTATACACATTATGTGGGATGGTACTTTCCCGTTGTGGGCCTCCTACTTGTAGTTTATCAATTTTTTAAACCTTTTCACTCAGACTATTCCACGTCTGCTAAACTGAATATTACATGGGATTGTAATCCCCATCAATTTTATAAAGAAACATATATACATATATATAGGATAGAGGGATGGGATAGGGAAGGAAGAGGGGGGGTAGTTAGTCTACATACACCAGGCTAACAAGTTTGCTTGCTCCGCTGTGCTATAGAGGTCTGCTTGGTTCTTGCTAATACTTATGTGTTGTGTCTCTCCAACAACTAGGGTTTTAGAGTAAAGATTGGCTGTTGTTCTGTAATAACGGATGAGGGGGGCTGTCATTGTGTCTGTTGCTTGTGTCAGCCACTGTCCCTGTGTGTGTTCCATCTTAATGTCATGTATTCATGTGTATCTATTTTGCCTAATTTAAGAAAGCGATATCTTTCCATGACAAGTTGTTGTTCTACCTGTTGCTTCCATGCTGATATATCTGGTATCTCTGTGGATTTCCAGTTTAGGGGAATAAGTGCTTTCGCACTGTTGAGCATGATGAATAGTAATGTTTGCTTAATCTCATCTTTAAAATTTGGTATGTTATGGTACAGTAGTAGGCTTGGGCTGTCAGGGATGGTCGTGTCCAGCGTACTGCCGATATGTTTAATTACGTCTTCCCAGAAAGGCCTTATTCTGTCGCAACCCCACCACACATGGTGCATGTCTGCTACCTCCCCGCAACCTCTCCAACACAGATTCGAGGCTTGCTTGTACATTTTTTTGAGTCTTGCCGGAGTGAGATACCAGCGGGCTAGATATTTAAAGTTTGTTTCTTGCGTTTTAGCCGAGACTGATGCTTTTTTATGGTTTCTAAATATCTTTGACCACTCTGTGTTGTCTATGTCTATGTGTAGCTCTCTTTGCCACTTATGGCAATAGGAAGGGAGCTGTTCCCCTTCAGTGGTGAGAAGCAGTTTGTATAGCTTTGAGACTATGTGCCTGGGGTACAATGATGCCATGCACAATGTCTCAAACTGAGTTAGTTGCCTCGTCATGTTTGATCTCTGTTTGTGCGTTATTAGGTAGTGTGACATTTGAGCTTGTCTAAACCAATTTAGAGGTGAGTTTCCCATTGTTTCCGCTAGTTCTTCACATGTGACTACCTTATCTCCTGATAGAATACTTTTAATAACATATTCCTTTAAATGTGGGGCTTTCCCTGCTTCTGTCGTGACCGGCAATGAAATAGGTATCTCTGGATTCGCTATTAATGGTGTAAGTGGGGCTGGTCTAGTGGTGATACCTGAGTTTGTGTTTACCATTGCGTCCCATTGAGTGAATATTTCGTCTAGTAATGGAAGCTTTTGGATAATGTTTGGTCTGTATTTTGCCTGAAGCCAGGCTAGCCAGCCTACATTCTCTATTTGCAATATTTCTCTATCTATCTGGATCCATTGTTTGGATTCAGAGTTGTGGCTCCAATCTATTATCCTCTGTATCAGTATGGCTAGTCTATATTTAGTTATATCTGGGAGTCCTAAACCTCCATTGTCCCTAGTCATATATAATGTTTTCCTGGGAACCCTTGGCTTAATTCCGTTCCATATGAATTGATCTATGTTATGTTGTATTTGAATAAGATATTCTTTCGGTAGAGCGATTGGCAATGTCTGTAGCATGTAAAGTATTCGGGGAAGTACATTCATTTTTATAACATGTATCCTTCCTATCCATGAGATAGTCTTATTCTTCCATCTGGAGAGGTCATTTGTTAAATCTTTTAAAAGTGCTCTGTAGTTTGCTGTGAATAAGTCCTGTGGTTTGCGTGTGATCTGTATTCCTAAATATTTTATTTGTGTCGGTTGGTATTTGATGGGACATGTTTGTCTTACTTTGTTCAGTACATGTGTTGGGACGTTGATGTTAAGCAACTCCGATTTGTTTAGGTTTAGATGGAAATTTGATAGCCTTCCATACTCCTCCAGAGTCTTCAGGAGGGCTGGTAAGGACTTATCTAAGTTTGTTAGAGTTAACAACACATCGTCTGCATACATTGCCAATTTGTATTCACTCTCTTTGGTGTGTACCCCTTGGATGTCCCTATTGTTTCTGATTCTGCACGCTAGTGCTTCTATTGATATTGCAAATAATATGGGTGAGAGGGGGCAGCCCTGTCTCGTGCCATTGCTTATTTTAAAGGGTTCTGAGAGGACCGAGTTCACTTTGACTCTGGCCGTTGGGTTAGTGTATAGAGAGAAGACCTTTCCTATGAAATTTGTACCTATATTCATGCCTCGCAGGGTGGCCCTGAGAAAATCCCAGTCCACCCTGTCGAAGGCCTTTTCCGCATCTGTTGAGACTAAAGCCAATTCTTGGTGTGTGTTTTGGGCTAGGGCAGTTAGTTGTAGTATTTTGAGGGTGTTATCCCTTGCTTCCCTGCCTGGTATAAACCCTACCTGGTCTGTGGCTATCAATTGCGGTAAGAAGTTGTTCAGCCTATTTGCCAGGATTCTGGCATAGATCTTTACATCAGTGTTCAACAATGAGATAGGTCTGAAATTCTCTGGTGTGTCTGGTGTTTTGCCGGGTTTTGGCAGTACTGTTATGTGGGCTTCAAGCATCGAAGCTGGAAAGCCTTTCGTGCTGTCTATAGAGTCAAATAGATATACTAATTTTGGGGCTAGGATATGCATGTATTTCTTATAGTATTTTGTGCTGAACCCATCTGGGCCTGGGCTTTTCCCCGTGGGTAACGATTTGATTGCTATTTTGACCTCTGTGACATTAATTGGCGCATCAAGTGCTTCTGATTGTGTTTTGTCTAGTTTAGGTAATTGTGTTTTATCAATATAATCCTTTATAATTTGGCTTTTGTTGGCTAAGGTTTCGTTCTCATTTGTGCTGGCTGAGACATTGTACAGAGATGTGTAATATGCATTGAACTCTTCCCCCATTGAGATGCTATCCTGTTTGTGCTGACCCGTCTTTGTCTTTATTCTGCGTATATGTGTTTTTAAGCGTCTGCGTTTCAACATTCTGGCTAATAGCTTCCCCGCCTTATTTCCCTGATCATAGTATCTTTGTTGCATTTTTAATGTTTTATTCTGCTGTTCTTTTTGTAATACTAAGTTTAGTTCTGACCTTATTTCTTTTAGCCGTGCGCAGAGTCCATTGTCTTTTGGGTTCTGTTTGTGGGAGGTTTCTAAGCGTTGCAGTTCTGTAAGAAGGGCATCATATTTTATTCTGTGTTGCCTAAGGAGATTTGCTTTGTGTTTTAATAGCTCCCCTCTTATTACACATTTATGTGCCTCCCATATGTTGACCCAAGTTGTTTCCGGTGTTGTGTTCATTTGGAAATATTCCTTCAAGGCTTTTTCTATGTTTATTTGGATAAGAGGATGATCTAATAGTCCGTCCTCTAATCTCCATATATATGGTGTTACTGGGACATTGGGCCATATGATTTTGCACACCACCGGTGCGTGATCCGACCATGTTGGGGAGTGTATTGTCACGTCTTTTATGAGTGTGAGTCCCACAGAATCTGTCAAGATATAATCGATTCTAGTGTATATTTTGTGCGGGAAGGAGTAGAAAGTGTAATCTTTAGTTGTGGGATTCAGTGTGCGTCATGTGTCGTGTAATGTTAAAGATTTTATTTGGGCATTGATCTGTTTAATGTCTCTTTTTGGTATACTAGTAGTGCCTTCTGATGTGTCCATCTTTGGGTCGAGAGGGGTATTGAGGTCTCCTCCCAGAAACACCACTCCTTTAGCTACATCCAATATTTTGTCTGAGAGTTTGCGCATAAAAGTGGCTTGTTGTTTGTTTGGGAAATAGGCATTAACAATGGTAATGGGCTGTCCATATAGGAGTCCTATTAATATAATTGACCTCCCCTCTGTATCTTTTTCTATTTGCTTAATTTCTATGGGAATGCTTTGTCTAATTAGTATCCCTACCCCATTCTTTTTAGTTGGGCCTGAAGAAAAGAGGGCTGTATTGTAAATGTTGTGATGCCATTTTGGTTCTGCTCCTTTTTTAAAATGTGTCTCCTGTAGCAGGATTATGTCACCTTTTTGTTTGTGGAGGTCATTTAGTATTATTGAGCGTTTATGTGGTATGTTGAACCCTTTCACATTAATAGTGATAAGGTTTATAGGATGTGTTAAATTTGTCTTGTTCATTTTCCTGATATGAGTCGTGTGTTATAAATTTTGTTTCTATTATGTTGGTGCTATTAGTTGGTAAGCCTCTGGTTGATATAGCTGTTTCCTGAGTTGTTGTAAGAAATTTATGCCTGTTTGGTTTTATGTGTAATGAGTCTATGGGAGGGATAGGAGGGGGGGAAGGGTGTAAGTGTGCGAATAATAAACTCAATAACAGTAACTGATTATAGATCACTACACTTGAAAAATAATAGAAAACTATAATATATAAAGCCCAAGGGAAGGGAAAAAGGGTAGATAAAATATATATACTCTAGGTGATTTAAACAATCTGTGCTATATAATAACAAATCAACAGTATAATATCTTATTTTCTCAAGTCTAGTTCAAAGCTTGAGGGCTGCGGCCGTCTCCTCCAGCGGCACTCAGATGAAACTGGAACATTAAATATAACAGCAAGGTGTCATAAAGGGTCAAACTTAGTATAACGTTTTTTTTTTTTTTTTTTTTTAATCTCTATATTATATATTCAGTTTTTGTTATCTCAAACATCAATTTTCTACCATCAGACAAATAACATTTGCTTCTTGAGTATGTAAGCCTTTGTAGAGATACATTTTGCAGATAATAAACAGTCAATGTCTTTTTTATACTTATCTGTCCGTTGTGAGTGGGTTCCACAATTCATGCTAGAGTCCTCTATGGAATGGTGGGTCTTGTTGATGGAGTTGCTTGTTGAGATGGTGTAATCTTGAGAGTTTCCTCTTCTCTTTGACCCACTTGTCTTTGTATTCTTGTGTTTGCATGATCTGTGGGTGTTGGTATTTGTATCTGTAGTATTTCACAGAACGAGGAGAGATCATCTATGTGGCGAAGTGTTGCTGATTTGTCTCCTTTCGTGGCTGTGAGACTCACCGGGAATCCCCAGCGATATGGTATTTTCTGGGATCTCAGCACCGACGTCACAAATTGTAGGTCTCTGCGCTTTTGCAATGTGGTGGGGCTTAAGTCCGTAAAAATTTGAATCGCTATACCAGCATGTGTGAGTTGGTTTTTCTGTCTGGCATATTTTAGTATTTCTTCTTTATCCAAGAAGTTGAGGAACTTTACAATTATGTCCCTTGGTGGCGCTTTGGAGGGTGGTTTTGGTCTTAGTGCCCTATGGGCCCTTTCTAGAATGACGTCAGGTGATGTGTTGGTACCTTTTATTGTTCTAAAAAGATCTTGCAGGTAGCCAGGGATCGCTGGTGGTTGTATGCTCTCTGGCACTCCTCTGATCCTTAAGTTGTATCGGCGCCCCCTATTGTCTAGATCTTCTACTTTTTCCATGAGGTTCTGTATGATCTCATCTTGATTGTATGACAATTGAGATAGATGCTGTATATCCTGCGTTGCTATATTGTGGCTTTCCTCTAGTGTGGAGACTTTGCGTTCTACCTTCTTGATATCCTTTTTAAGTTCAGTGAACATGTCACGCATGTCGGTCATTGCTGTTTTGATATCATCTTTTGTTGCTAACAACATTAAGTCAGCTTTTGTGATTTCGCCTGTTCTGCTTTCCTGTTGTGAGCCTGCAGCCTGATTGTTTATTTGCGCCATTTCTTCTGCTGTTCCGTTGCTCTGTGCTGTGTTGTCTATTGGTTTTAAGTATTGGTTGATTTTCTTCGCTTTTGTTGTAGTATCTGCCTTTATTTTTTTTGCTGGCATGCCCACTATTCAGCTCCTTTCTTTTCTTGTGCTCTAGTGGGATGCTGTATAGGTGCTTTATGTTCTGCTATTTTTATTCTTCTTTTAGCTGTATTGTGGGTGATGCTTATTTGTCTTATGCAATGCTGTGCTGTTCTTTCCAGCCAGACTCTTTCAAACAAAGTTTTGCCTTTTGGAGTTTCTTTTCTAACTTCCTGTTCTTTATCTGTATGCAGAAGTTGTCCTTTTAAATCATAGGAATTTTATGTCACTTTTTCCCCTTTTTTTTTTAATCACCTTTTGTTGTGGTTTTCTGCAGAGAGAGGGTTTATTTGTGACTGTCTCTTTTTTATTTTACAGTTGTCTTCACTGCTGGGGTGTTTGAAAGATTTATGTGTGTATAGTGAAATATACCTTATTTTTGACTGCTTCTGCTTATGATTTATGTTTAACTCTGCAGATTTTTAATCCTATTAGTGTGGTAGCCGATGGATCTAGGCCTGTCAACACACTGTAATATTCCAATGCAGCTGTTTATTGCACTTTAAATCTTTTTTTTTTTTTTTTATTAAATGTCCGTTTTACTGCCTAAAAATCATCTCTCTTCTGCTTGCTTTCCTATTTTGCTTTATGTTAGGTCGCGGTCACCAGCGGTTACTGGCTCCCGACCGCTCTGCAACTTTTGCCTGCTTGTTTTTGCTCCCGGATGTTGCCCACGTGGCTATCGCGGGTCTCCGGGCTCTGTATTCACGCTAGTACACCATGCGCTTTTCCGCTGTTCTGGATCTATGTTGGTATGTTGTGTGCTTTGTAGGGATATGTAGCCACCCTTTATATGCCCACTGCTGACCGAGCCCCTGTCTGACCTTGATGTCCTCTGTACTCGGCGGGCTCCACGCGATGGCCGCTCTGCTCTATCTGCGGCCCTCACGTTTCTTTCTGGAGTTCTGGCGTTGCTGCAATAAGTTCTCTGGGCTTTTCAAGTACACGCTCTTGTTTGGGTCCCTTTCCGATTGCTTGTTTGCTATTGTGACCCTGCTTGCTTATTGAGAAGTGCCTTGCTGGAGGATCTGGGCCTAAGAGCTATGCTACTCTGCGGCCATTACCCTGTGCGGCCAAGCTCCGCCCCAGGCTTTGATTTTTTATTTTGATTTTTATAACCATATGGTATTTGTTGATATGTATATTTATTTAACAAAGTTTTAAATATTATCCATTTATCCTCTGTATTTTTTTTTTTTTTAATTCTTTATTTATTTCGTGGAGAGGACATGATACAGACACCTTCTCTAAAGATAAACAAAGATTCAGTGAGATACATTTACATACATATTGTTACTTACATCACATTAGAATTGAGGTATTAAAAGACCCCCAAACAAGAAGAGTAGTTGAAAGAAAAAACCTGCAATCAAATATGTCCGCACATGTCCCCCACATTTTCTATAAATACATCTCGATCAACTAGTCGGCTCCTCCCCCCGGGGTGTCAGATTCTCTTCCCGATATCTTTACCTACAAAGTTCCAAAGAGCTACTGTATCATTCAAAAACCAGTCTCCACTCGCCCCTAACCTGGGCCTCTAGAATGTATTCTGAGTTGCGTATAGGTGATAGTATCTTCACTTGCTGTGAGGTTTCTAGAGTCTGAATATACACTCCCCATTTTTTCATAAAGTGGGCAGTACGTGTGGCTATGTCTCCCAAGGTGTCTACTTGCTCATACAAGAGTTGTGTAAGTATTTCTTTTTTAAATTGCGTTAGTGTTGGCGGCTCGCTATCTCTCCATTTTCGAAAGATAATTTTTCTAGCTAGCAGTATGACATTGTGTACAAATGCTGTTGTGTTTCTATCTAGGCTTTGCCAGTCTAGTAATGTGATCATTGGAGGTATGAGTGCGCCTATTGGGATGTTTAAGGTCTTTAACCAGTGGTGTGTCATACCCCAGAACTTGGTCAACTTGGGACAGGACCAAAGCATGTGCATTAAATCTGCCTGATTCTGCGTGCATCTAGGACAGTTCCCAGTTTGTTCAGCTTCCCATTTTCTATAGAGTTTTGGAGTAATGTAGGCCAATTCGAGCATTCTAGTATGCATTTCTCTAAGATCCATTGATAATGTGGCTTTTCTTACTCTTTGAATGCTCTCCTGAACCTGCTCCCCATTTATTTGTGTTCCCAGTATCTCAGTCCATTTTGCGCTTATATAAGCCGTCGTGTTTTTGTTATCTGGCGTCTGTAACACTTTGTAGATAGGGAAGATAGACCTAACCCCTTGTGTGTATGAGTGGCAAATTTGTGCTACCCCCTTAGTTTCTTCAGGGACCCCTGACCTCCTAAGTACCTCAGCTGCGTAATGTTTTACCTGTAGATATGCGAAGTGGTGTGTGCGGGGGAGAGTGTAGGACTCCTGTAGATGTGCAAAAGTGTGTATTGTTTTCCCATCTCTGTCGAGATCTTTAGATATCCTATCCAGTCCTAAGGCCTTCCAGTCCCTAAATACCTTTGTAGTCATACCCGGTAGGAAGTCAGGATTTCCCTGTAGTGGAATGTACTTATTGAGTTCGTGTTGGCAGTGTAGTCTTTTACAGAGTTTTTCCCATGCTTTAAGAGGTTGCTGTATGAGTGGGTAGCCAGCCAGCATTTTGTCTGTTTTATCAGTAGTCAAGAATGGCAATGCAGCTAGTGTCCAAGGTTCGACCACCTGCTGCTCTAGGTCGGCTATCACAAAGCGGGATTGTCCTGTGATATAATCCAGTACATATTTTGCCTGTGCCGCCCAGCAGTATAATTCCACATTGGGGACTGCAAGGCCTCCCGAGTCTATTGTGCTCATCATTCTAGTTGAGGGGATTCTATGTTTTTTCCCCGCCCATGTGAAACCAAGAAAGAGTGATCTCCAGAATTTCACATCCGCCTTATGCAACAGCATTGGTAACATCTGCATCGTATACAGTAACTTGGGGAATAACACCATTTTGATGAGACTTATTCTGCCTGAGATAGACAGTGGTAACTTGGCCCAGTTGGCGACAAGTTCCATTGGACTGCGTTTGAGAGGTGCATAATTCATATTATACCAATCCGCTGGGTTTTTGGAAAGTCGTATTCCCAAGTATTTGAAACTAGCCGCCACTCATTTAAAATTGTAAGGAAGGGCAGGGATATCATTAGCATGAGAAAGCCATATCAGCTCCGTCTTATCGGTGTTGATCTTATACCCCAATATTTGTCCAAACTCTTCTATAGTGTTTAACAACAAGGGGATGTTAGCCCTGGGATTTTGTACATATAACACCATGTCATCGGCAAAGAGAGACAAGTGTAACACTACCTCTCCCACCCTGAGACCCTCGGTTTCTTGGCGGATCTTGCTTGCCAGTGGCTCCAAAGCCAGGTCAAAAAGAAGGGGTGACAGCGGACACCCCTGTCTTGTGCCTCTACTTAAGGGAAATGGTTTTGAGGGAATCCCATTGATAAGTATAGCTGCCTGGGGGTCAGAGTATAGAGTATGTAAAGCTCGTGTAAAGTTCCCCACTATTCCAAACCGCTCCAGGGTGTAGAATAGATGTCCCCATAACACCTTATCAAAGGCTTTCTCCGCATCTACAAGGAGGGTGCAAGCCTCCTCTGATTGTGCCACTCGGGTCTTCCCTGCTTTTTCCCAATAATGTGTCAATAGAAATTGCAACGTACGTACGTTTACCACCAACGACCTGCCCTTTACAAACCCAGTCTGACTTGGATGGACTAGTTCTGGTAATACCCCTGCCAGCCTATCAGCCAGGATCTTTGTGAATAATTTGTAGTCCGAGTTCATGAGCGAGATCGGACGGTAGGACTCGGGGGCTAAAAGATCTCTCCCAGGCTTATGGATAAGGGTTATGTTCGCCTCTGTAAATCTTCTAGATATTACAGCTTTTCCACACAATAAATCATTGTACATGGAGGTTAGTGGGTTGGCTATTTCCTGCTGAAGAATTTTGTAGAACTCCGCTGGGAGGCCATCCGGTCCCGATGCCTTTTCCAGCGGAAGTCCCCCAATGGCTGAGATCACCTCCCTTGCTGTAATGGTAGCATTTAACCCTTGTTGCTGTGACTCTGTCAAGGATGGTAATGAAATAGTTTCCCAAAACCTATCTCTGTCTTGAGGGTCCGTCTCCCGTGGGGCATATAATTGTGAGTAATAGCAGCCAAATGCTGCCTGTATATGTGGTGTATCTGTGTGGACCACCCTTTCGCTCTTAATAGCTGATATGGTATTATACCCTCTTGTCAATTTTGTTAGTCTAGCTAGCATACGGCCAGTCTTGTTGCCATGTCGATAAAATCTAGCGCGCGTTTTTGTCAAGTCTCTAGCTGCACTTTGAGTAACCCCAGTATCTCTAAGCGTTTTGACGTCTCTGTATTTTTCCCGATTGGTACATGTAGGGTTTCGTAGGTATCTATTCCTCGCATTCAACAGCTGTCTAAGCAGGAGATTCTCTCTGGCTTGTTTCTGCTTCCTGAATTTAATGACATATGAAATTGTGGCCCCTCTCAGGACTGCTTTAGCAGCTTCCCAAAACAGTATAGAGTCACTCCTATGCTCCTGATTGATTGAGGTGTATTCTAACCATTCTCCTATTCAGGAAATTTTTAAAATTGTCGTCATGCAATAGATATCTGGGAAATGACCACCCAGCGCCTCTCTCCCTTGGGGCGTGATCCGAAAGTATCGGGTCATCAATTCCTACGCCTCCGATCCCAGAGATCAAGGACCCAGAGACCAGGAAGTAGTCTATGCGAGAGAACGTGTCTTTTGCAGGAGTAACACATGTGTAGTTCCTGGCCTCCGGGTTCCTATCCCTCCAGACATCAGAGAGAAGGAGTGCATTGCAAAACATACGAAATATAGTTGAATCTATTTTCGAGTATTTAGCTGTGGTAGAGGTCAGGGGTGCCCTATTTGGATTGAGGTATCTATCTGCAGGTGTTTGTGGGGTCAGATTATAATCTCCTCCTAGTATTATCTGTAGAAGGCACGTTTTAAGAGCGCTCCAAAATTCTTTTTTTGCGTGTGGGGTCCATAGACCCCCCCCATCAGTAATGGAGATCCATTTAGTATCAGTTTAAGTAGTACATATCTTCCCTGTGGGTCTATTATTCTCTGGGTGATAGTGTAATTTAAGTTCTTGCGGACGAGGACTGCCACTCCCCTTGCTCTACTACTTTCATAATTAGTGTAGATGACTTCCCCCACCCATCCCTGTTTCAATTTTAAGTGTTCGCTTGGTTTCAAGTGAGTTTCTTCGAGGATAGCGATATCTGCTTTTCTGGAATTTAAATATTTTAGAATAGCTTTTCTCTTGATGGATGATGTTATCCCTCCCACATTCCATGATATGACATGTGTCCCCATCTGCAATGTAGGGTATGTGTTTCTCACCTCTAGATTCTTTATTGTTATAGTGTATATGATCTTCTAAGAGTGGCTTAGAGACTGTTTCCCTGGAGTTTGTAATGTTGTTACTTACAGTTCCTACACCCCGGGGGTTCTCTCCCCTTCCAAAGATATAGGAGGTTAGATAGATGTGTTCGATCAGAGGATATTCGCTATACAGTAAGACAAAAATCAGTAAGTTAATAGCATACAATGATAAACCGGCCCAGAGTCTTCCAGGTAAACAGAGTCTTACTAACAATGGATTAATCTAACAAAAAAAAATCTTTAACCAGGAACCCCTGCAACAGATCGCCCCCCCTCCCCCCCCACCCCACCCCCCCAAGTGTAAAAGGATATATCATAGTGCTTCACTAATGTGTGAGGCACCGCGTGGAGTATTTGTCCTCAGTTTCATAAAGTTCTCTTCGAAGCTGTGAAGTTGAAAAGAGAGTCAAAACAAACAACACACATAACAAAAAGAAATAGCACAACAGTATAAAGGTGCATTATAACAAGAAGCAGTCTAGTACGTGATCCACAGGGTGATAAGGTTCAGGTGATATGGCTTGCTTGTCAATGTCCCCTGTTATATTGATCGGCTCATCTCCTTATCCACTCTGGTGGTTAAAAAAAGTGAGTAGGGGAACCTCAGATGAGGTTTAAGATATCACTTGTTCAGCCATGTGTCCCTACGCCTCTACTTCTTCAATATGTTCCGCTTCTCTCTGTTCCACTCTGCAAGGGTTCCTAGACTTCATGAAAACTTTCAGTTGCGTAGTGTTTTCAAAAAACTTTGGGCCATAGGCGGTTTGTAATTTGAGTCGAGCCACTGACTCCCCCTTCTCCAACAACTCCCTACAATAAGGAGAGAATTCTCTTCTTTTCTTGGTTACCTCTGCCGAGTAATCTTAGAAAAGGTGAAGTTTAGAGTCCTCGTATTTCAATTCTGGTGTTTGCCTGTATGCTTTAAGAATTAGGGTTTTATCCTTAAAGTTAAGATATTTTATCATCACTTGTCTTGGTGACGATCTTTGATCGTTATTTTGCACCATAGCTCCAATCTTATGTGCCCTTTCAGCAATGCAGGGGGTGTGATTGCTTGAAATGCCAAGTAGCTTGGGTAAAGTATTTTCTGCAAAGTCCACCAGTGAGGCATTTGGCACGGCTTCTGGGAGGCCCACCACCCTGACATTATTGCGGCGGGACCTGTTTTCTAAGTCGTTTTTCGTGTAGCAATTTGTTCTGCTTTTGTAGTCGCGTGATACTTATCGCGGATTCCCTTTGCTGTGTCTCTGTATCTGCTACCTTCTGCTCTACAGTTGTCAATCTTGTCGAAAAAACCTTAAAGTCTGAGGATAGGGCATCTAGGCCTGTTTGTAACTGTTCAATCTTCGGCAAGAACAATGCAGATAATTGAGAGACTATTGGGTGGATGTCCTGCAGCTCAGGGTCTGATAATGTATTGTCTGGATTTAATGGCGGATGTACCTCTATTTGACTTTTCTGTCTCCTGTCCTGCTGGTGCTGTGGCTTAGACATCTTGCCAGTTTGTTTATTGAATGGAGTATAATATCTTTGCATGCAGGCACTGAGGTTATAAACTACCCACTCCACTAGTTCAGCAGATAGTCTCTCCTTCACTCGCTCCTGTGCTATCTATACAGGTTAGACTGAGATGATGTTTTGGGGGGGTATAAAGGCAGGGGCTCACAGGGGGGAGGCCTCAGGACTCTACTCCATCATGGTATACTGCAGGCCTATTCAGAAATCTATCAAAGATATTAGTCTGTGGGTCTGGATCTTTAGAAGCGATTACTTTCCTGTTCCCAAACTTTCAAGTAAGTGCAACCTTTAATGGGGGTAGGTCTCAATTGTTGTCTGGCAGTTGGTCTCCCCACAGCCTCAAGAGTACCAGTCTGCTTCTCTACCGTCTAAAGCTCCAACCTGTCAGGCCCCCGTGGTGTCTCTATGAGTGCAAGTGTTGATTGCTACTCAGGGCTTCTCAGCAGAGAAGGTGTTAAGTCCCAGGTGTAGGGCAAAGTTTTATAATGTTAATGTTTTCCAAGGAAGTTTGTAGTGGGTGCTACTTAGTGAAATGATAACTGCGCAGATAGATGTAAAATGGCTGCTGCAGTGCACGCCGCTACTGACCTGAACAGACCGAAGCTACTGTTGTTATTTCCCATGGATATATTCTGCACCTGGCTATGTGGGGCCAACTGCCAACGGCTTTTGCGATATTTGTAGCTCCGATCTGAGCTCTACTCTTTGCCGCGGCTGCAACTTGCTTGTCCCGTTGTTCCGTCCTCCTCTTGCTTTGACTCTTCAGCAGGGGAGCGGGTATTATCGCTCCTTGTCATACTGTGTCCGGACAGGTCGAGTTGTCCCCCCTGTCAAGGAAAGTGACTTGTTTGGGCTAGAAATTACCGATTTTTATATCGATAATTTAGATATACGCTCAGAGCTCTGTAAGCTGCGTCCTTCTCTTGTACCCGCCCACCGGAAGTCCCTATCCTCTGTATTTTTATTAGAGAATACATTGTCCCAACTTATATTATTTAATGATTTCCTTAAATCGTTGAAATTTGCCTTTTTGAAGTTAAAAGTCTTCATTAAACCTTTTAGACACTGCATATGAAAAGAGATTTCAAATGTGACCATGTTATGATCACTGTTACCCAAATGTTCTTTGACTTCTATGTTTGATATTATATCTGTATTGTTTGCTAGCACTAAATCCAATATAACTTTACTCCTAGTTGGCTCCTCTATTAATTGTGACAAGATGTTATCCCTGAGAACATTTAAAAATCTATCCCCCTTAACTGAATTACTAGTTTCATTGGCCCAGTTTATATCAGGGTAGTTAAAATCTCCCATAATTACAGCACTGTTATTAGCAGCCTTACCTTTTTGCATTAGTAGTTGAGTTTCATCCAGGTCACTAATGTTGGGGGGCTTGTAGCATGTTCCTAGTAATATTTTTTTAGGAGTTTCCCCCCCCCCCCCATTCTTTATTTCCACCCATAGGGTCTCTACATTGTTGCCTGTATCAGAAATATCTTCCCTTATTGTAGGTTTAAGGTTAGGTTTAATATACATGCAGATTCCTCCACCCCTTTTATTATTTCTGTCCCTCCTAAATAAAGTATACCCCTCTAAGTTAACTGCCCAGTCATGTGAATCATCCCACCAAGTTTCAGTTATATTGATAACATCATAGTCCTCTTCTGCAACTAAGAGCGTCAGCTCCCCCATTTTACCTGTCATGCTTCTTGCATTTGTTGTCATACATTTAATTTTCATGTGCTTTCTGCTGATACTTGGTGTGCTTTCCTCCATACTTTCTAATGTGACCTTTCTTAAGTAATCTCTTCCTTGAGATATCAAAGGACTGACAGATTCACAGACTGATCTCTCTATTCTATTGTGTTCTAACTGACCCTCCCCCCCTTTGCCTAGTTTAAAAGATTCTCTAAACTTGCTGCCATCCTTTCCCCAACACACCTGCACCCATGTCATTCAGATGCAATCCATCCTTACTGTACAAATTGTACCCAAGTATAAAGTCAGCCCAGTGCTCTAAGAAGTCAAACCCCTCATTTTCCACCATGTTTTTAACCATGAATTAACAGACCTTATCTCCTTCTGCCTTACTGAATTAGCACATTGCCCTGGTAATATCTCAGAAAATATTACTTTGCTTTAAGCTTGCTACCTAACTCCCTGAAGTCATTTTTTAGGACTCTCCATCTCCCGCTGATTCCTTCATTAGTACCAATATGTACCATGACTGCAGGATCAGACCCACATCCCTCTAACAATCTATTAATACGCTCCACAGTATGCCTAACACGAGCCCCTGGAAGACAGCAAACTGTTCTATTTAAAGGGTCTGGATGACAAATTACCCTATCAACCTTCCTAATAATAGAGTCTCCTACCACCAACATCTGTCTCAGGCCCTGACTTGTATGCCCCTCTACCATGTTTGAAGGATTGCCCACCATAGTATGCTGCTCTTCCACAACTAAAAGACTGTTCACTATACTAGGCAAACCAGCCCTCTCTGACACTGCCACCCCCGAACTGATATCTCCAACATCTTCACTTAATCTGGCAAATCTATTGGGGTGTACCAGCTCAGAACTGGCCTGTCTCTTTCGCTTACCTCTACTTCGCCCTCTAACTGTGACCCAGCTACATCCTGGAGTCTCCTCATCTGAATCATCCCCATTCCCACTGCTAGAACCATTAACAACCAGCTCAGAGACTTCTGGGGGTGGGGCTAGCCGAGGTGAGGAGTGCTAGCTACAGGCTCTACACCAAAGGCCTACGTTCGATCTCCCCAAGCTGTGTTTTGTCCTTGGCCAACATAGACATCGTGCGGCCCGGATCCTCTGTGGTAAAGCAGCGGCGGAAGTCATACCAGAGCAAGTTGGCTCGAGTGCTGAGCCAGTACACCGGTGGGCGTTCACCCTCCATACCCAGCCCCAGAGACGACCCCCCTGTTGCCACAAGTCGAAATTCTCCCATCAAGTGGCAGTCATAGACCAGGCTGTAATTGAAACTAGCCTCCCGTGGAGGTATTAAAGGAAGGAGCGGAGTTAGCGGTTCCGACAGGGCATCCATACCACCGCAGGACGTGAGCATCACACTACCCTGCAACCCGTAACGAGGTGAAAGAGGTTGTAACGCCGAGGAACGCAAGGAGGACATACACCCTGATGAGGTATCGGTAAAGGGTTGGATGCTAGCCCCGGAGGTCTTGGCTGCCGGGAGGGGCAGGGGGAGTGGATCTTTTTAAAATGTGTGCACTGGGTATGTGATTATTGTACAAAGTGACTGTTCACAACATGTTAAACCACAAGACTGATTAAGGGATCAACGCAAGCTGGCTGTATTGCTGTATGTATACCGGGGTTGTTTGCACTGTGTGGGTGACTCGGAGAGTGGTGGTCCGCTGTTTAAGGCTACATTAGACAGCATTATGAGGTTGTATTAAAATCAGACCTGCAAGAAGTAGTATTTAACAGCTGGATGGGAAACGAGCCTGAGACGGAAATGCTTACTAACTTTGCTTTGCTTTGCTTGTGACTAATGATCTAACACATGTTTGCATATTACGGTACAAATGCTGGGACTATATACTCTGTGTTGGAGATTTGAAGAGTGGTGGTCTGTAGCCTAAGATCATACTAGGCAGCTCTACGATGAAGTATTAAAATCAGACCTGCAAGGCGTAGCACATAACAGTTTGGTGTGAAATAAGACCTAGACTATGCTGCCTTCAAATTTTGCCTTGCTTTGCTTATTTGTATTCTAACATGGAAGCTGAGTACTGACTATGACACCAGGATTCACATTTTCTCAAAGAGATTCTTGTTAATATGTACATTCTCTGAAATATGTGACTTTGAGGAGACATAGCAGCTTGTACTAACCTTGGTGCTTATATAAATGAACTAAAAAGACTTTGTATTAATTTGACCCCCAACTAAGAACAAACGAAGGGGTGACTCCTTTCTTTTTTTTTTCTTTTTTCTTCTTTTTTTTTTTCTCTCTTCCTTGTCATCCTTTTTAGGACAGAGAAGATAACCAAGAAACAAGACATAATCAGAAGTGCTTCAAAAATTATTTGGGGGTTGTATATACTAATGTATTTCTGCTGTTGTATTCTAGTTATATTCATAGATGGGGGCTGGTTATATCTGTTTGCTTAATTAGAGTCCTAGAATTATAAGACCTGAAAATACAAATACTGGTGGGGTAAAAGAAACCTTTTTTTTCCCCTTCCCCGTTATTCTTTTTTTGTTATTTACCTCTCTAGTGCCCACTTGCGATATATACCTAAACTGTGGCTCAAGACAAATTTAGGAGAAATCTTTGAGTACCTATCACAGGGGTTTCAGTTAAAGATCTTGTAAGGTGGGCTACTACATGGGCTCAAGATAGGAGGAACTCCTTAAACAGGAGTATACAGAAACTTGTACGTATGTTATACTGAGGGCTGCTTAGGCAAGGTTTCTCTTTCTTAGTTTAACATACTTAACGTTTGCAACTTTTGAGATTGTTATTTCATACCACCTGGTGTTATTTTTACAATAATTTGTGCCGAGGGGACATACAGGGAAGAGTCTCATAGGTTGCCCACATTCACTCACTAGTTTTATAATTTCACACAATTAGGTAGATTTCTGCCTGCTTTTCAAAGCCGATTTTTAGTAAGTTACGAGAAGATACAAGTAGGCCATACATACACTTTTAAAGACAATACACATTAGATTCATTTCTCAAGAGAAACAGCTTTGAAGTAATTCAAAACTTTTTTTTTTTTTTTCTCTTTGTGTATGCTTTTTTAGTCACTATCACCTTTGTTTTTTGGTTGTTTTTCCTCCACTAATATACCTCTCACTAACAAGTGTACATGGAAAGATTTGTTACACACTCCAAAGCTAACTCACCCACTATGCCACCAAAACAGAGAGACAAAAAACTGAAACCTAATGATAGCTCCCTAGAAGCACAAACCGAAATAGGTATGATAACAAAAGATAATACGCTGTTAATCCAGCAAATCTCAGCACTTGTAACTCCACAATTTGATGCATTAAGACAAGAAGTAGCTCTCCTTACCAGTGAAGTCAAACAGTTCTCTACCCGCATGACCGAATTAGAAACTAGGCTTTCTGACCAGGAAGACCGGTCTAATGCCATGGACCAAGTAGTCAATGCCCATGAAAGTAGGCTCAGTGCAGTCAATCAGAAGTTAGAGGAGTTAGAAGACAGGTCCCGATGAAATAATCTTAGGGTGATTGGGTTACCGGAGACCGGAGAATTTCAGGACCTAATCAGCTTTGCCTCTACTAAGCTACCGCAGTTAGTTGGTAGTAATACCGACAATATAAGACTGCCAGTAGAAAGAGCCCATAGGATAGGACCAGAAAGAAGGAATCCTGATGGTTCAGTAAAACCAAGAGTAGTTATTATAAGATTTTTGAATTATCAAGACAAGTACCATGTCTTGAGGTTGTATCACAAGAATAATAAAATTATGATCGGCCCCCACAAAATACTCCTATTTCAGGATTGTTCGGTAGGAACCCAGAACAAAAGAAGGGATATGGCCCCGTATTGCTCAAAATTAATCAAAGCTAATTACAAGGCTAGACTGGTTTATCCGGCCAAAATTATTTTGGATAGGGATGGGGAAACAATGATTTTTAATAAATTGGAAGAAATTAAGACATTTTGTCATAGTCAAGGGGTAGAATAAGACACAAAGTGGAGGGCCTTAGTAGGTACATGAAGTCTCAAAAGACCTCGTGCATGTATATATCCACACTCTTGGTCATAAACGAAATTAGGACATTCGATTTTCTAGTTTTGATGTATGGGAACAAAAGATTTCAGGGTGAGCTTGGTGGAGTTTGTGTCTTGCTCACTGTGTACGCAGCTTGTTTCACCTATTGGATGAATCAAGTACAGGGGGGGGAGAGGATGGGTAGGAGGGGGGGGCGTGCTGTGTGTTCCCCTTTTTTTCTTTTTTTTTTTCTCTCCCTCTATAAAATGGGTAAGATAAATCTACTATCATGGAATATAGGTGGGATTTCCTCTCCCAGGAAGAGGAAGCTGATGATCAGACACTTGGGGGTTAAAAGACCGGATATAGCGTTCATCCAAGAGACGCATCTAAAACCCTTAGAAGCTGCTAAATTGAAAAGTAAGTGGGTCGAGGAGGTGGTTTTCACCCCCTACGAAAAAGCAAAATGAGGTTTGGCTATTCTGTTCCATAAACACCTGAAGTACCACATACTCTCAGCTGAAATTATAATAAAGGGAGATACCAAATTATAGAAGTCAATATAGATGGCCGCAATTTTGTTTTTTGTAACATGTATGGTCCAAATCACGTGGAGCCAAAGTTTTGGGATAATATCAGTTTAAAACTGTTCCCGCATATAGGCAAAGACATAGTAATTGCAGGTGATTTTAACATGGTTCCCTCCTATATCCTAGATAGGTCAAAAATTCAAAAGAGTACTAGGAAGACGAGAGAATCTAAAATATTACAACAACTCTCCCGAAAGCTTGCACTCTTGGATATATGGAGGGCCCAGAATCCGGATAATAGGGAGTACACGTGTGTATCAGGGGTTTATAAATCCTTCTCTAGAATCAATTATTTTTTAGTGGCCAAACAGTTAATGTGGTTGGAAATTAAACCAAAGATTCATGAGATAGTAGTGTCTGACCACGCAATTATCTCTTTGAAAATAAGTGTTGAAAATTTTTTCGCATCTACCAATAGAATTTTTTTTCCACACTACTTAATTAACAATGTACAATTTAAAGATTGGCTCCAGCAGAGATGGAGACATTTCGAGGCAGAGAATGTCAACTATAGTAGTAAACCTGAAATATTTTGGGAAACTGCCAAGGCAGTATTCAGAGGAGAGATTAAAGCATACTTGGTCAAATTGAAGAAAATTAGGATTAAGAGGGAAGAACAATTGTCTAATACGCTTAGGAATAGCTATCAAAATTATATCAATACACCCTCTGTTAATGCATGGAACAAGAATAAAGAGAATAAGATCGCCCGAGAGATATATCTTAAACAGAATGCTATTCTAGATGAGCAAAAACAGAAGGCCTTTTTCTCTGGGGCTCAAGGGATCTCGGCCAAATATTTGGCCAGAATAACGAAAATCAGGCAGGCTTAAAATTATATTGCAGCCTTAAAGTATAAAAATGATAGAGGCACAGGGACACCTGGAATCAAGGCAGTTCTCTCAAAGTTTTTCCAGGAACTATATTCAGCAAAACAGATTGATTATGAAAGTAAAGAAATGTTCTGGCAGAAGATAAAGCTCCCGCAGATAGAGGCTGGCGACCTGCAGAGAATAAATGAGCCATAACGATTCAGGAAATAGTCAGTACAATAAAAAAAACAAAAAACTGGAAAAGCCCCTAGACCCGATGCACTCCCAGCTGAATTTTACAAATTATTGATATACATGATCCCCCCTAGTCTTTCTACACTCTATAACGATTATTATATTAAGAGTCATACACAGTCAGTTTTATTTGCAGAATCCAATATAGTCCTAATTCACAAGAAAGGAAAGGATCCAGAGTTGCCGGCATCATACAGGCCAATATCATTACTCAATCAGGATTATAAAATTCTAACAACGATTATTGCAAATAGGTTAAAATCCTGCTTGGGCAAGATCATACACAATGACCAAACAGGTTTTATGACAGGAAGGAATCCGGTCAAAAACCTTCAGAAGGCGCAGCTGGTGTTAGACTTTTTTTGGAATAAAATGAAGGATAAGGGTGCCTACACTGGGCCGGACCTCTCCATTCTTACGGTGGACGCCGAAAAGGCGTTCAACTCCATTATATGGGACCACCTCTTTACATCGTTGGAGAGGTTCGGCCTAACGGGAGTCATACACCAGTTTATTTGTTAGATATACCGGGCTCCAGTTTCCGCGATTGTAGTTAATGGAGAAACTACAGAAAGGTTTCAATTACAAAGGGGTATGCAACAAGGTTGCCCACTATCACCATTGCTCTTCAATGTAGTGCTGGAACCGCTAGCGATCCTTCTCAGGCAAGAATTACAAGGTATATATTTAGGAAGGCAAAGATTGGTGTTGTCCTTGTTTGCTGACAACTTACTTCTATACATGAGTAATAATGCAGTGTTGATTCCCAAGGTACTTGAATTATGTAACCTCTTTAGTTCCTTTTCTGGGTACAAAATAAATTATGAGAAATCGGAGCTCCTCTGGGTAATTAAACCTACTAACTATATAACGCATCCGTTTCAGGAAGTTGATCAGATTAAATATTTAGGGATTACTTTGGCCTGGAACCCCCAATTATGGTATGAATTAAATTACGTTCAGTGCTTTAAAGCAATGAAAGATAAATTACAGATATGGATGGATTTGCCTCTCTCACTGACGGCACAAATTATGCTGATTAAGATGATTCTATTTCCAAAGCTATTGTACTTCCTACAAAACATTCCGCTACTCTTGTATAAAAAAGACGTTAGATACCTTGATAGGATTTTCAATCAGTTTATATGGAGGGATAAAAAGCCACATATTTCTATCCTCAAACTGACTTTACCAAAGAGTTATGGTGGGCTGGCATGCCCGAATGTGAAGCTCTACAATTACACTACCCTTTGTAAATATGCCTTAGATTGGATCACGGAGGAAGAAAAGGTTACATTTTATGAAATAGAATCTAGTATGATTTGTCCATTTGCGGTACAAGCAATATTGCACTATCCAGTGGCCAAGCTCCCGAGTAACATTGGTCAGTTGTACACTTTTAAGGATATTATATGAGCCTGGCAGCTGATATGTGGGATACTGAAAGTTGATTACACCAAATCAGAATTTCTCCCAATAGTAGGGAATCCGGACTTTGTACCCGGAATAGGTGCATCAGTATATAGAGCGTGGGCAGCAAAGTGACTAAAATTTGTAGCACAAATTTGTGAGAAGAAGACTTTGATAACAAAAAATATATATAACGTTATCGCAGGAATATGATCTTCCCAGATCACATTTCTATGCCTATCTGCAGGTCAGACACTGGGTTGGGGTGTTAAAACAAAAAATTGGTCCAGATTTAGACTCCGGAGAACTAGGGGCTGTAATTAGGAAGTATCAGGGGGGGGTGAGGACCATCTCGCAGACATACATGGCATTAACTACCTTAGTTGGTAAAAGCAACATTATGAAGATCCAAGAAAAATGGATTAGAGTTAGAGTAAATGTGAATTCTGATATGTTAATTCATAGTATAAGACTCACGTCCAAAGCAACAGTCTCAACTAGCCTTAAAGAATCCCACCTGAAACTAATAAATATGGCCTATTTCACACCAAGTAGAGTTGCAAGGTGGGCACAAGACCAAGGAACTTGCTCCAGATGTGATTTGATGGGAGCAGATGTTGTGCACTGTTTCTGGTCATGCCCCAAAATTAATCAATTCTGGCAAAAAGTTACATTCTGGGGCTCTAAGATCCTTGGTACACGATTCAAATTGGACCTGTTACAGGTCCTCTTTCTATGTGAATATTCCGTGACAGTGACAAATATAAGATTTATAAACTTACTTATATTGGTGGGCAGGAACTCAATATTAAAAACATGGAAGAGCAAAAAGGACCAAACTTTATAGAGTTTCTTAGCAATATTCAATATCATGCCACCATGGAACAGCTCAATCTAAAAAATTCTAACTCCAGACAAATTGCAAGGTTTTTTAGTAAATGGAAGCGCTATATCCACTATCTGCCCTTAGGTGCACGGCGTCAGCTTTCTCTCCCCTTTAAAAACTCCTGTTGGGTCCAAGGGCAACTGGAGCAAGGGGTGCTTCCAATGAACTGGTTTAATTCTGAGTAGGAACCCCCTCCCCCCTCCCCTTTTTTTTTTTTTCCTCCCCCCTCCCTTCTTCCCCCCTCACCTTTCCAAATGCTTGCCATTTCCCAGGACGGTCCATCCCACCCCCATTTCCTGCTGGCTGGTGTGGAGTGAGCGAGGCACAGTCCTCTATGTATGCTTTCTATTTAAGCCAACTCATAGGATGTAAGGTGGTGACAAGAATACTGGAAACATAGCCGGTGCTGGGTCCATAGCCCTGACTTAATATGTATTTAAGGTAGGATATATATTGACATTTAAAAAGCTGAGCTTGTAGAAATATTAATTCCAATAATAGACAGTATCCCTTTTCTGTCCTTTCTTTTTTATGGTCTTCTTTTTTACGTTGTTTTTGCTACAATTTGAGTACTTGAGATATTTGAATGTATAGTTAGGCTCAGGAGAATGCTCTTCAAGGGTACGATTAGTAGACTGATTCATAAGTGGTCCTATGCATATAATCTTGTTGTATTATGGGTATGGAATTATTCATTTATATTGATTTCAGCTGATATGCCTGTTAAGATATGATTGACAGTTATGGATTGTTATTGTTGATATATAGCGAATGTTATAGAATTTTGTTTGCTAAGCGATGGTAAGATAAAATGTATATCTGCCATATGAGTAATATTGTTTTTGTTGAATTTATGCATAAATATGTTTGCATGTGATATTTGGAAAATAAAGATTTAAAAAAAAAAAAAAAAAAAACAACCAGCTCAGTCCTATCCATTTCCCTTTCAAGTGTCTGAATTTCATGCAGTGTAGCAATTCGTTCCTCCAGATCTCCAATACAAGTTTCTAAAGAGACAATATGCTCATACTTGCCACAAACATATAATCCCAGAAGCGGCTGCTCCTGTGATGCAAACATGTGACAAGCTGTACACTGAATGAGATTCTCACACATTCTTAATAAAAGGTTTAACTTAAAAATATAAAATAATTATATTTCCCCTTGGTTACTCCAAATCCTTGTTTGCCTAACTACCTTGGTTAGCTAACTATTATAATTAAACAGACAATCTTACTTTAACAGAGAATCAATACAGCAAGACCCACTTAGAGCTCAACAGAATTACTGTGCTAAATGTATAGGCTTGCAAGGCCCACACAGGTAAAAATAATCCCTCCCCTAATTACCCACAGAGGAAACAAAAAAAAATGGAATGGAATGGAAGAAATAAAATGTTTCTTTTTAAAAAATACAACCCTTGCAACAGAATTAAAACATTATCTTGGTTAGCCTTAGACAATCTTACTTTAACAGAGAATCAATACAGCAAGACCCACTTAGAGTAAGCTCAACAGAGTTACTGTGCTAAATTTATAGGCTTGCAAGGCCCACACAGGTAAAAATAATCCCTCCCCTAAGCCCTAATTACCCACACAGGAAACAAAAAAAATGGAATGGAATAACTGGACTTTGATTTATTATCTATTTAATTGCATTCAATGTAATTAGTGTAGTGTATTTGTAGTCTTCTTAGGTTTCCTTTCAAATAGAATACCAAGAGAACAAAGCTAAATTGGTGATCAAAGTAAATTTGAAACTTGATTATAATTAAATTGTCTATTTTAACAATACATTTTGTTTATGGTCTTGACTGTACCTTTAAAAATGATGAACTAATAGCACAACATATTGTTATATGTGAAAAGATTTGTAAATAAGTAGTATAACTATTAATATTTAAATAGTACTACAAATTATGTTTTTTTTTTCCTGTCCCTTTAAGACTGCACTAATATTTACACCCCTTGTGTTATATAATGCTTCCATCTGTAGCATAGAGCTATGCAGTACCTTTTTAATACAAATATTAACAATCAAAATACATTGCTATGATAATGGTTCTTGAATAATGTTCCTATCTATAATTATAAATCAATAGGGCAAAACTATATAAAGTACAATTAATTGCACATTTAAAGTTATGATTTATAATTGTGGGTTAAAATAATTATATTTAACAATAAATATTAAATTGCGCACATTAATACAATGAAAGAATAATCGTTTCATCATGATAAGTCTAAATTGATATAAACTAATAACTGGCAATAACAGCAATATATTTATTTAATTAGAATAAGAGTTAGAAAATTAGGTTTCTACATAAATAATAGTTATAGCTGCACATCCATAACACATTACAGCTTTTTAATAATTAGTGTTTGTAATACAAGCATCGTTACATCTTTTGAGAGGATCAAATAGTTCCAAGAATACAATGATACAATATACACATCATTTATGCATTTCTATATTCTTTTTATAAAATACGCAATTAATATTTCATGTATAGTTTGAAACGATCGATTCTGTTTGCATTGTAAATGATCATTAAAACAGGGAATATACTTACTATAGATTAAAGTTTGTATCAACTGGCAGTTACGATCGATGATTGTACTTGCGGGAACAACTCTGACTTTAAAATCGCTAAAGTGCATGCGTATTACATGCACAAGCATATCAGACGGCCGCAGTAAACAGTTAGTAGAGCATGCATAGTCAGAATTGTGGGTGGTAGTTAGGTATGTTGGGACGCCAGTGGGGGACCAATTAAAACGGTCTCTTTCGAACACGTCATTAGTGAAAAAAAAAAAAAACACAGGCAGAGTTACGGCGGTAGGAGCGATCTATGAAAACGGTAAAGAAATGTTATGATCAATATATATGTAAATAAAACAATGAATGAAACTTATTTTTGTTATACTTGTGAATGCCGCCTGGCTGAGTGCCAAAGTTTACTTTTCCTTTAAGTATACAGATCTTAAAGCGGCAGTGCTTATAATTAAATGTACAAGAAAATTCAATTAACACTAACAAACATTAATAATAAAAAATGGTACACAATGGTTAAAAAAACACATTCAAAGTTCATATATAAAAGGATAAAGCAGAAAGAGGGCGCCTCATAGTGTAATGTGTCCCATATGGATCTGTGTGTATATGTGGTAAAAAGGCTTACCAGATTCCAATGTACCGTACTGTGACCGGTGCTAACAGGCGAGCTAGCACTTTGACAGTGGCTAGTATACTGTTCCATTAGGCAAAATGGATATCAGCCAAGATACAGTCCCAGGAGAGCTGGGAACAAAGAAATGATGCAAGCAAATGGACAACTTCCAAAAGATTCAAAGGTAAAAAAACGCTTTATTTGCAAGCAACGCGTTTCTCGACCACAACTGGTCGTTTCTTCAGGCAGGTAAAATTGGAAGTTCTTTAAAACGAATAACAAATTTATATGTCATAAAAACACTAAAAATCACTATAAATATTTAAAAGTAAATACAAATAGCAGCAATTAATGTTATGAGATAATGTAAATAATTCATGGTGACATGGTATGAGAGAAGAGAGTATCTGAATTGCCACATAAATATTTTTGATAAGATATCATATCATATGAAGTGGCTTCCCCCAATACTACTGAGTCTGACAGGTATGTGCCTGTATGTCAATGTCTATATTGAGACCATTAGGTTGCAAGCTGTTTAGCTTGTAAATCCAATATGTCTCTTGCTTATGCAACTGTAAAAGCCTTTTATGTCTACCTGGGGGTACCATATCAAATACCTGTACCCTGAGGGATCTAGGGTCATTTCTATGGTACTCAGAAAAATGTTTGGGAACACTATGTTTAGTGTGTTTTTCTTTTATACCATATAGATGTTAATTTACCCTCTTTCTTATTTGATGTTTGGTGCGACCTACATAAAGTAGGCTACACCCACATTCTAATAGATAAACTACATAGGTTGAATCACAGTTACTTCTGACTTTAATATAAAAGGTTTCAGTGTTGTTAGAGTTATGGAATTGAGATAAACAATTAGTGTGGCTACACATATTGCACCTAGACTTTCCACATTTAAAAGTACCTTTCTTGATCAGGAGCCAATTTAACGGTTTCTCCACTGATTTATTAGGTTTCAATTTGCAAGGGCCAAGAATGTTTTTTAAGCTCATTCCCTTTTTAAAAGATATAGTGGGTGAATCTTCCAAAGTTGGGCCTAGGACTGAGTCAGATTTTAATATAGATAGAAATACAAAAACTTGCGCTGATAATGTATAAAGTTAGACCAGCTCCACAACTTATAAGATTCCCTAACAATCTTAAAAAGATATAGCTCAAAAATAAAAAATACTGGTGGATGCCAAACAAGGCAGGTGTAGAATAATATAACAAGTGAATTCACAATGGTCAAACCAAAATAAGTAGAAGCTTCAAAGTAATAAAATGTTAAAACATACGTTCAGAAAAACAATACAATGTATTAAGTGCATTGGAGTAAAAAAGCACAGCGTAAACAATTTATGAGCAATTAAGGTAGAAAAAACAAAACGCTCAATGATAATCTCTGCTGCAGACAGAGATTATGAAAAGTTAAAATAGCGTATATGCAGAACAAGAGAGCAGCTTCACATAGGATATGTCAAAGTCAGCAAATCGATCCCAATAGTGAGAAATCCCCAAATACGATCCACACATAAAGTGCAGTGTACAGAGATAATAGCAGCCAAATACCTTACTAAGACTCTAGGAGCTCCGAGTATTTGTATCCAAATGTGTCCTTAAAGGAAAGGATTGAAGATCACATCCAGCATATACAGCTCTGGGACTCTTGAAGAAGCCACCAGGGAAGAAAGCCACCGAGCTCTGCTCCCCTGTACTTCCTTGAATCCACCTACAGCTGTTTGTACGTAACACTGTGGGTATGTCACATAGTGTTTGGTGTCCTCCCTAGGACAGAAATGAATCAGTTTGCTGACTTTGACATATCCTATGCGAAGCTTCTCTCTTATTCTGCTTATACGTTATTTTAATCTCTGTCTGCAGCAGAGATTATCATTGTGCGTTTTGTTTTTTCTGCCCCAATTGCTCATAAATTGTTTACTCTGCTTTTTTACTCAATTGCACTTAATAAATTGTATTACATTTTTCTGAACCTATGTTTTAACATCTTATTATTTTTAAGCTTCTGCTTATTTTGGTATAACCATTGTGAATTCACTTGTTATATTATTTTAGACCTGCCTTGTTTGGCACCCACCACTATTGTTTATTTTTCAGATTTAATATAGGCCAATGCTTATGCAACTGTAAAAGCCTATTATGTCTACCTAGGGGTACCATATCAAATACCTGTACTCTGAGGGATCTAGGGTCATTTCTATGGTACTCAGAAAACTGTTTGGGAACACTATGTTTAGTGTGTTTTTCTTTTATACCATATAGATGTTAATTTACCCTCCTTCTTATCTGATGTTTGGTACGACCTACATAAAGTAGGCCACACCCACATTCTAATAGATAAACTGCATAGGCTGAATCACAGTTACTTCTGACTATAATATCAAAGGTTTCAGTGTTGTTAGAGTTATGGAATTGAGGTGAACAATTAGTTTGGCTACACATATTGCACCTAGACTTTCCACATTTAAAAATACCTTTCTTGTTCAGGAGCCAATTTAACAGTTTCTCCACTGATTTATTAGGTTTCAGTTTGCTAGGGGCAAGAATGTTTTTTTAAGCTCATTCCCTTTTTAAAAGTTATAGTGGGTGCATCTTCCAAAGTTGGACCTAGGACTGGGTCAGATTTTAATATAGCTACAAATACAAAAACTATCCCACTTTCGCTGATAATGGATAAAGTTAGACCAGCTCCACAACTTATAAGATTCCATAAAAATCTTTAAAAGATATAGCTCAAAAATAAACAATAGTGGGGGGCGCCAAACAAGGCAGGTCTAAAATAATATAACAAGTGAATTCACAATGGTTATACCAAAATAAGCTTTAACCCCTTAATGACCACAGCACTTTTCCATTTTCTGTCCGTTTGGGACCAAGGCTATTTTTACATTTTTGCGGTGTTTGTGTTTAGCTGTAATTTTCCTCTTACTCATTTACTGTACCCACACATATTATATACCGTTTTTGTCGCCATTAAATGGACTTTCTAAAGATACCATTATTTTCATCATATCTTATAATTTACTATAAAAAAATGTATAAAATATGAGGAAAAATTGAAAAAAACCCCACTTTTTCTAACTTTGACCCCCAAAATCTGTTACACATCTACAACCACCAAAAAACACCTATGCTAAATAGTTTCTAAATATTATCCTGAGTTTAGAAATACCCAATGTTTACATGTTCTTTGCTTTTTTTGCAAGTTATAGGGCAATAAATACAAGTAGCACTTTGCTATTTCCAAACCATTTTTTTTTCCAAAATTAGCGCTAGTTACATTAGAACACTGATATCTTTCAGGAATCTCTGAATATCCATTGACATGTATATATTTTTTTTTAGTAGACAACCCAAAGTATTGATCTAGGCCCATTCTGGTATATTTCATGCCACCATTTCACAAATGTTTTCACAAACTTTAGGTTTCTCAATGAAATTATTTACAAACAGCTTGTGCCATTATGGCACAAATGGTTGTAAATTCTTCTCTGGGATCCCCTTTGTTCAGAAATAGCATACTTATATGGCTTTGGTGTTGCTTTTTGGTAATTAGTATGCCACTAAATGCCACTGCGCACCACACGTGTATTATGCCCAGCAGTGAAGGGGTTAATTAGGGAGCATGTAGGGAGCTTTTTGGGGTAATTTTAGCTTTAGTGTAGTGTAGTAGACAACCCCAAGTATTGATCTAGGCCCATTTTGGTATATTTCAGGCCAACATTTCACCGCCAAATGCGATCAAATTAAAAAAAACGTTACATTTTTCACAATTTTAGGTTTCTCACTGAAATCATTTACAAACAGCTTGTGCAGTTATGGCACAAATGGTTGTAAATGCTTCTCTGGGATCCCCTTTGTTCAGAAATAGCAGACATATATGGCTTTGGCGTTGCTTTTTGGTATTTTGAAGGCTGCTAAATGCCGCTGCGCATCACACGTGTATTATGGCTAGCAGTTAAGGGGTTAATTAGGTAGCTTGTAGGGAGCTTGCAGGGTTAATATTAGATTTAGTGTAGAGCTCAGCCTCCCACCTGAAACATCAGACCCCCTGATCCCTCCCAAACAGCTCTCTTCCCTCCCCCACCCCACAATTGTCCCCGCCATCTTAAGTACTGGCAGAACGTCTGCCAGTACTAAAATAAAAGCTATATTTGTTTTTTTTTGGTGTTTTTTGTACTATCCCCCCTTAGCCCCCAACCTCACTTATCCCCCCCAAACAGCTCTATAACCCTCCCACTCTAACTTAATGGGCGCCATCTTGGGTACTGGCAGCTGTCTGCCAGTACCCAGTTTAGAAGAAAAAATGTTTTTGTTTTACATTTTTTAAACTTTTCTGCAGTGTAGCTTCCCCCCACACAAAAACCAACCCCCCACCCCTCCACGATCTCTTTATGTGCTTTTTTTTTTGTGCTTAGGCCACTTTTAACTTTTTACTTTTTATTCATTTTCCGTAGTGTAGCGGTTCCCACCCACTCCCGCCCCGTGCACGTGCCAGCCTGCCACCCTCCGTGCACACGCGCGCGTCCGTGCGTGCCCCCCGACGGTCCCGCCCCCCTCGACATCACACGGCACACCGATGGTCGCCCACCCGCCTCCCAAGTCGGCTCCCACCCACCAACGATACCGGCCATCGATGTCCGGTGCAGAGAGGGCCACAGAGTGGCTCTCTCTGCATCGGATGGCCATGTAAGGTTATTGCAGGATGCCTCCATATCGAGGCATCACTGCAATAACCGGAAAGCAGCTGGAATAACCGAGGACTGCTTTCCACACTGAGGACGTACCCTGCACGTCCTGGGTCATTAAGGGGTTAAAATAAAAAGATGTTAAAACATACATTCAGAAAAACTTAATACAATTTATTAAATGCAATGGAGTAATAAAGCACAGAATAAACAATTTATGAGCAATTGAGGCAGAAAAAACAAAACGGGAAATTTAAGTCTTAAATTACAAAGAATAAAAAATACTAAATTACGAAAAATAACAAACACTAAATTACGAAAAATAACAAACGAAATGGAAATCCCACTCAAAAATGTTTTTGAGTGCGGGATTGATGTTGCGTTACAGGCTAAAATGCTTGTGGTATAGCAATCCCGACAAGACTCGTAATGGCTGCGTTACTGTTTTTACGCTGAAATGGCCATTTTTTCAGCATTAAAATCGTAATTCAAAACTCGTAATCTAGCCTATTGACTTTTAAATATTTATAGTGATTTTAGTGTTTTTATGACATATATAAATTTGTTATTTTTTTTAAAGAATAATCTTTTTAACAAAATTGCTTATATATGAACTTTGAATGTGTTTTTTAACCATTGTGTATCATTTTTATTATTAAAGGGACATTAAAGCCAAAAATTGTCAATTTTAAACAACTTTCTAATTTACTTCTATTATCTAACTTGTTTCATTCTCTTGATATTCTTTGCTTAAAAGCATATCTAGATAGGCTCAGTAGCTGCTGATTGGTTGCTGCACATAGATGCCTTGTGTGATTGGCTCACCAATGTGCATTTCTATTTATTGAACAAAGGATATCTAAAGAATGAAGCAAATTAGATAATAGAAGTAAATTTGAACGTTGTTTAAAATGGTATTCTCTATCTGAATCATGAAAGAAAAGGTTTGGGTTTAATGTACCTTTCATGTTTGTTAATGTTAATCAAATTGTCTTGTATATTTAATTAGAAGTACTGCTGCTTTAAGATTTGTATACTTAAGGAAGTCGGATCATTCATTGTTATTCGACTTTTTCTATCCCTCTTGAGAAAGCCAAACCATCGATCTGGGGAAACGCGTTGAGGTCACGTGCCTGACATTTTTGGAATGTGCGTGTAACGCACAGATTCTCACTGCTCCACTGAGGTTTCCTGTTTGACCAGCTGGTTATCGCTTTATCCCTGAGGCACCCCGCTTCTGGATATTTGAGGACTGTAACACGCATCATCTTTACTGAAGGCACATTTTTATTGTTTATTTTGTGAGTGCAATCATTTATTTAGGCCACTCATTTTACTTGTAAAATAAATTACCTTTAGTCAGAGCTGTGTTTCCTTTTTTTCTACAGATTGTTTAATCTAAAATCGGACATAAAGATCCCAGTTTCACTACAGCTGCACTCTGAGCTACAAGGAACTTCTCAACATACATACGATTGCTGGAATTCTAATTACCCAGGACTTTTATCCTCACATGCTTACCAAGCACACTACGGTTGGTAATTTTATAGAGGAATTTTTGATGCTATTATTATTTTACTGATTTTGACGTTATTATTATTGTGGTTAATTTTTTTTTAAATTCTTTTATTTTAGGCATTTTATTTAAGCATTTTATTTTCCGTGCTTATAGGCACTCGATATTTAAACCATACTAGTATATATATATATAGGCACTTGTTTGTACTTGTGTTATATGCTTAAGGGTTTATATGATAGTATTTTAGTTGTGTTCAGGTTTTTTATCCCAAAATGTTACATTAATAAGGGTTGATTTAGCTGTTACAAGACCAATGAGTGCTTTCAAGTGAGGATTGCTTGTATTAATAACAGTGCGCCATGGTAGACATTGTATTTGGGTGAGAATGCACTTCTCTGGGTAAATATTATATATACAGTCTGTTGAATTACAACACAGACACACACTTTCTACTTAATGAGGTACTGATTAGGTGATCACTTGAACCAAATCTTATTTAATGAGGAAAAGCTTAAAAACCACTGCTGTGGTCATCACTATCCTCTTGCTATAGGATCAACTAGGTGGCAAAAACAATGCTAGTAGTACCTCAAAAGTAATTGGAATAAAAAAATAACTATTGACCATGCCAAAAAAGACAGCAGTTCATAAGAGCAAGCTCAAGCAGCAGACATTGGGGACAACAAATCTGCAGAGTGGCAGTGGGCTAAAGGAATCTCCACTGCCCGGGATGACCACCAATTAATTTGAATGTCACTCAGCAACTGTTGGATGACATCAAGTGACCTACAAAAAGATTGTCAAATGACAGCTGGGGTGAAGTGCACAGCAAAGACGGTTTCAAACAGGCTTCTAGGGGAAGGCTGAAATTGTGCAAAGCTAGAGAAAAGTCCTTCATCAATTAGAAGGAAAGAAGTGCCATCTGAGGTCTGCAAAAGACCATAATCATTGGACCATAGGGGACTGGAGTAAGATCATCTTCTCTAATGAGTCAAATTTTTAGCTGGGCAACTGCGAGGTTCCAGTCCACTGTTTGCACCTCTGGTGCTCTTCGTTTGTGAGTAGCCTCTTTTTTCATCTGTATCCATATTGTGTTGATGGTACTAGGCCATTGGGCTCCTCTGTGTTTTTTCTCTTCTAAATTTTTAGCTTTGCCCAACATCTGGTCATCCAATGGTTAGATGGAGACCTGGAGAGGCCTACAAGCCACAGTGTCTCAAACCCCCCACTGGTAAATTTGGTTCAGGATCAGTGATGACCTGCAGATGCTTCAGCAAGGGTGGAATCTGGCAGAATTATCTTTGTGAAGGACACAAGAACCAATCCATGTTCAAGGTTATCCTGGACACTGTTTCCCAACTCTGAGAATTGTTTTGTTTTTTTCAGCAGGACAATGTTCCATTTCACACAGCCAGGTTAATCAAAGTGTTAATGAAGGACCACCAAATTAAGATCCTGTCATGGCCAGAAGAATCTCCAGATCTGAACCCCATTGAACATCTCAGGAATGCGTTCAAGAGAAAGATGGATGGTCACAAGCCATCAAACAAAGCCGAGCTGCTTGAATGTTTGCACAAGGAGTTGCATAATATTACCCAACAGCAATGTGAAAGTCTGCCAAGACACATGAAAGCTGTAATTGAAAATTATTATTCCATCAAATATTGATGTTTAAAAATTAATATGAACTTGATTTTCCTTTCCATTATTCAAGGTCTGAAAACACTGCATCTTTTTGTTATTTTGACCAGTTGTCATTCTCTGCAAATAAATGCTCTAAATCTTTATTGGAATTTGGGAGAAATGTTGTCAGTACTAGTTTATAGAATAAAACAAATATGTTAATTTTACACAAACACATACCAATTAAAAGTAAAAACAGAGAAACTGATAATTTTGCAGTGGTTTGGGATAATTTTCTAGAGCTGTTTATGTATGTATATATATATATATATATATATATATACTGTAAAGATGGACCATCGTATTAAAGGTGGAGTGTTGCTGTGAAGATGGAGCACAGTTGTGTCAGTGTGGAGGAGCTGAGAAAAAGTCTGGGCGACATTGAGAGGCAGAGGGAGAGGCATCATCATCATGAGTTGCGGCCTATGTGAGATAAGTAGGGCCCTGCACTGACTGAATTGAGGTCTGTTGGCAATACAAAATTACAAAATTAGGGTATAGGAGGTTGTATATAAATAGAGAAGGCTGATTGGTCATCAGTACTAATTACGTAGCATTTCTGTATGTAGATGGGAGAGTTTTGAAGCTATATACTTAAAAGCTTGAGCAACAAAGGTAGCTTGAGAGATTTTGAGGACTTTTCAGACATTTTTGCTTCCAGATATCCTAGTCAGGTTGCAAAGTATGGGAAAACATTCATTTAAAGGAATATTGTGATGCTTTGTACCCATAGAACAGTTCATTTTTAACAGATAACTCACATAAAGGGAAAATGTATTCAGGCAAGCAGCTGATGTTTTTTTGTATTCTACCCCACTGCCACTACCTCTTAAATACATAGCTTTTCTATAGCAAATACTGCACTATTGCCAAAATCAGTATAGGTTACAGTTTCCACTGGCAAAATCAGCTTTTTTTAAATGATTGTCCCCTTTATCAAGCTAAAGGCCACCTATGGTTAGTTTTCCAGGTTACTACCCATGTAAAATAAAAAAAAAAAAACAAATTAGATATAAAACAGATTTGTTTCATAACCCTTCTGCCTTAGATTAAACCTGCCTTTTTAATAAAAAAGTTTACATCATGTGAGAGGGATATAAATGCTGTCTATACACTACCAAATGTATGGCAAATGTATACATTTTTTAATAATTATATTATAATTTGTTATAGTTTAAAAAAATTAAAATAAAATTACTACACAATAAGGTGTTTCCCAATGACTAAACATATGCAAAAAGAGGGTGCGGTAGAGGGTCTGGCACGAGCTGTAGATGGGTAGGACTGAGTAACTTTTTGGCTTGGCTTGCAGTTTAGGACTTTATTTTGGGATAGATAGATAGATAGATAGATAGATAGATGATAGATAGATTGAGATGTGTAAATATTTATATATGCACAAAACCCTTTATCCAAATATTTGTAAATTGAAATGGGACAGTTTGGAGAGGGGATGAAACAAAGTTTTAACAACAATATCTTATGTCATTTAGGCAATATTTACATGTCATAATACAGCTTATACGTGCAACCAAAAGGTAGCTTTATGGGATTTTTAATACCTTTCTACACAGTATTGTAATCAGAAAGGTAATATTTGTTGTTTTAAATAAATATAGACTATTATTTTAGAACACAAGAAAACAAAACAAAAAAAAAAAAAATTAAAGACCCAGGCAGAGAAGACTGAGACTTACAGGCAGGGAAAAACAAAATGTATGCTTACCTGATAAATTATTTTCTTTCGTATGATGATAAGAATCTATAGGAATTCCATGACATGTGGGGTATATTTCCCACCACTAGTAGGAGGCTGAGAGCCCACACAAGAGATTTAATCCCTTTCTACCTCCCCTAGCTCCTCATATGTATAGCCAAGCAGAGAAAAGGAAACAGAAAGGTAGGAAAGACAAAAGCAAAGACTACAGAAGTGCAAATTAGAACTGTTTCCCAAATATTAAATGTGCAGGGCCTATGGACTCAGTAAAGCTGACATTTAGTTTTCTTTCTCAGGGCTAGCTCAAGACATTGTGCTGCCTGGGTCCGAGATCAAAATGACGCCCCTGCCAACATGACCCCCCCCCGCGCACCACTTGGTCCCATGATTGAACCGGCCCTGCCTATAAGTGGCAATCAAGGTGTCCCTTCCATTCATCATCACATACTGGGAGTGGGACATAGTGCAGAGTATAAGCTTTAAAAACTATCTGCCAGGAAATCCGATTATTAAGCACAGATACACACTGCTGAATGCAAGGGTGAAAATTGAGTTATTTCAGGAGGTGGTGGAAAGTATAGGCTATAGAAATAATGTGTAAACACAGCCAGCAGAAGAAATTACACTCTCTGTGGGGGTTAGGAGAGCTAAGTAATAAACGGTTAATTTTCAATTGTTCTCTATAAGTATGGGCTTTGGTTTACAGACAGAGATAATATAAAGAAGCAGTTGTGTGTACAGAAAGTGGTAAAATAAGGTGATCTGATTTCCCTGCAATCTTAGCCCATTTTGATGAGTTATGGTTTCAAAGAACAAAACCAGCTATTTAACATACAAAAATAAACCTAATGAAGCAATATTTCATACATTTTATATGCTATAACAAGTAATTGGAAACATGTTTACTGTACAGTGTCCCTTTAAGCAAATGTCAAAGGGGAAACAAACTGCTACTCACGTCTGTACTTTTGTGATAACTATTTTTTTTTTGCACATTTATAAATGTGGAATAATATTTTTTTTTTTTTTTTTTTACTATGCTTGCTTTCTGACATAGATGTTGACAGCTTTAACCAGCAGTATAAAAGCTGGCAATTAAAAACACACAACACACACTCATACACACACAGACTCATACACACAGATATACACACAACACACTCATACACACAGATATACACACACACACTGATACACACAGATATACACTGATACACACACACAGATATAAACTGATGCACACACACACATATACACTGATACACACACAGATATACACTGATACACACAGATATACACTGATACACACAGATATACACACACATAGATCTACACTGATACATACACCCAGATATACACTGATACACACAGATATACACACACATAGATATACACTGATACACAAACAACAGATATACACTGATACACACACACACACACAGATATACAATGATACACACAGATACACACACACACACACATATACACTGATACACACACATATACACTGATACACACACACACATATATACACGCACAGATATACACTGATACACACACAGATATACACTGATACACACACACACATATATACACTGATATACACACACAGATATACACTGATACACACACACAGATATACACTGATACACACACACAGATATACACACACAGATATACACTGATACACACACAGATATACACTGATACACACAGATATACACTGATACACACAGATATACACTGATACACACACATACACACAGATATACACTGATACACACACACAGATATACACACACAGATATACACTGATACACACACACAGATATACACTGATACACACACAGATATACACTGATACACACACACACACACACAGATATACACTGATACACACAGATATACACTGATACACACACACACTCCCACACACATTTTAATAAACACACAGATCTACACAGAAGATGGACAAAATGCATATAATAACCTATTGTAAGAGGCAATGTGACTGCACTACAGAGTATAAACAGAAGGTGATGTAACACAACTTTATACACAAAGGCTTATCTTCTTTAGGAAACATTTGATTTTATATATATATATATATATATATATATATATATATATATATATATATATATATATATATATATATATATGAACACGCAGGAGAGCACTCTCACTTCCACAAACCAGACAGCCAGGGTGCTAGTGGCAGGTAGAATACAAGTAACAAAAAAGCTGGCACTCACTGGTCTTATATCAAAACACACTTTACTGTGACGTTTCGGAGATACAGAATCCCCTACCTCAGACATAGTGTATTAACAACTCAATTTATAGAGCAAACAATCAATCAATAGCCCCACCCCCCAACATGAGACAAAAAAAACGCCAAATAGTAGTCATAGAAACCACATAAACAAAGTCATGTGAACAATAGTGACATAGCAAAATCGGAAATTTACATATTGTCATACTTACAATAGGTGATAATAAGCACTAAGGTGAATAAAGTGACATAGTGTAGAAACATATACTGACCAAACAACCCAATAGCTAATACGCCATTGTAACTTCAATTATACAAATGTTAAAACGATAGAGCTTACAATATACATTGGCCATCGTTACCATACTAATTCATATGTTAAACTGAGGCTGAGGCAATCGTTACCATAATAATTCATATGTTGAACTGATGTAGCCTTACACTTTATTGCATATGTAACACATGTTAGGGTCGAAACTACAGAGGAAGGATCTAAGGCATATTGTAGGGCCCACCTTATCCAGTAAGAAGTGTGGTCTGGGAACCGCCATAGCCCTATCCACGCCAACACCGAAACCGGAAGTGAGGGTAGAGGTGTGCCGCACACGTACCGTGACATCACCGGGTAAATCCCACACAGAGAGATATACAGTGAGGGAACCATAACAACCAATGTAAACATCCCGGTTGAGGATATGCCATACAATCATAACGGACACATAAACTAACCAGGCACATACCCCTGATGTATCGGGGAAGAAGGGAATCCAGTGACACAAACTAAAAAATGTATGGAGTGAATAAAACCAATCCGGATATCTAACCAATATAAATTTAAGGGGGCGTGAACGCCCACATATCCAAAGTGAGGGGTTAAAGGGAAAAACCCAGTCAAAAATATCTAAACATGGAAATGGCCATAACAACAGAGGATATAATTAGGACATATAAATAGGGGATAGAGGGGATCGCGGCTCCCATGAATGTTACAACTATGCCCTAGCTGTAGGCTGGATAGCATAATGTGATATATGATGAACCATCATTTACGAAGATAATCACATATTTCATCAATTAATGTATAATACACAATATATGTACACACAATGGAACGTGGCTCTCATCAAAATGAAAAAATGGAAAAATTGGAAAAATTTATAGGAAAAGATTTTATGGACCAAATGGACCGTAAATCCCATCACAATAGAGAAAATGAACCATGGCTCCCATCCCAATAGAAAAAATGAAAGGTAGATCCCAGGAAAATGTTTGACATCTCCAGAGGCGTAAGGTGGACCATTGTTTTAAAGAAAACAATGCCAATCCACAACAGTGTTTAGTCCATTAGGTTGCACTGTATTTAACCGGTGTATCCACCTCGCTTCAGTTTGTAGAAGAATTTTGTTGCGGTCACCACCTCGCCTCAGTGGGGGAATGTGATCAATAAGGACAAAGCACAAATCGTTCACTGTGTGGCCAGCCTCTAAAAAGTGTCTGGCCACCGGTTGTTCACTTGACCCTTTTTTCAATGCTGTCCTAATAGCTGATCTATGATTCACGAATCTGGTCCTGGCATCATCCGTCGTTTTTCCTACGTAAAACCACCCACAACAGCAATTAAGGAGGTATACCACATGGGTGGTGGTGCAAGTGATGAAATGTCTAATTTTAAACCTCCTATTGGTGTGGGGGTGGCAGAACGTCATACCCGGTAACATGCCGCTACACGTTGTACAGTCAGTACATCTATAGAAGCCATTCTTTTTATTCCGCTGTAGACAATTAGATGGAGTATAGCAATGGGCCGGATCCGTCTTCATCAAAACATCCTTAAGATTTTTATTTCTTTTATAGCCCACTCTGGGATGGCCCCACTCTGTAAACGGAAGAGTGGGATCACTCTTGATGATATGCCAGTGTTGATCCAGGCTTGCGCCTAATTTACTTATGGGGCTGTAGGCAGTGGTGAAGGTGAATCTATTTACATCCTTATTGTTGCTCTTTTCTATACCACAGTGGAGTCCCAAATCTGTGACCTCTTGTACACTCTGATCAACCAGTCGTGGATTGTATCCCCGCTGTTTGAATTTATCCGCCATCTCTACTAGTTGTTCACGCTTCAACTCAGGTTCACTGTTATTTCTTTTTACCCTTAATAGTGGGGCTTTCGGTATGGCTTTTAGTAGGCTGATGGGGTGGCTACTGTCAGCATGGAGCAGTGAGTTCCGGTCCGTTGGTTTACAGAACAGAGATATTCCCAGTTGTGATTGATCTTTTTTGAAAATTCGTAAAACCAGAAACTCAATCATTGTTTCTTGGATGTTCAATTTAAATTTCAAGAGATTCTCCAAATTATTCAACTGGTCAAACCAACTCTGTAGAGCTTCAGCGGTGCCATTCCAAACAATAAAGAGGTTGTCTATATAACAACGGGAAAACCTCACCTCTGGTTTGTCATAGATGCCCATGGTTGTTGTTTCGTATTTGTCCATTAACAAATTCACCAGGGAAGGGGCCACATTTGACCCTATAGCAGTCCCTGCTATTTGTTGGTAGAATGAGGTCTCAAACCTGAAGTAATTTAGATGCAGGCTTAGATCCAGCAGTCGTATAAGGAAGTCTCTAGGGGGACCCACATAGGGTAACGATCCAATGCCTCCGAGACACAGAGTTTGCCACTCTCATGGGGAATTATCGTATAGAGGCTGTTGACGTTAGCTGTGGCTAGAATCCACAAATTTTCCACCTCTAAGTCCCTCAGTTCCAGAATTAGCTGAGAAGAATCACAAAGGTAGGACCGGATATTCTTCACCAATGTAGGAAGTGGTCCACAAACACTGCCAATCTGGATGTGATGGAATTTCTTGCAGAGACAACAGGTCTCCCAGGTGGTGATGCCATGTCCTTGTGAATTTTTGGTAGTGTATACAGAATGGGACAAGAGGGAAAATTCACCAACAGGTATTTCTTAATATTGTCATCGATCCAACCAGCTGTGAAACCTTGTGTTACCACTTCTTTAATAAAAGCCATAAACTCTGATGTGGTGTCATGTTGTAATGGTAAATATGTGTTGTGGTCACTTAATTGCTGTAGTATTTCGCTCTGATAGTAGGCGTAAGCGAGGATCACAACCGCTCCTCCCTTATCTGCCATCCTGATCACGATTTGTGGATCAGATGAGAGTGATGTTAGAGCCTGTTTTTCTTCCTTTGTCAAATTATTTCGATATTTCACTTGTTCTATTTGTGTAATATCCTGAGATACCAGTCACATGTATGTTTTAATGCTTGAATTCTGACTGTGTGGGTCAAAGGAACTTTTACTTTTGAACAAAGGATCATTAGACTGGACTTCTGTGGTTGTCTCTTGGAAGAATTCTTTAAGTCTCATAGAGCGTTGGAATTTTTGACAGTCGATGAAAACGTCAAACTCGTCCGCCCTGTGACTTGGAACAAAGTTCAAACCTTTATTTAAAAGGGACACTTCTGCGGTTGTCAAAGACCGACTGCACACTTCTGTGGTTGTCAAAGACCGACTGCTGATGTTCACCAGTAAATCGGTCATGGGTCCCATAGTATTGGTTACCTTGGAGGGAGTGGTGGTTTTTTCTTGCCACCCGCCCCTCCGTATATGGGGCCTCCTCCTCTTCTCCTTTGTCCGGCCCTTGTGGTGACCCCCTGAAAAAACTGTTGTGAAGGTCCTGGCGCATCTATTGTTGTTTGTGGTGCATCTGTATCCGAGCCAGAGCTACTATCAACAGTTTGGAGAGATTGTTTAGTGTAGTACCGCTGTCATCTCCTTCTTTGGGCAAACGATCTCCTATTGTCACCCTTGATGAGCCACCGGTATACTCGTTTCTCTCTGTGATCTTCAGTGACCATCTGTAGTTTTCTATTCTTGAACTGTAGAAGGTTATCCTTATATTCCTTTATTTGGATGGTAAGTTTATCCAACCAGGGCTCCATAGTATCCTCCCTCAGGACATGGATCTTCCTAGTCTCACAATCTAATATCTCCTGCTTCACCTTATCCAAAAGGGTCCTTACTTCCTCTGTAACAAGCAGGATCAGATCCAATGAGCACTTTTTTAAAATAGCGCACCAGCGCTTACAAAAATCAGGATTAGTGCGTCCAATAGTGGGCAAGTTCTTAATTCGGAACCCACGTGGTATTAGCATCCTTCTGTAATACTCAGACAGATATACTCAGTGGAGTTTTAAATCCACCTCCTTCTTCTTTAGTTTCAGGAGGGTAAGAAAGATGGAATTAGAGGAACCTTCATCATTCATGTCATCATCCAGAGCAAATAAAATTCTGGCTGCATCATTCTCAGTAAATGTTAATACCTCGGTGGCCTCCATATCTGTATCCATATTGTTTGGTTATACAAAACAATTAACTGCACAGGGCAAAATTGCTAGTGAAAGTGCCTTAGTGCATGTGAAAAAGTGCTAATGTGCTGTGGTAACAGTGCTGTGGTGCTATGGTGCAAAAAATAGTCTCTGGGGAGGAGAGGTTCAATTGTGGGTGCATCAACAATCCAGAGCAAATAAGATTCTGGCTGCATCATTCTCAGTAAATGTTAATACCTTGGTGGCCTCCACATCTGTATCCATATTGTTTGGTTATACAAAACAATTAACTGCACAGGGCAAAAGTGCTCGTGAAAGTGCCTTAGTGCACGTGAAAAAGTGCTAATGTGCTGTGGTAACAGTGCTGTAGTGCTATGGTGCAAAAAATAGTCTCTGGGGAGGAGAGGTTCAATTGTGGGTGCATCAACAATTTAACATTTGAACACGCAGGAGAGCAATCTCACTTCCACAAACCAGACAACCAGGGTGCTAGTGGCAGGTAGAATACAAGTAACAAAAAAGCTGGCACTCACTGGTCTTATATCAAAACACACTTTACTGTGACGTTTCGGCGATACAGAATCCCCTTCCTCAGAAATAGTGTATTAACAACTCAAACAATTTATAGAGCAATCAAACAATCAATCAATAGTCCCACCCCCCAACATGAGTCAAAAAAACGCCAAATAGTAGTCATAGAAACCACATAAACAAAGTCATGTGAACAATAGTGACAAACAAAATCGGAAATTTACATATTGTCATACTTACAATAGGTGATAATAAGCACTAAGGTGAATAAAGTGACATAGTGTAGAAACATATACTGACCAAACAACCCAATAGTTAATAAGCCATTGTAACTTCAATTATACAAATGTTAAAATGATAGAGCTTACAATATACATTGGCCATCATTACCATACTAATTCATATGTTAAACTGAGGCTGAGGCAATGTGTTACATATGCAATAAAGTGTAAGACTACATCAGTTCAACATATGAATTATTATGGTTACGACTGCCTCAGCCCCAGCTTTTTTGTTACTTGTATTCTACCTGCCACTAGCACCCTGGCTGTCTGGTTTGTGGAAGTGAGAGGTCTCTCCTGTGTGTTCAAATGTTAAATTGTTGATGCACCCACAATAGAACCTCTCCACCCCAGAGACTATTTTTTGCACCATAGCACTACAGCACTGTTACCACAGCACATTAGCACTTTTTCACGTGCACTAAGGCACTTTCATGTGCACTTCTGCCCTGTGCAGTTAATTGTTTTGTATAACCAAACAATATGGATACAGATGTGGAGGCCACTGAGGTATTAACATTTACTGAGAATGATGCAGCCAGAATCTTATTTGCTCTGGATGATGACATGAATGATGAAGGTTCCTCTAATTCCATCTTTCTTACCCTCCTGAAACTAAAGAAGAAGGAGGTGGATTTAAAACTCCATGGAGTATATCTGTCTGAATACTACAGAAGGATGCTAATACCACGTGGGTTCCAAATTAAGAACTTGCCCACTATTGGACGCACTAAACCTGATTTTTGTAAGCGCTGGTGCGCTATTTTAAATAAGTGCTCATTGGATCTGATTCTGCTTGTTACAGAGGAAGTAAGGACCCTTTTGGATAAGGTGAAGCAGGAGATATTAGATTGTGAGACTAGGAACATCCATGTCCTGAGGGAGGATACTACGGAGCCCTGGTTGGATAAACTTACCATCCAAATAAAGGAATATAAGGATAACCTTCTACAGTTCAAGAATAGAAAACTACAGATGGTCACTGAAGATCACAGAGAGAAACGAGTATACCGGTGGCTCATCAGGGGTTACAATAGGAGATTGTTTGCCCAAAGAAGGAGACGACAGCAGTACTACACTAAACAATCTCTCCAAACTGTTGATAGTAGTTCTGGCTCGGATACAGATGCACCACAAACTGGCAGTATAAAAATAGATGCGCCAGGACCTTCACAACAGTTTTTTCAGGGGGTCACCACAAGGGCCGGACAAAGGAGAAGAGGAGGAGGCCCCATATACGGGGTGGTGAGAAAAAACCACCACTCCCTCCAAGGTAACCAATACTATGGGACCCATGACCGATTTAGTGGTGAACATCAGCAGTCGGTCTTTGACAACCGCAGAAGTGTCCCTTTTAAATAAAGGTTTGAACTTTGTTCCAAATTGCAGGGCGGACGAGTTTGACATTTTCATTGACTGCCAAAAATTCCAACGCTCTATGAGACTTAAAGAATTCTTCCAAGACACAACCACACAAGTCCAGTCTAATGATCCTTTGTTCAAAAGTAAAAGTTCCTTTGACCCACACAGTCAGAATTCAAGCATTAAAACATACATGCGACTGGTATCTCAAGACATTACACAAATGGAACAAGTGAAATATCGAAATAATTTGACAAAGGAAGAAAAACAAGCTCTAACATCACTCTCATCTGATCCACAAATCGTGATCAGGACGGCGGATAAGGGAGGAGCGGTTGTGATCCTCGATTACGCCTACTATCAGAGTGAAATACTACAGCAATTGAGTGACCACAACACATATTTACCATTACAACGTGACACCACATCAGAGTTTATGGCTATTATTCAAGAAGTGGTAACACAAGGTTTCACAGCTGGTTGGATCGATGACAATATTAAGAAATACCTGTTGTGAATTTTCCCTCTTGTCCCATTCTGTATACACTACCAAAAATTCACAAGGACATGGCATCACCACCTGGGAGACCTATTGTCTCTGCAAGAAATTCCATCACATCCAGATTGGCAGTGTTTGTGGACCAATTCCTACAACCATTGGTGAAGAATATCCGGACCTACCTTCGTGATTCTTCTCAGGTAATTCTGGAACTGAGGGACTTAGAGGTGGAAGATTTGTGGATTCTAGCCACAGCTGACGTCAAAAGCCTCTATACGATAATTCCCCATGAGAGTGGCAAACTCTGTGTCTCAGAGGCATTGGATCTTTACCCTTATGTGGGTCCCCCTAGAGACTTCCTTATACGACTGCTGGATCTAAGCCTGCATCTAAATTACTTCAGGTTTGAGACCTCATTCTACCAACAAATAGCAGGAGATGCTATGGGGTCAAATGTGGCACCTTCCCTGGCAAATTTGTTCATGGACAAATACGAAACAACAACCATGGGCATCTATGACAAACCGAAGGTGAGGTTTTACCGTTGTTATATAGACGACCTCTTTATTGTTTGGAATGGTACCGCTGAAGCTCTACAGAGCTGGTTTGACCAGTTGAATAATTTGGAGAATCCCGTGAAATTTAAATTGAACATCCAAGGAACAACGATTGAGTTTCTGGATTTACGAATTTTCAAAAAAGATCAATCACAACTGGGAACATCTCTGTTCTGTAAACCAACAGACCGGAACTCACTGCTCCATGCTGACAGTAGCCACCCCATCAGCCTACTAAAAGCCATACCGAAAGCCCAACTATTAAGGGTAACAAGAAATAACAGTGAACCTGAGTTGAAGCATGAACAACTAGTAGAGATGGCGGATAAATTCAAACAGCGGGGATACAATCCACGACTGGTTGATCAGAGTGTACAAAAGGTCACAGATTTGGGACTCCAGTGTGGTATAGAAAAGAGCTACAAGAAGGATGTAAATAGATTGACCTTCACCACTGCCTAGAGCCCTACTATAAGTAAATTAGGTGCAAGCCTAGATCAACACTGGCATATCATCAAGAGTGATCCCACTCTTCCGTTTACAGAGTGGGGCCATCCCAGAGTGGTCTATAAAAGAAATACAAATCTTAAGGATGTTTTGATAAAGACAGATCCAGCCCATTGCTTTACTCCATCTAATTGGCTACAGCGGAATAAAGAATAGCTGCTATAGATGTACTGGCTGTACAACGTGTAGCGGCATGTTACCGGGTATGACGTTCTGCCACCCCCACACCAATAGGAGGTTTAAAATTAGACATTTCATCACTTGCACCACCACCCGTGTGGTATACCTCCTTAATTGCTGTTGTGTGTGGTTTTACATCGGAAAAACGACGGATGATGCCAGGACCAGATTCGCGAATCATAGATCAGCTATTAGGACAGTGCTGAAGAAAGGGTTAAGTGAACAACCCGTGGCCAGACACTTTTTAGAGGCTGGCCACACAGTGAACGATTTGCGCTTTGTCCTTATTGATCACATTCCCCCACTGAGGCTAGGTGGCGACCGCAACAAAATTCTTCTACAAACTGAAGCGAGGTGTATACACCGGTTAAATATGGCACAACCTAATGGACTAAACACTGTTGTGGATTGGCATTGTTTTCTTTAAAACAATGGTCCACCTTATGCCTCCAGAGAAGTCAAACATTTTGCTGGGATCTACCTTTCATTTTTTCTATTGGGATGGGAGCCATGGTCCTTTTTCTCTATTGTGATGGGAGGTTGCGGTCCATTTGGTCCATAAAATCTTTTCCTATAAATTTTTCCAATTTTTCCATTTTTTCATTGTGATGAGAGCCACGTTCCATTGTGTGTACACCAGAGGAGTAGAGGGAGGCGTTGATGGAACGTAAATGTGTCACAAACTCAGAGAACGCAAACAAACAGTAAAACAGCTGCAGCGTTCTGCAGAGCTGCTATCTCCTTACAATGAATTGAAGTCAGGACAGGAGCGGTCTGCCTGGTTCTCACAATAGCATCTCAGGCACTGAAATGCCACCCCTGTCAATTGCCGCCTGGGTCTGTTGGACCCACTTTGTCCCATGATTGAGCCGGCCCTGTTCTTTCTTATGATGATAAGAGTCCATAGGAATTCCATAACATGTGATATTTAATAAGATAGCTAAAATTCCATGTTAAGGAAAGGGAGTGACAGAATAAGGCAGTGCCTATTTTGCCGGATCCTGCGGCCTGAAGGAGTTTCCTGTCAATAACTGTTTCCCAAAAAGTAAAAACATCAAAACATAAAATCTTTAATGAATGTGTGCAGAGAAGACATGTTGCAGATTTACAAATCTGCTTCTATGGAGTTATAATTTATGACAGCCCAGAAAGTAGCAACTGAACTGGAAGAATGAGCTAAGATATGCCTAGGAGGAGACTTCCTTGCCACCAAAAAGTTCTAAAAATCAAAATAATTTGTGGTTTACTTGGTTGAATTTCCACTAAGTTTTATGCAATGTGTAGGTCTTACGAACAGGCAGGTGAGGTCTAGGATCAATGAGCATCTTGGTAATATTCACAGAAAAGAAATGTGTTCTGCACTATCCAGGCACTTTCCAGGCACTTTGTGCATGCACATGACTCCAATGTTGCCACTTTTATGTGCCGATTTAGGTCTACTAAATGCTAACCAACACTAAACTAATCAATCATATGGGGGTGATTAGATTTTTTTGCCCTAAGACACCACCTCTCAATGCAAACTATAACTGCACTACCTTACACCTACCCTCCCTCTATTTTTACTGAAAAATAAAAAGTCTAAATTACAGAAAATAAAAAGATGGTATAACAAAATAATGCTAACTTATATGCCTCATAAAAAAATAACTCCCCAAAACAAAACAAAAACAATAACACTAAAGTTATATTACAATAGCCCTTAAAAGGACCTTTTGTAGGGCATTGCTCTAAAGCTATTACAGCTCTTTTACAGTAAAATAAATTACACCACCCCTACAATACAAGTAACCCCCTCACCCCCAAAATAATAAAGTCTAACAAAAAACCTACCCTAAAAATTAAAATGTAAAATGAAAAAACAAACAAAAAAAAAACAACGTAACTAATCCTAAAGCTTCTGTTGATCTGACGTTGGGCCATCTTCATCCATAGTCCAGGTGCAAGGGCTCATCTTTGCAGTGGCAGACTTCTAGGTAGCCTCTTCCACCACCTCTGCTACACAATCTTCATCCTTGCCTGGGCCCTCTACATCATTCTTCACCCCTGCGGCGGGGGCCCATCTTCATGGAGGCGGACTTCTAGGCGGCTCATTCTGCTGCCTCGGCTCTGCTATTTTCATCAACACTGGGGCCCTCTTCTTTTTGGGGTGGGTTTTTATTTTAAAGAATAGGATTTGTTATTTAAATTCCTATTTTTAGGTAAATTTTTGTAGTTAGCCTTTATTTTTTTTGGGGGTAGGGGGTTCCTTGTATTGTATTACTTGTATTGTAGAGGGGGTGTAATTTTTTTTACTGTAAGAGAGCCGTACTCGCTTTAGGGCAATGCCCTACAAAAGGCTCTTTTACGGGCTGTTATAATTTAAATTTAGTGTTAGGTTTGAGGGTGTATTTGGTTTTGTTTTTTTCTTTTTTAAGGGGTATGTTGGTTATTGACATGTAAAATGATGGGGTTTTTTATTTTTGAGACTTTTGTTACTTTGTGTAACTTACTTTTTGTTTTCTTTAATAACTTTCACCTAGATTTAGAGTTCTGCCTTAGCCTTAAAAAGCAGCATTAAGGGGTCCTAACGCTGCTTTTTAACGCCTGCTGGTATTTAGAGTCAGGCAGGAAAGGGTCTACCGCTCACTTTTCTTCCGCGACTTTTGGCTACCGCAAATCCCCTTACGTCAATTGCGTATCAAATCTTTTCTATTGGATTTGCCTAATGCCGGTATTACGAGTCTTGGAAGAAGCGAGCGGTACAGCCTCTACCACCAAGACTCCTACCGCCTAAAAAAGTCAGTAGTTAAAAGTTTTATGGGCTAACGCCGAAACATAAAGCTTTTAACTACAGTGCTATAAAGTACACTAACACCCATAAACTACCTATGAACCCCTAAACCGAGGCCCCCCCACATCGCAAACACTATAATAAAATTATTTAACCCCTAATCTGCCGACCGGACATCGCCGCCACCTACATTCTACATATGAACCCCTAATCTGCTGCCCCTAACATCGCCGACACCTACATTATATTTATTAACCCCTAATCTGCCCCCCCCCAATGTCGCCGCCACATACCTACAATTATTAACCCCTAATCTGCCGACCGGACATCGCCACCACTATAATAAATGTAATAACCCCTAAACCGCCGCAATCCCGCTTCGCAAACACTATAATAAATTTTATTAACCCCTAATCTACCCTCCCTAACATTGCCGCCACCTACCAACAATTATTAACCCCTAATCTGCTGCCCCCAATGTCGCCGCTACTATAATAAATTTATTAACCCCTAAACCTAAGTCTAACCCTAACACCCCCCTAACTTAAATATAATTTAAATAAAAAAAAAAAAAATTACTATCATTAAATAAATTATTCCTATTTAAAACTAAATACTTACCTATAAAATAAACCCTAATATAGCTACAATATAACTAATAGTTACATTGTAGCTATTTTAGGATTTATATTTATTTTACAGGCAACTTTGTATTTATTTTAACTAGGTACAATAGCTATTAAATAGTTAATAACTATTTAATAGCTACCTAGTTAAAATAATTACAAAATTACCTGTAAAATAAATCCTAACGTAAGTTACAAATACACCTAACACTACACTATCAATAAATTAATTTAATAAATTACCTACAATAGCTAAAATTAAATACAATTAAATAAACTAAACTATAGTACAAAAAACCCCCCACTAAATTACAGAAAATAAAAAAAAATGACAAGAAGTTTAAACTAATTACACCTAATCTAAGCCCCCTAATAAAATAAAAAAGCCCCCCAAAATAATAAAATGCCCTACGCTATCCTAAATTACAAAGTAATCAGCTCTTTTACCAGCCCTTAAGAGGGCTTTTTGTGGGGCATTACCCCAAAGTAATCAGCTCTTTTACCTGTAAATAAAAATACAATACCCCCCCAACATTACAACCCACTACCCACATACCCCTACTCTAAAACCCACCAAAACCCCCCTTAAAAAAAATAACACTAACCCCTGAAGATCTCCCTACCTTGAGTCTTCTTCACCTAGCCGAGCCAAATTCTTCATCCAAGCGGGGCAGAAGAGGTCCTCCAAGCGGGGCAGAAGAGGTCCTCCATCCGGTTGAAGTCTTCATCCAAGCAGGGCAGAAGAGGTCTTCCATTCGATTGAAGTCTTCATCCAAGCGGCATCTTCTATCTTCATCCATCCGGAGCAGAGCGGCAGCATCCTGAAGACCTCCGACGCGGAACATCCATCCTGGCCGACGACTTCCCGATGAATGACGGTTCCTTTAAATGACGTCATCCAAGATGGCGTCCCTCGAATTCCGATTGGCTGATAGGATTCTATTAGCCAATCGGAATTAAGGTAGGAAAAATCTGATTGGCTGGTTCAATCAGCCAATCAGATTGAAGTTCAATCCGATTGGCTGATCCAATCAGCCAATCGGATTGACCTCGCATTCTATTGGCTGATCGGTATGTGGGTGGGGGTATGTGGGTGGTGGGTTGTAATGTTGGGGGGTATTGTATTTTTATTTACAGGTAAAAGAGCTGATTACTTTGTAATTTAGGATAGGGTAGGGCATTTTATTATTTTGGGGGACTTTTTATTTTATTAGGGGGCTTAGATTAGGTGTAATTAGTTTAAACTTCTTGTAATTTTTTTTTTATTTTCTGTAATTTAGTGGGGGGGGGGTTGTACTATAGTTTAGTTTATTTAATTGTATTTAATTTTAGCTAATTGTAGGTAATTTATTTAATTAATTTATTGATAGTGTAGTGTTAGGTGTATTTGTAACTTAGGTTAGGATTTATTTTACAGGTAATTTTGTAATTATTTTAACTAGGTAGCTATCAAATAGTTATTAACTATTTAATAGCTATTGTACCTAGTTAAAATAAATACAAAGTTGCCTGTAAAATAAATATAAATCCTAAAATAGCTACAATGTAACTATTAGTTATATTGTAGCTATATTAGGGTTTATTTTAGAGGTAAGTATTTAGTTTTAAATAGGATTAATTTATTTAATGATAGTAATTTTAGTTCGTTTTATTTAAATTATATTTAAGTTAGGGGGGTGTTAGGGTTAAACTTAGGTTTAGGGGTTAATAAATTTATTATAGTAGCGGCAACGTTGGGGGCGGCAGATTAGGGTTAATAATTGTAGGTAGGTGGCGGCGACGTTGGGGGGGACAGATTAGGGGTTAAAACATATAATGTAGGTGTCGGCGATGTTAGGGACAGCAGATTAGGGGTTCATAGGGATAAAGTAGGTGGCGGCGGTGTCCGGAGCGGCAGATTAGGGGTTAATAAATAAATGCAGGTGTCAGCGATAGCGGGGGCGGCAGATTAGGGGTTAATAAGTGTAAGATTAGGGGTGTTTAGACTCGGGGTTCATGTTAGGGTGTTAGGTGTAGACTTAGAAAGTGTTATCCCATAGGAAACAATGGTATCCTATGGGGATATCGTGCACAAGCACGTTTTTCCAGCTTACCGCTACCATAAGCAACGCTGGTATTGAGGGTTGAAGTGGGCTAAATTTGGCTCAACGCTCACTTTTCTGAGGCTAACGCAGCCATTCAGATAACTCATAATACCAGCGTTGTTTAAAGGGTGCGCTGGAAAAAAAAGGAGCGTTAGAGCCGCAGGTTTTTACTGACAAAACTCTAAATCTAGCTGTTAGATTTTATATATTTTTCAGTAACTTAAAGCGTTTAGTGTAGATGGGGGTTAGGTGTTAGGTGGAGTAGAGTTAGTTTGCGTTGAGTTTTGGTGGTTTAGGGGTTAATAGGGTAGGGTACTTGTAGGCTAGTGGCGGTATAGGGGTTAATAGATTAGATGGGTACTTGCAGTGCCCTAGTGGCAGTATAGGGGTTAACAGTATAGATACTTGCAGTGGGCTAGTGGCGTTATAGGGGTTGATAGGATAGATACTTGCGGTGGGTATGTGGTGGTTGAGGGGTTAATAGAGTAGATGGCTACTCGCAGTAAGTATGTGGTAGTTTAGATATTTATTAGTGTAGTGTTAGCTTGCAATCATGGGGTACTTATGATTAGTGTTTAGGCACAACAGCTATATCCCAAGGTAATGTTTACTATACACTGAGCAAAAATTATTGGAAGAAAATCAATTGAAAGAAAAACAGATTAGTTAGAAAATAAATTCTATTGACATCTGTCAATTGTGCGTTTAAGTCCCTGGATCTGGCACAGTACCTGGAAGGTCACAGTTAAAGTATAAAAACATCTGAATATATCTGGCAAATCCCTGAGAGACTTACTTCCCTGGGAGAACTGAGGACTGCTGATAAATCCACTTCCCAGTTGTACACTTCTGAAAAAGAACTTCTGGAATTGAATCTGCTCTGCCAAAACAGATTTAGAATACCTCTAGCATAGCCAGATGACTGCGAGTCTGTCAATAATGATAATTTATTTATTTAGGAGGAGCCATGACTGAAGACTTGGAGCACCAAGAAAAAAAATCAGAAACCTTGCCTTCAGAGGAGTCCAAACTTCTAGTGCTCCTTGAGACTCCCAGTAAGCAATCCATTTAAGAAAACTGACAGCTGTATTGAGGAGCTTACCTTAAGCAAATGATACTTAGATTAGCTTATGCATAAAAAAGAACTTGTTTATAAGGGACTAACTTAAAAGTGATAAAAAGCAGCACTCACAACTGCATTCTAACCCTTTGTTTACAATATTCGGTTAAGATAGACCTAGTTTGCATACAGTGAGTACCTACACCTTTGCAGTCCTTTCTACATGTGTGCAAGTTGTATATGAGCTGATGCATATATTAAAAACACAGAGTGATTAATATGTTTATAGACATACATTGTCAGCATATTACATTGCATACGGTGTACAGTAAGATACTTGTATTTAGCAAATAAAGTTCATGTAATTAGCATGTTCTGTTTATACAAAAATCTATGATTCAGATAAAAGGAATATGCATTTATCAGTACATGTGATTAGTATGGTCTGTCAACACAGATCTATATTCATTACAAAAAGATACATAGTATGTTCTGTTTACAAAGAATCTACACTATTTACCAGAATATACATGGATAGCAAATAACATACAGGTAAGTAGCCTGTTGAGAATATAATAGCTCCAGGGCATACAATAAAAAACATTTAATTTGTAATTAAGGTACAAGTAATCAGCATGTTTAATCTATACAGATTTAAACTGTATATAATAAGGTACATTTATTTCATAAATCAAGTACATATAATTAGCATGTTTTTCTTTACAATAAGTATAAAAAGGAGCATGTAATTAGCAAATAAAGTACATATGATTATATGTCCTTGGTCCCCTCCTCTTCTCAATTTATACATCATCCATGGGTTCCTTAATAAAGTCCCATGGGTTTTAATACAATTTGTATTCTGATGATACCCAAATCTCTGCACCAGACCTATCCCCTTCCTTACTAACGTGTGTCACTAATATTTCATCCTGGCTGTCCTCTCACTACCTTAAGCTAAATTTCTCTAAAATTGAGCTCCTTATTTTCCCCCTTCTTCCAAAACCCCTACCTCCAACTTTCTTGAACTGTTGATAATAACATACGGCTAGATTTAGAGTTTTGTCGGTAACGACCCGAAAAGCTAACGCCGGCTTTTTTCTGGCCGCACCATAAAAATAACTCTGGTATTGAGAGTCCACATAAAGGCTGCGTTAGGCTCCAAAAAAGGAGCGTAGAGCATATTTAACGCAGCTTCAACTCTCGATACCAGAGTTGCTTACGGACGCGGCCAGCCTCAAAAACGTGCTCGTGCACGATTCCCCCATAGAAAACAATGGGGCTGTTTGAGCTGAAAAAAAACCTAACACCTGCAAAAAAGCCGCGTTCAGCTCCTAACGCAGCCCCATTGTTTGCTATGCGGAAACACTTCATACGTCTGCACCTAACACCCTAACATGAACCCCGAGTCTAAACACCCCTAGCCTTACACTTATTAACCCCTAATCTGCCGTCCCCGCTATCGCTGACACCTGCATATTATTATTAACCCCTAATCTGCCGCTCTGTAAACCGCCGCTACTTACATTATCCCTATGTACCCCTAATCTGCAGCCCTAACATCGCCGACCCCTATATTATATTTATTAACCCCTAATCTGCCCCCCACAACGTCGCCTCCACCTGCCTACACTTATTAACCCATAATCTGCGAGCGGACCTGAGCGCTACTATAATAAAGTTATTAACCCCTAATCCGCCTCACTAACCCTATAATAAATAGTATTAACCCCTAATCTGCCCTCCCTAACATCGCCGACACCTAACTTCAATTATTAACCCCTAATCTGCCAACTGGAGCTCACCGCTATTCTAATAAATGTATTAACCCCTAAAGCTAAGTCTAACCCTAACACTAACACCCCCCTAAGTTAAATATAATTTACATCTAACAAAATTAATTATCTCTTATTAAATAAATTATTCCTATTTAAAGCTAAATACTTACCTGTAAAATAAATCCTAATCAGCCAATCAGATTGAGCTTGCATTCTATTGGCTGTTCCGATCAGCCAATAGAATGCGAGCTCAATCTGATTGGCTGATTGGATCAGCCAATCGGATTGAACTTGATTCTGATTGGCTGATTCCATCAGCCAATCAGAATATTCCTACCTTAATTCCGATTGGCTGATAGAATCCTATCAGCCAATCGGAATTCGAGGGACGCCATCTTGGATGACGTCCCTTAAAGGAACCATCATTCTTCAGTTGGACGTCGCCGGATGAAGATGGGTCCGCGGTGGAGGTCTTCAGGATGGAGCCGGTCCTCATCAGATGAAGATAGAAGATGCCGCTTGGAAGATGATGGTTGCCGGTCCGGATCTACTCTTCTTCCTGGATAGGATGAAGACTTTGGACCCTCTTCTGGACTTCTTCAGTGGATGTCTAGCCCCCGCTTGGGTTGGATGAAGATATCGGAGCCAGGACGGATCGGTGTGATACCCGGTGAGGTGAAGACAAGGTAGGATGATCTTCAGGGGCTTAGTGTTAGGTTTATTTAAGGGGGGTTTGGGTTAGATTAGGGGTATGTGGGTGGTGGGTTGTAATGTTGGGGGGGGGTATTGTATGTTTATTTTTACAGGCAAAAGAGCTGAACTTCTTGGGGCATGCCCCGCAAAGGGCCCTGTTCAGGGCTGGTAAGGTAAAAGAGCTTTGAACTTTAGTAATTTAGAATAGGGTAGGGCATTTTTTTATTTTGGGGGGCTTTGTTATTTTATTAGGGGGCTTAGAGTAGGTGTAATTAGTTTAAAATTGTTGTAATATTTTTCTTATGTTTGTAAATATTTTTTTATTTTTTGTAACTTAGTTCTTTTTTATTTTTTGTACTTTAGTTAGTTTATTTCATTGTAGTTATTTGTAGGTATTGTATTTAATTTATTTATTGATAGTGTAGTGTTAGGTTTAATTGTAGGTAATTGTAGGTATTTTATTTAATTAATTTATTGATAGTGTAGTGTTAGGTTTAATTGTAACTTAGGTTAGGATTTATTTTACAGGTAAATTTGTAATTATTTTAACTATTTTAGCTATTAAATAGTTCTTAACTATTTAATAGCTATTGTACCTGGTTAAAATAAATACAAAGTTACCTGTAAAATAAATATTAATCCTAAAATAGCTATAATATAATTATAATTTATGTTGTAGCTATATTAGGATTTATTTTACAGGTAAGTGTTTAGCTTTAAATAGGAATAATTTATTTAATAAGAGTTAATTAATTTCGTTAGATTAAAATTATATTTAATTTAGGGGGGTGTTAGTGTTAGGGTTAGACTTAGCTTTAGGGGTTAATACATTTATTACAGTAGCGGCGAGATTCGGTCGGCAGATTAGGGGTTAATAATTGAAGTTAGGTGTCGGCGATGTTAGGGAGGGCAGGTTAGGGGTTAATAAATATAATATAGGGGTCGGCGGTGTTAGGGGCAGCAGATTAGGGGTACATAGCTATAATGTAGCTGGCGGCTCTTTGCGGTCGGCAGATTAGGGGTTAATTATTGTAGGTAGGTGGCGGCGACGTTGTGGGGGGCAGGTTAGGGGTTAATAAATATAATATAGGGGGCGGCGATGTTAGGGCAGCAGATTAGGGGTACATAGGGATAATGTAGCTGGCGGCGGCGTGCGGACGGCAGATTAGGGGTTAATAAGTGTAGGTAGCTGGCGGCGGCGTTGTGGGGGGCAGATTAGGGGTTAATAAATATAATATAGGGGTCGGCGGTGTTAGGGGCAGCAGATTAGGGGTACATAAGGATAACGTAGGTGGCGGTCGGCAGATTAGGGATTAAAAAAATTTAATCGAGTTGCGGCGATGTGGGGGGACCTCGGTTTAGGGGTACATAGGTAGTTTATGGGTGTTAGTGTACTTTAGAGTACAGTAGTTAAGAGCTTTATGAACCGGCGTTAGCCCAGAAAGCTCTTAACTACTGACTTTTTTCTGCGGCTGGAGTTTTGTCGTTAGAATTCTAACGCTCACTTCAGACATGACTCTAAATACCGGAGTTAGAAAAATCCCATTGAAAAGATAGGATACGCAATTTACGTAAGGGGATCTGCGGTATGGAAAAGTTGCGGCTGAAAAGTGAGCGTTAGACCCTTTTTTGAGTGACTCCAAATACCGGAGGTAGCCTAAAACCAGCGTTAGGAGCCTCTAACGCTGGTTTTCACGGCTACCGCCAAACTCCAAATCTAGGCCATAATTACCCCAACACGTATGCCGAATGTCTTGGGGTCACATTTGACTCCTCACACAAGACACAAGTCTTTACTCCACTCTCTCATCATTTCCACCCTTGACTATTGCATATCCATCCTCTCTGGCCTCACTTGCTGCCATCTAGCTCCCTTACAATCCATAATAAATTACTCTGCCAGGCTAATCTAATTTACACGTCGCTCCTCATCTGCTGCATCTCTCTGTCAGTGCCTTCACTGACTTCCTCTAACTTCCAGAATAAAACATAAAATCCTGACTCTAACTTTTAAAGGGACATTAAACTCAAATGTTTTACTGTTTAAAAACATAGATAATCACGTTACCCTTCCCCCAGTTTTTCACAGCCAACATGGTTATATTAATATATTTATAACCTCTGTGATTACCTTGTGCATATGCATCATTTGATAGCCCCCTGACTTTTTATTTATTATCTCATGGGTGTGAGTACAAGGTTATCTATATGTCCCACATAAACTAGCAAATAGAAAAGCATGTGATTAAGAGGCTGTCAATAGTGGCTTAGAAACAGTCAGAAATGTAGAAGTTTAAATGTTATAAATTTTATTAATATAACAATGTTGGTTGTGCAATCCTGGGGAATATGTAGTAACGGCGTTATCTAACTTTTTAAACAAATAACAATTTTAGTGTTGACTGTCCCTTTAAAGCTCTAAATAGCACTGCTCCACCCTATATCTCCAACTTAGGGGGGTAGTTATCAACGTGTCAACTTTCCTGCCTTCGCCGGTTCAATACGCCCACCTAAGCTCGCCTACCATCGCCGCCGCGGACCTGAAAAAATTCGCCTAAGTTATCAATAAATCTGTCAAAAAGCCGCGCACCAAGTACGGGGCGATGAGCAGCGGACTGTGAGAGTTATCACTCATCCGATCTCGCTGCTCTTCGGCTTTTTTACAGCTTTATTGCTAGCCTGTCACTAAGCACCCACACTAAACTACACTGTTCTACCCCCTATAACGGCGCCCCCGGAGCCCCCCGCAACTCAACAAAGTTATTAACCCCTAAACCGCCGCTACTAGACCCCGCCGCAACTCTTATAAATGTATTAACCCCTAAACCGCCACTACTAGACCCCGCCGCAACGCTTATAAATGTATTAGCCCCCAAACCGCCGCTCCCGGACACCGCCGCAACCTACATTATACCTAGTAACCCCTATCCTGCCCCCCTATACCGCCGCCCTCTATAATAAAGTTATTAACCCCTATCCTGCTGATCCCGCACCTCGCCGCAACTAAATAAATAGTTTAACCCCTAAACCGCCGCTCCCGGACCCCGCCGCAACATATATTAAATTTATTAACCCCTAATCTGCCCACCCTACACCGTCGCCACCTATAATGCATTTATTAACCCCTATCCTGCCCCCCACTACACCGCCGCCACTGTAATAAATTTATTAACCCCTAAACCTAAGTCTAACACTAACCCTAACACCCCCCTAACTTAAATATTAATTAAATAAATCTAAATAATATTTCTATTATTAACTAAATGAATCCTATTTAAAACTAAATACTTACCTTTAAAATAAACCCTAATATAGCTACAATATAAATAATAATTATATTGTAGCTATCTTTGGATTTATTTTAATTTTTCAGGCAACTTTCAATTTATTTTAACTAGGTACAATAGCTATTAAATAGTTATTAACTATTTAATAGCTTACCTAGCTAAAATAAAGAGAAATTTACCTGTAAAATAAAAACTAACCTAAGTTACAATTACACCTAACACTACACTATCATTAAATAAATTATTCCTATTTAAAAAATAAATACTTACCTGTAAAATAAACCCTAAGATAGCTACAATGTAATTAATAATTACATTGTAGCTATTTTAGGATTTATATTTATTTTACAGGTAACTTTGTATTTATTTTAGCTAGTTAGAATAGTTATTAAATAGTTATTAACTATGTAATAACTACCTAGCTAAAAGAAATACAAAATTACCTGTAAAATAAATCCTAACCTAAGTTACAATTAAACCTAACACTACACTATCATTAAATTGATTAAATAAATTACCTACAAATAACTACAATTAAATACAATTACATAAACTAACTAAAGTACAAAAAATAAAAAAAGCTAAGTTACAAAAATTAAAAAAAATAAGTTACAAACATTTAAAAAATATTACAACAATTTTAAGCAAATTACACCTAATCTAAGCCCCCTAATAAAATAACAAAGCCCCCCCAAAATAAAAAAATTCCCTACCCTATTTTACATTAAAAAAGTTCAAAGCTCTTTTACCTTACCAGCCCTTAAAAGGGCCTTTTGTGGGGCATGCCCCAAAGAAAACTGCTCTTTTGCCTGTAAAAGAAAAATACAACCCCCCCCAACATTAAAACGAACCACCCACATACCCCTAATCTAACCCAAACCCCCCTTAAAATAACCTAACACTAATCCCCTGAAAATCATCCTACCTTGAGTCGTCTTCACTCAGCCGAGCCACCGATGGAACTGAAGAGGAGATCCGGAGCGGCAGAAGAAATCTTCCATCTGATGAAGTGATCCTCCAGGCGGCGCTGAAGAAGTCTTCCATCCAGGCGATGTCATCTTCCAAGCGGCGCTGAAGAAGTCTTCTATCTGGGCGATGTCATCTTCCAAGCGGGGTCTTCAATCTTCTTTCTTCAGGATCCATGTTCATCCCGTCGACGCGGAACATCCTTCTTCCCCGACGGACTAACGACGAATGAAGGCTCCTTTAAGGGACGTCATCCAAGATGGCGTCCCTTCAATTCTGATTGGCTGATAGGATTCTATCAGCCAATCGGAATTAAGGTAGGAAAAATCTGATTGGCTGATTGAATCAGCCAATCAGATTGAGATCTTATTCTATTGGCTGTGTGCGGAACATCTGGAGTGACGTAAGAATCGATCTGTGTCGGACTGAGTCCGGCGGATCAAAGCTTACGTCACTAAATTCTACTTTTGCCGGTCTCTAGCCTTTGATAACTAAGGCGAATCAGCCTCGCCACAAATACGCTGCGGAATTCCAGCGTATTTGAGGTTGACGGCTTGATAACTACCCCCCTTAGTCTCCAGATACTCTTCATCCCATCCCCTTCGCTCTGCTCATGACCTTCTCTATTTCTCTCATGTTACCTCCTCACATTCCCATCTACAAGACTTCTCCAGACTGGCCCCAATTTTATGGAACTCTCTACCTCACTCTACATGACTCTCCCCTAGTTTTCAAACTTTGAAGCACTCCTTAAAGACTCTACTGTTCAGGGATGCATATAATATTCACTAACATTTTCCTACCTTAGTTCCTCTTCTCTTTTTTCTCCTTTAGCTATCCCCTTGAACCCCCTTAGCATTTAAGCCTGGGAGCCTAGCTGCTTTGTAGGTCACCTTCATGAGAGATGATTTACAATATTGAAACTCTTGGCAGAACCCTCTATCCCTTTGTCTCACATAATTGTCACCTTGCATATTAGAACCATGTCTTAAGCCGCTGCAGAATCTGTTTGGTGCATTACAAATAACTGCTAATAATAATAAAAATAAAAATAAAATTATTAGCATGGTCTGAAAATACAGAATCTATGCTGCATAAACAGATAGATTGAATTAGCAAGAAAAATACATGCAACTAAGATGTTTTGTCTATATAGAATTTATATTATGTAAAATATGAATCCTATCTTAGCAAACAAGGTACAGGTAAGTAGTATGTGCTGTGTCTACAGAATTTACAGTGCATACAATAAGGTTTGATTAAGTAGTGTTAAGGTACATGTAATTAGTATGTTTTGTTACAAACAGAAACTAAACTGTAGTACACCTATGAAACACACAGGGTTAGTGAGGCACAAACGGTTTTGCACTAGCGTAAACATGTTTTATCAAGCCATTTTTATTGCGCTGATATTACAATTGGAGCTTAAATCCTTACCGCAATCTCAGAGCTGTGGTTAACTGTTTTCAAAAAACACATCAAAAATACATTACAAAATACAGTTACACTCATATTAACACGGTCTAATACAAATTATTTAAAAAAAATATTGCAAAAAAGTTATAAGGGCTCAAAGATATGAGATCTTGGGTGCTAATAAAAAAAATTCAGGCAAATGGCTTTAACATTGAGACACATGCATATACATTGCTAAAAATGTATATGTATGTATGTGAGTGCTACGGTAATACTTGATTATGTACAATATAGGGGTGAGGCTGGTAATCAATTACATGACTTAAACACCTATCGCCAATTACAATCTAATCCGACTAAACCTTTCAAAAAACAGATTGATGAGTTTTTGTGTTTAGCATATCAAGCAGGTGTTATTGATGATGACATATTTGGGTACCTTACAGTAGACTATCCAATCTGTCCAATATTATACTTACTGCCCAAGGTTCATAAGTCATTGGAGGACCCCACAGGCAGACCTATTGTGTCTGCCAGGGGGTCACTCATGCAGCCCCTGGCTGAATTTATTGACTTTTACTTACAGCCTGTAGTACAAAACACCCAGTCCCACTTAAAAGATTCATTTAAACTGATCAAACTTTTGAGGAACATTGATAGGCTATCGTCTACTGATATCCTAGTGACCATGGATGTGGTGAGTCTATATACTGTGATTCCCCATGGTTATGGTATAGATATGGTAAGACAAATTCTGACTGACAACCCAATGTATACAGGCCCTCCCATAGAGTTTCTTTTGCATTTGATGGAGTTCTGTCTGGAGAAAAACTATTTCTGATTTGAGAATGATTACTTCTTACAGATTATGGGTACTGCAATGGGGTCGAACATGGCCCCATCATACGCCAATATCTATATGGCCATGTATGAAAAATACAACATTTTCTCCAGACAGAATTCCATCAAATTGTACCATAGGTACATAGACAATGTCTTTTTGATCTGGGGTGGCACCCTTGAAAGTCTTAATGAATGGGTTGATGGATTGAATGCCCTTGATTCAACCATCAAATTCAAAATGGAATATAACAGTAATCAGATCCATTTCCTAGACCTGGAAATCTTTAGGGTAGAATCGCCTAATGGATATAAATTACATACAACTTTGTTTAAAAAACCCACTGATAAAAATTCTATCCTCCACTACCAGAGTTTTCACCCAAAATTCCAAAAAGATGGTGTCAGTTCTTCCCAACTCCTGCGGGTCGTCCGTAACAACAGATGACTCCCGAAAGAAGAGACAACTCGAAGAAATGCCCCAAAAATTCTTGGGGAGGGGCTATCCACCCACCCTAATAAACCAACAAAGAAGTGAAGCAAGCCAACTCACTCAGGATCGGTCAATATCGAAACGGACCACGGATGAACAGCCCAAGCGGCTTAATTTCCTAACCACCTATACTCCGGGATCTGGGATGCTCCAGAATGTGATCAAGGAACACTGGATGATGCTCTCTAAGGACACTAGCCTACCTTTTGTGGATGCTCCTGTACCTCGGTTGGTATATAAACGAGCAAGTATCTTAAGGGATCTACTGGTACTGAGTGACCCCACACACTGTTATGAAAAACAGACATGGCTAACGAGAGGCAAACCAGGGTGTTTTAAATGTGGCAATTGTGTCACCTGCAATAATCACATTGCTAGAACATCCTTTCAACATCCCCACAACAATAAGAGGTACAAGATAAAGCACAGACTAACTTGTACCTCGGAATACGTGGTCTACGCCATTATTTGTCCATGTTCAAAATTTTACATAGGCAAAACAGTTACACTGTTCAAAGAACGTTTAGCAAACCATAAGACAGCAATCCGTCAGGCGATCGATAAAGGACAATCTGAGCAACCAGTTGCACGACATTTTGCAGCTGCAGGACACACTGTCTCCTCCCTACGGGTTATGCTGATTGATAATGTGCCCCGCCATCGACAGGGTGGGGACAGAGGCTTAGCCCTACTACGGATGGAAGCCTGTTGGATCTTCACTTTGGACACTGTTGCCCCTCGGGGACTCAATGTCAATATTGACCTTGGCTGTTGGTACAAATATAAATGAGTTGTGGCCATCTGGGAGTCATCTAGTTTCTACCTACTCCTTTAGGCTTGATGTAATTTAATTTAGTGATATAAATGCTTAACACAATGGGGGGCTTTTACCCTCAGTGTGTCCTGCTACTTCCCACTAGCCTTGATACTGCGGGTATAGAGGGCTGTGCTATAAGTTTTCAAACTTTGTTTTTTAGTAGCGGTATTTATGATTCATATAAGTTTCTCCTGTATATTAATAGTTTGATACCTTTTTTGTTATACATAATTGTTTTATGTGGGGTTGATTTGGTTATTCACTAATCGATATTCTGTTTAGTATCTGTCAGATGCACATCCGACTACGCACTAGTGCAGCTCAGTTGTTTATACATGGTTGCTATGATCACCTGTGACCACTAACGATTCACTCGAGACGGAGGGAGCGTGCTGACGTCACGCTGTTTCTTCTTTGAAGCTACAGTGCGCACATGGAAACCCGGCAAGTTGAATGAGGGTGTGTTTCGGATGTGCATGCTGATTGGTTACCACTAGGGGGATGTGTGGGTTCTTAAGGTATAGGTGTGTTTGGTTTGTCACATTCGGTTTTTTACACCATTGACAAAGGCTTGTGTTTGAGCCGAAACGTTTGGTTTATTTGCTGCCATTAAACGGAGTGTTTAAGAAAAATCCTGTGTGCCTGCTTGTTTGGATCCTGGCTACAACACGGAGACCGTCCGTGGGATTCACCGCTTTTGTCCTACTGTTTGTATATTCTCGGTGAGAGCACCAGGTAGCTGAAGTGATAAAGTGAGTTCCGTACACCTCTGCAAATTTATATATATATATATATATATATGTTAATGTATTTATATGTGTATATATGTATTTACCATCATAAATACACATATAGAAAACATTAATATATATGTACATATTAATAAACATATACATAAGTGAATTATAGCCCATATATTGGCAAAAGAGCTGTTAACTTTAGGTCAATGTCCAACAAAAAGGCCCTTTTAAGGGCTATTGGTAGTTTATTTATAGACTTTTTTTTTTTTTTTTGGGGGTGTTTTTTTTCAATTTTTTTGTTTAATAATCAAAGATTTTTATTGAGGTGTTTCAGAAAATAGCATACATTTTGTGTTGTCAAACTTATATGATGCAAACAATAAATGTTCAAAACAGCATCAGGCACATTGCAATTAACAAAAAAAGAAACATAAAAGGAATTACTTGTTTGACAAAGCTGGAGACAACAAATATACATATTACAGAGTAAAGTGAACTGCTTTGTCTTTAATAACAGTGCAAATCTAAATATGCAAAAACAGTAATTTTATACCTCTTTTTAATATATAGGATTGATTAAAACTAGTACCTCTGGAATAAGAATTGCTGCCCATTAGAGTGGTATTTTATAATGGTCCTTTGATAGCAACAACATTCTCATTTTCTTAGGAGAGGTGTCATATTTTAATATTCTTGTGTGTGTAGGTGCAAAATAGCGGATAAGCACCGCTGAACAAGTTTACCATATTGGGTAAATAAAAAGAAGATCTAAAACACAATAACCTATTGATAGAATAATTATGTCTACTTATGGGGGGGACAGCACTTGTTACATAAGATACTGGACAATAACTTTATGTACACGGTTAACAGAACAAAGTCGATGGGCTTCCATAGTGGAGACATAGCACATATTTATGAATTCAAATAAGCTGATGAGGGACTTGGGTGTCCTAATGTTTTAACAATCCCACTTTCCTGGTATACATATGTAGCCTACTACTGAGCTATTTCAGGGGGTTAAGCTATATTAGTATGATACGCCGTTCGGTGTTTATGAGGTATTTCACCTACATAGTGGTGTTCCCACTCAGATAGAGAATATGCTAAATCGCAAACAATTAACTAATAGGAATGAACAATATACTATATAAATGGCAAACGATTTTAAACATTATAGAAGTGAGTCCAGTTTTTTTTTTTGTGTTGAATTTAATCAACCATTATTAGCATGACTTCTTTATGTATTGCGTATGAGCGATTTTATATATAGTTGGGGCTATTCCTTACTGTCACAGTATACCCCTAAACCCCTGTAATGATCAAGCTAGAGCTTCCCCTCTAGCACACTCCCAATAAGCAAAAGTAGAAAATTGAGCTATATTTGCAGTATAAGCTAATCAGGGGTTATTAGACATTTCACACTGTCACATAATTGGTAATATACCCACTCATATAAAAGCAGTCTAACTTGCAAACAGATAACTAACAGTAATAACCAATATACTATAGGGAAGTCAGGCATTATCAAACATTATAGATGTGAGTCCAGCTTTTTGTTTCGAATTTAGAGGGCCACTGTTAGAAGAATTTCCATAAGCATTGCACACGGGAGATAGCACATAAATCTAGGGTAGTTTCTCATTGTCCCAGTGTATTTCTGAGCTCCTGCAGTGAGCTAATCAAAGTTTCTCCCCTAACCTACTCCCGTCCTGATTCAGATTAACATGCTGCTGCAAAGATCCCAACCGTCAAATATAATGCAAAAGGGTAAGGGTTTTGATGCGACCAGACCTATCTCTCTGCTCCACTCCTTCTCAATGATCCCCACAAGTGTCTGATGTGTACCATCATGTAGCTGAACCCAGCCGTGGGAGCCGGCCGCTCTCCCACAATCTTGGGCCATGTGTGCTGAATGAATCAGCCATGACTGACCATCGTAAATCACCTTGGTATGTGAATCAAACGAGCCGTGCCTGGAAAGTTTCTCTGTAATATCGTTTAGAGGGCTTTGTCCTGCCCTGAATTGGATTGAGTGTGAGGTCTTGAGAAGCGACCTAGCAGTCAGGCTAGAATCTGTGTGCTCTGCTATCTGCGCAGCTAATATGGCCCCCTGCATACTTTTATGGTCGGCGCCATTTTCTGCTCCACCACTCCAAACAATTTCTGTAAGATCCTTAAAGCTTTGTTCGCCTTGAATCTCCAGCTCTGACAAAAGTTTAAGAATCATTATGTAGTGTCCCTCCATAGTGAGGTTGTAGCGGTATGTTCCTTTTTTACCTGGGGAACCCGGGGGGGGGGGATGTTGTAAAATGTAAATAGGCCTCCTCCTAGAAGTATAAACCATCCAGCTTGCCGACTTCTAGAGTTTGCACAGTACTATTCAGGACTTGCCATGGGAATTCAGCTTAGTAGTAGTCAAAGGATGGTAAAATCAGCTTATAATACACAGTCTGTGAGGAGCCTCTGTATATGCTACAGATCCAGTCAGCCTCTAAGCTACTCCCCCGTTTTTTCATTTTTTTAATGGGGGTATTAGAGTAGGAATAATTTTTATTATTTTGGATAATTTACTGCAAGATTATGAGTTGTGCGTTAGGCTTAAAAAGCAGCGTTAACAGGTCCTAACGCTGCTTTTTCCCTACCGCTGCTATTACAAGTCTTGCAGGTTTAGGGGCACCGCACACTTCTTTGGCTTTACCGCAAAACGACTTACGTAAACTTCATAAAGTATTTTTTCTATGGGACTTCCATAGCATAGTATAACAAGTCTGTCCTGGGAGGCCAAAAAGTGAGCAGTACACCCTCTACCCCCAAGATCCCAAACGCATTTAAAAGTCAGTAGTTAAGAGTTTTATGGTACAACGCTGTAACATAAAACTCATAACTAAAAAGCTAAAAAGTACACTAACACCCACAAACTACCTATTAACCCCTAAACCGAGGCCCTCCCGCCTCGCAAACACTAAAATAAAATGTGTAACCCCTAATCTGCCGCTCTGGACATCGCCACAACTATTATAAACATATTAACCCCTAAACCGCTGCACTTCCGCCTCACAAACACTAGTTAAATATCATTAACCCCTAATATGCCATCCCTAACATCGCTGTCACCTACCTACATTTATTAACCCCTAATCTGCCACACCCAATGTCGCCGCCACTATATTAAATGTATTAACCCCTAAACCTAAGTCTAACCCTAACCCTAACACCCCCTAACTTAAATATAATTACAATAAATCTTAATAAAAATTAATATTATTACCTAAATAATTCCTATTTAAAACTAAATACAAACTTACCTATAAAATAAACCCTAAGCTAGCTAAAATATAACTAATAGTTACATTGTATCTAGCTTAGGGTTTATTTTTATTTTACAGGCAAGTTTGTATTTATTTTAACTAGGTAGAATAGTTATTAAATAGTTATTAACTATTTAATAACTACCTAGCTAAAATAAATACAAAAGTACCTGTAAAATAATTCCTAACCTAAGTTGCAATAACACCTAACACTACACTACAATTAAATAAATTAACTAAATTAAAAACAATTAAATAAATAGCCCTATCAAAATAAAAAAGCCCCCCCCAAATTAAAAAAAAAACCTAGCCTAAACTAAACTACCAATAGCCCTTAAAAGCACTTTTGCAGGGCATTGCCCCAAAGAAATCAGCTCTTTTACCTGTAAAAAAAATACGAACAACCCCCCCCAACAGTAAAACCCACCACCCACAAAACCAACCCCCCAAATAAAATACTATCTAAAAAAAACTAAGCTCCCCATTGCCCTGAAAAGGGCATTTGGATAGGCATTGCATGCATCAAAATAAAAAAGCCCCCCCCAAAATAAAAAAAACCTAGCCTAAACTAAACTATCAATAGCCCTTAAAAGGGCCTTTTGCGGGGCATTGCCCCAAAGAAATCAGCTCTTTTACCTGTAAAAAAAATACAAACAACCCCCCATCAGTAAAACCCACCACCCACACAACCAACCCCCCAAATAAAATATTATCTAAAAAAAACTAAACTCCCCATTGCCCTGAAAAGGGCATTTGGATGGGCATCGCTCGCATTCTATTGGCTGAATGGAACAGCCAATAGAATGCGAGCTCAATCCTATTGGCTTATTGGATCAGCCAATAGGATTGAAGTTCAATCCTATTGGCTGATTGCATCAGCCAATAGGATTTTTTCTACCTTAATCTTAGTTTTTTTTAGATAGTATTTTATTTGGGGGGTTGGTTGTGTGGGTGGTGGGTTTTACTGTTGGGGGGTTGTTTGTATTTTTTTTTTTACAGATAAAAGATCTGATTTCTTTGGGGCAATACCCCACAAAAGGCCCTTTTAAGGGCTATTGATAGTTTAGTTTAGGCTAGGTTTTTTTTTTATTTTGGGGGGCTTTTTTATTTTGATAGGGCTATTAGATTAGGTGTAATTAGTTTAAATATCTTGTAATTTATTATTTTCTGTAATTTAGTGTTTGTTTGTTTTTGTAATTTAGTTAATTTAATTTAATTTATTTAATTGTTTTTAATTTAGTTAATTTATTTAATTGTAGGGTTAGGTTAGGTGTTATTGTAACTTAGGTTAGGTTTTATTTTACAGGTACTTTTGTATTTATTTTAGCTAGGTAGTTATTAAATAGTTAATAACTATTTAATAACTATTCTACCTAGTTAAAATAAATACAAACTTGCCTGTAAAATAAAAATAAACCCTAAGATAGCTGCAATGTAACTATTAGTTATACTGTAGCTAGCTAAGGGTTTATTTTACAGTTAAGTATTTAGTTTTAAATAGGAATTATTTAGGTAATAATATTATTTTTTATTAAGATTTATTGTAATTTTATTTCAGTTAGGGAGTGTTAGGGTTAGGGTTAGACTTATGTTTAGGGTTTAATACATTTAGTATAGTGGTGGTGACGGTGGGGGCAGCAGATTAGGGGTTAATAAATGTAGGTAGATGGCGGAGATGTGAGAGACAGCAGATTAGGGGTTAATAATATTTAACTAATGTTTGCGAGGCAAGAGTGCGGCGGTTTAGGGGTTAATATGTTTATTATAGTGGAGTCGACGTTGGGGGCGGCAGATTAGGGGTTAATAAGTGTGGGTAGGTTGCGGCGACATTGGGGGCGGCAGATTATAGGGTTTAATACATATAATGTAGGTGGCGGCGGTGTCTGGAGCGGCATTTTAGGGGTTAATAAGTATAATGTAGGTGTCGGTGATGTTGGGGGCGGCAGATTAGGGGTTAATAAGTGTAAGATTAGGGGTGTTTAGACTCAAGGTTCATGTTAGGGTGTTAGGAGGGTGTTAGGTGTAAACATAAAATGTGTTTCCCCATAGGAATCAATGGGGCTGCGTTACTGAGTTTTACGCTGCTTTTTTGCAGGTGTTAGAATTTTTCTCAGCCGGCTCTCCCCATTGATTCCTATGGGGAAACCGTGCACGAGCACGTACGACCAGCTCACCGCTGACTTAAGCAGCGCTGGTATTGGAGTGCGGTAAGGAGCACAATTTTGCTCAATGCTCACTTCTTGCCTTTTAACGCTGGGTTTGTAAAAACCTGTAATACCAGCACTGTAGGTAAGTGAGGGTTGAGACAAAACTGCTTGTTAGCACCGCATAGCCTCTAACGCAAAACTCGTAATCTAGCCGTTAGTTTTTTTTTTTTTGTAATGCTAGATTTTTTATTTTTTGTAATTTTAGTGTTTATTATTTTTTGTAATTGTAGTTTTTTTTGTAATGTTAGGTTTTATTATTTTTAGTAATGTTAGGTTTTTTATTTTTTGTATTTTTTATAGATTAGGTTTTTTTTTAGTTTAAGCTTAGGTTTTATTTTTATTTCACAGGTAAGTTTGTATTTATTTTATCTATGTAGTTAGTAATATTGTAATTTTAATTTAGGTATATTTTAATTATGTTAAATTTAGGGGGTGTTAGGCTTAGGGGTTAATAGTTTAATTTAGGTATTTGCAATGTGGAGGGATGGTGGTTTAGGGGTTAAAAGCTTTAATTAGTGTTGGCGATGTGGGGGTGGCAGGTTAGGGGTTAATAATTTAATTTCGGTAGTCGCGATGTGGGGGGCCTGCGGTTTAGAGGTTAATACGTTTATTTAGTGTTTGCGATTTGGGAGGACAGTGGTTTAGAGGTTAATAGTTGAATTTAGGTAGTTGCGATGGGGGGGGGGCAAGGGTTTAGAGGTAATGGCTTTATTTTAGTTTTGGCTATGTAGGGGTATGGTGGTTTAGGGGTTAATAGGTATATTTAGTGTTGGCTATGTGGGGCGGTGATAGTTTAGAGGTTAATAAATTTATTTAGTGTTGGCGATGTGGGGGAAGGCGGTTTAGGGGTTAATAATTTAATTTAGGTAGTTGCGATGTGCAGGGACAGCGGTTTAGAGGTTAATAGCTTTATTTCCTATTAGGGGTTAATAGGTTTATTTAGTTTTGGTGATGTGGGAGACTGTGGTTTAGAGGTTAATAGGTTTATTTAGTGTTGGCGATGTGCGGGGACAGCGGTTTAGAGGTTAATACATTTTTATTTAATGATGGCGATGTGGGGAGATGGCAGTTTAGAGGTTAATAGGTTTTTATTAAGTGTTGGCGATGTGAGAGACGGCGGTTTAGATCATTTTGTTTCTGCATATACCTTATTTTAAGTTAAATCGTTTTTTAGGTTCATTCATTTTCGATGTACACATGTCTAATTTTAAGTCAAAAAGACGCCAAAGGTGATGCAAGAAAGATGCAATGAAAATTATGCAATGTGCTAAAACTTTTTGCGAGGTGTCAGAAGTGACGAGCTGCAGAAAATGATACATGACAGACTGTGTTATCGAAGCAACCGCATCCTAGGAACCACGTCATAGCAACCTTGTGACATAACAGAGAGAGAGAGAGATAGATAAGAGATAGATAAAGTGTAATGATTTATTTTAATATGTTTTACTTCATGTCTCAAGTTGCTCTAACTCTTTTAGTGCTGTTATGCTTTGCGCTTGAACGCATAACTTTCAACTTGTAAATATAAGCAATGTTTAACGTGGTCATGATATTCATTGAAAGTGTAGATCGTGCTAAAGAGATGTGGGCCGCACTAAATAATCTCTGGTTATTTAGTTTTAACATGCACTTGTAACACCACTTTGCAAGCTAATATTAGCACGATCCAGCAATATTGATAGCACACCATTTGTAAACTAGGTCATAGTGTGGTTAGTAGCTAACCCTATATATCTCATCCATCAAGGCACTTCCCCACCACAATAAACAACTAGTATTGAATTAATCCTCCTATTAGAGTCTAAACGGTTAAGTTACATCAGCAATACAGGTTGCAAACTTATTAAAACTTAATCATCTTAAATTGAGCAAGAGCTTGTGTATGCATTTTTTTAGTTGTTCATAGTAAATACTGACTGATTTTCCTAAAATAAATGCAGACTTTTTGGCATAGCCACAACTCATGTTGCCAAATAATAAAATCTAAATGTACTTTATGTCACAGAAAATGATTTATTACTTTCAGTAATTAGTGGTGGCCATATTCAAGCTTGTGATTATGTAAATGTAATGATACTTTTTATTTATTATCTCACAAGTGTGAGTACAATGTTATCTATAGGTCCCCCATAAACTAGCAGTCTCCTGTTGTGAAAAACAAATAGAAAATGTTATTAAGAGGCTGTCAATAGTGGCTTAGAAACAGTGTAAATGTTATAAAGTTTATTAATATAACAATGTTGGTTGTGCAGTCATGGGGAATAGGTAGTAAAGGCGTTATCTAACTTTTTAAACAAATAACAATTTTAATGTTGACTGTCCCTTTAAAGCTCTAAATAGCATTGCTCCACCTTATGGGCGCCATGTACTAAGCATTGAAGTGACCGTTTGTCTGTATTTCCGCGTCAAAATTCGCTCACAATCTGCATCTCGTAGTTACCAATCTGCGATCGAATAGAAAAACCACTATTTTTCATCAGCTATCGTAATTTTACGCAACTGATCGTTCCTAAGCCTTTTTCCACTTACTACATGTTTGATCGCACGTAAATTCACTTTAATTCGCTTTAAACTTTCACGGTAACTTCGCGTGATTTGCTTCGCGACCATTTAGGTAGCGAATACAATAGAAAATTATAGGGGTTATCAACCTGACGCCAGGTTGAAGTACTTAAGTGAAAGGACTAGACTACTATTGCATCATTATTGGTTTTTGGATCACTGAATGAAGATGGAGACACTTTTACACATGTTTCTTTTCCGATTGATTCAATTACGAGGAAGAAGAGCTATACAGGCACCGGTTGACAACAATGGATTGCAAAGAAGCAGAGTTAGAAGAATCAGAGTCCCTAGAGTTTTCCTTCCACGTATGGGTTTGGAAGGCATTTCTGATCGGGAGATTATCCAGAGATTCCATTTGGACAGAGAAGCTATTATGGAACTGTATAATGAAATAGCAGAATACCTTGAGCCTATGACAGCACATTCACAAGCCATACCCGGACTATTAAAACTGTTGGCAGCCTTACACTTTTTTGCCACCGGTTCATTCCAAGCTGTGTCTAGCGTTATAATTGGCATCAGCCAGTCTGCTTTTTCGAGGCACTTAACCAAAGTAATTGATGCATTGATGGTCGTCTTACCAAGGTACGTGTGCCTTTCATCGACTCCTGAAGATTGGCAATCTGTGAAGTTGAATTTTTATAGAATGTTCGGAATACCCAATGTCCTTGGAGCCATCGATTGCACCCATGTTGCGGTCAAACCATCACGAGAACGTGAGGAAGTTTTCAGGAACCGAAAACAGTACCATTCCCTCAATGTTCAGATGGTGTGTGACCATAACATGAAAATAATCAGTGTCCATTCTAACTTCCCTGGATCCTGTCATGATTCCTATATCTTGCGTCAGTCTGGGTTATATTGGAAGTTTGAGGAGGGAGAGATGCCTGAAGGATGGCTGTTAGGTAATTTTTTTGTTGTTATGTAAACTAGAGTATTATTTAAATTGTCAAATTTCGTTAATGTTATTGAGTTTGATGATATATGTAACTCAAGAACATAGTTAATTCTCTTTAAAATGATCATCTTTATCATATTATAAATGTTAATCATTATTTATTTATTTTTTTCATAGGGGACACTGGTTATTTCAGTAGAGAATGGTTATTCACACCATATAATAATCCTCGAAGAAGATGTGAGGTGAAATTCAACCAGGCACACAGATCCACCCGAGGAATCATCGAGAGAGCTTTTGGATTGTTAAAATTGCACTTTCATTATCTTGACCATTCAGGTGGTGTGATGCAGTATGCTCCAGAAAAGGTTGCAAAAATTATTCTTGTATGCTGTATTCTTCATAACATTGCAATAAGAAGAGGATCTGAAATTGAGGATGCAGAAGAAATATCATTTGAGAACTTCCCTGAGGTCATCTGTAATGATGCACCAACAAGACAGGCCATTAACGCCAAAAATTATGTTGCTGAAAACTATTTTAAAGATTGATTTCATCAACAGATTTTTTTCACAGTACTTCTATTTTTATGTTGTTTAAATAAAAATCTAAATTGTGAATTTCTGAATAAAAATTTTGTTTTTTCATCATATACTTTGTGTGATTGACCATTTTGTTTTATTTGTTTTAATTTTTATAATTTTATGAATTGTAAAAAAAGGTCACATTAGAGAATGATTATTAATAAAACTTTACTTTTTATTTAAAACCAAAATATTGCACAATAATTAATATAATTACATGACTCTCCTACATTACAAAATAACCTAAACTACACTATTGATAACTATATTGAACTTAAACTAAAAAAAATATACAGAAAAATTCAATTACATTTAACATTACTTATTATTCACATATTACTTTTACATCCGAAAATTAAAAAAATAGATACTGCCAATAAATAGTACAACTTTACAATTATTGTATCCAAATAATTCTAACAATTTAGCAAATATAGAATAATGTTGCATAGAAACACTGAATAACGCGATATTTAGAACATTTTGAGATTTGACACACCCATCTAGAAAGTTGCTATGCGACCAGGGAGGATGAAGAGAATTGCACCTTTCACATCTGGGGAAATGATAATTCTAGTCTATGTTATGGACAGATATTTTCCAAAACGCTTAGGGGGTGTCCGAGGGGTCATGCAAGATGAAAGGGACAAAACTATATATGAAATGATACGCAGAATGTATTGTGTATCAAAAATTAAAAGGACCAGGCGTCAATGTTTGAGACGCTACAGTGATGTTAAACGTCAAGAACCACTATATTACCAATCCATTAGGAGCCTTTTAAGGACATGTAAGTTTATAAAATTGTTTTTATATTAATATTTGTTTGTGATCTATTGGTAATCTAATACTGAAAAAAAAACTAAAAAAAAAAAAAAACGTAGTTGTTTTTAAAATTTACATCCCTGCATTAAAAAAAAAGTATAATTTAAAATCATAATAAAATTATTATTGTTTTAAATTATAAATTCTATGATAAGTTCATCATCAATATGAGACATGAAAGTTTCAGTGTACCATATTGATCACTTTCATGTCCATACTGGTTCTTACTGGTATCTATTAACATTATGATTGATGTTTTTCTAATTTTTAATTGGAAATTATTGTTATGTACAAAATTCATAAAAATCTAAACACTCTAAAAATGTTAAAAACGAAAAACTCTAAACTTGATTTTACAAAATCTAAAAATAATGATAAACTTTTTTTAAAAAAAGTACAAATAACAATAATTTTCAAAATTCTAAAAAATCTAAATACTATAAACATTATAAAACACCAAAAGTGAAAACATTATTTTATAAAATGTGAAAAAAGTTAGAAACTGTTAACAAACATATGTACAAATAACAATAATAATATCTTATAGATAAAAAAAACAAAATAATAATAATAGAAAAATAAATTTGTTGAATCTTGTTTTGTATATCTGTATTCACTATTTCAGATAAGAAGAAAGAAAATATTTGTGGTGCTCCTCCTCCACGTTATGTAAGGCCTATTCTAAATTTGACACCTAGAAGTGAGGCTAGATTCCCACCCTTGCTACTGTCTTTGCTTGACATACAATTGTCCCCACAGAAAGGAGGTGTCAGGTGCCTAACTGTCGTTCATACACCTCAAGGTACAAAAGGAACCATGTTTTAAATATCTATAGTTATAGAACTGATACATTTAATCATGAATAGCTTTTTGTGTTATTAACAGAAACCAATAAAAGAGTGTTGAAAACGAAGAAAACAAGGTTCACAAGAATATTACAAATGTCTTCTACAGAAGGTATTTTTCTTATATTTTGTACCATTACATTTTTCACATTCAAATTTTTGTAACTGTGTTCTTAAATAATCTTTCATAGATAGTGACAATGAAGAAAATAATGCTCCTGAAAGGATGTCATTAACTTCACCCTCAATTCAACTAGGTAATTGTTTAGTATTTTTACATTTACTATATTATTAAATATTATAGTCAAATCAATAAAAAAATATATACCTCGAATTATAAATATATTTTTCAGATGCAAGTAGTGAGAAAAACTCAACCAATATTTCTGATATTGATAATGACTTGGACATATCTATGGTTTCTAAATCTACACAGACAAGTACATCTATGGAAAATACCACCTCTAATATAAATGGTAATACAATTTTGATAACTGCTTATTAACTATCTATTTTTATTATAAAAATGGTCTCACAATCCTTAATTTTTTTATATTTTTTTTCCTTATCTAGATTCCGGGGTTCAAGTTGTATCACAAGTTTGTGAAGAAATTAAACAAATAATGGATACTATCAAGAATTTAAATACACAGGTTCAAAATCTCTACAACAGTTATGTTATGGAAAACAGATAAGCAATGATTACATTTTAATTCAATTTGCTTTTTTTATTTTTTTATTTGCACTTTGATGACATTAAAATTGTCATTTTTTGTATGTTAAAATGGTGAATTTCAAAACCAACAATGACTGTAGTGGCCTGGAGGACCCTCATATCTTTTTTTATAATGCCTTTTTGTTTCATATTTGTTAAAAATCTGGATGTAATAAATTTTACATTTGGTTCAATTAGATTTGTCTTTGTGTCCAGTTAATTTTAAACCTTTAAATGATTAAAAGTAAATTTAGAATAGAATAAGAAAATAAAATCAAATAAGAATAAACTTTAATAAAACTATGTTCAAATAACAATAAAAATATATTCTGGATCAACAAAAAACAATAATAATAACTTATGAAAATTTCAAAAAAATGCACTAATGCAACCTTGGTCTTTTCGGATCTGGCGACTCTTGGCTCTGATGTCTATCTCTAATAAAATCTAACAAAGCTTGCATAGTATTTTGAGCCATCTGCATGTTATTTTCGGCTATTGCCAAGGCCCTGGTTATATGTTGGTTCCTTTCCCTGTACATTTCTCTTTGCCAGTAAAAGATTTCACGGTCCAGTTCCAACCGTTGCTGGTTGTAATTGTCAAACCTTTCTAAATGTCCAGACAAAATATCCTGAACCTGTCTACTGTCTGCTCTATATCCTCTGGAAAGATTTAACATCTCATTTAGAGCAGCATCTTCCAAAGGTGCTTGCTCTTGGACAATAGGTTCAGCTTTTGGCTGTTCCAAAGGTTCAATTGCCTGTTCTTGAACTACATGATCAGGTGGTGAATTTGGGTTTTCATCATCAATAGGGGGTTTATTACAAGCTCATGAATATCCAAATCCTGATCTTGTGCCATCTGTGTTAGGTCAGGAGTCAGGCTTCCGCTTTCTTGATATCTAACCTCTGGTGCTGTAACTGGAACAAGATTCAGAATGACCTCTCTAGAAGAATCATCCTCCTCACCGATATCTAAGAAAAAAATAAAATAGAAATTTAGAAATAAATAATAAAAAAAAAGGGGCAGATCAAAATTTGTTCCTACAGTAATGGTAAGAGGGGTTACTATACAAGAGAAATTTATACAGTCATGTTGGATTTAAACAATAAGATTAAGGGCTCCATGTACTAAGCCGTCAATTCATCCGTCATTGTAGACACGGCTAAACTCGCCATTACTCGCCGCGGGCGAAATTGTGTCCGCTGTTGCTATGTACTAATAATCCCACAATAAATAGACACGTCTAGCCCGCCGCGAGCAGTGGCGGAATATTGATAAATTTGACGCCTCGCTCGCCGCGACTAAGCTGATGTACTTAACTTTCAGTTGAATTGTCTGGCCAATTGTTAACACGTGACATGCAAGGTGTCATGAACGTCATAGTAGTCACGGGAATAGAATTTTCTTCCTAGAAAAGTACAACTTTTGTAAACAACTTTATTATTGTTCCAAAATTTTGGGAGAGTGATTACAGAGCTTTATTTTTTTTGATCTTTATTTACAAATTCGATATGGCTTCATCTGGATCTGAAACTGCTTCAAAATCCAAGAATCCTCACTTTTCTCATCAGCAAAACGTCTTTTTGATTGACATGATTATTGACTCTTATGATTATTTGTTTGGATGTCGTGTCAAACAGACAAATTTTTCAAGGAGGAAGCAGATCTGGCAAAGGATCAGCGATGCTGTTAGTGCCCAGGGTCCAGGAAAAAAGGATGTCGATCAGCTCAAGAAGCGTTACAACGACATTAAACGTTTTGCAAAAGCTAAATTGGCCAGAGAAAAAATACCGGAGGTGGACCAGCATATATGGCAGACCTCAACGACTATGAGCAGAAGCTTGTTCAGCGTCTGGGACCAGAGATCATCACTGGCATAACGGATGATTGTGACAGTGATTTAAGAGGTAAATGTACAACATAATTGACGCAAATTTTTTTTTAAAATTATGATAGCTCATTGTCTCCAATATATATTTCTTAAAAATAACATGATCTGACTTCTTACGCTTCCGTATCTGAATCCATATAGGCCATTTAGGCCCCAAATACTGTAATCATTTATGTCGCATATATGTATAAGGGATTGTACAATAATAGGGTTGTTATACTGCCTTTTTTTAATAGCTATAACAGAAATATACATTTGTTGATTATAAATATAGTGATCCCTAAAGATAACACCCATGTGTTCATTTACAAACCAGTATTGCATAGAAAGATTGCCTTCTTAAATCTCTGCTCTATTGACATCCATGTAGCGTTATTTGAGTATAGAATATTATTTTTAACATTTTTTATAATCAGAATATATAATTGTTCTCCGCTTTCTAAACATATACTTTTTTCAGACACAGCTATGCACATAGTTGACGCAGTCATATGACCCATCTATGTGCATCAACCAATGATCATTTACTTTGCCTGTATAGATTTGATTTTCATCAAAGTATATCAATCCAACAAAGCCAAAAACATAATACATTTACATTTTTTTGAAAAAGCATTTTCTTATGAGATTTGGAAAGGAAATTTGATTTGTTCATGTCCCTTTAAAGGGCCACTAAACCCAAAATCTTTCTTTCATGATTCAGATAGAGAATAGAAAGTTAAACAGCATTACAATTTACTTCCATTATTTATTTTGCTTCATTTTCTAGATATTCTTAGTTGAAGAAAAAGCAATGCACATGGTGAGCCAATCACACAAGGCTTCTTTGTGCAGCAACCATTCAGCAGCTAGTGATCATATCTAGATATGCTTTTCATCAAAGAATATCAAGAGAATAAAACAAATTAGATAATATAAGTAAATTAGAAATATGTTTATAATTGCATTTTCTTTAGAAAAAATGTGGGTGGCATGTCCCTTTAATGATTGAGCCTTCATTCACTGCTGTCATTATATTATTATTAACACTTTTAGCTTGCAGTTTAAACTAGAAATAACAATAAAAATAAAGCATTAATTTTTTTTATTTTTTTTTTAAAGCAATACCAACAAAACAAGCAGAGCTTGGGAGGAGTAACAACGAAAGGCCCACTTGTTCTACTTCTTCTTCTGCTGTTTCCAGACCACCCAGTGCAGCTGTTTCCAGACCTTCGGCCAGCTTTTCACATGGCCAATTCCTACGCTCCACATCTAATGTTACACACACTACTTCATCGGCGGACACACTTCCTGATGTAAGGACCAGCACTCCAGAAACTGGTGTTGGCAGAGCAACTGGTAAATAATTTACTAATTTAATCAATAATTTAAATGTTCTGTGTTTTATCTCTTATCTATCAATTTTTTTTTATTTTTTTTTTGGTAAAAAAAAAGTAAAATTTCATTTTTGACATAATCGAGTTTGAGATCTTTTACAGATGGAATGGAATTTGAAGGACAAATAGCAATGATCTTAGATTTCCATGAAAGGGACACTGTACAAATTATTTTAAATGAGGATTCATGTAGAGTATGCATGCAATTGTAAGCAACTTTCTAATGGGTTTAAATTTTATCATTATTTTCTTTTTGAGAATTGATCATAGTATTACATTAGAAAGTTGATTGAAATTCCATGCTATATATCTTATTCTAAAGAATATTTTTTTTGGTTCAGTGTCCAGTGAATTGCAAAGTACATTTTAATTAATAATTTTAATAATAGAAATTTAACTGAATGTAATAGCGTTTGAATATATGGTTACATTGCCTAAATTTTTATTTTTTATTTTTTTTTATAGGTGATTTGGGACGTCTTTTCCAGAGATTGACTGGACATTCATCTCCATTATTTGATGGTATGTATCACATATGTATATATATATATATATATATATATATAATATGACTTAAATTTGTGTATGACTGTTTTATCTTCTCTCTCCTATTCTATTTATGCAAGTGTTTTTAGAAAAAAAAAAAAAAATAATAACAATTTGTTATGTCTTGATCTAGAAGAAGAAAACTCATCAAGGGAGATCACTATCAATCTCATGCCAATAGTGGAAAATCCCATTCAAGATGAACCACCAGGAGGAAGCGAGACTCCAGATATTCTTGATGAATGTGGAGATGCACAACCTGATGAAATCCACACACCGGAAAACCTGGAGGAACCTGTTGAAACTCAGGCACAACCAATTGCAATGGAAACAGGTGTTGTAAATATTGAAAATGCACCGGCAGAAGGACTATTGGCCGATGTGGGATTAAGGGAAATGTTGACCCTTGCAAGGCAATTCAGAGAGGACCATAGAGATATGCAAAATATTATTAACACTAATATTGACCGCTGGGCAGCTCTGTCAGAAAAAAATTTGGAACTGGAAATGCAAAGGAATGACATTGAAAGGCAGAAATTAGAGCTGCAAAGAGAAATGTTCCAGTGGCAGAGGCGGATGGATGAAGAGAAAAACCTGCAAATTAACAGAGCTTTATCCATCACTGAAAGGACATTACAATCTCTGTTGTCTATTGTCAGTGAAAGGGAGGGTACAACAGACCCAAAGAGGCCACGTCTGCAGTGAACATTTCATTTATTATTTATAACACCTTAGTCCCTAAAGTTTTATTTTATGTTAATTATTTTATTCAATATATTTTGTAAATAGTTATTATTTGTGCTCTTTAAGTTAAAAATGTTATTGTTCAATAAAGAGAAATTTTTTTATGCCCAAAAAAATAGGTTTATTTACATAAATTCAAAATCACTATTGATTCTTCAACAAAAAAGTTTTTCTCATTAATTATTTGTCATTCTTCTGACAATCATCATGACAAAACAAAAAATTAAATCAAATAACATATCTACTTGCTCCATTAGCATTACCAAAGTTGCCCGAATTTTTGAAATTTTTTGTTTCACATGATCTTCAAGACAACTCTGAGTACTTTTGTCTTCAGTTTCAATAGTTGATGTTGAAGATAAATCTGTAGAAAAATAAAGGAAAAGAAAATTTTAATTCCATTTACATATACATATGCAATGTATAATATGGTTTATTTAATAAAAAATATTACCTCCTGATGCACTGTTATATAGGTTATCTACTGTATTGGCTTCTACACTTATGTCCACTCCTTTAAAACTTTCATCTGAGCCAACTCCTATTAGAAATATACAATATGTATTAGTTAAAACTTAGATTTTCTTAGATTTCAGATTGCCGAATATGAAACATACCTTTATCTACCATCATTGTTGTTAAAACTTCTATCCTTGGTTGAGTATCATCAGAACTCAAGTTTTCAAATATTGGCACACTATCAGGAATTTGAAAATCTTCCATTTCCATACTATTTTCCATGTCTTCCATGGTAATATCTATGAACGTAATTACAAAGATAAAGATAGAATACTATTAAATCCAAAACATAAAATATATTATTTAAAACTTAAATAATAAGTCATTACCTGTCTGTGTGTTTTTATGAAAAACTTTATATGGTTTGGGAGATAATTCAATATCCAATAGTGTTATTGGCAAATGTGGAGAAAGAGCTTCACTTCTGGGTGTTTGCACTAACATTGACCTGAGGTAGCGTGGTGGCTGTTCACACTTTGTTCTCCTACTTTTCATATCTATAAAAAAAAAAAGTTATATTTTATTCTACTAACTCAGTTCTGCATGCTTAATTTTAGAAGATGTTTCAATGGTATATACTAATATAGTTATATTTTTCTCTACTAACTCATTTTTGTATGCTAACTTTTCTAACCTTTTATGTGTATATAGTAATATAGTTAAATTTTAATCTACTAACTCAGTTCTGCATGCTTACTTTTGTACCTTTTTGCAATTGTATATACTAATATAGTTAAAGTAACACTCAGAAAATAATATTGTCCTTGATTCGTCAATGATGACGCAGTTCAAAAATAACATCCTTATTTTATATTATAAAAAATAATTTCATATATAATTTTGGAACTTACATGTCCTTATCAATCTTCAAATAGATTTATAGTACTTCGGTTCTCTTCTCTTCAAATCACTATATTTTCTAAGACACTGTCGTCTGGTTCTTTTAATTTTTGAAATACGATGCATTCTTCTCAGCATCTCGTTTATAATTTTGTCTCTGCATTCCTGTCTCACTCCCCTCACACCACCAATCCGTTTAGGGAAATATTTATCCATGGCATAAACTAATATCACCAATTCTCCAGCACCAAAAGGTTCAGGACGCAACATGTTTGACGATGACGTGATTAATCATTATGTCAATTATTAGCGCATTGATCTAATTATATGTATCCCCGAAAAATTGAAAAAAATATATTGTATATCTAGATTAATGTATTTTATTAAGGTTTGTAAATATTGATGTTTAGAGTTATTACAAATGATATTTTGTTTCTATACATTTTCTTTGTTTCAGATGTGTTGATATGTATTAAAATTTATTTTGGTTTACAATTGTTATTTTGTTTCTAAAAATTTTCTTTTTTTCAGATGTGTTTATATGTATTAAAATTTACTTTGGTTAACAATTGTTAATATATAATGTTTAAAGATTGTAATTTTGTAATAAAATAATTTATTTGCCATTATTTTCTATATGCCACTATTCTTTTAACAAATCATGAATGGAAAAATATATTAATAAGGATAAGAAAATAAGTGTTAAGAGTAAGCCCTTAAGGTATTTATTTGAATATGGGACAACCTAGTAGCTGTTAAAAATTGAGGTTAGAATAAAACAAAGCAAATTAGCAAGTCTTTTTTAACTCAAAAATCCTATCTGATAACATAAAGCACTTTGGAATATACTGTTGCTTTTTACAGCTACAATTCAATGACACAATACAATGAATTAGCATCAGCTATGGAGGGATTACATTACACTAATCACATTATGTAAAAGAGTGAGAGCAGCTGTAGACACTAGTGTGATGTCACAAAGACAATGTATTACCTATAATATATTGTCTCTAATAACTTTGATCATAAACTTTATTGATTTGAAACCTTTGATAATTGAAGAGAAACAACTGTTATGTATTTAACTGTTTATCATGAGTGATTTTCAATAACCTTAATTCTTAAAAAAAAATAGAAGGCAAGTTAATAAAGAAAGTTTTTTATTGATCAGCAGAAACTTTAATCTTCAAAATATTGTTCTGAAACCATGTCCCTTGTTTCCATACCACGCCTATTAGCTTGGTCTACACATATTTCTTCTGGTAAATCATCAGCATCTAGTGGATCTTCATCTTCTAATGGACAGCCTTTTTTAATTGCTATATTGTGCAGTATGCAGCAAACCAATATAATTTTTGCAACTTTCTCTGGTGCATACTGCATAGCACCACCAGAACGATCAAGACATCGACACCGCATTTTCAAAAGACCGAAAGTCCTCTCAATAACCCCCCTGGTAGATCGGTGAGCTTCATTGAAACGTACTTGACTTCTGGTCTGTGGGTTGTTATAGGGAGTCAACAGCCATTCTGTACATGAGTACCCTCCATCTCCTAATAGAAGATATAATAAATATAAATATTAATATAAGAATAATTATAAAGATTGAGAACTATACAATACAAATTTAAAGTATACAGATTACAGTCGACAAATTGGGCGCAATTTTTGTACATTGAAATGAGAGACAAATTAGACGCCAGTTATGCTTACCTAGAAGCCATCCTTCAGGCATATTTCCGTCCTCGAACTTCCGGTATAACCCAGTCTGCCTTAAGATGTAAGAATCATGACAGGAGCCAGGAAAGTTAGAACGGACACTGATAATCCTCATGTTGGGGTCACAGACCATCTGGACATTCAAGGAATGGAAATGCTTTCTATTCCTATAGATCTCCTCACGAGCTTGAAGTGGTCTTACAGCAACATGGGTACAGTCTATGGCACCTAGGACATTGGGCATCCCAGCCATCCTATAGAAATTTGACTTGATAGATTGCCATTCTTCAGGGGTAGATGGCAAACAAACATATCGATGAAAAATAACCATCATAGCCCCTATGACTTTGGATAAGTGGCGTGAAAAAGCATATTGACTCATTCCAATAATGACGCTAGAAACTGCCTGAAAGGAGCCTGTTGCAAAAAAATGCAATGCAGCTAATAGTTTCAGAAGTCCCGGAATAGCTTGTGAACGAGCCGTCATCGGCTCCAAATGATCTTCAATCTCTCGATACAGGTGTAATATGGATTCACGATCAAGCCGGAATCTTTGTATGATCTCTCGGTCAGAAAGGCCGTGCAAACCAACCTGTGGAAGGAATACACGGGGGACACGAACTCTCCTTCTTCTAACCATATGATTAGCGACATTTCCAGTATTCTGTCTTCTAGCCCGGATTTGCATCACACGGAGAATAAACAAATACAGAATTCTCTCCATAGCTGCTGAAATGAACAATGTAAGTACAATGCTGATATTACTGCCTTTTATATATGTCTAGACTGGCGTCTGAGTGACTTTCCTATTGTTTTGTACCTTGCCCGCCACCTAAAAGGTGGCGAGGCAAAAATAACGAGGTGGGGGCGGAGATTGACGCAAGCGGACAAATAGATTTTTTAGTACATTCGTTTTTGGCGAGTTGGTGGTCAAATGTGTCTAATTACAGTGAAAAATGGAGAGGTAGCGAGGTTTGGCGGATAAGTAAGTTTTAACATAATTGACCGCTTTGTACATATCAGTTTGCGAGTTTTGACGCGAGATTTGTTGCGGGTAGCTCGCTGACTGCTTAGTACATGGAGCCCTAAAGGCCTTCCTAATAAATAATTGTGATTTTACATGGTAAAACTGTTTGCGTATAAAATCCATCCATCTCACAGTTTGAATATCAATCAAAGTTTTCAATTTTAGAGTTACTTTGTACCAAAATTATTTGTCTTGTCATCCTATATTTACTTTACAAAAGTAACTTACCATCGAAAAGTGGTGCAGAATCGGTCACCATGGCTCTGAAGAGACATCCAACATCTGCTGTAAAAATAAGAATGAAAGATTAATATATAATTTATATTAAAATATTTAAAGGTGTATATATAAGTGGTTTAAAGATACATACCAGAGCTTCTTCCAACAGCTGTATCTGGTGTACTGCTCCTTACATTTGGAATAGTATCAGCAGACGATAGGCTGTGGCTGGTATTGGTTGTTGAACGTATATATTGCCCATGTTGTGGTTCTTGTCTTATATTCAAATGCTGTGATGTCGAAGGACGTGGTATCTGTGATGAAGAGGTAGATGGAGTATGGACAGATGCAGAGGTCGATGCTCAAACAGAACCACCTATGAAATAGTAAATACAGATTTCAATTAATACATTATATAAAATTAAAACTTTAGGTGCAATTTTTGCAATGCTAATTTAATGTAAAATGTACTCCTATTATTACATTTTCTACCTTCAATTTGTATCTTTATTTCAAATGCACTAAGTAAAGGGTCACTAAACCCATCTTTCTTTCATGATTCCAATAGAGAATACAATTTTAAAAAAACATTCCAATTTACTTCTATTATCTAATTTGCTTCATTCTTTAGATATCCTTTGCTGAAGAAATAGCAATGCACATGGGTGAGCCAATGACAAGAGACATCTATGTGAAGCCAACAATCAGCAGCTACTGAGCATATCAATATATGTTTTTCAACAAAGAATATAAAGAAAATAAAGCTAATTAGATAATAAAAATAAATTATACAGTTGATTAGAATTGCATGCTCTTTCTAAATCAAACATTTGGGTTTCATTTAATTTAAAAAAAATTATTTCCATGTTCCATGTAGCCCTTATTTTTTAAAATAAATTAAGTAATAGAAAAAAAAAGGAGTATATTAGAAACTTGAAAATGTTTTTCATGCTCTCTTTATGAATCATGAATGCATAATTTTTGGTTCACTGGAACTTTAAAGAAATAGATACCGAGAGAAGTAATCAAATTACTAAATCAATTTTAAAGGGACAGTAAACCAAAGATTTTTCATTCATGATTCTGTTACAGAATACAATTTTATAAAACATTAACGTAAGAGACACATTTTTGGTGCAGACAATTAAACAATATAAATATTAATTTGGAGATTAATTTATAATTACCTCGAATATCGCTATCACAGTCATCGGTTATGCCCTCAATGACCTCCGTGCCAAGCCTCTGTAAAACTTTTCTTTCAAAGTCAGTCAAATCTGCGACATAAGGTTGTCCACCTCCAGTACCTCGTGCATATTGCTTTTCTTTGGCAATTTTGGCTTTAGTTTGACACTTTATATCGTTGAACCTTTTTTTGCAGGAGTCGATATCTTTTTTAGTTGGTCCTTGAGCACTCAAAGCGTCACTAATTTTTTCCCAAATAAACTTCTTACGAGCACCGGGGGTTTGCTTGACTCGAATACCATAAATATTGTCATAATATTCGAGTACTAGATCATCAAGTACAACATTCTGTTGATGAGAGAAATTAGGGTTGCGAGTCTTCTTAAAAGTAGCTGAATCTCCGGAGCAAGCCATCTTCTCAAAGTGAATACCGAAAAGTAAATAAACAATATTCTAAGATTTCTGGGAAAATGCACATTCTTATACATGTCAGCAGCCAGACGTTGCCGCTTGTCTGATGATTATGACACCTAGATGGTCACGTGGGTGAAGAACTAAACCAATTAGGTCACAGACTGCTTCGTAACTTTGCTCTTTTGCGCTGAACAAAGCTTTAAAGTTATCAATAATCCGATTGTCTTCGAGACACAATAGACGCAAAATTTTACGGCTTGGTTTTTATTACATTCATGTAACGAAGTTCTATGCACATGGTGCGAATGCCGGTGGGTTAATTCGATACGGTCTCTGCGAAAAATTTGACGCCTTAGTACATGGCACCGTATATCTCCAACCTAGTCTCCAGATACTCTTCCTCCCATCCATTTCGCTCTGCTCATGACCTCCTTCTCTCCTTCTCTTATGTTACCTCCTCACATTCCCATCCACAAGACTTCTCCAGACCGGCGCCAATTTTGTGGAACTCTCTGCCTCACTCTACATGACTCTCCCCTAGTTTTCAACTTTGAAGCACTCCTTAAAGACTCTACTGTTTAGGGATGCATATAATATACACTAACATTTTCCCACCTTAGTTCCTCTTCTCCTTTAGCTATCCCCTTGAACCCCTTAGCATTTAAGCCTAGGAGCCTAGCTGCTTTATAGGTCACCTTCATGAGAGATTATTTACAATATTGAAACTCTTGGCAGAACCCTCTATCCCTTTCTCTCACATTATTGTCACCTTGCATATTAGAACCATGTCTTAAGCCATTGCAGAATCTGTTTGGTGCTCTACAAATAACTGCTAATAATAATAAAAATAAAAATAAAATTATTAGCATGGTCTGAAAATACATAATTTATGCTACATAAACAGATAGATTGAATTAGCAAGAAAAATGCATGCAGCTAAGATGTTTTGTCTATACAGAATTTATATTATGTAAAATATGAATCATATCTTAGCAAACAAGGTACAGGTAAGTAGTATGTGCTGTGTCTACAGAATTTACAGTGCATACAATAAGGTTTGATTAAGTAGTGTTAAGGTATATGTAATTAGTATGTTTTGTTACAAACAGAAACTAAACTGTAGTACACCTATGAAACACACAGGATTAGTGAGGCACAAACGGTTTTGCACTAGCGTAAACATGTTTTATCAAGCCATTTATATTGCGCTGATATTACAATTGGAGCTTCAATCCTTACCGCAATCTCAGAGCTGTGGTTAACTGTTTTCAGAAACAAAAGAGTGCCACGCAACACATCAAAAATACATTACAAAATACAGTTACACTCATATTAACACTGTCTAATACAAATTATTTAAAAAAATGATTGAAAAAAGTTATAAGGGCTCAAATATATGAGATCTTGGGTGCTAATAAAAAAGGCAGGCAAATGGCTTTAACATTGAGACACATGCATATACATTGCTAAGGATGAATATGTATGTATGCAAGTGTATATATACAGTATGTACATACAGTATATATTGATGCATTTACCGTCATAAATACACATATAAAAACATTAATATATATGTACATATTTATAAACATATACATATACATATAGCCCATATATTAGCAAAATAGCTGTTAACTTTAGGGCAATGCCCTACAAAAAGGCCCTTTTAAGGGCTATTGGTAGTTTATTTATAGTTTATTTATAGACCATTTTTATTTTTATTTTGGGGAATCATTTTTATTATTTTGGATAATTTAATTTCACCTAGATTACGAATTTTGCGTACGTGTTTTAATGCTGAAAAAATGGTCATTTCAGTGTTAAAACAGCACTGCAGTCATTACAAGTCTTGGGCGCTATCCGATATATGGCGTAGTTTGTGGCGCAAGTGAGGGAACCCGCGTCGCCCACAGTTTCAGCTCGCAACTCGAGCTATCCAATATACGGCGCCGTCAGATGCTAAACTGGCGTAAGTCGGATAAACCAGCGAGGTCCAGAAATCTGCGTAAGTACAAATTTCTGGAATCGCCAGTGACTTACGGCACGTTAGAAACTTCCGGCGCCTACAAAACCTGACTAAAGTCTAAATCTCCCGTAACTGTCTAACACACCTCCCCCAAGTAAGCCCGACACGTCTAACCCTCTATCCGCTATCCCACCTCACTATCCTAACAATAAAAAACGTATTAACCCCTAAACCGCCGCTCCCGGACCCTGCCGCCACCTAATAAAGTTATTAACCCCTAAACCGCCACTCCCGGACCCCGCTGCCAGCTATATTAAATCTATAACCCCCTAAAGTGAGCCCTAACACCGCTGCAATCTATGTTACCTACCCCCTAATGTGAGCTCCTACCCCGCCGCCAGCTATATTAAACTATATTAACCAGTATCTATCCCCCTACCCCGCCGCCAGCTATAGTATCTATATTAACCCCTAATCTAATCCCCCTAAATAATTATCTCTATTACCAGCCCTTAAAAGGGCCTTTTGCGGGGCTTTGCCCCAAAGTAAACAGCTCTTTTGCCCTATAACCTGCCCTCCCTACACCGCCGCCACCTATATTAATAGTATTAACCCCTAATGTAAGCCCCTTACACCGCCGCCATCTGTATTAAAATTATTAACCCCTAATTTAATCTACCTACCCCGCCGCCAGCTATATTATCTATATTAACCCTAAGTATATTATAGTTAATATAGTTATTACATTATATATATTAACTATATTAACCCTAATTATATTAGGGTTAATATAGTTAATATAGTTACTATACTATTTATATTAACTATATTAACTCTATCTAACCCTAACACCCCTAACTAAATTCTTATTAAATAAATCTAATTCATATTATAAACTAAAATATTCCTATTTCAATCTAAATACTTACCTATAAAATAAACCCTAAGATAGCTACAATATAATTAATAATTACATTGTAGCTATGTTAGGGTTTATATTTATTTTACAGGTAAATTGTTAATTATTTTAACTAGGTATAATAGCTATTAAATAGTTATTAACTATTTAATAGCTACCTAGTTAAAATAATTAACCAATTACCTGTAAAATAAATCCTAACCTAAGTTACAAATACACCTACACTATCAATAAATTAAATAAACTACAAATATCTATATAAAAATACATTTAAATAAACTAAACTAAATTACAAAAAAAAACACCCCACTAAATAAAAAAAAAAAAAAAGATTACAGCAATTTTAAGCTAATTACACCTATTCTAAGCCCCCTAATAAAATAATAAAGCCCCCCAAAATAAAAAATTCCCTACCCTATTCTAAATTATAAAATACCCAGCTCTGTACCAGCCCTTTAAAGGGCTTTTTGCAGGGTATTTACCCCAAGTTAACAGCTCTTTTGCCTGTAAAAAAAAAAGAACACAACACCCCCCCCAACATTACAACCCACCACCCACATACCCCTATTCTAAACCCACCCAAACTCCCCTTAAAAAAACCTAACACTACCCCCCTGAAGATCTCCCTACCTTGTCTTCACCCAACCGGGCCGAACTCCTCATCCGATCCGGGCGATGTCTTTATCCAAGCAGCAAAGAAGAAGTCTTCATCCCGGCGATTTCTTTATCCAAGCAGCAAAGAAGAAGTCTTCATCCTGGGGATGTCTTTATCCAAGCGGCAGCAAAGTCTTCTTCCAGCCGGCGGCATCTTCCATCAAGCGGCATCTTCAATCTTCTTTCTTCGCTCCTCCGACGCGGAGCATCCATTCCCGGCTGACGACTGAACGACGAATGAGGTACCTTTAAATGACGTCATCCAAGATGGCGTCCGTCGAATTCCGATTGGCTGATAGGATTCTATCAGCCAATCGGAATTAAGGTAGAAAAATCTGATTGGCTGATTGAATCAGCCAATCAGATTCAAGTTCAATCCGAGTGGCTGATTGGTTCAGCCAATCGGATTGAACTTGAATCTTGAAGATTGAAGATGACGCTTGATGGAAGATGCCGCCAGCTGGAAGAAGACTTTGCTGCCGCTTGGATAAAGACATCGCCGGGATGAAGACTTCTTCTTTGCCGCTTGGATAAAGACATCGTCGGGATGAAGACTTCTTCTTTGCCGCTTGGATAAAGACATCGCCCGGATCGGATGAGGAGTTCGGCCCGGTTGGGTGAAGACAAGGTAGGGAGATCTTCAGGGGGGTAGTGTTAGGTTTTTTTAAGGGGGGTTTGGGTGGGTTTAGAATAGGGGTATGTGGGTGGTGGGTTGTAATGTTGGGGGGTGTTGTGTTCTTTTTTTTACAGGCAAAAGAGCGTTAACTTGGGGTAAATACCCCGCAAAAAGCCCTTTTAAGGGCTGGTTCAGAGCTGGGTATTTTATAATTTAGAATAGGGTAGGGAATTTTTTATTTTGGGGGGCTTTATTATTTTATTAGGGGGCATAGAATAGGTGTAATTAGCTTAAAATTGCTGTAATCTTTTTTTTTTAATTTAGTGTTTGTTTTTGTAATTTAGTTTAGTTTATTTAATTGTATTTCTAGATAGATATTTGTAGTTTATTTAATTTATTGATAGTGTAGGTGTATTTGTAACTTAGGTTAGGATTTATTTTACAGGTAATTGGGTAATTATTTTAACTAGGTAGCTATTAAATAGTTAATAACTATTTAATAGCTATTATACCTAGTTAAAATAATTAACAATTTACCTGTAAAATAAATATAAACCCTAACATAGCTACAATGTAATTATTAATTATATTGTAGCTATCTTAGGGGTTATTTTATAGGTAAGTATTTAGATTTAAATAGGAATATTTTAGTTTATAATATGAATTAGATTTATTTAATAAGAATTTAGTTAGGGGTGTTAGGGTTAGATAGAGTTAATATAGTTAATATAAATACTATAGTAACTATATTAACTATATTAACCCTAATATAATTAGGGTTAAAATAGTTAATATATATAATGTAATAACTATATTAACTATAATATACTTAGGGTTAATATAGATAATATAGCTGGCGGCGGGGTAGGTAGATTAAATTAGGGGTTAATAATTTTAATACAGATGGCGGCGGTGTAAGGGGCTTACATTAGGGGTTAGAACTATTAATATAGGTGGCGGCGGTGTAGGGAGGGCAGGTTATAGGGCAAAACAGCTGTTTACTTTGGGGCAAAGCCCCGCAAAAGGCCCTTTTAAGGGCTGGTAATAGAGCTTATTACTTTAGGGATATTAGATTAGGGGTTAATAATATTAATATACCTGGCAGCGGTATAGGGGGATTAGATTAGGGGTTAATAATTTTTATATAGGTGGCGGCGGTGTAAGGGGTCAGATTAGGGGATAGATAAGGTAGATGGCGGCGGTGTAAGGGGTTCACATTAGGGGATAGATCAGTTAGAGGGGATAGATCAGTTAGATGGTGGCGGTTTTAGGGGCTCACAGTAGGGGGTTAGTTTATGTAGATGGCGGCGGGGTCCGGGAGCGGCGGTTTAGGGGTTAAATACTTTATTAGGGATAGCGGCGGGGCATTGCGGTTGACAGGTAGATAGACATTGCGCATGCGTTAGGTGTTAGGTTTCATTTAGCAGATCGCGGGTGACAGGTAGATAGACATTGCGCATGCGTTAGGTGTTAGGTTTATTTTGCAGCTAGTTTAGGTAGTTACGGGGCTCCAATAGTCAGCGTAAGGCTTCTTACGGCTGCTTTTTGTGGCGAGGTGAAAATGGAGTAAGATTTCTCCATTTTCGCCACGTAAGTCCTTACGCTGTATATTGGATACCAAACTGCGCTGGATTTGTATACCTGCCTATGGCCCAAAAAACTACGGGCGACGGCAGAAATATACGGGCGTAACTTCTAGGTTACGCTGTATATAGGATACCAAACCAGTGCAAATATTGGCGTCGCCAGCTTTTGCGGGCGACGATTTTTATTGGATCGGGCCCCTTGTCGGTATTGCTGTACTGCAAGCCTTTTAGCCTGTAATTCAACGTCAGTCCCGCACACGTAAAAATTATGTTTTTTCATGGGACTTCCATAGTGCTGCCATTGCAAGTTTTGCGTTCTGGCTAAAAAGCTTATGTTGCAGCCTATACCGACAAGATCAGTTTCGCAATCTAAAAGCAGTAGTTATGAGTTTTACGCTACAAAACTGTAACTTAAAACTCATAACTAAAGTTTAACAAAGTACACTTAACGCCCATAAACTACTTATTAACCCCTAAACCAAGGCCCTCCCGCATTGCAAATACTATTTTTAAGTCATTAACCCCTAATCTGCCGCTCCCGACATTGCCGCCACTAATACAACTTATTAACCCCTATTCCTCCACTCCCCGACATCATCACCACTATAATAAAGTTATTAACCCCTAAATCTCTGCCTTCTCGCATCACACACACATTATTTAAGTATTATTAACCCCTAATCTGCCATCCACCCACATCGCCCCCACTATACTAAAGTTTTTAACCCCTAATTCCGAAACCACTATAATAAATCTATTAACCCCTAAACTGAAAGTTCCCCACAACGAAATATATAGTAAATAAACCTTTAAACCCCTAAACCGAAAGACCCCCATATCGTAATAAACTAATTTAAACTAGTAACCCCTAAACCTAACGCCCCCTAACTTTATATTAAAATTGTAAATTTCCCTATCTTAAATTAAATTAAAACTTACCTGTCAAATAAAAAAAACTAAGTTTAAACTAATAATTAAACTAATATAACTATTAAACTAAAATTTAACTAACTACCAATTAAAGAAAACTAAAATACACATTAAAACAATCCTAACACTACTAACTATCTAATTACAAAAAATAAAAAATACTAAATTACAAATAATAAACAAAATGATCAAAAATAAAAAAGAATTACACCTAATCTAATAGCCCTATCAAAATAAAAAAGCCCCCAAAATAAAAAAAAACTAGCCTACAATAGACTACCAATAACCCTTAAAAGGGCCTTTTGTAGGGCATTGCCCTAAGTTAAACAGCTCTTTTTCCTGGAAAAAAATACAAAGACCCCCCGGGCCCCGAACAGTAAAACCCACCACCCAACCAACCCCCCAAAATAAAGAAACCTAACTCTAACAAAAACCTAAGCTACCCATTGCCCTAAAAAGTGCATTTGTATGGGCATTGCCCTGAAAAGGGCATTTAGCTTATTTACGAATAGCCCAAACCCTTAACTAAAAAAAAAAAAAACACCCAAAAAAACTTAAAAAAAAACTATCACTAACCACTGAAGATCCACTTACAGTTTTTGAAGTCCCACTTGAATGATCTTTATCCAGGTGGCGAAGTCTTCATCCAGACAACCTCTTCTATCTTCATCCAGGCGGCGAAGTCCTCATCCAGGTGGCGAGAAGTCTTCATCCAGACAGCCTCTTATATCTTCATCCCGGCGGCGCGGAGTGGGTCCATCCTGCAGACATCCGGCACAGAGCATCCTCTTCATATAGTCGCCAATAGAATTTCAGTAGCTCTCATCCTATTGGCTGATTTGAATTTCCAAAATCAAATCAGCCAATAGGAATGCAAGGGACGCCATTTCAAATTGCGTACCTTGCATTGAAGATTCAGTATACGGTGGCTACCATATAAAGAGGATGCTCCGCAACGGATGTTTTCAGGATGGACCCGCTCCGCGCCACCGGGATGAAGATAGAAGATGCCGCCTGGATGAAGATAAAAGAGGCCGTCTAGATGAAGACTTCTTGCTTACTGGATGAGGACTTTGCCGCCTGGATGAAGATAGAAGAGGCCACATGGATATAGACTTCTCGCCGCCTGGATGAGGACTTTGTCACCTGGATGAAGATCGTTCAAGCAGGACTTCAAAAACTGTAAGTGGATCTTCGGGGGTTAGTGAAAGTTTTTTTTAAAGGTTTTTGGGTGTTTTTTTTTAGATTAGTGTTTGGGCTATTCGTAAACAATCTAAATGCCCTTTTCAGGGCAATGCAAAGACCTAAATGTCCTTTTAAGGGCAATGCCCATATAAATGCCCTTTTCAGGGCAATGGGTATCTTAGGTTTATTAGATTATTTTTTTATTTTGTGGGTTTGGGGGATGGGGGCTTGTAATGTTAGTGGTTCTTTGTATTTTTTTTTCAGGTAAAAGAGCTGTTTAACTTAGGGCATTGCCCTACAAAAGGCCCTTTTAAGGGCTATTGGTAGTTTATTCTAGATTAGGTTTTTTTATTTTGGGGTGTTTTTTTTTAATGGTTATTAGAATAGGAATAATTTTTATTATTTTTAATAATTTGTTTTTATTTTTTGTAAGGCATTTTTTTAGTTTTGGGGTGGATTTTTATTTTTAGATTAGGGCTTGGGCATTTCATAAAAGAGCTGAATGCCCTTTTAAGGGCAGGAAAAAGAGCTAAATGCCCTTTTTAAGGGCAATGCCCATACAAATGCCCTTTTCAGGGCAATGGGTAGATTAGGTTTACCTTATTTTTATTTTGTGGGTTTGGGGGGTGGGGGTTTGTATACTGTTAGGGGCTGTTTGTTTTGTTTTGTAGCAAAAGTGCTGTTAACTTTGGGGCAATGACATACAAAAAGTTTATTCTAGATTAGGCTTTTTTATTTTGGGGGTGGATTTTTTTTCAAAGGGTTATTAAAATAGGAATATTTTTTATTAGATAATTTTGTTTTTTATTTTTTGTAATGGTAGGTTTTTTATTTTTTGTAATGTTAGTGTTTTTTATTTTTTTGTAATAGTAGGTGATAATGTAAGGCAGCTTAGGTTTATTTTGACAGGTAAGCTTGTATTTATTTTAACTAGGTAGTTAGTTAAGTAGGTAGTTAGCTATTTACTAACTTGTCTACCTAGTTAAAATAAATGCAAACTTAACTGCGAAATAAAACATAAGCTAGCTACAATATAACGTTTAGTTATATTGTAGCTAGCTTAGGTTTTATTTCACAGGTAAGTATGTATTTAGTTTTAAATAGGTATTATTTAGTTAATAATTGTTACTTTAATTAGCTCTATTTTAATTATGTTAAAGTTAGGGGGTGTTAGGGTTAGGGTTACGTTAGGTTTACAGTTTGGTTTAGGGGTTAATAGTTTAATCTAGGTTGTTGCAATGTGGGGGGCTGGTGGTATAGGGGTTAATAGGTTTATTTAGTGGTAAAGATGTGGGAGGCCAGAGGTTTAGGGGTTAATAACTTTATTATTGTGGCGGGAAAGCGGTGGAATAGGGGTTAATAGATTTATTATAGTTTTGGCGATGTTGGGGTGCAGGGGATTAGGGGTTAATAACTTTTGTATAGTGGTGGCGATATTGGGAGTGGCAGGTTAGGGGTTAATAGATTTATTATAGTGGCAGCAATGTCAAGGAAGTAGCGGAATGGGGTTAAAAGATTTATTATAGTGTTGGCAATGTTGGGGTGCAGGGGAATAGGGGTTAATAACTTTAGTATAGTGGCAGTGATACCGGGAGCGGCAGATTAGGGGTTAATATATTTATTTAGGTGGCGGCGATATCAGGAGCAGCAGATTAGGTGTTAATAACATTATGTAGGTGTTGGCGGCAATGTCGGGTGCAGCAGATTAGGGGTGTTTAGATGTGGGGTTTATGTTAGGGTTTTAGGTTTAAACGTTACTTTTTTCCCCTTAAACATCAATGGGGCTGCGTTATGGAGCTTTTCATTCCACGATCGCAGGTGCTCTCTCCATTGATGTCTATAGGGAAAGCGTGCAAAAGCACGTCAAAACAGCGATTGTATTGTGTGCGGTATGGAGCTCATTGCAATCATATCGTTTGCACAAGCTGGCTGTTTCAAAACTTGTAATGGCTACGCTATAGAAGGTTAAATAACGCAACTTTTGGTGCGTTCTTTAATTTCCCTATAGCACGCACAACTCGTAATCTAGCTGTTTGTTATTTTTTGTAATGGTATTTTTTTATTTTTTGTAATTGTAGTTTTTTTTTTTAATGTTAGGATTTTTATTTTTTGTATTTTTTATAGGTTAGGTTTTTTTTTAGTTTAAGCTTACGTTTTATTTTTATTTCACAGGTAAGGTTGTATTTATTTTAACTATGTAGTTAGTAATATTGTAACCTTAATTTAGGTATATTTTAATTAGGTGGTGTTAGGCTTAGGGGTTAATAGTTTCATTTAGGTATTTGCAATGTGATGTGGGGGGATGGCGGATTAGAGGTTAATACGTTTATTTATTGTTTGTGATGTGAGGTGACAGCGGTTTAAGGATTAATAGTTTAATTTAGGCAGTTGCGATGTGGGGGGATAGGTGTTTAGAGGTTAATGGCTTTATTTAGTGTTAGCGATGTGGGGGAACGGCAGTTTAGAGGTAAATAGCTTTATTTAGTGTTGGCGATGTGGGGGGACTGTGGTTTAGGGGTTCATAGGTTTATTCAGTGTTGGCTATGTGGGGCAGTGGCAGTTTAGAGGTTAATATGTTTATTTAGTGTTGGCGATGTGGGGAAAGGCGATTTAGGGGTTAATAGTTTAATTTAGGTAGTTGCGATGTGGGGGGGACGGCGGTTTAGAGGTTAATAGCTTTATTCAGTGTTGGTGATGTGGGGGGACAGCGGTTTAGGGGTTAATAGGTTTATTTAGTGTTGGCGATGTGAGAGATTGTGGTTTAGAGGTTAATAGGCTTTTATTTAGTGTTGGCGATGTGCGGGGACAGTGGTTTAGAGGTCAATAGGTTTTTATTTAGTGATGGCGATGTTGGGAGATGGCATTTTCGAGGTTAATAGGTTTTTATTAAGTGTTGGTGATGTGGGGGGACTGCGGTTTAGATAATTTTGTTTCTGCCTATACCTTATGTTAAGTTAAATCGTTTTTTGGATTCATTCATTTTGGGTGTACATATGTCTAATTTTAAGTCATGTACTAAGCAGTCAGCGAGCTACCCGTAAACAATCTCTCGTCAAAACTCGCAAACTGATATGTACAAAGTCGTCAACTATATTCAAACTCGCATATTTCAAATTGCAAGCGTACTTATCCGCCAAACCTCGCTACCTCTCCATTTTTCACTGTAATTAGACACATTTGACCAACAACTCGCCATAAACTAATGTACTAAAAAATCTATTTGTCCGCTCGCTACAATTTCCGCTCCCACCTCGTTATTTTTGCCTCGCCACCTTTTAGGTGGCGGGCAAGGTACAAAACAATAGGAAAGTCAATGTAGACGCCAGTCTAGACATATATAAAAGGCAGTAATATCAGCATTGCACTTACATTCTTGATTTCAGCAGCTATTCTTGATTTCAGCAGCTATGGAGACAATTCTGTATTTGTTTATTCTCCGTGTGATGCAAATCCGGTCTAGAAGACAGAATACACGAAATGTCGCTAATCGATTGGTTAGAAGAAGGAGAGTTTGTGTCCCCCGTGTATTCCTTCCACGGGTTGTTTGCAGCTGCCTTTCTGACCAAGAGATCATACAAAGATTCCGGCTTGATTGTGAATCCATATTACACCTGTATTGAGAGATTTAAGATTATTTGGAGCCGATGACGGCTCATTCACGAGCTATTCCGGGACTTTTGAAACTATTAGCTGCATTGAATTTTAAGACAACATGCTCCTTTTCAGGCAGTTTCTAGCGTCATTATTGGAATGAGTCAATCTGCTTTTTCACTGCCACAAAAGTCATAGGGGCTATGATTATTATTTTTGCTCAATATGTTTGTTTGCCATCTACGGCTGAAGAATGGCAATCTATAAAGTCACATTTCTATAGGATGGCTGGGATGCCCAATGTCCTAGGGGCCATAGACTGTACCCATGTTGCTGTAATACCACTTCAAGCTTGTGAGGAGATCTATAGGAATAGAAAGCATTTCCATTCCTTGAATGTTTAGATGGTCTGTGACCCCAACATGAGGATAATCAGTGTCCTTTCAAACTACCAAGGCTCATGTCATGATTCTTACATCTTAAGGCAGACTGGCTTATACCGGAAGTTCGAGGATGGAGATATACCTGAAGGATGGCTTCTAGGTAAGCATAACTGACATCTAATTTGTCTATTTTAATTTTCATGTACGTAAATTGCGCCAAATTTGTCGACTGTAATTAAAGAGTAAGGTGTTGTATATTTTTAATTTGTATCATATTAGTTCTCAATCTTTATAATTATTTTTATATTAATATTTATATTTCTTTTATGTCCTATTAGGAGATGGAGGGTACTCATGTACAGAATAGCTGTTGACTAGTGATGTCGCGAATAGTTCGCCGGCGAATAGTTCCCAGCGAATATAGCTTGTTCGCGTTCGCTGCGGCAGGCTAACATATGCGATGTTCGATCCGCCTCCTATTCGTCATCATTGAGTAATCTTTGACCCTGTATCTCACAGTCTGCAGACACATTTCAGCCAATCAGCAGCAGACACTCCCTCCCAGACCCTCCCAGCTCCTGGACAGCAGCCATTTTAGATTCATTCTGATCCTGCATTCTTAGTGAGAGGAGGGATAGTGTAGCTGCTGCTGATTTTATAGGGAAATTCATAGCTAGGCTATTGTATTCAGTGTCCACTACAGTCCTGAAGGACTCATCTGATCTCTGCTGTAAGGACAGCACCTCAAAAAGCCCTTTTTAGGGCTAGAACATCTTTTTTTTTGCCTGTGTAATTTTGACTGTGAAACATCAGTCTGCTAGTGTAATCTAATTGCAGTGTCCTGCCTGCCAGCGTGTGTGCCAGGCCCACTTGCTAAGTGCCACCACTCATATCTTTTGTAACAGTAGTGTAAATTTAAAAAAAAAACTTTTTTGACTGTGAAACATCAGTCTGCTAGTGTAATCTAATTGCAGTTGCCTGCCTGCCAGCGTGTGTGCCAGGCCCATTTGCCAACTACTGCCACCACTCAGAGTCATTTGTTGTAACACTAGTGTAAATATTTAAAAAAAAAACTTTTTTGACTGTGAAACATCAGTCTGCTAGTGTAATCTAATTGCAGTTGCCTGCCTGCCAGCGTGTGTGCCAGGCTCATTTGCCAACTACTGCCACCACTCAGAGTCATTTGTTGTAACACTAGTGTAAAAAATTTTTAAAAAAACTTTTTGACTGTGAAACATCAGTCTGCTCGTGTATTCTAATTGCAGTTGCCTGCCTGCCAGCGTGTGTGCCAGGCCCACTTACCAACTAGTGCCACCATTCATATTTGTTATAACAGTAGTGTAAATATTTTTAAAAAAAAACTTTTTTGACTGTGAAACATCAGTCTGCTAGTGTAATCTAATTGCAGTTGCCTGCCTGCCAGCGTGTTTGCCAGGCCCACTTTCTAACTAGTGCCACCAATCATATTTGTTATAACAGTATTGTAAATATTTAAAACAAAAACTTTTTTGACTGTAAAACATCAGTCTGCTAGTGTAATCTAATTGCATATCACAGAGGTTAAAAGTATATTATTATAATGTGTTAGTTATGCAAAACTAGGAAATGGGTAATAAAGGAATTATCTATCTTTTAAAACAATAAAAATTCTGGTGTAGAGTGTACCTTTAAACGGGGAGTTTGGTCTGTCACTGTAAAGCGGCGGGCGTAAACCTTACACTACCTGATCGATACAACATCATACCTGATGTTTTTAAAGCACGTTATTCCAAACAATTTAGGAATGTTAGGTGTTTATGCCCTTTATGGCTTAAACCAGACTTTGCATCAACTATGTAATTTTCCATGGGAGTTTTGCCATGGATCCCCCTCCGGCATGCCACAGTCCAGGTGTTAGTCCCCTTGAAACAACTTTTCCATCACTATTGTGGGCCAGAAAAGAGTCCCTGTTGGTTTTAAAATTTGCCTGCCTATTGAAGTCTATGGCGGTTCGCCCGGTTCGCTGGTTCGCGAACAGTTGCGGAAGTTTGAGTCCGGCCGTTCGCGAACCGAAATTTTTAGGTTCGCGACATCACTACTGTTGACTCCCTATAACACCCACAGACCAGAAATCAAGTATGTTTCAATGAAGCACATTGATCTACCAGGGGTATATTGAGAGGACTTTTGGTCTTTTGAAAATGCGGATTCGATGTCTTGATTGTTCTGGCGGCGCTATGCAGTATGCACCTGAGAAAGTCGCAAGAATTATATTGGTTTGCTGCATACTGCACAATATAGCAATTAAAAGAGGCTGCCCATTAGAGGAAGAAAATACCATAGATGCTGACGATTTTGCAGAAGAAATATGTATAGAACAACCTAATAGGCGTGGTATGGCAACAAGGGACATGGTTTCAGAACAATATTTTGATGATTAAATTTACTGTCTTAAGTGATAAATAAAAAAAATATTTGCTTTATTAAATTGTCTTCTACTCTTTTTAAAAAAAATATATAATATGATGTAAAATAACATGCTAAAGAAAAATAATGATCATGTTTCTCATAAAAAGACAATATACGTTAAAAAAAATGGTATTACAATTAAAAGAATTTTTTTTTTTTATAATTAAGGTTATTAAAAATCACTGTTGATAAACATATAAATACATAAAGTTGTTGCTCTTCATTATTGTCAGGGTACAGGTAAATACATATATATTTATATATATATATATATATATATGTATGTCAATAGGACAGGGGAATGTGTTTACGTATGAAAACCATATTTTTATCAGATATTACTGATATAGGATTGAAATTCTGATGTCAGGATTTGATTCACAAAACCCCCACAAGTTTGAATAAACATATCTCAAGACTAAAATTGCAGACAGGATGTCCAAGAAACAAAAGGGAAGCATTTGTTCCCTAGATGAAGCTACAAACATCTTTCAAAGGAACTGAAAATTAACACAGATTTGTAAAATGATTCATGCTGTGCATGGAGACACATTCTGGATCTATGAACTGGATAAACAGGTAAAAATTCTGATACACAGTGATTAGCATAGAGGTGTTAATTGCCCTAAACATCAAATACACGTCTGTATTGCTAACTAAACAAAAATATGTTGTATTGTGACTTTACAACTACTCGTAAAATGACCTATGCTGTTTATGAAGTCTCCATATACAAGAAAATAATGCCAATAGTTTCATGTGCATGTTTGAAATAATTCAAATACCCATATATGTATATATATTGAGCCTGGACATATTATATTAAGGGGGTAATTGCTGTATTGAATAATAACTACATTGATAATATTGCATATAAACATATCAAATGTATGCCCCAGACTATATTGAATATATATCTGGGAGATATATTTAAATCTGTATAGATTGAATAGCAATTGTGATAGTCCCATTTGAATGATATATAACATGTTGTTTTTCTGTGTTCCAGATGGGGCTAAAATATACTAAATACAAGATCGTCTGAATGGGATAATAACCGCTGTGTCTCTATATTTCTCAGACATATAATAATTCATGCATGCAGAATTTGTTAGAAATGTAAAACATGCTGTAATTGTGTGAATATATATATATAACAGATAGTATAAGTGCAGTTAATTTCAGAAGGGTTGGGCAGTGTAAATTGTTTTAATATAATATAATGGTGTTTGATATAGAATTGACCAGCAAATTCATAGGATACTACCCTAGCTAGAACAAATATTGGTGAATGATTGGTTGTAGAAAGTTAGGGTCAAATGAATAACCACTTCATAGAAATATTTAAGTTGTTTAAGAATGTTTAAATATGTTTTAAATGTTTTGTGTGCGTTGCTGCCACCCCTGGGCCAAAACCCAATATGACAGTTAAAGGATATAGGCTGTTCAAAAGATGCATTTCCATGGGTGAACATGCTCAGCTCCGTTAAGGGCCAATCTGATGAGATATTCCAGATATCCAATCAGAAGGGACAAGGAGGGGCCACCCATATTCATCACCTAAGAACTGATGATAAGTAAAGATGCAAGAGAGAGAAAGAGGAACAGATTGTGCTAAGCTAACTTGTAACTGGGGTGCTGGGAGTGAGGATACCATTTACTCTGGCAAAGCTAATCAACCTTTTCTCATTGATTGCAAAAATATACTTATTGATTTTCAGAGGGGTGAGGAAAAATTCCTATTAAGGAATACTGGATATCGATTGGCATTCATCTTGTTAATGTATTAAGAGATTACTAGCAAATAAATTTAAGAGCAGTTTGGGATGTTAAGCTACTACTTCATAGCCTATGTATTGTTAAACATATTTCTTTATGCTAAATTGTTTTGTATCTGTGCAAAACATAGAAATATATATATATATATCTTAGAATTGATTTTAATTATAAGTAACTGTTTACAGTAAAATATATGTATTTTTTAGTAGCCTAATTAGAATTGTGTTAGAGTAAATTGTGGTTAAATAACTGAGTGTATTGCTTGAATGTTAGCAGCTAAATATCTTAGAATCTCATTGTGTTAACTGAATGAAAGGCTATTTGCAAATCTTAATAGTTTTTAAACGCATATAATATTGTTTCATGTTCTGGTATTACAAATATATTCCAATATGCTCATAGATATTAACTAAATAAAAGAATTCAGATATGTATATCAATTTAATGGTTTCTAGTAGATGCATATTGATTGAGGGTTGATATTTTTAAAGGATAATTAATTAAATACATTGTATTATAACCCTGCCATAGGCTGATATATTATTTGGAGAGCACTACTGAAAATTTTTAATAAATTACTGACATATTGTATGGAGGCACTTGCTGAGATTTATTAATATTTATAATATTGATATCATATATTTGTAGTAAATAGAAATTATTATAAAAGAGAGAAAGGAAATTCCATATTTCAAAATTAATATTTTGAAAATAAAAAAAAAATTGGAGATTGAAATATTGATGTTCATATTTCGAGATTGATGTTGATATTTGAAATATTGTTAAAGATTAATTTTAAAAATTAATAAAAATTTAAATTTTTCCTATTTCAAAATTAATCAAAAATATTAATTTTTCCATATTTCCAAGATTCATAAAAATATTCATTTTTTTCAGATTTCAAAATTCATAAAACTATTCATTTTTTTTCAGATTTCAAAATTAAATATAAATTTTTTATTTTTGAAAATATAGAAGTTGTTTTTTTTCTCTCTTTTTATTGTGTAAAAATTGTATTAGCCTTTAATTTAACTAAATACTAAGGCCAACATATTAATGTCTGTAGCCAGAAGTGACTCATTTAATTCTATACATAGCATTGAAAATGGTCCCATCACAATACCCCTTACAAAAGGGTCAGATCCTTAAGAAAGATATCATAAGTCACATTAAAGAGAAGTTTTAATATTGCGGGTGAATTAAATGATTTTATGGATATGCTTGAAATTAGGGCTAAAAATATTACCGTTAATAATAATATGTGAATGAAAAAAATGGGAATTTTTCCAAGAATTATTAATGATTAATCAATGCAAGACTCTAAAAAAGCGAGACAAACTAATACTAAAATTTTTGCCCCTTTTGATATGCATTATTGACGAAATGTCGCTTGTGTCATAGACAAACGAGTGCAGATACAGGAGCTAGAAGTAGTAGTTTTATTTCCTCACGCAGATGCAAAGAGGATTGAAAATAGCCAAAAATAAAATGGATGAATTTGCCCAAAACCTAAACCGCCTTAGATAAGCTTAACATAGACTTACTCACACAGATACAAGAATTAAATAACAGTTTTGCGCAGAAGCCAGAGAGAATTAAGTGATTTAAAAAGGTCATATCGCCATAATGAAAACCCCTATATTAACAGTGAGAATAATGCAGATAATGCTAACTCCCTGTAGAGAACGTGTCAGGGGACGAAGTGCAAAAATATATGGAAGAGTATAGACAAATGACCCCTAATGGGTCTGAAATAAGATTTCCCAATATAGACAACCACCTCATTGATGTAAATCCAGAGAACTGCTGTAACTCACTGGTGCGGGTGAGGGAAACTCTAATAGAGAATCCCAAAGTAAGTCTAATAAAGGTCTATGATTCCCATAAAATAGGTTACTTTCATACAGGGTACAGTACCTATATTCTCCAATAAGGGAACAAAAAATCTTAATTGATCACTTAGAGGCTTTTGAAAACGCATAGCTATAAGGAATGTAACAAGGTGAGAAATTAAAAATTGGAATTTCTGGCCCTGGGTATTTGACAGTAAACATCACAAATTCTTTACTTCACTAAAGGATATGCATATTCATTCCTGGTGTGAAATCAAACGTCAATGCAGAAAAGAATTAGGGCAACATCGCACTAAAACTGCAGCGAAAATATGGTTTAAAATGTAGTGCAAATCAAAAATCCCATCGAGTTCCTTTCTGAATTGAAAAAATGCGTACAGTATGGGCTGAAGAATAATCACAGATTTGATTGCTCAGAATTGTAAATTTATTTTTTGAAGAACTGCCTACACCCATCAAAATTAACTTAGCTAGAGATTTTGATGAGGACTGCGCATTGGAATGGCTGATCAAAGAGAGTACAAAATTATACTGCTATTTAGCATCCAGTGAGCAGGGGGTTAAAAGGGAATCAAAAACCCAAAATTGTAGCAGAAACTAGGGTGTCACTTAGCCCCCTCAATTTGGAGTCTAAAAAGGAAAACCTGATGCAGAGTTGGCCAGTCAAAACAGGCCATCTCCACAGAGGTTTAACTCTGCCCCCTTCCCCTACATGGGCTTAGGCGCAAAGAGACTATAACCAAAGTGGGGGGACATAATCAGGTGAATAATTACTCACAAAGAGGATACTCACCAAATAATTGGTACCCACGCAAAGGTAGATACAATAGATGGTGAAGATATTCTCAGGGTAACCAGACACCCCAAATATATACTACTCCCCAAAATCATAACACTGAATAAGCTGAAGCCCAGGGGCAACCACGCCAAAATAGAAATAGCGGCCCTGATCCTGAGGGAACCCAATGGTCCAGGAATCACTATTATGGGGCACCAATAGATAGACCCAGGAGTAGAGGTAACTTGTACAATCAGGTAGATATGCTTTTTACCCAGTTAAATCGGTTGAGCGAACAATTCGCTAATATGAGTCAACCTTCTACGGCTCAGCAACCGAACAATACTTTTTTAGGGGTACAGCCAGGTGGTCAGCAGTGACCACAGGCACAGTCATAAATACTGCAGTATCACCTGAGAGGGAGGGGAGAGATATACAAAATGTAATGAGTAAATGTCTATGGTACTAATCATGTGATCTTCCCATAGACTGGAAACGGACATTTAGTTGTGATGATGCAACCTCGGCCTGAAAGCATAACCAATCTTTCCCTTTGCAGTGTCCTTTTATCATATTTCCACAGATGCAGTACACAAGAATCCAGCCGACCCTGTCAAGAGAGAGACCGTAGGTTATGAAGCTTCTTCTGCATCGGAAAACATGGAGAATTCCAGGTAACACGTGGCAAAGCCCACAGATGTATGATAACGCAAACTTTATGTGTGAAATTATATAAAATGCAGGGAGATAGTATGTATTAGTTGAGCTGCATAGATTCATCTCCAACCCTGTCATGGGATTAATTGATACCGGGTCTCAGGGCAACTATTTTATCCCACAGGTACTACACACAGCTAAATGAGCAACTGACCCCACAAACCTAAAATAAAAGGATTTGATGGTTCTCTAATAGGAGTTGGGGTGACTCCCTAAAAGTTTTACGGCACTGCCTGGTTAAAATTAAACTGGGGAACAGGGTCATAAGACACCCTGTCATTATAGTGGATCTGGCCAACTAATCGTTTAATTATTGGTAGTGATCTCCTGAAGCGATTAAGCACCAAATTGATTGCATAAATAATGTAATTTGGTCACAAGTTAAGAGGCCTATCATTTATGAGAAATCTGGTATATCTCACCCCCGACATAACTGTCACGTGGTGAAGAAAAACCAGATGCTGTGGAAGTTTCATTTCAGGAATAACTCTGTACCTGAAATCACTATTTTTACAAATAGATGATCAGACTCCTTAAGTGGCTCTGATGGTAATACTTTTAAAATTTCGCCTGGAAAGATTGCGAATATTTCCTTAGATGGCGATGTATTAACCATATCTCTCCACAAGGGGGATCATAAAATCCCTAAGGGGGGAGGCCACGCTCAATACCTCATAGGTATTGAGAGAGTTAAAGAGGATCTATTTATCCCTATACAAGTGCATGACCTTGGGTACAAACAAAATATCCAAAAGTGAACTTAAAACAGGAAGCTAGCTATATAAGCAAAGCTTATTAGCACAGATAGCTGAACCTAAAGTGATTAAATATCTTTCTCCCCAAGACTACTGTGTCCACAACCTGGATGACAGGTTTGAAAGGCTATAACGTCACAGCTAAATGCTTATTATCTGTCTCTATAGGTAATAAGTCAGTGAAGCACCTGTTTTTTAGTTTTAAATACTCCCCATAATCAAATATATATTGGCAATGATATCTTACATAGATATGCCATACAATAGATTTGATTAACTCTTGCCTCTGGAGCAGGTTGAAGGGGGGACCCTGAAGTAATTCAGATGAAAATGCAGCCCTGATATCAAACCAGCAATTACCATATGCTGTGAATATGCAGGTGTCTAACAATGTTGTAATTCCTGCAGGGGCTGATAAGTTTCTTTTACCTTACAGGTAAAAGAGGTCAGAAATTAAACACTTCTGAAACACTAATTTGCCTCTCCCATAGAATTCAAAATCTGGGTGTTACTATGACCCACACTCATTAGTGAATATTGGAACTATTCCAATACATGCTATTGTTGCATAACATGACCCCACAGGGATATAACATTATCCAAGGGGAACTACTATAGGATATGCACTGGAATCAAGTTATTACACTTTTGGATTCCAGAATAATGTAATTGGGGCTATTACCTGAAGGATACATTACTGAAGAACAGTTTAATAGAACAATCCGTTGCATCTATGCCATAGGGTCTATTTAACATTTCAGGTCTATTTATCCCTTCAGCTCAGAGGAAGGTATCTGTAAAATTGAAGAAGCCTCTCTAGTATTTGATCAGCCCGATCAAACAGCAAGATTACCTCAATTCCCAGAGTCATGGGGTCAATGCAAACTATAATCAAGGGGATCTCACCTCTAGGTTGGAAGAAGCCTATGAAATAGGACAGCCTGAAATCTTTCCAGGATTTCAGCAGAATAGCCGAAGAGCAAATATCCTTAGCTAATGCTGTTCCAGCGATGATGAACGCCAACTGCTGCGAGAACTCCTGATGGAGTACAAGGATATTTTTGCTAAGGATTCTTATGACTGTGGTACTACAGACTTGCACATTGCAAGATAATACAAACAGATCCCGATGCACACCTGTCTTTGTTAAACAATACAGACTTCCTTTAGCCTCATATGATTCTCTTGCAGAAATCATAAGGAACTTGGAAGAAAGAGGTATTATCCGACAGGTGCACAGGCTCTTATTATATAATCCTATTCTAGGTGTTCTTAAGCCAATGGACAATGCGTTTGTGTGCTGACTTAAGACAGCAAACAAACAAGTCTACATGTCTGGCTGGCCTATACCATACATTGACCAGTGCCATGCACAGATGCGATGGATCCAAAATATTCACTGCCATTGATTTGTGCACAGGGATATTGGACCATAAAGGTACACAAGGAGACCAGTAGAAGCTGGCATTCTCCTTCCAAAAGATCCAGTATGCATTTCAGAGACTTCCTTTTGGTTACATAAATTCTGGACATGAATTCAAAAGCACAGACTTTGAAAAACAGCATCGCAGAGCTTAAACACGTCCTCAGCCAACTTAAAAGGGCAGGTGTCAAATTATCCCTACAAAAAGCTCAATGGTGCAGCACTCATGTAAGACTTCTTGGGACATGAAGTTACTTCTGAAGGAACTAAATCCTCAGTAAGAAAAAGGGTGGAAGCTATAGTATATTCAAAAAACCTCCATCTAACTTAAAGGAATTGAGATCCTCTCTGGGTATGACAAATTATTCTCGCAAATTCATTGATAATTAATGCAGAGTTAGCTAAACCACTACTACTTCTTCTAAAGAAGGATGTCAAATGGCAACTGGAGTGAGTCTCAAGAGACAGCCATAAAAGAGCTGAAAAGAGTAAACTCACTCAAGCACCTTGCTTAGCATACCCTGAAGGTGGTAAACCTTTCTTCTTAGAGACAAGGGTTACACGGATGTAAGCATGAGTGCTGTTTTATACCAGAAGCATGATAATTTAAAGCAAAAGCCATTGCTTTATGCAAGCAAAACTCTTATCCCCAGTAGAAAGTAAAATTTAGCGAGTTGCTAAAAAGCCCTCTTATCTACTGTATGGGCTCTACAAAATTTCCGCAGCTATATACAGGGTGGAGAAAATGATTGTAGAAATGGCCCACCAGCCTTTGCTATATTTGCAAAGTGAGAGAATAAGAGTTGGGAATTTGTCAAATAGCCACATAACAGCGTGGGACTCTTTCATTACAAGGGCGGCCTTTAGAAATTCGCTACAAGCAGAATAAAAAGAATCCAGTCGCACAGGGGCTTGCTGAGCTCCACGACTGTACTGCTAAGATCCTGGGGAAGAATTATCAGGAAGATTGATTTCCTAGAGGAACAATTGCTTTCCCCCATATAAAATGTACAATGAGGAAAATTGCTAAACATTACCTTGGGTGTATTTGATGGGTTGTTCTTAACCATTTCACTATTGATAATGAGCGCTAAATTAGTTACTGGGCATTGGTATAAACTTTGACAAATGGATTCTCAAATATATCTATAGGTTTTAACATTGGACCAAGATCCAGTCAAGTTGCAGAACTCACTGCTGTTCTAAAAACCATTGAAATGGGCTATTGAACATGGTATTCACGAATGTGTGATCATAACTGACTCAAATTATGTGCGTGACAGTTTTGTTAATGCCTGCCAACATGGAAAAGTAAATGCCATGCAGAAAAGCAATAACAAACCAGTCAAGCCATGGCAATTTGTTCTGCAGATTGATAATCTGGTGGGATTCAAGTGATTTAACCATACACAGGAAAAAGACCAAGGGTCATTCCAGGGTTCAAGGTCCTGATAAGGAAGGCAATGATCTTGTGGATTCATTAGCCAAACAAGGAGCCATAACTGATGAACTCCTTAATAGTTGATCACTTAATTGGGTGCAATTCAGGTAGATCCAGTTACCAAAACCAGGCAAAACAACAGAGTGAGCCTAATTTGGTACAATGGAGTCAGGAGTTCTCCTAGTGACGACCTGATCACTAGTCATAAAGAACACCCCATTGTAGGCCATCTTCTATAAACACATAGAAGATCCTGAAAGCAACCCCATCTCAAAGAGATGATTGTATTGGTAAAGAAGATCTTAGAATTCTTAATGAAATCAAGGATCACAATTCAAGTTACAGGATGGTTTTGTTAATTAGAACCTCCAAAACTGGCATCCACCAATGGGTAGTACCCACCAAGTTCAGAGGTCTAATGCTTAGCAACATGCCCATGATGCTCCCACATCTGGTCATCGTGGTGCCAAACTCACGTATGAAATATTACCTGATTATGCTTTTTGGCCACACATGTTTGAAAGATGTTCAAACTACTACTGTCAAGGGGTTTAATCTGTCCACAGTTCCAACCCACATGCGCCAACACACAGAGCCCCATTGCAGAAAAGGGGAATGGTAATGCCATGGTCAGATATACAAATTGATTTTATTGGGTCCAGTAACTAGGTCATCAAGAGTTAACAAATACATGTTAACAGTGACATGCCTGTTCACAAAATGGGTAGAGTGCATTAGTGCACTTAACAATAGTGCTGAAACATGCGCGGCTTTTGCTCATAAACCACGTGTTTTCCAGATTTCTTTACCCCCAAAGAATCGAATCAGATCGGGGAACCCACTTCACTAGCGATGTGATGACCAAAATGTGGAAAATACTAGGGGTAAAAAGAAAGCTCCATATCGCTTATAGAGCTGCCTCAAGTGGTGGTGTAGAGCGTTACAACCAGTCCATTGTGAAAATCTCAAAAAGTTTGTGAGTGAAACGGGTAAAGACTGGGATGTAAACTACCTCTAGTCTTAACAACTCCAAGTATGCACCAAGATGTCACCTTTGAACTGATGACCTGGTAGTAAGAATGGTTCTACCTCACATCTGCTGTAACCGTACATCAGACCAAAACTTGATAAACGCTGCCAATACACATCAATATGTAGAGAACCTAAGAAAGCACCTGCAATATGCCTTTGCATTTGCTCAAAGGAATTAGAAAGAGCCGCAACTGCCACTAAAACCTATTATGATCTCAAAACGTCCAAAAAGGAAGATGAAATAAATGATAAAGTTTATCTTATAACTTTGGAAGAGATCAGGTTAGGGAGAAGAAATTTCTTCCATCATGGAAAGGTCCTTTTGTCAATTACGACAAAATATCTCCAGTGGCCTATAAAAACGGATCCCCAAAAATGAAAGTTTCATAGATAATGGGTCTATATCAATCAATTGCGGGCATGTCATCCTAGGTCCCAACTACAAATCATAGTGGGAGAATGAAGTGTCATATCCCCAAATGAAATAAAGGGACATAATGTAGTTTAAAGATGCCTAGCTGATGAACATGAAGGCTCAAAAATGAGACGGAGTTCCTACTTAAGAGACTGTCTATAAAGCATACTATCGACATCCTCACCGAGTACCACTGACTCTGATCCAATTCAATTACATGTGTCCTACATATATTTGAATTTGGGAAGGGGGGAATTATTATGGGTACAGGTAAATACATATATAATATATATATTTTATGTATGTCAATAGGACATGGGGAATGTGTTTACGTACGAAACCATATATTTTATCAGATATTACTGAAACAGGATTGAAATTCTGATGTCAGGGTTTGATTCACAAAACCCCCACAAGTTTGAATAAACATATCTCAAGACTAAAAATTGCAAGACAGGATGTCCCAAGAAACAAAAGGGAAGCATTTGTCCCTAGATGAAGCTACAAACATCTTTCAAAGGAACTGAAAATTAACACAGATTTGTAAAATGATTCATGCTGTGCAGGGAGACACATTCTTGGTTCTATGAACTGGATAAACCAGGTAAAAAATTCTGAATACACAGTGATTAGCATAGAGGTGTTAATTGCCCCTAAACATCAAATACTACGTCTGTATTGCTAGTTAAACAGAAAGATATGTTGTATTGTGACTTTTGACAAACTACTTGTAAAATGACCTATGCTGTTTATGAAGTCTCCATATACAAGAAATAATGCCAATAGTTTCAGTGGTAAATGTTTGAAATAATTCAAATAACCCATATATGTATATATATATTGAGCCTGGACATATTATATTAAGGGGGTAATTGCTGTATTGAATAAAAAATAACTACATTGATAATATTGCAGGATAAACATATCAAATGTATGCCCCAGACTATATTGAATATATATCTGGGAGATAGATTTAAATCTGTATAGATTGAATAGCAATTGTGATAGTCCATGTTTGGATGATTATATAACATGTTGTTTTCCTGTGTTCCAGATGGGGCTAAAAGATACTAAATACAAGATCGTCTGTAATGGGATAATAACCGCTGTGTCTCTATATTTCTCAGACATATAATAATTCATGCATGCAGAATTTGTTAGAAATATAAAACATGCTGTAATTGTGTGAATATAATAATATATAATAATATTTATATATATATAGTATATATATATATATAGTATATATATAGATATATACTATATATATATATATATATATATATATATAATATAGATATATATATATATAACAGATATAGAAGTGCAGTTAATTTCAGAAGGGTTGGCAGTGGTAAATTGTTTGAATATAATAAATGGTGTTTGATATGAAATGACCAGAATATTCATAGGATACTACCCTATCTAGAACAAATATGTGAATGATTGTTGTAGAAAGTTATGGTCAAATGAAATAACCACTTTCATATAAATATTTAAGGTTGTTAAAAATATTTAAATATGTTTAAATGTTTTGTGTGCGTTGCTTGCCACCTCGTGGGGCCGAAACCCATATGACAGTTAAAGGATTAGTTGTTCAAAAGATGCGTTTCCATGGTGAACATGCTCAGCTCCGTTAAGGGCTAATCCGATGAGGATATTCCAAATACCAATCAGAAGGGACAAGGAGGGCCACCCATATTCATCACCTATGATGGAAGAACTGATGATAACTAAGATGCAAGAGAGAGAAAGAGGACAGATTGTGCTAAGCTAACTTTAACTGGGTGCTGGGGCGTGATTCCATTTACTCTGGCAAAGCTAAACAACCTTTCTCATTGATTGCAAAAATATACTTATTGATTTTCTGAGGTGAGAAAAAATTCCTATTACTGGATTCGATTGGCATTCATCTTGATAATGTATTAAGAGATTACTATAGCAAATAAATTTAAGCTTCTGATTTTAAGCTACTACTTCATAGCCTATGTATTGTTAAACATATTTCTTTAATGCTAAATTGTTTTTATCGTGTGCAAAACATAGAACATATATATATGTTTAACAGTAAAATATATGTTTACAGTAAAATTATGTATTTTTAGTATCCTAATTAGAATTGAGTTAGAGTAAATTGTGGTTAAATAACTGAGTGTATTGCTTGAATGTTAGCAGCTAAATATCTTAGAATCTCATTGTGTTAACTGAATGAAAGGCTATTGTAATAAGGCTGGTTTTTAAAAGGTAAACTTTTCTGGGCTTTGTAAGAAGTAAAGCATATCTTAATAGTTTTAAACACATATAATATTGTTTCATGATCTGGTATTACAAATATAGTTCCAATATGCTCATAGATATTAACTAAATAAAAGAATTCAGATATTTATATTAATTTAATGGTTTCTAGTAGATTTAATATGATTGAGGTTTGATATTATAAAGGATAATTTTAAATGCATTGTATTATACCCTGCCTTAGGCTGATATATTAGTTGGGGAGCAGTACTGAAGATTTGTAATAAATATACTGACATTAATCAATGGTTTAAAATATTAATTATAAATCAAGTTTATGATCAAAATTAATTCCAAACAATAATTTTTGGATAATACATTGTCTTTTATGACATCACACTACTGTCTATCAGCTTTCTCTAACTCTTTTACATAATGTGGATTTGTGTAATGTAATCCCTCAATAGCTAATGGTAATTCATTGTATTGTCTCATGAATTGTAGACTTACCAAACGACAGGCTATTCCAAAGGTAAAGATTTTACACTTTCAGATAGGATTTGTTTAATTTAGAAGACGTTATCAAGCTAATTTGCTTTGTTTGATTTAATCTCAATTTTTAACAGCTCCTAGGTTGGCCATATCAAATTCAAAAATCCTTCAGGGCTTACTCTTATCACTTACTATCTTTATTAACTTTGCTTTCCCTTCAATAGTTTTTAAAGTTATTGTGGCTCATATAGATTAAACATTGTCATTGTACTATAAATCTATGTATCATTAATTTCAATATAAATTTGTAGGAAGTAAATAGTGAATATATTTGTGCTAAAAATTGAAAATAAATAAAGCCCCCAAAAAATCTCAACAAATAATGCAAACTAAATTGTTTTATTACAAACTGACAATCAATATTTAAACATTATATATTATATTGTTGTTTAAAAAATAATGTAAACAAAACTAAATTCAAATATATATATACACATATGTAACACTGAAATTGTTTCTAAACAAAATATCATTTTTAATAACTAGAAACATACATTCAATTTACAAACATTCACTAAATACATTAATCTATATATACATTATCTTTTAAACTTTTTTTTGGTTACATATTGAGATCAATGCGCTAATGATTGACTTAATGATTAATGACGTCATCGTCAAGCATGTCACATCCTAAACCTTTTGGTGCTGGCGAATTAGTAATATAAGTTTATGCCCTGGATAAATATTTTCATAAACGTATTGGTGGTGTAAGGGCAGTGAGACAGGAATGCCGTGAAAAAATTATATACGAGATGCTGAGAAGAATGCATCATATTTCAAAAATTAAAAGAACAAGACGACAATGTCTTCGAAAATATAGTGACTTGAAGAGAAGAGAACCTAAGTACTATGGGGCATATGTATCAAGCTCCATATGGAGCTTGATGCCCCGTGTTTCTGGCGAGCCTGCAGGCTCGCCAAAAACAGCAGTTATGAAGCAGCGGTCACAAAGACCGCTGCTCCATAACCTGTCCGCCTGCTCTGAGCAGGCGGACACACATCGCCACAATACAACCTGATCGAGTACGATCGGGTTGATTGACACCACCCTGCTGGCGGCCCATTGGCCGCGAGTCTGCAGGGGGCAGCGTTGCACCAGCAGCTCTTGTGAGCGGCTGGTGCAATGCTGAATACGGCGAGCGTATTGCTCGCCGTATTCAGCGAAGTCTGGCGGACCTGATCCGCACTGTCGGATCAGGTCCGCTAGACTTTGATAACTAGAGGCCTATAAATCTATTAAAACATTGATAAGGACATGTAAGTTTAATATTGATATATTTTAAAACAACATTTTTTAATAGAAACAGACCATGTAATTTGAACTACGTCATCATTGACGAATAAACAACAATCTTATTTTTGTTTGAGTGGCACTTAAACAATGTTAGTATATACAATTTTAAAAAGTTAGAAAAGTAAGCATGCAGAACTTTGTTAGTAGAGTAAAATATAATTGTAATTAGTCTTAAAAAACAAACTTCATGAACAATGTTAGTCGAATTTTTATTTAATTGTAAGAAAAATAAACATGCATAACTGTGTTAGTAGAATTAAATTTAAATTCTTGATAAAAAAAAAATACGATTAAAGGGACACTGAACCAAAAAAAATTATATTGTGATTTAGATAGAGTATGCATTTTTTAGCAACTTTCTAATTTACTCCTATTATCAAATTCTTTTCATTCTCTTGGTATTTTTGTTTGAAATGCAAGAATGTAAGTTTAGATGCCGGCCCATTTTTGGTGAACACACTGTGTTGTTCTTGCTGATTGGTGGGTAAATTCATCCACCAATAAACAAGTGCTTTCCATGGTACTGAAGCAAAAAATAGCTTAGATGCCTTCTTTTTCAAATAAAGAAAGCAAGAGAATGAAGAAAAATTAATAATAGGAGTAAATTAGAAAGTTGTTTAAAATTGCATGCTCTATCTGAATCACGAAAGAAAAAAATTGGGTTCAGTGACCCTTTAATAAAATTGTAGTAGCATGCATAATTTCAAATTTGTTAAAAAATTATTATAATTGTTTAAATTTTAATTTTTTACTTCCAATTTTTTTTTATATTAATATGTTTATAAATATGAAAAGTAAGAAAATAAAGTGTAAACAGCCACCACGCTACCTCCGGTCAATGTTGGTGGAAACACCCAGGAATGAAGCTTTATCTCCACCTATGCCACTAACACTATTGGATATTGAATTATCTCCCAATCCATATCAAGTTTTTCATAAAAACACACATACAGGTAATGAGTTGTTCGTTAACATATAATTAATACTTTTAATTAGTTTTTGGCTTCAATTTTTTTTTTTTTTTATCTTTATCTTTGTTATTACTTTCACATAGATATTACCATGGGAGACATAGAAAATAGGTATGAAATCGATTATTTTCTAAATCCTGATAGTGTGCCATTAGTTGAAGCCTTGAGTTCAGATGATAGTCAACCAAGAATAGAAGTTTTAAGAACAATGATGGTAGATAAAGGTATGTTTCATACTCATTACTCTTAAAACCAAGAAAAATAAAGTTTTAACTGATACCTATTGCATATTTTTAGGAGTAGGCTCTGATGAAAGCTTTAAAGGAGTGGACATTAGTGTAGAAGCCAATATAGTAGATGGAAGTGATAATACAACAGCAGGAGGTAATATTTGTGAAGAAATAAATCATATGATACATTGAATATGTATATGTAAATTTAAATACAAATTTTTTGCTTTTGTTATTCTACAGATGTATCTTTAACATCAACTACTAAAACTGAAGACAAAAGTACTCAAAGTTGTCTTGAAGATAATGTTAAACTAAAAATCGTTAAATTAGGGCAACTTTGGGAATGTTATTGGAGCAAGTAGATTTTTTTATACCGAAAATATGTTATTTGATTTAATTCTGTCTGGCCTAGATTTAGAGTTGGGCGGTAGCCGTGAAAACCAGCGTTAGAGGCTCCTAACGCTGGTTTTTACCGCCCTCTGGTATTTGGAGTCAGTCAGGAAAGGGTCTAACGCTCACTTTCCAGCCACGACTTTTCCATACCGCAGATCCCCTTACGTCAATTGCGTATCCTATCTTTTCAATAGGATCTTTCTAACGCCGGTATTTAGAGTCGTGGCTGAAGTGAGCGTTAGAAATCTAACGACAAAACTCCAGCCGCAGAAAAAAGTCAGTAGTTAAGAGCTTTCTGGGCTAACGCCGGTTTATAAAACTCTTAACTACTGTGCTCTAAAGTACACTAACACCCATAAACTACCTATGTACCCCTAAACTAAGGCCCCCCACATTGCCGCCACTCTATTAAATTTTTTAACCCCTAATCTGCCGTCCGCACGCCGCCGCAAGGTACGTTATACTTATGTACCCCTAATCTGCTGCCCCTAACACCGCCGACCCCTATATTATATTTATTAACCCTTACCTGCCCCCCTCAACGTCGCCTCCACCTGCCTACACTTATTAACCCCTAATCTGCCGACCGGACCGCGCTGCTATTATAATAAAGTTATTAACCCCTAATCCGCCTCACTCCCGCCTCAATAACCCTATAATAAATAGTATTAACCCCTAATCTGCCCTCCCTAACATCGCCGACACCTAACTTCAAGCATTAACCCCTAATCTGCCGACCGGAGCTCACCGCTATACTAATAATTTTTTTAACCCCTAAAGCTAATTCTAACCCTAACACCCCCCTAACTTAAATATAATTTAAATATAATGAAATAAATTAACTATTATTAAATAAATTATTCCTATTTAAAGCTAAATACTTACCTGTAAAATAAACCCTAATATAGCTACAATATAAATTATAATTATATTGTAGCTATTTTAGGATTTATATTTATTTTACAGGTAACTTTGTAATTATTTTAACCAGGTACAATAGCTATTAAATAGTTAATAACTATTTAATAGTTACCTAGTTAAAATAATTACAAAATTACCTGTAAAATAAATCCTAACCTAAGTTACAATTAAACCTAACACTACACTATCAATAAATTAATTAAATAAAATACCTCCAATTACCTACAATTAAACCTAACACTACATTATCAATAAATTAATTAAATACAATACCTACAAATAAATACATTTAAATTAACTAAATAAAGTACAAAAAATAAAAAAGAACTAAGTTACAAAAAATAAAAAAATATTTACAAACATAAGAAAAATATTACAACAATTTTAAACGAATTACACCTACTCTAAGCCCCCTAATAAAATAACAAAGCCCCCCAAAATAAAAAAATGCCCTACCCTATTCTAAATTAAAAAATTTCAAAGCTCTTTTAACTTACCAGCCCTTAAAAGGACCTTTTGTGGGGCATGCCCCAAAGAATTCAGCTCTTTTGCCTGTAAAAAAAAAACCATACACTACCCCCCCAACATTAAAACCCACCACCCACATACCCCTTATCTAACCCAAACCCCCCTTAAATAAACCTAACACTAAGCCCCTGAAGATCTTCCTACCTTATCTTCACCTCGCCGGGTATCACACCGATCCGTCCTGGCTCCGAAATCTTCATCCAAGCCCAAGCGGGGGCTGGCGATCCATAATCCGGCAGCTGAAGAGGTCCAGAAGAGGCTCCAAAGTCTTCATCCTATCCGGGAAGAAGAGGAGATCCGGACCGGCAACCATCTTGATCCAAGCGGCATCTTCTATCTTCATCCGATGAGGAACGGCTCCATCGTGAAGACCTCCAGCGCGGATCAATCTTCTTCTTCCGACGTCCAAATGAAGAATGAAGGTTCCTTTAAGGGACGTCATCCAAGATGGCGTCCCTCGAATTCCGATTGGCTGATAGGATTCTATCAGCCAATCGGAATTAAGGAAGGAAAATTCTGATTGGCTGATGGAATCAGCCAATCAGATTCAAGTTCAATCCGATTGGCTGATCCGATCAGCCAATCAGATTGAGCTCGCATTCTATTGGCTGATCGGAACAGCCAATAGAATGCGAGCTCAATCTGATTGGCTGATTGGATCAGCCAATCGGATTGAACTTGATTCTGATTGGCTGATTCCATCAGCCAATCAGAATTTTACTTCCTTAATTCCGATTGGCTGATAGAATCCTATCAGCCAATCGGAATTCGAAGGACACCATCTTGGATAACGTCCCTTAAAGGAACCTTCAATCTTCATTTGGACGTCGGAAGAAGATTGATCCGCGCTGGAGGTCTTCACGATGGAGCCGTTCCTCATCGGATGAAGATAGAAGATGCCGCTTGGATCAAGATGGTTGCCGTTCCGGATCGCCTCTTCTTCCCGGATAGGATGAAGACTTTGGAGCCTCTTCTGGACCTCTTCAGCCGCCGGATTATGGATCGCCAGCCCCCGCTTGGGCTTGGATGAAGATTTCGGAGCCAGAACGGATCGGTGTGATACCCGGCGAGGTGAAGATAAGGTAGGAAGATCTTCAGGGGCTTAGTGTTAGGTTTATTTAAGGGGGGTTTGGGTTAGATTCGGGGTATGTGGGTGGTGGGTTTTAATGTTGGGGGGGTATTGTATGTTTTTTTTTACAGGCAAAAGAGCTGAATTCTTTGGGGCATGCCCCACAAAAGGTCCTTTTAAGGGCTGGTAAGGTAAAAGAGCTTTGAACTTTTTTAATTTAGAATAGGGTAGGGCATTTTTTTATTTTGGGGGGCTTTGTTATTTTATTAGGGGGCTTAGAGTAGGTGTAATTAGTTTAAAATTGTTGTAATATTTTTCTAATGTTTGTAAATATTTTATTATTTTTTGTAACTTAGTTCTTTTTTATTTTTTGTTCTTTAGCTAGTTTATTTAATTGTAGTTATTTGTAGGTATTGTATTTAATTAATTTATTGATAGTGTAGTGTTAGGTTTAATTGTAGATAATTGTAGGTATTTTATTTAATTAATTTATTGATAGTGTAGTGTTAGGTTTAATTGTAACTTAGGTTATGATTTATTTTACAGGTAATTTTGTAATGATTTTAACTAGGTAACTATTAAATAGTTCTTAACTATTTAATAGCTATTGTACCTGGTTAAAATAAATACAAAGTTGCCTGTAAAATAAATATTAATCCTAAAATAGCTACAATATAATTATAATTTATATTGTAGCTATATTAGGGTTTATTTTACAGGTAAGTATTTAGATTTAAATAGGAATAATTTATTTAATAAGAGTTAATTTATTTTGTTAGAATAAAATTATATTTAACTTAGGGGGGTGTTAGGGTTAGGGTTAGAATTAGCTTTAGGGGTTAAAAAATTTATTAGAGTAGCGGTGAGCTCCGATCGGCAGCTTAGGGGTTAATACTTTAAGTTAGGTGTCGGCGATGTTAGGGAGGGCAGATTAGGGGTTAATACTATTTATTATAGGGTTATTGAGGCGGAAGTGAGGCGGATTGGGGTTAATAACTTTATTATAGTAGCGGTGCGGTCCGCTCGGCAGATTAGGGGTTAATAAGTGTAGGCAGGTGGAGGTGACATTGAGGGTGGCAGATTAGGGGTTAATAAATATAATATAGGGGTCGGCGGTGTTAGGGGCAGCAGATTAGGGGTACATAGCTATAATGTAGCTTGCCGTGGTGTACGGAGCGGCAGATTAGGGGTTAATAATAATATGCAGGGGTCAGCGATAGCGGGGGCGGCAGATTAGGGTTTAATAAGTGTAAGGTTAGGGGTGTTTAGAGTCGGGGTTCATGTTAGGGTGTTAGGTGCAGACTTAGGAAGTGTTTCCGCATAGCAAACAATGGGGCTGCGTTAGGAGCTGAACGCTGCTTTTTTGCAGGTGTTAGGTTTTTTTTCAGCTCAAACAGCCCCATTGTTTCCTATGGGGGAATCGTGCACGAGCACGTTTTTTAAGCTGGCCACGTCCGTAAGCACCGCTGGTATCGAGAGTTGCAGTGGCGTTAAATTATGCTCTACGCTTCTTTTTTTGGAGCCTAACGCAGCCATTCTGTGAACTCTAAATACAAGCGGTATTTAAAAGGTGCGGCCAGAAAAAAGCACGCGTAGCTAACGCACCCCTTTGGCCGCAAAACTCTAAATCTAGGCGTTTGTTTTTTGTTTTTTTAATTTTGAATATAATTGTCAGAAGAATGACAACGAAAAAATGATAAATACTTTTTTTTGTGAAAAATCAATAGTAGGTCAGAATTTTGATTTTCTGTAAATATAACATATTTTTTGCACAAAAAAATTGTATTTATTAAAAAATAACATTTTAAACCAAAAAACAAAAAAAATAAAATAATGAAAAAATAAATATATGTCTGCAAACAATTAACAGAAAATACAACTTTCTGGATTTTTCATGGTATAAATGAGAAATAAAATGTTCATTGTAGCCTTGGTCTTTTGGGGTCTGTTGTACCCTCCCTTTCACTTAAAATAGACAACAGTGTTTGTAATGTCCTTTCAGTGAGGGTTAATACTCTATTTATTTGCAGTTTTTTTTCTTCATCCATCTGCCTCTGCCACTGAAACATTTCTCTTTGGAGATGTAATTTTTGCCTTTCAATTTCATTTTTTTCTTTTTCAATTTCAATATTTTTTTCGGAAATGGTTGCCCAACATTCAATATTATTGTTAATAAGATACTGCATGTCCCTTTGGTCCTCTCTATATTGCCTGGCAAGGAACAACATTTCAGTTAATCCAACATCGGCCAATAGTCCTTCGGCTGGTGGATTTTCCATATTTAGAGCCCCTGTTTCTTGTGGTAGTGGTGGTGGTGCCTGTGTTTCCACTGGTTCCTCCAGGTTTCAGGGGTATGTATTTCAACTGGTTGTGCATCTCCAAAATGATCAGGAGGTCACTTCCATCATGACCTCCTGTATTTTCATCGGAATTCGGATTTTCCTCTCTTATTGGCATGAGATTTATAGTGATCTCCCTTGATGAGTTTTCTTCTTCTAGATCAAACGATAAAAAATTGTTAGAAAATAACCATAACATTTTTAACAGTTTCCGAGATGCAATAGAAGGAGAGAGCAGATAAAACATTCTTACACAAAAAATTAAATTATATATATATATATATATACATCAGTGATACATACCATCAAATAATGGAGATGAATGTCCAGTCAAACTATGGAACAGGCGTCCCAAATCAGCTATAAACAAAGAAAAAAAAAATAAGATTTGAGTCAATTTTATTTATTGACATATATTCAAATGCTATTACATTCCCTGAAAAATGTATTTCTAAAAATACATTTAAAATAAAAAATAAGTTTGCAAATAAAGGGACACTGAAAACAATTTTTTTCTTTTGTGATTCAGATAGAGCATGCAATTTTAAATAACTTTCTAGTTTACTCCTATTATCAATTTTGCTTCATTCTTATGTTTCCTTTATTTGAAAAAGAAGGCATCTAAGCTATTTTTTTTGGTTCAGACCATGGAAAGCACTTGTTTATTGGTAGGTGAATTTACCAACAAATCAGCAAGAACAACACAGTGTATTCACCAAAAATAGGGCGGCATCTAAACTCACATTCTTGCATTTAAAATAAAGATACCAAGAGAATGAAAATAATGTGATAATAGGAATAAATTAGAAATTTGCTTACAAGTGCATGCTCTTTCATTTCTTTCATGATTAATGTCGAACATACCATGTTACACAACATGAATCATTTTTTTATAGTGTCAAATTGCATTATTTCTATTGTCATTATCTCTTGAAGGAGTTTCAATGTAATACTGGTTTGTAAATGAACACATGGGTGTTATCTTTAGGGATCCCATTAATAGTTGTCCCTAGTGATGTCGCGAACATAAAATTTTCAGTTCGCGAATGGCGAACGCAAACTTCCTCAAATGTTCGCGAACGGGTGAACCGGGCGAACCGCCATAGACTTCAATAGGCAGGCGAATTTTAAAACCCACAGGGACTCTTTCTGGCCACAATAGTGATGGAAAAGTTGTTTCAAGGGCACTAACACCTGGACTGTGGCATGCCGGGGGGATCCATGGCAAAACTCCCATGGAAAATTACATAGTTGATGCAGAGTCTGGTTTTAATCCATAAAGGGCATAAATCACCTAACATTCCTAAATTGTTTGGAATAACGTGCTTTAAAACATCAGGTATGATGTTGTATCGATCAGGTAGTGTAAGGGTTACTCCCGCTTCACAGTGACAGACCAAACTCCCCGTTTAACGCACCGCAAACAACCGCAAACAGTCCATTTGCACAACCGCAAACTCCCCATTTGCACAAGGTTGGATACCAAGCTAGCCATGTCCCGTTCCTTGTCCTCACTGATGTCATTGAAGGTCTCTTCCTCCACCCAGCCACGTACAACACCAAGGGTCCCTGAAATGTGACAACAAGCCCCCTGGGACGCCTTCTGTGTTTGGTCTTCCACCTCCTCAAAGCCACCTTCCTTCTCTGACTCCTCTTCTTCAGACTCCTCTCTCGGTGTTGCCTCTCTCTGCGTTATTCTAAGGTGTGTTAAGCAGTACTATTCCTATCAGTTTAATCCCTGTTATGTGCCTTTTTTTTGGTTTGGTTTTTGAAGCCACAGTGCAGCACCAGAGGCCAGAAAAATTAGGCATGTACACATGCCTGAAAAATTAGGTATTGTTGCAGCCGCTGCTGTAGCAGGGGCCAGAAAAATTGATGTTTGTTTCCCAGGCAGAAAGTGCCCTAAAACATTGCGGCTTGAACCCTAGTTGGTGGCAGATAACTCACGCAAGTCATCCGGCATTCAGAGATAAAATACAGCAGCGTGTGGACCATTTTTAGCCCAAGGCAGCTCATCTCATCAGGCCTTTTTTAATCAAATGTATCGCCCACTGTCAGTCCCTTCGGGATCCATCCCTCATTCATCTTAATAAAGGTGAGGTAATCTAGACTTTTTTGACCTAGGCGACTTCTCTTCTCAGTGACAATACCTCCTGCTGCGATGAAGGTCCTTTCTGACAGGACACTTGAAGCTGGGAAGGCCAGAAGTTCTATCGCAAATTGGGATAGCTCAGGCCACAGGTCAAGCCTGCACACCCAGTAGTCAAGGGGTTCATCGCTCCTTAGAGTGTCGATATCTGCAGTTAAGGCGAGGTAGTCTGCTACCTGTCGGTCGAGTCGTTCTCTGAGGGTGGACCGGGAAGGGCTGTGGCGATGCGTAGGACTTAAAAAGCTCTGCATGTCCTCCATCAACAACACGTCTGTAAAGCGTCCTGTCCTTGCCGGGGTGGTTGTGGGAGTCAGAGGATTACTTTCACCTCTTCCCCTGTTAGATTCCCGTTGTGCTGTGACATCACCCTTATACGCTGTGTAAAGCATACTTTTTAATTTATTTTGGAACTGCTGCATCCTTTCCAACTTGCGGGAATTTGGTAACATTTCAGGCACTTTATGCTTATACCGGGGGTCTAGTAGCGTGGACACCCAGTACAGGTCGTTCTCCTTCAGCCTTTTTATACGAGGGTCCCTCAACAGGCACAACAACATGAAAGACCCCATTTGCACAAGGTTGGATGCCGAGCTACTCATGTCCCGTTCCTCGTCCTCAGTGATCTCACTGAAGGTATGTTCTTCCCCCCAGCCACGTACAACTCCACGGGTACCAGATAGGGGACAACAAGCACCCTGGGATGCCTGTTGTGGTTGGTCTTCCTCCTCCTCCTCAAAGCCACATTCCTCCTCTGACTCTTCCTCACAATCCTCTTCCAGCGTTGCCGCAGGTCCAGCAAGCGATGCTGATAAGGCTGTTTCTGGTGGTGATGGTGACCACAACTCTTCTGCTTCCTCTTCACGCTCATCTACGGCCTGATCCAGCACTCTTCACAGGGCACGCTCCCGGAGGAAAACAAATAGTATGATGTCGCTGATGGTGCCTTCGGTGCAACTGACTAGATTTGTCACCTCCTCAAAAGAATGCATGAGCCTACAGGCATTGCGCATGAGCGTCAAGTAACGTGGCAAAAAAATTCCCAGCTCCTCAGAGGCTGTCCTAGCACCCCAGTCATACAAATAGTCGTTAATGGCTTTTTCTTGTTGGATCAGGCGGTCAAACATTAGGAGTGTTAAATTCCAACTTGTCTGGCTGTCGCAAATCAAGCGCCTCACTGGCATGTTGTTTCACCGCTGGATATCTGAAAAGTGCGCCATGGCCGTGTAGGAACGCCTGAAATGGCCACACACCTTCCTGGCCTGCTTCAGGACATCCTGTAAGCCTGGGTAGTTATGCACAAAGCGTTGTACGATCAGATTACACACATGTGCCATGCACGGCACATGTGTCAACTTGCCCAAATTCAATGCCACCAACAAATTTCTTCCATTGTCACAAACCACTTTGCCGATCTCCAGTTGGTGCGGAGTCAGCCACTGATCCACCTGTGCGTTCAGGGTGGACAGGAGTGCTGGTCCGGTGTGACTCTCTGCTTTCAGGCAAGTCAACCCCAAGATGGCGTGACACTGCCATATCCGGGATGTGGAATAGTACCTGGGGAGCTGGGGGGGGTGCCATTGATGTGGAGCAAGATGCAGCAGCAGAAGAGGACTCAGTCGAGGAGGTTATGGAAGAGGATGGAGTAGGAGGAGTAGAGGAGGTGGCAGCAGGCCTGCCTGCAAGTCGTGGCGGTGTCACCAACTCCTCTGCAGAGCCACACATTCCATGCTTGGCAGCCGTCAGCAGGTTTACCCAATGTGCAGTGTAGGTGATATACCTGCCCTGACCATGCTTTGCAGACCAAGTATCAGTGGTCAAATGGACCCTTGCCCCAACACTGTGGGCCAGACATGCCATTACTTCCTTTTGCACAATCGAGTACAGGTTGGGGATTGCCTTTTGTGCAAAGAAATTTCAGCCGGGTACCTTCCACTGCGGTGTCCCAATAGCTACAAATTTTTGGAATGCCTCAGACTCCACCAGCTTGTATGGTAAAAGCTGGCAGGCTAAGAGTTCAGACAAGCTAGCTGTCAGATGGCGGGCAAGGGGGTGACTTTGTGACATTGGCTTCTTACGCTCAAACATGACCTTGACAGACACCTGACTGTGGGCAGATGAGCAGGAACTGCTCAAGGCGAGAGACGGAGTGGTGGAAGGTTGAGAGGGGGCAAGGAGGACAGCAGTGGTTGACGTGGCTGAAGATGCTGGACCAGGAGGAGGATGGCGGCTTTGAGTTTGTGTGCTGCTTGTACTCATGTGTTGATCCCATAGGCGTTTGTGATGTGCGATCATGTGCCTTCGCAAAGCAGTTGTACCTAGGTGGGTGTTGGACTTCCCACGACTCAGTTTCTTTTGGCACAGGTTGCAAATGGCATCGCTGTTGTCAGAGGCAGACACACAAAAAAAATGCCACACTGCTGAGCTCTGCAATGACGGCATTCTGGTGGTGGCAACGGCATGCGTTTATTGGCGTGCTGTCTGGCTGACCCCGGATGCATGCTGTCTGACTGAGCCACTAGCTCCTTGCGATGACCTCCCCCTGCTTCCAACTCGTCTCCTCCTCCTCTCTGTCTCCCCATCTGAACTTTCCCTCTGTTCTTCTTCTCTTCTAGCGGGCACCCACGTGACATCCACGGACACATCATCATCATCAACCGCTTCACTTGTATCTGACAACTCAGCAAAGGAAGCAGCAGCGGGTACAACATCATCATCATCATCATCACACCGTACGTCCATGTGTGTAATGCTGCCTGACTGAGACATATCCCTGTTATCGACATCCTCTGGCAATAATGATTGCGCATCACTATCACTCATTTCTTCCAACTGATGTGTAAATAACTCCTCTGACAGATCAAGTGAAGCGGCTGTGGTGCTAGTGTTGGTGGTGGTGGCAGGCGGGCGAGTGGTAACTTGAGAGGTGCCCAAAGCTAAGCTGGAGGAGGATGGTGCGTCAAGGTTCCGAGCGGAAGCTGTAGAAGATTGGGTGTCCTTTGTTAGCCAGTCAACTTTGTCCTCTGAACGTGGCCTCTGAACACTGGGCATTATTCTAGGGCCAAAGGGAATCACAGCACCACAACCACGACGGCCCCTGCGGGGTGGCCTGCCTCTGCCTGTCATTTTTTTTTTCAATTAGTGGTACTATGCGTGCAAGCTACTGTGACAACAGATATGAGTGGCACTGTGCACTGGCAGAAGTTGGCAGAGTAGACGCTGTAGGCCTGACACACACGCTTGCAGACAACTAACTTCAATCTATTATAGTCCAAATTGTATTTTTTTTTAAATGTAAACTACTGTTACACCAGATATGAGTTGCACTGGTGTGACACTGTGCCCTGGCAGGCCCTGAAACGCACACGTGTGAAGGAAACTGACTGCTATTATTTCACAGTCAAAAAAGTGTTTTTTTTTTTAAATGTACACTACTGTAACACCAGATATGAGTTGCACTGGGGTGACACTGTGCCCTGGCAGGCACTGAAACGCACACGTGTGAAGGAAACTGACTGCTATTATTTTACAGTCAAAAAAGTGTTGTTTTTTTTAAATGTACACTACTGTTACACCAGATATGAGTTGCACTGGGGTGACACTGTGCCCTGGCAGGCACTGAAATGCACACGTGTGAAGGAAACTGACTGCTATTATTTCACAGTCAAAAAATTGTTGTTCTTTTTAAATGTACACTACTGTTACATCAGATATGAGTTGCACTGGGGTGACACTTTGCCCTGGCAGGCACTGAAACGCACACATGTGAAGGAAACTGACTGCTATTATTTCACAGTCAAAAAAGTGTTTTTTTTTTTTAAAATGTACACTACTGTAACACCAGATATGAGTTGCACTGGGGTGACACTGTGCCCTGGCAGGCACTGAAACGCACACGTGTGAAGGAAACTGACTGCTATTATTTCACAGTCAAAAAAGTGTTGTTTTTTTTTAATGTACACTACTGTAACACCAGATATGAGTTGCACTGGGGTGACACTGTGCCCTGGCAGGCACTGAAATGCACACGTGTGAAGGAAACTGACTGCTATTATTTCACAGTCAAAAAAGTGTTTGTTTTTTTAAATGTACACTACTGTTACACCAGATATGAGTTACACTGGGGTGACACTGTGCCCTGGCAGGCACTGAAACGCACACATGTGAAGGAAACTGACTGCTATTATTTCACAGTCAAAAAAGTGTTGTTTTTTTTAAATGTACACTACTGTTACACCAGATATGAGTTGCACTGGGGTGACACTGTGCCCTGGCAGGCACTGAAACGCACACGTGTGAAGGAAACTGACTTCTATTATTTCACAGTCAAAAAAGTGTTGTTTTTTTTTAAATGTACACTACTGTTACACCAGATATGAGTTGCACTGGGGTGACACTGTGCCCTGGCAGGCACTGAAATGCACACATGTGAAGGAAACTGACTGCTATTATTTCACAGTCAAAAGAGTGTTGTTTTTTTTAATGTACACTACTGTTACACCAGATATGAGTTGCACTGGTGTGACACTGCCCTGGCAGGCCCTGAAACGCACGCGTGTGAAGGAAACTGACTGCTATTATTTCACAGTCAAAAAAGTTTTTGTTTTTTTTTAAATGTACACTACTGTTACACCAGATATGAGTTGCACTGGGGTGACACTGTGCCCTGGCAGGCACTGAAACGCACACATGTGAAGGAAACTGATTGCTATTATTTCACAGTAAAAAAAGTGTTGTTTTTTTTAAATGTAAACTACTATTACACCAGATATGAGTTGCACTTGGGTGACACTGTGCCCTGGCAGGCACTGAAATGCACACGTGTGAAGGAAACTGACTGCTATTATTTCACAGTCAAAAAAGTTTTTTTTTTTGTTTTTTTTTAAATGTACACTACTGTTACACCAGATATGAGTTGCACTGGGGTGACACTGTGCCCTGGCAGGCACTGAAATGCACACGTGTGAAGGAAACTGACTGCTATTATTTCACAATCAAAAAAGTGTTGTTTTTTTTAAATGTACACTACTGTTACACCAGATATGAGTTGCACTGGGGTGACAGTGTGCCCTGGCAGGCACTGGAAACACACACGTGTGAAGGAAACTGACTGCTATTATTTCACAGTCAAAAAAGTGTTGTTTTTTTTTTTAATGTACACTACTGTTACACCAGATATGAGTTGCACTGGGATGACACTGTGCCCTGGCAGGCACTGAAACGCACACGTGTGAAGGAAACTGACTGCTATTATTTTACAGTCAAAAAAGTGTTGTTTTTTTTAAATGTACACTACTGTTACACCAGATATGAGTTGCACTGGGGTGACACTGTGCCCTGGCAGGCACTGAAACGCACACGTGTGAAGGAAACTGACTGCTATTATTTCACAGTCAAAAAAGTGTTTTGTTTTTTAAATGTACACTACTGTTACACCAGATATGAGTTGCACTGGGGTGACACTGTGCCCTGGCAGGCACTGAAACACACACATGTGAAGGAAACTGACTGCTATTATTTCACAGTCAAAAAAGTGTTGTTTTTTTAAATGTACACTACTGTTACACCAGATATGAGTGGTGGCACTGGGCAAGTGGGCACAGTATACGCTGTGAGCCTGATACACACGCTGGCAGGCAGGCAACTGCAATTAGATTACACAGGAAAAAAAAAAAAAGCAGACTGATGTTCTAGCCCTAAAAAGGGCTTTTTGGGGTGCTGTCCTTACAGCAGAGATAAGATGAGTCCTTCAGGACTGTAGTGGACACTGAATACACTAGCCTAGCTATCAATTTCCCTATTAAATCAGCAGCAGCTACACTGTCCCTCCTCTCACTAAGAATGCAGCTTCCGAATGAATCTAAAATGGATGCTGTCCAGGAGGTGGGAGGGTCTGGGAGGGAGGGTCTGCTGCTGATTGGCTGGAATGTGTCTGCTGACTTTGAGGTACAGGGTCAAGTTTTACTCAATGATGACGAATAGGGGGCGGACCGAACATCGCATATGTTCGCCCGCCGCGGCAAACGCGAACATGCTATATTCGCCGGGAACTATTCGCCGGGGAACTACTCGCGATATCACTAGTTGTCCCCTATATTTATAATCAACTAAAAAAAAAAAAAAAAGTTATATTCCCGTTGTAGCTTAAAAAAAAAAGATAATTATAAAAACCATATTATTGTACAATCCCATTTATACTTTTTTGGATTATATATATATATTTAGGGCTCCATGTACTAAGCCGTCAATTCATCCGTCATTTTAGACGCGGCTAAACTCGCCGTTACTCGCCGCGGGCGAAATGGTGTCCGCTGTAGCTATGTACTAATAATCCCACAATAAATAGACACGTCTAGCCCGCCGCGAGCAGTGGCGGAATATTGATAAATTTGACGCCTCGCTCGCCGCGACTAAGCTGATGTACTTAACTTTCAGTTGAATTGTCTGGCCAATTGTTAACACGTGACATGTAAGGTGTCATGAACGTCATAGTAGTCACGGGAATAGAATTTTGCTCCTATAAATGTACAACTTTTCTAAACAACCCGGAATAGCTTGTGAACGAGCAGTCATCGGCTCCAAATGATCTTCAATCTCTCGATACAGGTGTAATATCGATTCACGATCAAGCCGGAATCTTTGTATGATCTCTCGGTCAGAAAGGCCATGCAAACCAACCCGTGGAAGGAATACACGGGGGACACGAACTCTCCTTCTTCTAACGATAGGATTAGCTACATTTCCAGTATTCTGTCTTCTAGCCCGGATTTGCATCAAACGGAGAATAAACAAAAACAGAATTCTTTCCATAGCTGCTGAAATGAACAATGTAAGTACAATGCTGATATTACTGCCTTTTATATATGTATAGACTGGCGTCTAGAGTGGCTTTCCTATTGTTCTGTACCTTGCCCGCCACCTAAAAGGTGGCGAGGCAAAAATAACGAGGTGGGGGCGGAGATTGACGCGAGCGGACAAATAGATTTTTTAGTACATTCGTTTTTGGCGAGTTGGTGGTCAAATGTGTCTAATTACAGTAAAAAATGGAGAGGTAGCGAGGTTTGGCGGATAAGTACGCTCGCAATTTTAAAGATGCGAGTTTTAACATAATTGACGGCTTTGTACATATCAGTTTGCGAGTTTTGACGCGAGATTTGTTGCGGGTAGCTCGCTGACTGCTTAGTACATGGAGCCCTTATTCTAAAAATACATATTTTTACTTTGAATGCGCCATAATTGATAAGACTCAATAATATTTGGGGCCTATGTTTTGATTCACGTACGGAAGGAAATAATTTATTTAGTAAGAAGACAGATAAGGTTATTTTTATTCCATAGAATATTGGAGACACTAAACTATTGTTATTTAACAAACATTTTGCGTCAATTATGTTGTATATTTACCTCTCAAATCACTGTCACAATCATCCATTATGCCGGTGATGATCTCAGGTCCTAGACCAAAATCAGCATGGTTTTACTTCAGGGAGATCATGTCAGACTAATCTAATTGACTTCTTTGATTATGTAACAAAAGCATTAGACAAGGGTGGAGCAGTTGATGTAGCATATCTAGATTTCAGCAAAGCATTTGACACCGTCCCACACAATAAACTAATTCACAAACTGTATCTCCTTGGTCTAAATTTAAAAATTGGGAACTGGGTGGAATAATGGCTTAAGGACAGAAGTGTCTTAGTAAATGGAGTTAATTCAGCAGAGGGGGCTGTTACTAGTGTTGTTCCTCAGGGGCCAGTTCTGGGGCCTGTTTTGTTTAACATATTTATCTGTGATATCAGCAAAGGGCTACAGGGGAAGGTATGTCTGTTTGCAGATGATACAAAAATTTGTAACAGAGTGGATGTTCCATGGGGGGGTAGACAAAATGAGAAGTGATATACAACAATTGAAGGATTGGACTAACGACTGGGATCTAAAGTTTAACACAGCAAAGTGTAAAATAATGCATTTAGGGAAGAAAAATCCAAATGTTAATTACAGACTCAATTACACTTTACTGACTGTTACAGACGAGGAACAGGACTTGGGAATTATTATTTCAGACGATTTAAAACTTAGTAAACAATGTAGTAATGCAGCGAGTAAGGCTAGCAGAATGCTTGGATGTATTGGTAGAGGTATTTGCAGCAGAAATAGTAAGGTTCTTATGCCACTTTATAGATCATTAGTTAGCCCTCATCTTGTGTATTGTGTGCAGTTCTGGAGGCCATATCTTCAGAAGGATATTAACAAACTTGAATCTGTTCAAAGGAGGGCTACCAAAGTGGTACATGGTCTAAAAAATTAAATTTATCAGGATAGGCTCAATGACCAAAATATGTATAGCTTAGAGGAGAGAAGGGAAAGAGGTGATATGATAGAAACTTTCAAGTACTTTAAAGGGCTTAGTAAAACTGAGGCTGTGGGTATTTTACATAAAAAGGGAAATACAAGAACAAGGGGTCATGAACTGGAGCTAAAGGGTAGTAGATTCAGGAGTAATTTGAGGAAGCACTTCTTTACAGAACGAGTGATTGATTTATGGAATACACTTCCTCAAGAGATAGTAGCGACAAACACTGTGGGGGGACTTTAAAAATGCATGGGACAAGCATAAGGATATCCTACAAACTAGATAAGTTTATACTATCAGGTAATATCAGGCAGACTTGCTGGGCCTATGGCTCTTATCTGCCGTCAATATCTATGTTTCTACTTTTTTTTCCCCATGGGACTGCGTTACAGAGCTTTTCATTCCGCAATCGCAGGTGTTAGGCTTTTTTCTCCCCTCATTGATTTCTATGGGGAAAGCGTGCACAAGCACGTCAACACAGCTCTTAGATTGTGTGCGGTATGGAGCTCATCGCAACCATATCACAAGCTGGCTGTTTGAAAACTTGTAATGGCTGCGCTATAGAGGGTTAAATAATGCAACTTTTGTTGCGTTCCTTAATTTCCCTATAGCGTTCACAACTCATGCACAACTTTTGCAATGTTAGGTTTTATTATTTTTAGTAATGTTAGGTTTTATATTTTTTGTATTTTTTATAGGTTAGGTTTTTTTTTTAGTTTAAGCTTACACTTTATTTTTATTTCATAGGTAAGTTTGTATTTATTTTAACTATGTAGTTAGTAATATTGTAACTTTAATTTAGGTAAATTATAATTAGGGGTGTTAGACTTAGGCTAAGGGTTAATAGTGTAATTTAGGTTGTTGCGATGTGGGGGGGGTGGCGGTTTAGAGGTTAATACGTTTATTTAATGTTTGCAATGTGGGGTGACGGCAGTTTAGGGGTTAATAGTTTTAATTTAGGTAGTTGTGATGTGGGGGGATGGGGGTTTAGAGGTTAATGGCTTTAATTAGGGGTTAGCAATGTGGGGGAATGGCAGTTTATAGGTAAATAGCTTTATTTAGTGTTGGCGATGTGGGGGGGACTGTGGTTTAGGGGTTAATATGTTTATTCAGTGTTGGCTATGTGGGGCGGTGGCAGTTTAGAGGTTAATACGTTTATTTAGTGTTGGCGATGTGGGAGAAGGCAGTTTAGGGGTTAATATTTTAATTTTGGTAGTTGCTATGTGGGGGACAGTGGTTTAGAGGTTAATAGCTTTATTTAGTGTTAGCAATGTGGGGGGACGGCGGTTTAGGGGTTAATATGTTTATTTAGTGTTGGCTAAGTTGGGGACGGAAGTTTAGAGGTTAATAGGCTTTTATTAAAGGGACAGTCTACACCAGAATTTTTATTGTTTTAAAAGATAGATAATCCCTTTATTACCCATTTCCCAGTTTTGCATAACCAACACAGTTATAATAATATACTTTTAACCTCTGTGATTATCTTATATCTAAGCCTCTGCAAACTGCCCCTTTTTTCAGTTCTTTTGACAGACTTGCAGTCTAGCCAATCAGTGCCTGCTCCCAGATATATTCACGTGCACGAGCATAGTGTTATCTATATGAAATATGTGAACTAACACCTTCTAGTGGTGAAAAACTGTTAAAATGCAATCTGAAAGAGGTGGGCTTCAAGGTCTAAGAAATTAGCATATGAACCTCCTAGGTTAAGCTTTCAACTAAGAATACCAAGAGAACAAAGCAAAATTGGTGATAAAAGTAAATTGGAAAATTGTTTAAAATTACATGCTCTATCTGAATCATGAAAGTTTATTTTGGCCTAGACTGTCCCTTTAAGTGTTGGCGATGTGGGGGGATAGCGGTTTAGATAATTTTGTTCTGCATACCTTATGTTAAGTTAAATAATTTTTTGGAATAATATGTTTTCGGTGTACACATGTCTAATTTTAAGTAAAAAAGAAAGACGCAAAGAACATTACGCAATTTGCTAAAACTTTATGGGAGGTGTTAGAAGTGACGCGCTGCAGAAAATGATACGTGACATAACAGAGAGAGATAGATAAAAAGTGTAATGATTTATTTTAATATGTTTTACTTCAGGTTTCAAGCTGCACTTTCTCTTTTAGTGCTTTTATGTTTTGCGCTTGAACACATAACTTTCAACTTATAAATATAAGCAATGTTTAACGTGGTCATGATATTCATTGAAAGTGTAGATCGTGCTAAAGAGATGTGGGCCGCACTAAATAATCTCTGGTTATTTAGTTTTAACATGCACTTGTAATATCACTTTGCCAGCTAATATTAGCACGATCCAGCAATATTGATAGCACACCATTTGTAAACTAGGTCATAGTGTGGTTAGTAGCTAACCCTATATATCTCATCCATCAAGGCACTTCCCTAACATAATAAACGACTAGTATTGAATTAATCCTCCTATTAGAGTCTAAATGGTTGAGTTACATCAGCAATACAGTTTGCAAAAATTACTAAAACTTAATCATCTTAAATTGAGCAAGAGCTTGTGTATGCATTTTGTTAGTTGTTCATAGTAAATACTGACTGATTTTCCTAAAATAAATGCAGACATTTTGGCATAGCCACAACTCATGTTGCCAAATATTAAAATCTAAATGTACTTTATGTCACAGAAAATGATTTATTACTTTCAGTAATTAGTGGTGGCCATACCCATATTTGGCATTCATTATTTTAATTAAATATTTTAGTATTAAATGTGTCTTATCTCTATATATGTGATCTATGAATATATTAAAAGTTATAAAAAAAGTTATAAATATCTGTGATTGTAGACTGATCTTTATCACAGTATCTATATAAAGGTAAGTTAGGTTTTTAGTTAATATATGGTTTGATTTAGAAATGAAGGTGCTGGTGAGTTGTACTGTTATACAATGCTTATATCCTGTAGTTAAACAATAGTTATATATGTAATAATTATATATTATATACACAAGCTACACCATTTATAAACACAAAGCCCAAATGCTATACTCCTATACTTGGCTCTAAGTATCAGAACAAAGTACTTAGAAATATTACATTTAACCAAATTGTAAATGTATTTATTTTATTTTTGTCTACCATTATTTTCTACTTTGTAGCTCTGCCCTTTGTTTAGATTTGTATATTCAACTACAATAAATGTTGAATTATATAGTAAATAACTATAGGGCAATATAGATACACATTTTTGATTTGCAGTATTATTTCAAGTACATGTTTTTTGGGGGAAATTGTTTTTTCAAAAATAATCTATACACTAATTAAAAATATTTGTAAATATTTTATCACAGCTTCTTATGTTATGTTTTAACACTTCTTTGTGACTTAATTTTGCACTTTGTACAATTTCTTTTATATCAGTCTTTTGAAGATAGGTTTACACCTTAAACTGAAAAATATACACAATATATAATATGTTAACCATTAAATTATAATTTTACATTTACAGATATTGCATTTTCTGGGTTAATATAGTTTCTCAGGACAAGGGAATTTTTTTTTCTGCTAAATTATTTCTCATAACATCTCTGAAAATGAATGATAAAAAGAAACTGGACAAGAAAGTTGCAATTGTGACTGGATCTACATATGGGTAAGTAACAATCACATTTTAATTGTATGTAGTGAAATTGATGCTTAAAAGATACTTTATGGTAAAATTTATATTGAAACTGGCAAATGTGTGCTTATTTTTAGTTGGTATCAATATGGATTATTATGAGCATTTTAATAACACATTTAAGATTTTACATTTTTGCTAAGAATCACATAGGAAATCTGTATTATAAAATATAGTACTTTTATTTATAATTAGCAACAGAAATAAAAAAAACACATAATTAATTTTTGCTCCTAGACATAACAAGAATATGCTTGCTAAATATTTCCACGCACAGTTATTATAACTCTGATTAAATAAATTATGTCAATAAACATTTTCATGCTACATATCTACTTGGATTTAATATAATGTATTTTTATTAGTTTAAAAAGTTTATGTAAATTCTATCTATCATTTATCTATCTATATATGTAAACATCTATATATTTATTAAATAGTTTTTCAGTACATTCCCTCCAGTTTATGAGAAGGTAATTTGTATGAAGCTTTTTTTTTATTATCGATCTTGTTATATTTTTTGTCTTAGTAGTATAATATTAGTATACTGGGATCTAAAACATTATTCCCAATGTATTTTTCCTGGGAAATACATTATTTAGAAATGAGTAGATTATCAACTATAATTATTTACCATTTTTGTCCTATAAAAAAAAATAATATATATCTTTTTTGTTCATTGTTACCTTTTCTTGAAGACTATGGGGCCGATTTATCAAACTCCGTATGGAGCTTGATGCCCCTGTTTCTGCGCGAGCCTTCAGACTCACGGGAAACAGAAGTTATGAAGCAGCGGTCTAAAGACCACTGCTCCATAACTTGTCCGCCTGCTCTGTGGCCGCAGACAGCAGTTCACAAGAACTTTTGTGGTACAAATACATTTTTGTAGCAGCTATGTCTTTTTTTTTTTTTTTTGGATTACATTTTGTTATTGAGAAAATAAGAAGTCAACATACATAAGTATCAATAATATCCACGTAAGGGTGAAAGTCATGCATAAATGGTTACATGTGTGGTATATTCTGAGGTGAACTTATAAAACAGAATAAAACAGATACAAGAGAAGATAATAATTATCAAGCATATATAATGAACAGTGAATAATAGCGAAGACTGCTGGTCTTCAGAAATACACTATTTAAAAATGTCTTATTCTTTACAATTATTAAGGAACAAAAAGGGGGTGATAAGTGTCTACCTTATCCAAGTAAGAGTATGATTCCATTCTCGCAGCTATGTCTTTTGATCCATATAAAAATATTTGTCGTCCCTTACAATAAATAACCATCATTGGTTGAAGCAGATGTTTTTATTTAGCTCTATCATCATGTATTGTAGCTTTACAGGCACTTCTTGGCTTTATTGATACTGAACATTTTGAGAAGAGTTCTTTGTTTTACTTTATGATTCTAGGATCTATTATTATAACTATTGTGACATAAATTGTACTTGCAATTACTATAGATAAAATCTATCCAGTTGCTTACCACCAGAAAATGTTCTACACACACAAATTTAATATGCCTCTCATTTATTTAGACCTTGGTGGCATTATATTTATATAGGTGATACCAAAACAGAAGCCTTCAAAAAGTATAATGTTGCCTTCAAGATGTGTATGTTCAAGGACAACAAATACCCCATGTTTTAAATCCTTTTTTAGGCTAAATATCAGTTGAGGCAAATTAATGACAGCTGACAATCGAGTTAAAAAAGGCCAGCATCTCTGTTGCAATGAAAAAAAATGTAGCTTTATTACAAATTTAAGAATATCGAGGTTTAAAACATGCCATACTCATAGCCTTAAAGGGTCATGAAACCCAATTTTTTTATTTTATGATTCAGATACAGAATACAATTTAAACAACTTTCTAATTTACTTCTATTATCTAATTAGTTTCATTCTCTTGGTATCATTTCTTGAAAAAGCAGCAATGCACTACACATGAGTGAGCCATTGAAAATTGGTATATATATGCAGCTAGCACCTAGATTATTTGCTGCTCCTGAGCTTGCCTAAATAAACCTTTCAGCAAAGGATAACAATAGAATGAAGCAAATTAAATAATACATTTAAATTGGAAAGTTGTTTAAAATTGTATTCTCTATTTTAATCACAAAAGAAAAAAATTGGTTGTCCCTTTAATGTCTAAAACAGAACATAGACAACTTAAAAAAGCTTCCCAATACACTATTGCATAAACATACTAGGGAATGACAACCCACATGTAAATCAATTACTTACCTAATGTGCTTACCTCAAAATATTAGGAACCAAAATGTAAGCCTTAAAAAAGTTCAATGTGATACAACCTCTCATTTGAAAATATTGTGATAATATTATACACACAAATATGTGATGATTATAATATTGTTTTCAAAATGTTAACATGAATTATTCACAGTAATGACTGGAACTCAAATGGAGAAAAAATGTATGTCTGTCTAGTAACTGAGCTTACCCTCACCTTATTTAGATGTTGTAACCTTTTCAGTTAACAGTAGGAGAACAAGGGTTATCCATAGTAACATTGTCTAAATGTTCCTTGAACCTAACATTAAATAAATAATATATGATGACTTACAGTTAACACATGATTTAATTGAATAGGTTTACCAGATACTGTGAAATAAAAAATATCATTACATTTACATATTCACAAGCTTGCACATACTGCCTGTACATGTATACATGCTAGTACAAGTGAAATACAATATTTTTATACTGTTATCTACAACTAAGTAACCATTACACCTTCTATTAGAAAAAGAAAACCATGCCACTACCAAGGCATAATGTCACAATTCAGTGTTACTAATATGTTTTTGGGGGAGAATAATTTGTAAAAAGATACAGCCTGAAACTTCTCTCTTTAATTCTACAAACTCTTAAAAGCTTGATTCAATGATCAACTTTACTTTTCACTTAAAGGGACACTGAACCCAATTTTTTTTCCTAATTCACATAGAGCATGCAATTATTTTTTTTTTTTTTTTTATCTTTATTATTGTATTTCAACAGACATTATAAGATTTCATACAGTTTCAGAGGAAGCAACATAAAAGAAGGGCAAAACAAATAATTAGAAACCAAACAATAATATACATTTCATATCTCGATATGCCCAATATAAATTAAAAAAAAAAAAAAACAGAAGAACAAAAGAAAAAAACAATAAGAAAAGAATAAACCCCTTCTGTAAAATTTAGGGGCTTTCAACCTCTGTTAATCTTAACATATGGTTTCAATCTAATACTCCTCGAACTTCATCATTAACTGTTGAGATACATTTTCCGTTTTCTGTATTCCCCCCCTTGACAAAAGACAATTACAATTCGACATAGCCATTACAACACTCAACAAGACAAAAAAAAAAAAACAACAAACAAACAAAACAAAAAAAAAATAATATTACCAAAGACCAAGCAAAACCAATTCAGTATTTCTGAATGGATATATTAAGCTGTCAATTTCATTCAAGGGAAAATATCTAATAAAAACAGACCACTTTCTGAAAAAACAAAATAATATCCCCTTCATCTTCCAGATTGGTGTCTATTTGTTCCAGAATACATTCGGCTAGATTTGGAGAGTTTTGTCGGTAACGACCCGAAAAACTAACGCCGGCTTTTTCTGGCCGCACCATAAAAATAACTCTGGTATTGAGAGTCCACAGAATGGCTGCGTTAGGCTCCAAAAAAGGAGCGTAGAGCATTTTTAACGCAGCTTCAACTCTCGATACCAGAGTTGCTTACGCAAGCGGCCAGCTAAAAAACGTGCTCATGCACGATTCCCCCATAGGAAAACAATGGAGCTGTTTGAGCTGAAAAAAAACCCAACACCTGCAAAAAAAGCGGCGTTCAGCTCCTAACGCAAGCCCCATTGTTTGCTATGCGGTAACCCTTTCCTACGTCTGCACTTAACACTCTAACATGTACCCCGAGTCTAAACACCCCTAACCTTACACTTATTAACCCCTAATCTGCCGCCCCTGCTATCGCTGACCCCTGCATATTATTATTAACCCCTAATCTGCCGCTCCGTAAACCGCCGCTACTTACATTATCCCTATGTACCCCTAATCTGCTTCCCTAACATCGCCAACCCCTATATTATATTTATTAACCCCTAATCTGCCCCCCACAACGTCGCCTCCACCTGCCTACACTTATTAACCCCTAATCTGCCGAGCGGACCTGAGCGATACTATAATAAAGTTATTAACCCCTAATCCGCCTCACTAACCCTATAATAAATAGTATTAACCCCTAATCTGCCCTCCCTAACATCGCCGACACCTAACTTCAATTATTAACACCCTAATCTGCCGACCAGAGCTCACCGCTATTCTAATAAATGGATTAACCCCTAAAGCTAAATCTAACCCTAACACTAACACCCCCCTAAATTAAATATAATTTTAATCTAACGAAATTAATTAACTCTTATTAAATAAATTATTCCTATTTAAAGCTAAATACTTACCTGTAAAATAAACCCTAATATAGCTACAATATAAATTATAATTACATTGTAGCTATTTTAGGATTAATATTTATTTTACAGGCAACTTTGTAATTATTTTAACCAGGTACAATAGCTATTAAATAGTTAAGAACTATTTAATAGTTACCTAGTTCAAATAATTACAAAATTACCTGTAAAATAAATCCTAACCTAAGTTACAATTAAACCTAACACTATACTATCATTAAATTAATTAAATAAACTACCTACAATTACCTACAATTAAACTTAACACTACACTATCAATACATTAATTAAATACAATATCTACAAATAACTACAATGAAATAAAGTAACTAAAGTGCAAAAAATAAAAAAATATCTACAAACATAAGAAAAATATTACAACAATTTTAAACTAATTACACCTACTCTAAGCCCCCTAATAAAACAACAAAGCCCCCCAAAATAAAAACAGATCGGAACAGCCAATAGAATGCGAGCTCAATCTGATTGGCTGATTGATCAGCCAATCGGATTGAACTTGATTCTGATTGGCTGATTCCATCAGCCAATCAGAATATTCCTACCTAAATTCCGATTGGCTGATAGAATCCTATCAGCCAATCGGAATTCGAGGGACGCCATCTTGGATGATGTCCCTTAAAGGAACCGTCATTCCTCAGTTGGACGTCGCCGGAAGAAGATGGGTCCGCGGTGGAGGTCTTCAGGATGGAGCCGGTCATCATCGGATGAAGATAGAAGATGCCGCTTGGATCAAGATGGTTGCCGGTCCGGATCGCCTCTTCTTCCCGGATAGGATGAAGACTTTGGAGCCTCTTCTGGACCTCTTCAGCCACCGGATGATGGATCGCCAACCCCAGCTTGGGTTGGATGAAGATTTTGGAGCCAGGACGGATCGGTGATACCTGGTGAGGTGAAGACAAGGTAGGATGATCTTCAGGGGCTTAGTGTTAGGTTTATTTAAGGGGGGTTTGGGTTAGATTAGGGGAATGTGGGTGGTGGGTTGTAATGTTGGGGGGGGGTATTGTATGTTTTTTTTTACAGGCAAAAGAGCTGAACTTCTTGGGGCATGCCCCGCAAAGGGCCCTGTTCAGGGCTGGTAAGGTAAAAGAGCTTTTAACTTTAGTAATTTAGAATAGGGTAGGGCATTTTTTATTTTGGGGGGCTTTGTTGTTTTATTAGGGGGCTTAGAGTACGTATAATTAGTTTAAAATTGTTGTAATATTTTTCTTATGTTTGTAGATATTTTTTTATTTGTTGTAACTTAGTTCTTTTTTATTTTTGTACTTTAGTTAGTTTATTTCATTGTAGTTATTTGTAGATATTGTATTTAATTAATGTATTGAAGTGTAGTGTTAGGTTTAATTGTAGGTAATTGTAGGTAGTTTATTTAATTAATTTAATGATAGTATAGTGTTAGGTTTAATTGTACCTTAGATTAGGATTTATTTTACAGGTAATTTTGTAATTATTTTAACTAGGTAACTATTAAATAGTTTCTTAACTATTTAATAGCTGTTGTACCTGGTTAAAATAATTACAAAGTTGCCTGTAAAATAAATATTAATCCTAAAACAGCTACAATGTAATTAAATTATATTGTAGCTATATTAGGGTTTATTTTACAGGTAAGTATTTAGCTTTAAATAGGAATAATTTATTTAATAAGAGTTAATTAATTTCGTTAGATTAAAATTATATTTAATTTAGGGGGGTGTTAGTGTTAGGGTTAGACTTAGCTTTAGGGGTTAATCCATTTATTAGAATAGCGGTGAGCTCCGGTCGGCAGATTAGGGGTTAATAATTGAAGTTAGGTGTCTGCGATGTTAGGGAGGGCAGATTAGGGGTTAATACTATTTATTATAGGGTTAGTGAGGCGGATTAGGGGTTAATAACTTTATTATAGTAGCGCTCAGGTCCGCTCGGCAGATTAGGGGTTAATATGTGTCGGCTGGTGGAGGCGACGTTGGTGGGGGGCAGATTAGGGGTTAATAAATATAATATAGGGGTCGGCGGTGTTAGGGGCAGCAGATTAGGGGTACATAAGGATAACATAGGTGGCGGCGCTTTGCGGTCGGCAGATTAGGGGTAAATAAGTGTAGGCAGATGGAGGCGACATTGAGGAGGGCAGATTAGGGGTTAATAAATATAATACAGGGGTCGGCGGTGTTAGGGGGAGCAGATTAGGGGTACATAAGGATAACGTAGGTGGCGGTCGGCAGATTAGGGTTAAAAAAATGTATTCGAGTGTCGGCGATGTGGGGGGACCTCGGTTTAGGGGTACATAGGTAGTTTATGGGTGTTAGTGTACTTTAGAGTACAGTAGTTAAGAGCTTTAGAAACCGGCGTTAGCCCAGAAAGCTCTTAACTACTGACTTTTTTCCTGCGGCTGGAGTTTTGTCGTTAGATGTCTAACGCTCACTTCAGAAACGACTCTAAATACCGGAGTTAGAAAAATCCCATTGAAAAGATAGGATACGCAATTGACGTAAGGGGATCTGCGGTATGGAAAAGTTGCGGCTGAAAAGTGAGCGTTAGACCCTATTTTGAGTGACTCCAAATACCGGCGGTAGCCTAAAACCAGCGTTAGGAGCCTCTAACGCTGGTTTTCATGGCTAACGCCAAACTCCAAATCTAGGTCATTGTTTTTTTAAGGCAGTTTTTAACCTCTTGGATACTGGGGGATGCCCTATTTTTCCATTTTTTAAAAATGAAGTATCTTGCTGCTAAAATAGCTAAATTAACTATTTTAGTGTTTACTAGTCGATCTTCCGGTTCTTTCCATAGAAAAATAATGTGTGCTGGCAAGAGGGTCAAAGGGAGAATTCCTAGTGTATTAAGCCAATATTGTACCTTCAGCCAAAACTGTTGAATTTTTGGACAATTCCAAATCATATGTAGAAGATTGGCCGATGGTAAGGAACATCTAGGACATAGATTGAATTCAGTGTTCCTGCATCGCACAGCTTTTTCAGGAGTAAAATAGGTCATAAGTAATAATCTTATATGTGATTCTCTCCATGATGAGGAAAGAGTAATTCTTGAGACCTCAGATAGTGAATATTGAATTAATTTAATATCCCCCAAGTTCTGCGATAGAGCCACCACCCAATTATCAAGTATTTTTTCCAAGCTGGAGTTGCCTTTTGAGGAATTTAGATCTCGAAATATGGGGGAAACTGACGTTAAGCCATTTTTAGCTAAAATTAGCCATTTCTCTATATTTCCCAATGACCAAGTCCAGCCAAATTTATCAACTAAGTTTAGGGCAAAGTGTCTTACTTGAAGGTAGGCAAAGAACTCTTTATGGGATAATTTGAACTCCTCTCTCAGAGTGTCAAAAGTTTTTATACATTTCCTTTCAAAATCCAACAATTGATACATTTTCCCCAAACCTAGTGCCTTCCATCTCTGGAAAGGGGACAAATTAAAGGATTAATTTCTGTTATAATTTTTAAGCTAAACAACTAACATATTAAAGTTAATAAACATTAATTAAAACCTACTGACCTATATTTTCTCCAAAACGAAGTTTCATAACGTTTTAAAAGTTATATCTTTTATTCTCCGATGATGTCACGTTATCCTGCCCACTATTTTCAGCACTGAGTGTTCAAAATACTTAAACCAATAACTTTGTGTTTAAAGCGCCATTTTGAAACCTAGGTATTGTAAACTGATTGGTACAGAGCAAAGGATACCCACGGAGTGGGTTTGGAAAACAATTAAATTTGCAGACAAGATTTCTGAAATATGGTAGAGATATGTTAATGAAATGCTGTTGATAAAAAGCGTATTTGGGGTAGTTAGTTAGTAACAGGCATAGAAAATATTTACTTACAGTGGCCCTTTAAGACCCGCTTGAAATTGAGGGTTGCCTACTATTGGCATATGTTTAGATACTCTTGTTCAATATTGAGGAGTTTACACACTCTCCACCAGGCTAATAAAGGATTGAACATTGTTTTCATATTTTTTACTTCTTTCGGTAGAGAGCTTCTAGTGCAATGAAGTACAGCTAAAGGGGTAAATGGGTATAGAATATTTTTTTCCAATTCGTTATTAGTGACATAGTCTCTTTCTGAAATCCAATCCAAGATCAAGCGGGTCAAGAAGGCAAGATTGTAAAGTTAATATCTGGCAAGGGCTAGCCCCGCGTACTCTCTAGGAAGAGACAATTTAGTTAGCGAGATTCTGGGCTTTTTATTCTGCCAAATAAATTTTCTCAGTGCAGCGTTAAATAATAAGACATCTTTACCTTTAAGGACCAAAGGAGTGTTTTGTAAAATATATAGTATCTTCGGAAGGCAGACCATTTTATATAGGGCAATACGACCTGACAGTGATAGAGGAAGGTTTTGCCAGTTTCTCAAGTTTTCTTTAATTTTATTCAATATCGGAGGTATGTTAAGATTATACCACGTATCTGGATTGGAGGAGATCAAGATACCAAGATATCTAAAGGAGCTAGTCACTATTTTGAATGGGAATATTACCCATAGATTCCTTGGATTGATTAATCCATAATAATTTGGATTTCGAAGTGTTCACTCTATAACCAGAAAAAAGCCCCAAATTGTTCTATGATTGATATGAGTTTAGGGACATTTGTAGATGTTTTAGATGTATATATTAAGATATCATCAGCATATAAAGCTAATTTCATCTCTTTCTCACCAATCCTAATACCATCAAGATGTTGTCTGATGTGTATGGCAAAGGGCTCAATTGAGATATTGAAAAGGGAGGGGGGAGAGAGGGACACCCCTGACGAGTACCTCTCTTAAGAAAAATATTTGAAGAAGTTAAACCATTAGCTAATATTCTAGTAGAAGCTGTTTTATGTAGATTATCAATAAAATTGAAAAAGTTACCTTGTAAACCAAATTGTTGAAGAGAGTGTAACATATGATCAAAATGAACAGAATCAAATGCTTTCTCCACGTCAATTGCAATGATTGCAGCGTCTGGGGCGCCTCCCTCCCCCTCCCTCTCCCTCTTCTTGTTAAAATGATCTATAGTTAAAAAAGTTCCCTAATCTTTGCTGACGAATTTCGTTTAGACATAAACCCTGCCTGATCTTTATGTATAATACTGGGAGAAGTAGTTGAAGCCTATCTGCTACAATGGAGGAATAAATTTTATAATCAGTATTTAATAATGCTATCGGCCTGTATGATTCCTTTCTATCAGGCTCTTTCCCCTGTTTAAGAATTAAGGTTGTAAATGAGGCAGAAAAGCTGGGTGGGGGAATAATGCCTTTTATGTAAATCTCATTATATAAAGAAAGTAAATGTGGTGATATTGATGTGGCAAGTATTTTATAAAATTTGTTAGGTAAACCATCGGGCCCGAGGCTTTGTTTAAGGAGAGAGCAAGAATTGCTTTTGAAATCTCGGGCTCAGTTATAGGAAGATTAAGCGCTTCAACTAGATCTGCCGGTGCCAAATTATATGTAATTTTATCCCAAAAAAAATTCCCGTGCCTGTAAATTTGAGGTTTTCAGGGAATATATGTCCTGATAATATTCTACAAAAGATTGAATTATATCTTCTGAAGATGTTATTGTCTTATCTTCTCCCTGTAATGAATCAATCACTGATGAGCACTTATCTCTTTTTACTAATTTTGCTAGCAGTTTTCTTGATTTGCTCCCATGCCTATATAATTTGGCTTGGAATTTCAGATCTTTCTGTGTAGTCTTAAGTAAGAGAAAGGAGTCTCTTTCCTTTAACGCTTGGGTATATTTTGCCCAATTTCTAGGTGTTTTGTCTAATAGGTAGGAGTTATAAGAATTGGAAACAGATCTTATAATTTCTCTTTCTCTAAGCTTAAATTTTTTGTCCTGTTTATCGTATAGGCTAAAATTTCTCCTCTCAAAACCGCCTTAGCAGCTTCCCAAAGGATTATAGGATGATTAATGTATTCTTTGTTAAAGGAAGAGTATTCCTGAAACTTAGTGTTTAGCCAATTTTTAAATTTAAGATCAGAAGCAAGATAAGTGGGAAAAACAAATCTGGAATATCTTGCAGTAGGATTGCTCGGGAAAAACTCTAAAGAGATTGGAGCATGATCCGATATACAAATAGGTAATATTTTAACATCTAGTTTTACTTTGCATAATCTCTCATCTATAAGGATCAGGTCAATTCTTGACAGTGACTTGTGCGCCTTAGAAAGGCAAGTAAAATCCCTGGACTCTGGGTTGTGTGACCTCCATATATCTCTAAGTCGGAGATTCTGAAAAAGTTTGAGAAACATTTTTGCTTCTAAGTTGTCCCTTTTGGTTCTGAGAGAGGAGTTCTTATGCCTTATCCTGTCTAGGGGGAATTGTGGTGCCATGTTGAAGTCCCCGCCTAGTATCAGAATGCCTTCTGTATAGGACAGTAAATTTGCTTGAAGCTTTTCCCAAAAAGGGAAGCTAAATACATTTGGAGCATATATGTTACATAGTGTGTAAAGTATTTGGTCAATTTTAATTTTTACCATTAAGAACCTCCCTTCTGGATCTGAGTTGGTGTGGAGAACCTGGTATTTTCATCTTTTTACCTAATAGAATCGCTACCCCTCCCTTCCTTTGGGTACTGGGCGATGCAAGCACTTCATTCACCCAAGAACACTTAAGTTTAAGAACCTCTTGCATTTTAAGGTGAGTTTCCTGCAAAAAAGCGATATCTGTCTGAATTTTTCTTAACTGTGCTATTATTGTTTTACATTTAATAGGTGATGTAATACCCCCAATATTCCAAGAGGCCAATTTAAAACCTTTAATCATGTCAATCATTGTATAAAAAAAATGGAAGAGTAGGGTAGCACATATATTAAAAAAAAAACAAAACAAAAAAAACACAAGACATGACGAGACACCCCAACATAAAACAAGAACCATTGAGAAATGTAGAAAATATGATCTAAACCTTGTGTGAATATTATGCATCTCATAACCATCTAAAAAAAAAAAAAAAAAAAAAAAAAAAAAAAGGAAAGAAAACACCAGTATCACATTGTGGAGAGGCTGGTGGGAAAAGTCTACCCCCCCTTCCCTCCCCTCCCTTGTTTCCGATAATTCTATACATTTTTGTAGTGAGTAGAATATCTAAATTGTCAACAATGTCAAATCTAATTTTAAACATGTCCTGAGGGAAATATCTCATCATAAAATTTCGCTGTATCTTGAGCAGAATCATAGAAATATGTACATCCCTCCCTTTGTATTTTTAATTTTGCTGGGTAATGCAAGGCAGCCTGTACACCTTGGCTTATAAACCGTGAGCATATTGGGGCAATCTCCCTTCTTTTTGAGGCAACTTCTGCCGAATAGTCTTGGAACATAAGAATTTTTACATCACCTAAAGATATAGGTTGATGTTTGCGATAAGCCTGGAGCATTGCCACTTGTGCTGAAAGTTCAAAACCTTAACAATTATGGGTCTTGGCCTCGTGTTAGTTTTTTTTTTTTTTTTTTTTTTCAAAAGAGCTTTATTGAGAAAAAGAAACTTACAGACAATCAATCAATAAGTACAATTATGACAGTAGCTATGCTTAACAGTCTGTGGGACTACAATAACTCGGGGTCCCCGAGCAGTAAGTAGTTGAGTACAGCATTCTACCAGCAATTGAATGTCCTTTAAGATCAGGAGTAATGATTAGCTCTTCATTTACATTTTTCAAAAATTTTCCAACAACTAATGACATGTCTTTTACAGCAAAGACATGATGCTTAAATGACTAAAACAAACATAGACAATACAAGTCTAAGATATACAGACATATTAAATATTAAATATTACCCGGTTTGCCGCTCAGTGCCTGTGTTCCAGTTTCCCTAACCTCTCAGCATATACACATTCAAGGAGGCCAGGGAGAAAAGGTTATAGATGGGTAAAAAAGGGGCAAGCAAGGGAAAAGAGGGAAAGAGAAGGATATCCGGAGAAAAGAGGGAAGGGAGGGCGGAATCAGGGGGATGGGGGGGAAGGAGAGGAAGAAAAAAAAAATTTAAAGCATTGGGCATACAACACTCCAGGACGGTCTACTATTTTAAGCCACAGGACCCGCTAGTCTCTCTCTGTCCCAGCACCCTCCCACAGCAATAGCATTTCTGTGTATGCTCCCAGTGTCGCAGTCTTAACATAGTGATATTTCTCCAGAAGAAGGATACTCTGCACATTTTGTCTCCACTCCGCAAGGGTAGGTATTTGGGGGGATTTCCAATGCCGAGGTATCAGGTTCTTAGCCCCCGACAACATCAGCATTAGAAGGTTCTTTTTCGCCTTATTCTCCACCTTGGTGGGGAAATGGAAAAGCAAAGTTTCTGGGAGTTTCGGAATGTCAATATCCAGCAATTTCTGAATCTCCTGCCAAACAGAAGACCAGAAGTCCAGCAAGAGTGGGCAGTCCCACCAAATGTGCAATACCGAGCCCGTGCCACCACACCCCCCAGCACTTCTCAGAGACTCTTGGATAAATTGTCTTAAGCCTAGAAGCCGTAAGGTACCACCGGCTCAGGAATTTATAATGTGATTCCTGCATACGGGCAGAGACCGACAGCGTTTTTACGGCTCGGAAAATCCATTGCCAATCCTCATTAGAAAGCTCAGAGTCCAGCTCCTTGTGCCATGCTCGTGTGTAGTTTGGAAGGGGGCTATCTCTTGGCTGTAGGAGTAGAGTATAGATGAGGGAGACCAGATGCCCAGCCACATTACTTTGAATACATAAAGACTCAAACGGGGAGGGGTCCCCTCAACAACTGCTGTTTGTGTTTGTGGGTGTTGATAAAGTGGCCTATCTGTAAGTAAGAGAACCATGTCAGGGAGAGGGTCCGGGGAGTCCAGCATTATATTGTCTTTTGATTTTAGTCGCCCCCCCTTGGACTAGGCTAGACACCCGATTAATAAAGGGGGTGCTCCGTTCCGTTGACGCCCTGAACTGTAGAGGCAGGTCTGGGTTGCCAAAAATGGGCGTAAGAGGCGAAACTGGGGTGGAAATGTGGGAGTCAGTGCGCAATGTGGTATCCCATGTGACAAATAGCTCCTCCAAAAGGGGGAACCCCTCTATCTGCGAGGGTCTGTATTTACCGTTGATCCACAACAAAGGCCTCAGGTCACTGACCTGAAGGATTACTCTGTCCATAGAAAATCCAGTCTTTTTGTGGGTTTCCCTGGCACCACTCAACCACTCTCCGTAGAATCACGGCTTTTCTGTAAAGCTTTATGTCTGGGAGGGCTAGTCCGCCCCCCTCTCTGGGTTTATACATAGTCTGCCTATTAATCCTCGGCCTAGTTCCCTGCCATATATATTCCTCAAGAAGGTTTTGGAACTGTAGGAGGAAAGCTTGTGGGAGCGGGATGGGCAATGTCTGGAACAGGTATAGCAGTCTAGGAAGAACGTTCATCTTCACTACACTGATCCGCCCCAACCATGAGATGTGTTTGTGTTTCCATACAGATAGGTCTGCTGCGACCTCACGTCGGAGTGTCGCATAGTTGGATTCAAATATAACCTGGGTGGAAGCAGCAAGATAGACTCCTAGATATTTCAGATGCTTGTCTTTTATTTGAAATGGACTATAGTCGCGTAGCCAGTCTTTAACAGACTGTTCTAGGTTGACCCCTAATACCTCTGATTTGGTGGCGTTTAACAGAAAGCCAGACACATCACAGTATCTAGAAAACTCCCACAAAAGGGCAGGGACAGATGTCCTCAAGTCACTCAAAGTGAAAAGCAGATCATCAGCGTACATGCTTATTTTGTATTCTCGGTCTCCTATTACGTATCCCGTTATGCTACGGTTGTCTCGGATGTTGCATTCCAATGCCTCAACCGAAATGGCGAATAGCAAGGGAGACAGGGGACACCCCTGCCTGGTCCCAATGGAAATAGCAAATGGCTCAGACAAAAGGCCATTCACCCTGACCCTCACGGTAGGCCTCGAGTAAAGGCAGAAAACCATCTCTATAAACCGATCTCCAAAGCCCACCTCCCTCAAGGTATCCCTGAGGAACTGCCAGCTCACCCTGTCAAAAGCTTTCTCTGCATCTGTTGATAACAGGGCGAGCGGCAGCCCCCCTTTGACCGAGTGCGAGATCAGCTGCATGACTTTGAGGGTATTGTCCCTGGCCTCTCGACCGGGAACAAACCCAACCTGGTCTAAATCGATCAGCCCGGGAAGATACTTATTGACTCTGTTCGCCAACACCTTAGCCAAGATCTTGACATCTTCGTTTAGCAGAGAGATTGGTCTGTAACTTTGCGGTTTATCGGGCTTCGGGATTACCGTAATATATGCAGCAAGCATAGAAGGAGGTAGAGTCTTATTACCAGACAAAGAATTGAACATGGATTGTAGGTGTGGCAAGAGTATTGACAAAAAGGTCTTATAGTATTTTGAGCCCAGTCCATCGGGACCAGGGCACTTCCCACTTGGGAGACTCTTCAGAGCGTCCTCTATCTCCTCCTTAGTCAAGGGGGAGTCAAGGCTATCAGCTGCCTCTATGTCCAGTGCTTTCATTTTAGTACCCTTAAGATATTCTCGGACCAGTAGTCTCCGAGAAAGACCCGCGTTTTCATGAGACACCGTTGTAGTACTCAAGTTATAGAGACCACCATAGTAAATCCGGAAAATCTCTGCTATGCCCTGGCTATCCTTATGAACTGTGCCTGTGTGATCTTTCATAGAATAAACATATGCTTTAAGCTGGGATCTTCGAAGCGTTCTCGCCAAGAGTTTCCCAGCCTTGTCTCCTCCCTCATAGTACCTCTGATTGAGCAAAGTCGCAATTTTATGGTTCTCCTCCTGGAGGAGCTGATTAAAATCGTTTCTGGCTTTAGTCAGGTCAGTTTCACTCTCTTTGTTTAAGGGGTCCTTTCTATGTATGTCCTCCAATAACTTAATGTCCGTAAGCAGTTGGTCATATCTGTCTCTCCTCTGTCTCCGCAAACGTGCTTTATGTTTAATGAGGTGACCCCGTATAACACTTTTATGAGCCTCCCAAATTGTTGTAAGGGGCAATTCGTCTGTCATGTTTAGCTCAAAGTATTCCATCATTTGGGCCGAGATATCTGCGACAATGTCAGGGGCATCCAAAAGAGCATCATCCAGTCTCCAAATTGTTGAGGCATCTGGAATATAACTGGGGCATGGTCTGACCATGTGATGGGAGCTATCTCACTACTCTGCACATATGATATACCCTGCGAGTCTACAAAGAAATAATCAATGCGTGAGTATTTCCTATGCGGACTAGAGTAAAATGTAAATTTTGTTTCAGTAGGATGTAGGGTTCGCCAGATATCATGTAGAAAGTGGTGCCTAAGTGTCGCATTTATGTGTTTAAGTACGTAGTGTGGTACACTGGAGATGCCATTTTATGTGTCTTGTTTAGGGATGAGAGGTACATTAAAGTCCCCTCCCATGATGATAATCCCCTTGGCATGGTCGAGCAATCTACTCGAGAGAGTCTTTAAAAAGATATGCTGGGCAACATTCGGGGGCATAGATATTGACCATTGTAACCTGAACGCTGTGTAGTGTTCCTATTAGCATAATGAATCGGCCCTCTTTGTCGCAGTGAGTCTCTTGTATTTGAAATGGGACACCCTGACGGATCAGGATACCCACTCCATTTTGTTTGCAGGGGCCAGAGGAAAAAAGAGCTATTGGATATCTATGAGTATGCCACTTCGGTTCCCTCTGCTTAGCGAAGTGAGACTCTTGTATGAAAATTACATCTCCTCCCATTTTGTGAAATTCCCTCAAAACGATAGAGCGCTTGCTCGGGCTATTTAAGCCCTTTACATTGATCGTCAAGAATCTCAGAGGGTGAGCCCGAGGGCTCAGACCCCCGAGATCCATGAGGAGAAAAGAAAAAAAAAAAAAGGGGGGAAAGTGTGGGGTAGGAAGGAAGAAGTGTTAAGAAGGGATAGGCGAGGAAGAAAAGGGGGGGGGGGGATACAGAACAAGTCAGGTAGGTGATGTAAATGAGGTGTATGAGAATATCTAGTGACTTTCTAGAACCTGGTCCTTAATAAGGGTAAACACTGAATAAAATGTGCTTTATGTAAAATCTACTATAGCAATTAAGACAGCAAAACCGGGTCTCAATGAGACCAACTAGCTTCTGTAAAGGCTTTTCTAGAGGGAATATGCCGGCAACTAGCCTATTGACATATAGTGTAGAGTACAAATACCTATACAAACAAACTTAACATTCATATTTTAACAAACATTTAGAGTCATACAACAATGAGATTAAGGAATAAATGGATGAAACAACATGTTAGAACCAAGGAGGTAGTATGTGCATCTGGGAATGACAACAGCCAGAGACGTCTAGACATCTGTCCCCAATGCACATAGACCAAGCACAAAACAATCCTGCAGGGAACATTAAGAAATAAGACACATCCTTGACATATGATCTTAGGTTAAGTACAAAAAATAGATAAATAATACTAACGCAAAATATGTGTAATTTCCAACAGGATGAATTAAACAGTACAACATGTGAGATATTAATGTACTAAATATATTTAGAATACATTTCAGTCCAAGGAAAGTCTCATTGCATCAGGGAGAAGCCCTGGACCTGGAACTTTTAGTTGAAAAGACAAATGTGGTTTCTTACCTCTCCCGCCCGGGTGGACAGGAGGTTCCTGCAGAGTCTAGTGGTGGATTATCCATATTGATTGGCTGTGGCACTGTGATACCCAGCGTGAGGCAGAACCTGTCTAAATCTTCAAAGGAGCGGAAAACTGCAGATTTATCACCATTAGAGGCCACCAAACAGGTGGGGAACCCCCATCTGTAAGGAATTTTGTGTTCTTGAAGGGCAGATGTCAGAAAACGAAGTTCCCTGCGCTTCTGTAGGGTAGCAGGGCATAAATCCGAAAAGATTTGCAAGGTGATCCCAGCATGTTGGATTGGGTGCTTGTTCCTGCTGCACCTAAGGATCTCCTCTTTGTCCTTGTAGTTCAGCATTCTGAGGATAACATCCCTTGGGGTTGCTTTTGGTGATGGTTTAGGGCGTAACGCTCTGTGCGCCCTTTCTATTATAACTTCAGCTGCTAGTGGGGTACCTTTCACCGTGTGCGGAAAAGATCTTGTAAATAACCAGGCAGGGCAGTAGGATTAATGGCCTCCGGAATCCCTCTCACTCGCAGATTGTTCCGCCTGCTGCGGTTATCCAGATCTTCCACTCTTTCTAATAAACTCTGGATCAGATTGGTATTATGTTGTGTCTGGGAATTAGTTTCTTTTAATTGCTGTTGTAACGTGTTTTGTGAGTCTTCCACAGACACTACTCTCTGCGAGAGGTCGGATAGATCTTTCTTCAGCTCACTGAATAAATTTTTGATATCAGCAGCAATGCTTTTAATGTCCTCTTTTGATGAGAGGGATTGGAGGTCTCCCTTAGTAACATACTGTGATAGATCAGGGGGTGTAGATACAGGGTCTTCCTCTCTGTGGTGTACCTGTGCCTGATTGTCGTCATCAGTTAATAACTCTGCTGGTTTAATGTAGTAATTCATATTCCTAGTCTTTGTGCCTTTTTCAGCACCTGCCTGTTTCCTCTGAGCCATCTGCAATGTCCCTCAGAGAGGTCAGACAATACACTAAGGAGGAACCTGAACACAGGTGTGAGGTATGGGGGATACACTTAAGATGGGCTTACTGATATCAGGAGGTGATTACAGTGAGCTATTATATTATCAATATAGTATATGTATAATATAATCAGACAATCTGTCCTGGAAATAAACAGAGCTAATTTGTCTTTATTTTTTCCTGTGTTTTTTGCTCCTACTCTCCTTTTGTTAATTCCTGTTGTTTTTTTTTTTTTGTTTGTTTTTTTGTTTTTTCTTGCCCTTCTAAGCTGCGTCACAATATACAGGGCCCAAACAGCTTCCTCACTGTAACACTCTGCAGTAGGCCTTGACTGTAGTAGCGTATTAAATAGATTTTTATACTGTTTAAGGAGTCCCCACAATTAGCATCTGCTTCCACAGCGATATTAGGATAAACATATATGTCCCTTAGAAAAGAGTACAGGTGTCACAGCCTCCCCTTGTTAGCTCCGCTTACCGGCTTTCTGTAGCGGGAACTCTCTTGTCCAGCAATGTCCGGAGCGCAACACGGCTGGTCGCCTCACCACTTGTAAGTGTCCCGGTGGCTTGTTGTGTATCAGGGCAGGCGCTGCAGGTGTAGGTTCCAGCCAGGGGCTATGTCGGCGTTCTCTTAGATTATGTTTGCCGCGAGCCCGGGTAGGGCCGGTGTTGTTCTGAGGCCTTTATTTGTTGAAACACCGCGGCACTGCATAGTCTGATCGCGCTGGTTAATAGGGGTCCCACAGCTTACTAGAGACAAGTGCTGTCCTCCCGCGATCTGTCCTTTAGGCTCCCGGTGAAATTCTTACAGGGCCGCAGCACAGGGTGCGGCGCCAAGGTTCTGAGTAGCGCCTGCAAAGTGTGATAAAAGATCTTCTCTCAGGCACAAAATAAATGTCCTGCTGTCTCCTTGGTTCCTAAGTTTGTTTTAAAAGTCTGTACAGGGGTACTTTATGGGCTTTGATGGCATTTGGCTAGTCTTCAGCTCAGGAGCACTACACACACACGGCCATTCTCCTGCACAGCCAGGCTCCGCCCCCGGCCTCGTGTTAGTTTTATTTAAAGTGAGTGTCCCTATTCTATGGGCCCTCTCGGTAACTATCCTTGGGGAGGACTCAGGGATCTGTAATAGTCTCGGTATTGTCTCTGTGATCAATTTGTCTAGGTTCTCAAATTGTTTCTCTTCTGGAACTCCAATGATTCTCAAATTATTTCTTCTAGATCTATTTTCAAGATCTTCCATTTTGTTCTGAATTTTTAATAATGTTGTGTTTAAGGCCTCAAGGCTATTTTTATAAGACATATTAGTGTCCTCAAGATCTGAAATTCTCTGCTCTGCCTCGGAGAGTCTATGTGAAAACTGTTTGACCTTGTTTGTTAACAGTAGGATGTCTTGCTTTATTTCTATTTTTAAAGCGTCAAATTTGGGAGCCAGAGCTTCTGAAATCTTACTAACTAAGGTCTGGATGTCTAATGGCTCTACTGGGGAACTACTCCTAGATGTATGAACCTCAGCTGAGGTTTCATGAAGTGTTTTATTCTTTTTGTCTCTTTGCCTTCCTGCCATAGCTGGGGGAGAATGTTTAGGGTGACTGTGAAAATATTTATCCATGTGATGTGTTTAAAAAAGATTATGGGGTATTTACTACCCAGTGAGAGAAAAAAATCAAAAATATGTAAAAAAAAGAAAAAAAAAAGAAAAAAAAAAGGAAAAAAGGGGAGGGGAAAGTGAGTGAATAGGTGGGGGAGTGTCTGCTTACTTCATTTTCGTGCTCGTGTTAATTAAAGAACTAAGCCAGCTAGTCTATGTATTCAATGCGGATTATAGAGAGAGAGAAAAAGAAAAAAAAAAAGGCCCACCAAAAAGCAGAAGGGCAAGAGACAAAAGAAACGGAAAAAGGAAAAAAGAAAGTATCTGTTCTACTGTAGAGGTTGACAATCTTTCAGGACACTTTTAATGACCCCTTAACCAACCATATGGGGTATTCGGGGAAGCTATTTACTTCTAATCTCTTTTCTTCCTTTTCTATAGTTCTGCTTAGCCCTCGTTTATTTATAACCAGACAATCAAGAAGTTAATACCCTGTGAATATTAGGTATATTACTAGCTGTGAATTGCTAGACAGTTAGGTTATTTTTTAATTTCAGTAGTATACTGACCCACAAGGATTTAAGCTTGTGCCTATGGCAGTGATAGATTAATACAAAATTAGCCCTACTATTTGTTTAATTATATCAGAAAACCTGAACAAGAAATTAATTTACCAGGCTTATTTTCCTTATCTAAGGTGTTGGGGCGCACCCTGCCTGAAGCAATTTGACCAATTTAAACAGCAACAAAGACAGTTCAGGGATATGCAGCGTCAGAGAAAAGAACACTAAAAAAAAAATAAAATAAAAAAAAAAAATCTGATTTCCTTCTTTTGGTGTAATGTGTACTAAAATAATGTATGTAGGCTTAAATGTGAAGAAATATTTGATATGACCTTACTAAATTTATTAATTCAGACCTCTCTGGTATTTTCTTGAGGAAGTTATTATATATATTAAATCACAAGGATTTAAGTTTGTGCCTAAGGCAGCAGCAAGATATACAAAATTAGCCTACTGTTTGTTAATTTATATCAGAAATCCTGAACAAGAGATTAATTTACCGATCTTATTTTCCCTTATCTAAGGTGTTGGGGCGCACCTTGTCTGAAGCAATTTGACCAATTTAAACAGCAACAAAACAGTTCAAAGATATGCAACGTAAGAGTAAAGCACACAGAAAAAAAAACTTTGAATTATAATGAGGTTGCTTATATCTATTTTTAACACTTTTTCTGAACAAAAAAAAAAAAAAAAAATCACCCAGCTCTGTCTTCCTTCTTTTTGTATAAAGTGTACTAGAGTAGTATAAGTAGGCTTAAAGGTAAAGTTATATTTGATATGACCTTGCTAAATTTATTCAATCAGACCGCTCTGATATTTTCTAGAGCAAGTTAAATATTTCAGAGATTTGTAGCCTACTGTTAATGACTCAAAGTAAGAGCAACAGTAGATTAGCTTAATTCTTTAGCGTGAAATAAATTACACTCTGTTGGAGAAATGCCCGATTAATTACTATCCCCAGAAAACATGACTATTTGAAACACTGAGAGTAAAGATATATATAGCTAGCTATAGTAACTTTTCAGCTAGGTTAATTGCATGATTACTTTAAAAGTCAAACACATTTGTAGCGGAATTTATACAGAAAAGTTTGTATATTTCATGCAGTTCTTTAGATAGGCAGTAACAAGGAGCGCAAAGCCCTGCTAGCAACAGTAAAATACCTGACCCTGTCCGTGTGGTCTTATCAGTGTAGCTGCTGTTATGGCCAAAAGAGAAAACACACCACAGGACCAGCACCCCCCCGCGCAGCACCGGTGGGGGGGGGGGAAAGCCGGTATCAACAGCAGTGTGGAGCAGTCTGTATTCTTGATGCCTCAAGCTCGGATCAGAGATCTCTTCGCCAAGAGCTGGACTCAGAGCGGGCTCCGGTGTGGGAGAGTGTGCCCCTGCATCTGATGGAGACGTTTTATATCTTAAGCCCGCTTACTTACGAAGACGGCATCCATTCAGTGACTACAGCCCACAGCAGCTCCCCCCCGCGCAGCACCGGTGGGAGGGGGAGTACTATCCAAAACGGTAACCAAAGGGACAGGAAGCAGTCACCACAACCAGAAGGACTTGCACGTAAAGCACAAGAAGGACAGGGGGCCGAGAAGTCACTCAACCAAACCAGAGCTCAGCGGCAGTCTTCAGCCCTCACGCAGCATCGGTGGGAGGGAGCAATGAAGAAAGGTGAGTGCCGTGTAGAGTCTCCTCGTAGCTCCTGGGCTCATTCGTTGCACTTCCCTGCAGAGTTGTAGAAGTCAGAGCCCAGCCGATAACCGGCCCAATAAGTTTAGGCCTTGATCTTTAATATGGAGGTGCCGGGAGAAGCTGGGAGGGGGGGGATGTCCACCCCATATGCGGTCAAAGAGATTTAATGGCCACCATACTTAATCAGTATCTAGAGGCTGGCAGGACAAACTTGTCTGATATAGGAATTCCAAATCCGAAGAGGTCTAGTTATCTGTGCAAGATCACTTACAGCAAAGCATATGCACACAGGCACTAAAAATCAGCGTCAAGTCCCTGTTTCAGAATATTGCTCTCAGGACAGGGTACAATGTTATAGTATTAAGCAGACTGTCTTTACAAGGTATTTGGTCTGGGTAAACTCTGGGGCAGTCTCTGCTTTCAGTATTAGTGCGGTGGTATGGCACTATGAGGCTCGGGTAGCGGTATCAGTGATTCTCCCGCTGTACAAGCCGCCCGTGGTCAGAGGGTTTGGGCGCGAGTCCCGCCAAGGGCTTGTAGGAAGGTGAGTCAGAGCAGGTAGAACACCTGACTACACACCTGCGCTCCTCCCCCAGCCCCCAGCAGCAGAGCATGCAATTTTAAGCAACTTTCTAATTTACTCCTATTATCAAGTTTCTTCGTTCTCTTTCTATCTTTATTTGAAAAAGAAGGCATCTAAGCTAAGGAGCCAGCAATTTTTGGGTTCAGAACCATAGACAGCCCTTGTTTATTAATGCTGTCCAATCAGCAAGGACAACCCAGGTTGTTCACCAAAAATGGGCAGGCATCTAAACTGACATTCTTGCTTTTCAAATAAACATTACCAAGAGCATGATGAAGCCGTCTACTTTCCTGCATACGCCGCCCCAATACGCTCGCCTAAGCTTGCCTACCATCGCTGCCGTGGACCTGAATACGTTCGCCAAAGTTATCAAGAAAGCTGTCAAGAAGCCGCACACCAAGTACGGAGTGATGAGCAGTGGACTGTTGTAAACTGACAGTCATCGCTGCTCATCGGCTTCTTCGCAGCTTTCTTGATAGCCTGTCACTAAGCACCCACACTAAACTATACTGTTTTACCCCCTAAACCGCCGCTCCCCCGGAGCCCCCAGCACCTATATAAAGTTATTACCCCCTAAACCGCCGCTCCTGGACCCACCACAACTATAATAAATGTATTAACCCCTAAACCGCCGCTCCCGGACCCCGCTGCCACCTACATTATACCTATTAACCCCTAATCTGCCGCCCCTATACCGCCACCACCTATATTAAAGTTATTAACCCCTATCCTGCGGATCCCGGATATAAATTGTTTTAACCCCTAAACCGCCGCAACCCGGGAGCCCACCACCATCTACATTACATTTATTAACCCCTATCCTGCCCCCCACTACACTGCCGCCACCTACATTAAGCTCATTAACCCCTAAACCACCGCTCCCAGACCCCCGCCACAACTAAATTAAATGTTTAACCCCCTAAACCGCCGCTCCCCGGACCCCGCCGCCACCTTTATTAAACTTATTAACCCCTATCCTGCCCCCCTATACCACCGCCACCTATATTAAACTTATTAACCCCTAAACCTAAGTCTAACACTAACACTAACACCCCCCTAACTTTAATATTATTTTAATAAATCTAAATCAAACTTACTATTATTAACAAAATTATTCACATTTAAAAATAAATACTTACCTGTAAAATGAACCCTAAGATAGCTACAATATAACTAATAATTATATTGTAGCTATTTTAGGATTTAATTTTATTTTACAGGCAACTTTGTATTTATTTTAACCAGGTAGAATAGCTATTAAATAGTTATTAACTATTTAATAGCTACCTAGCTAAAATACTTACAAAATTACCTGTAAAATAAATCATAATCTAAGTTACAATTAAACCTAACACTACACTATCATTAAATTAATTAAATAAATTAACTACAATTACCTAAAATTAAATACAATTAAATAAACTAAACTATAGTCCAAAAAAACACACTAAATTACAGAAAATAAAAAAGAATTACAAGAAGTTTAAACTAATTGCACCTAATCTAAGCCCCCTAATAAAATAATAAAGCCTCCCAAAATAAAAAAAATGCCCTACCCTATTCTAAATTACAAAGTAATCAGCTCTTTTACCAGCCCTTAAAAGGGCTTTTTGCGGGGCATTGCCCCAAAGTAATCAGCTCTTTTACCTGTAAAAAAAATACAACCCCCCAACATTAAAACTCACCACCCGCATACCCCTACTCTAACCCACCCAAACCCCCCTTAAAAAACCCTAACACTAAAAATGATGATAAACCTTGCAGTGCTCTCACTACATATGAATATGTCCGTCATACACACTAGCTAGAGAGAAAGGCTTTTTCTCTCACTTACTAGCTAGTGTCCTTACAACCAGCCCCCATGCTGGAGCTGTTTGTGTAATTGCTAATACATGTCAATAACAATCACCTTACCCCCCTTACCACTTTGCAAACAGCACCCCAACATTTCTCCCTGACTGTTCCACTGTGCATGGACCTCACTCACCCCTCTGTCCTCACCATAGCATTCTGTAGACACAAGCTGAATATTTCACACACAGCTCTGTAAAATATGATCCTGAGATCACTTTACAGAGCTGTGTGTGAAATATTCAGAATGCCTATTAAGGACAAGAGGAGAAGTAAGATCCCTACACAGTTAAACACCACACACACATTAAATATTTAATACACTTTATAATTAAGAAGTCAAAAGGATCAAATGTATCTGCTTTCTGGAGAACTAAAACAAAAGCAATAGCAGAAGTTTGGGGGCAGGGGCTATGTCTCATTCACACGCACTGTTAGCTCTATGTCTTTCACACATACTATCTGTCTGACTCTCGCTAAGCACACACTGTGTAGCACCCTGAGATTCCAGTGATATGATACAAATCTGTAGAAATCTCCTGAGAAAACCCAAAAGCACCTGGAGTGCATGTGACATAATAGGCAGCACTACACACATCCACACACTGTATGTAATCACTGGGGATTTAGCTGGTGTAATAATAATTGCACAAGACAATGAAACAAGCTGCCTGGGAATCAACTGTATGTTCAGTGCTCAGGCTTTCCTGCTGTATAGTAATATGTCCTGATGTGACAGCTAAATACCCAGTGATTAAATGCAGCATGTGGATGTGCTGCCTGCTCTGTCACAGGCACTACCGGTGCTTTTGGGTTTTCTCAGGAGATTTCTACAGATTTGTATCACATCACTGGAGTCTCAGGGTGCTACACAGTGTGTGCTTAGCGAGAGTCAGACAGATAGTACGTGTGAAAGACATAGAGCTAATAGCCCCACACCCAAATGTCTGCTATTGCTTTTGTTTACGTCTCCAGAAAGCAGGTACATTTAATATATTTAGTATGGTGTTAAACTGTGCATGATCTCACTCCTCCTCTGTCCTCACTATGGCATTCTGAATATTTAACACACAGTATATAACAATCTCAGGATCCTATTTCACAGAGCTGTGTGTGAACCATTCAGCTTGTGTCTGCAGAATGCTACGGTGAGGACTAGGGTTGCCACCTCAGCCATGTTTTCCTGGACACTTATGAGTTACACATACTGCAGGGTGTGCAGGGAGGACCATGTATTGGGTTTCTGGACAGCACTATTCATATTGCTCCCTGCACATCCTGCAGCATGTGTTACTTATAAGCAGTTTTCCCTCTAAGGCCAGTAGCCCAGCAGTAAAACAGTTAATAGGGGAACCACACCTTGCAGTCTGCATTGTGTAGTGTGTGCTCTAATTAACTGCTTCACTGCTGGGCTGCTCAGAAAACTTGCCTTAGAGGGAACAATGCTTATAAGTGTTCTGTATTTTAAGGGACGGTAGCAACCCTAGGCCTAGATTTAGAGTTCGGCGGTAAAAGGGCTGTTAACGCTCCGCGGGCTTTTTTCTGGCCGCACCCATAAATTTAACTCTGGTATCGGAGAGTTAAAACAAAATGCTGCGTTAGGCTCCAAAAAAGGAGCGTAGGGCATTTTTACCGCAAATGCAACTCTCGGATACCAGAGTTGCTTACGGACGCGGCCGGCATCAAAACGTGCTCGTGCACGATTCCCCCATAGGAACAAATGGGACTGTTTGAGCTGAAAAAAAAACCTAACACCTCTGCAAAAAAGCAGCGTTCAGCTCCTAACGCAGCCCCATTGTTTCCTATGGGAAAACACTTCCTACGTCTGCAACTAACACTCTAACATGTACCCCCCGAGTCTAAACCACCCCTAACCTTACACTTATTAACCCCTAATCTGCTGCCCCCCGCTATCGCTGACCCCCTGCATTACACTTTTAACCCCTAATCTGCCGCTCCGTAAACCGCCGCAACCTACGTTTATCCCCTATGTACCCCTAATCTGCTGCCCTAACATCGCCGACCCCTATGTTATATTTATTAACCCCTAATCTGCCCCCCACAAACGTCGCCGACACCTACCTACACTTATTAACCCCTAATCTGCCCGAGCGGACCTGAGCGCTACTATAATAAAGTTATTAACCCCATAATCCGCCTCACTAACCCCTATCATAAATGGTATTAACCCCTAATCTGCCCTCCCTAACATCGCGACACTACCTTCAATTATTAACCCCTAATCTTCCGATCGGAGCTCACCGCTATTCTAATAAATGTATTAACCCCTAAAGCTAAGTCTAACCCCTAACACTAAACACCCCCCCCTAACTTAAATATAATTTACATCTAACGAAATTAATTAACTCTTATTAAATAAATTAATCCTATTTAAAGCTAATACTTACCTGTAAAATAAATCCTAATATAGACTACAATATAAATTATAATTATATTATAGCTATTTTAGGATTAATATTTATTTACAGGCAACTTGGTATTTATTTTAACTAGGTACAATAGCTATTAAATAGTTAAGAACTATTTAATAGTTACCTAGTTAAAATAATTACAAATCTACCTGTAAAATAAATCCTAACCTAAGATATAATTAAACCTAACACTACCCTATCAATAAAATAATTAAATAAACTACCTACAATTACCTACAATTAACCTAACACTACACTATCAATAAATTCAATAAACACAATTGCTACAAATAAATACAATTAAATAAACTAGCTAAAGTACAAAAAATAAAAAAGAACTAAGTTACAGAAAATAAAAAAAATATTTACAAACATAAGAAAAATATTACAACAATTTTAAACTAATTACACCTACTCTAAGCCCCCTAATAAAATAACAAAGACCCCAAAATAAAAAATTCCTACCCTATTCTAAATTTAAAAAGTTACAAGCTCTTTTACCTTACAGCCCTGAACAGGGCCCTTTGCGGGGCATGCCCCCAAGAAGTTCAGCTCTTTTGCCTGTAAAAAAAAACATACAATTACCCCCCCCCCAACATTACAACCCTACCACCCACATACCCCCTAATCTAACCAAACCCCCCTTAAATAAACCTAACACTAATCCCCTGAAGATCTTCCTACCTTGTCTTCACCAATCCAGGTATCACCGAATCGAGGTCCTGGCTCCGATATCTTCATCCAACCCAAGCGGGGGCTAGACATCCACTGAAGAAGTCCAGAAGAGGGTCCAAAGTCCTTCCTCCTATCCGGCAAGATAGAAGGACATCCGGACCCAGCAAACATCTTCTCCAAGCGGCATCTTCGATCTTCTTCCATCCGGTGCGGAGCGGGTCCATCTTGAAGCAGGCGACGCGGATCCATCCTCTTCTTCCCGAATGTCTCCCGACTAATGACGGTTCCTTTAACGGGACGTCATCCAAGATGGCGTCCCTCGAATTCCGATTGGCTGATAGGATTCTATCAGCCAATCGGAATTTAAGGTAGGAATTTTCTGATTGGCGATGGAAATCAGCCAATCAGAATCAAGTTCAATACGATTGGCTGATCCAATCAGCCAATCAGATTGAGCTCGCATTCTATTGGCTGTTTCCGATCAGCCAATGAATGCGAGCTGAATCTGATTGGCTGATTGGATCGGCCAATCGGTTTGAACTAGATTCTGATTGGCTGATTCCATCAGCCAATCAGAAATTCCTACCTTAATTCCGTTGGCTGATAGAATCTATCAGCCAATCGGAATTCGAGGGACGCAATCTTGGATGACGTCCCTTAAAGGAACCGTCATTAGTCGGGGAGACATCGGAAGAAGAGGATGGATCCACGTCGCCTGCTTCAAGTTGGACCCGCTCCGCACCAGGATGGAAGAAGATCGAAGATGCCGCTTGGAGAAGATGTTTGCCGTCCGGATGTCCTCTTCTTGCCGGATAGGAGGAAGACTTTGGACCCTCTTCTGGACTTCTTCAGTGGATGTCTAGCCCCCGCCTTGGGTTGGATGAAGATATCGGAGCCAGGACCGATCGGTGATACCTGGATGGTGAAGACAAGGTAGGAAGATCTTCAAGGGGATTAGTGTTAGGTTTATTTAAGGGGGGTTTGGGTTAGATTAGGGTATGTGGGTGGTGGGTTGTAATGTTTGGGGGGGGGGGGTATTGTATGTTTTTTTTTTTACAGGCAAAAGAGCTGAACTTCTTGGGCATGCCCGCAAAGGGCCCTGATCAGGGCTGGTAAGGTAAAAGAGCTTGTAACTTTTTTAATTTAGAATAGGGTAGGGAATTTTTATTTTGGGGGTCTTTGTTATTTATTAGGGGGCTTAGAGTAGGTGTAATTAGTTTAAAATTGTTGTAATATTTTTCTTATGTTTGTAAATATTTTTTTATTTTCTGTAACTTAGTTCTTTTTTATTTTTTGTACTTTAGATAGTTATTTAATTGTATTTATTTGTAGCAATTGGGTTTATTGAATTTATTGATGTGTAGTGTTAGGTTAATTGTAGGGTAATTGTAGGTAGTTTATTTAACTTATTTTTATTGATAGGGGTAGTGTTAGGTTTAATTATATCTTAGGTTAGGATTTAGTTTTACAGGTAGACTTTGTAATTATTTTAACTAGGTAACTATTAAATAGTTCTAACTATTTAATAGCTATTTACCTAGTTAAAATAAATACCAAGTTGGCTGTAAAATAAATATTAATCCTAAAATAGCTATAATATTAATTTATATTGTAGCTATATTAGGGTTTATTTTACAGGGTAAGTTTTAGCTTTAAATAGGAATCATTTATTTAATAAGAGTTAATTTATTTCGTTAGATGTAAATTATATTTAAGTTAGGGGGGTGTTAGTGTTAGGGTTAGACTTAGCTTTAGGGGGTTAATACATTTATTAGAATAGCGGTGAGCTCCGATCGGAAAGATTAGGGGTATATAATTGAAGTTAGGTGTCGGCGATGTTTAGGGAGGGCAGATTAGGGGTTAATACTATTTATGATAGGGTTAGTGAGGCGGATTAGGGGCTAATAACTTTATTATAGTAGCGCTCAGGTCCGCTCGGCAGATTAGGGGTTAATAAGTGTAGGTAGGTGTCGGCGACGTTGAGGGGGGCAGATTAGGGGTTAATAAATATAATATAGGGGTCGGCGGTGTTAGGGGGCAGCAGATTAGGGGTACATAGGGATAACGTAGGTGGCGGCGCTTTGCGGTCGGAAGATTAGGGGTTAATTATTTTAAGTAGCTGGCGGCGATGTTGTGGGGGGCAGATTAGGGGTTAATAAATGTAATACAGGGGTCGGCGGTGTTAGGGGCAGCAGATTAGGGGTACATAAGTATAACGTAGGTGGCGGTCGGCAGATTAGGGGTTAAAATTTTTAATCGAGTGGCGGCGATGTGGGGGGAGCTCGGTTTAGGGGTACATAGGTAGTTTATGGGTGTTAGTGTACTTAGGGTACAGTAGTTAAGAGCTTTATAAACCGGCGTTAGCCAGAAAGCTCTTAACTCCTGCTATTTTCAGGCGGCTGGAATCTTGTCGTTAGAGCTCCTAAACGCTCACTGCAGAAAACGACTCTAAATACCGGCGTTAGAAAGATCCCATTGAAAAAGATAGGCTACGCAAATGGCGTAGGGGGTTCTGCGGTATGGAATAGTCGCGGCTGCAATGTGAGCGTTAGACCCTTTAATCACTGACTCCAAATACCAGCGGGCGGCCAAAACCAGCCGTTAGGAGCCCTCTAACGCTGGTTTTGACGGCTACCGCCGAACTCTAAATCTAGGCCTTAGTGAGGACAGAGGGGGAGTATAGATCCTTGTACAGTGCGAGATGGAGGTATTGTAATTGAAGTGTAGTAGCAATTACACAGACTGTTCCAACATGGGGGCTTGCTGTAAGAACACTAGCTAGGAGTGAGGGAAAAAGCCTTGCTCTCTAGCCTAGTGTGTATGACGGACATATCATATGTTAGTGAGAGCAATGCAAGGGTTATCAATCATTTTTAGAATGCTTTCGCAGCAAATATTGCTAATACATGTCAATTACAAAACATTATCTTTTTTGAATGCTTTCTTTAAATAGCCCTTATTCTTTGGGTATATAATGTCCCTTTAATTATAATCATGAATGAGTATTTAAATAATCATTTAATTTATGGAAAAATGTAAAACCTTAAAAGTCTGATTTATTCATTATTTCAATAGTATTATAAAAAAAATTATATATTTCTAGGTAAGGATGTAGTAGGATAGCTTGTGAGTGTTACTTTGAAACCTTTTTTCATATTTCATTAGCATTGGCCTCTCAATAGCTCGCCGTTTGGCACAAGATGGGGCTCACTTGATTCTTTGCAAGTCGGAAGCAAGACAACGTTAGACAGTGCTGTAAAGCAACTGAAGAGGAGGGACTAAGTATCACTGGAATTAGGTTGTCACATAGGAAATGAGGAAGATGGGAGAAATTAGTGGCAAGTGGTGAGTATGAAGGAATCAATATAGGTTAATTTACAAAAATTAACATAATTACAAATTATTTTCAGGATTATATGCTGAAACCTCCTGACATTTTTACATTCTGCCATCTATGTTATGGCCCTCAAATTTAAAATAAAACTGATGTTTCAAAAAGACGCATATCATTTTAAACTACATCAAACAAAAAACATTCCATATATTTTTTATTATTAAATTTACCCTTTTATAAAGTTATTCTCTGTTGAAAATAAGCAAACACTTCTTGCAAAACACAATATAGGAATCAATGGCACTCCAGTCCTGAGAGAGAATACCCAAAAGATGAAGTAACAGACGGAAGCAACATTGTTTATTTTTAGTGTATAGACTATCTGAACCATTAAAGTGTAATTTTGGACTCTCTTTCTCTCTCTCTCTCTCTCTCTCTCTCTCTCTCTCTCTCTCTCTCTCTCTCTCTCTCTCTCTCTCCACTCTCTCTCTCTCTCTCTCTCTCTATCTCTCTCTCTCTTTCTCTCTCTCTCTCTCTCTCTCTCTCTCTCCCCTCTCTCTCTCTCTCTCTCTTTCTCTCTCTCTCTCTCTCTCTCTCTCTCTACCTCTCTCTCTCTTTCTCTCTCTCTCTCTCTTTCTCTCTTTCTCGAGTTGCTGCGTTCGTCTTTTAACGCTGAAACAAATGTCATTTCAGTGTTAAAACAGCACTGCAGCCATTACAAGTCTTGTCAGTATAGCTGCACCGCAAGCCTTTTAGCCAATAACGCAATGTCAGTCCCCACATACGTAAAAAATGACTTTTTTTCATGGGACGTCCATAGCGCTTTGCCATTACAAGTTTTGCGGTGAGGCTAAAAAGCTTGCGTTCTAGCCTATACCGACAAGATCCACAATCTAAAAGCAGTAGTTATGAGTTTTACGCTACAAAAACTGTTACATAAAACTTATAACTAAAGTACACTAAACACCCATAAACTATTGATTTAACCCCTAAACCGAGGCCCTCCCGCATTGCAAATACTATATTTAAATTTATTAACCCCTAATCTGCTGCTCCCGTCATCGCTGCCATTAATACAATTTATTAACCCCTATACCTCTGCTCCCTGATATTGTCACCACTATAATAAAGTTATTAACCCCTAGACCGCCGCCCTCCTGCATCGCAAACACTATTTAAATATTATTAACCCCTAATCTGCCATCCGCCCACATAGCCCCCACTATACTAAAGTTATTAAGCCTACACTGCCACCATTATAATAAACCTATTAACCCCTAAACCGCCAAGCCCCTCACAACAAAATATACTAAATTAAACTATTAACCCCTAAACCGAAAGTCCCCCACATCGCAATAAACTAATTAAAAACTAGTAACCCCTAAAACTAACGCTGCCCTAAATTTAGATTAAAATTAAAATTTCCCTATATTAAAATTAAATTAAACTTACCTGTAAAATAAAAAAAAACTAAGTTTTAAACTAACAATTAAAATAATATAAGTATTAAACTAAAATTAAACTAACTACCAATTAAATTAAAGTAAAAAATTACAAACTATCTACTATCTAGCCAATATAATTTTATTAGCTCGCGTACCTTGCATTGAAAATTCAGTGTAGTGCGGCGACCGTATAAAGGAGGAGGCTAAGATGTCTTAGTTTAGGGTTTGGGCTTTTCGTAAAAGCCAATATAATTTTATTAGCTCTCATCCTATTGACTGATTTGAACAGTCAATAGGAATTTCAGTAGCTCTCATTCTATTGGCTAATTTGAATTTCCAAAATCAAATCAGCCAATAGGAATGCAAAGGAAGCCATCTTTATTTGCGTACCTTGCATGTAAATTCAGTGTAGGGCGGCGACCGAATGAAGAGGAGGCTCTGCACCGGATGTCTTCAGGATGGACCCGCTCCGCACTGCCGGGATAAAGATAGAAGATGCCGCCTGGATAAAGATAGAAGAGGCCGCCTGGATGAAGACTTCTTGCCCACCTGGATGAGGGACTTTGCTGTCTGGATGAAGATAGGAAGAGGCCGTCTGGATGAAGACTTCCCGCCGCCTGGATGAGGACTTCACCGCCTGGATAAAGATCGTATAAGCGGGACTTCAAAAACTGTAAGTGGATCTTCGGGGTTATTATTAGGTTTTTTTAATTTTTTGGGGGGGTAAGTTGTTTTTTTAGTTTAAGGGTTTGGGCTTTTCGTAAAAGAATGTGAAATGCCCTATTCAGGACAAAGCAAAAGAGCTAAATGCCCTTTTTAAGGGCAAATGCCCATACAAATGCCTTTTTCAGGGCAATGGGTAGATTAGGTTTTTTTTTAGATAGATTTTTTTTATTTTGTGGGTTTGGGGGTGGGGTGGGGTTTTATAATGTTAGTGGGTCTTTGTATTTTTTTTTTTCAAGTAATAGAGCTGTTTAACTTAGGGCAATTGCCCTAAAAAAGGCCCTTTTAAGGGATATTCATAGTTTATTCTAGATTAGGTTTTTTTATTTTGGGGTGTTTTTTTTTTTTTAAATGGGTATTAGAATAGAAATAATGTTTATTATTTTTGATCATTTTATTTTGTGTCATGTATTTTTATATCATGTTATTTTGTGTTATGTATTTTTTTCGTTTTGGAGTGGGATTTTATTTTTAGATTAGGGCTCGGGCATTTCATAAAAGAGCTGAATGCCATTTTAAGGGCAGGGAAAAAGAGGCTAAATGCCTTTTTTAAGGGCAATGCCCCATACAAATGCCCTTTTCAGGGCAATGGGTAGATTAGGTTTTACTATATTTTTATTTTGTGGGTTTGGGGGGTGGGGGTTTGTATACTGTTAGGGGGTGTTTTGTTTTGTAGCAAAAGAGCTGTTATATTTAGGGCAATGCCCTACAAAAGTCCCTTTTAAGGGCCCACAAAAGGCCCGTTTAAGGGCCCTTGGTAGTTTATTCTAGATTAGGCTTTTTTATTTTGGGATGTTTTTTTTTTGTATAATTTTGTTTGTTATTTTTTTGTTATGGTAGTTTTTTTTATTTTTAGTAATGTTAGGTTTTAGTGTAAGGCATGTTAGGTTTCATTTCACAGGTAATTTTGTATTTATTTTAACTAGATAGTTAGTAAATAGTTAATAACTATTTACTAACTAGTCTACCTAGTTAAAATAAATACAAACTTACCTGTGAAAAAATAAATAAAACCTAAGCACAAGCCGGCTGTTTGAAAACCTGTAATGGCTGCGCTACAGGGGGTTAAATAACGCAACTTTTGTTGCGTTAGTTAATTTTCCTATAGTGCGCATAACTCGTAATCTAGGTGATAGAATCTTCTGAAAAATTAGCATTTTCATAATATTTGTGTGTTGCACTATTCAATATTTGGTTAATTTAAAACAAACCAATTACTGAATATTCACTAAATGTTCTCAACTCCTGTCATCTTGATACTTAGGTGTAGCGTGCTGAGTGCGCCGCAATAATCCTGTTCTTCATAGACTCCTGGGATGACCTAATGGTCCTATTAACACCGCTACTCAGCACATCAGTGCGGCAGCTCTCTTCTCCTTTAGCGCAGATGGGGGGCACACTATTTTTAATCTTCTTTACAGAGTCAAGGGCCCAATTCTATTGTAAGCGCTAGAATCTGTAAAGAAGGTTGGATAAGTGCGCCCTCTCCACCTGCACTAAAGGAGAAGGGATCTGCTTTGCTAATGTACCTGTAGCATGCTGGGGAGTCACACTAATAGGAGCATTAGAGAGACCCGTTAGTCTATAAAGAAGAGTACGTGTGGCTCGCTAGCACACTACAGGTAAGTAATTCACCTAATTTAAAGAATAAAGAATATATTCATGAATTATATGTATTATTCTTTAAATTAGTTAGTGCATTGATTAGGATATTTGTTTTGTTAAATGAACCGAATATCTGCATTTTCATTATGAATTGACATTCATAAAGAAACAAATGTGCATCCCTAAAAAAATTGTATTGTTTAATTGTGTTAAATATCATAACTTAATTGTTTTGCAAAAATTGTATTTTCTAAAAAAAAACTGTATAAGGTGCGCAGTAGAAATCATAATTAAACTACACTACACATAAAAAAGAAATTCATATTTATAATAGAAAATCCAAAGTGTATCATTTTTCTGATTGTAAAATGTTTTTCCCTGCCTCTGCTAGTGGGCTCAACAGGGGTGTTCCATGGGAGTTGCTGAAAGTTCTCTGTAAAGTCTGGCATTATCTCTAAACATTTTCCCCCTGCATATCTTGCTTTTTTTTTTTTTCAAACTGAAAGTTGGAGAGCTTTGTCAAAATTACTATTATTATTATATATATTTTTTTTGTATTGCTCAGCACACCACTTATTATTCTAATACAAAAACACATGCATATGAAAATAGAGGCAATTGTAAGATTCTATACACTGAATGTGTATTAATCTGATTTTTATTGGCTGTAGGATTTAATTTTTTAAAGTGCGCCTGAGTTCCCTGCTAACTTCCCTTTCCAGTGAGTTCAGTTACTTTCTATGGGAGACATCTCATTGCTCACAGGGACCGCTCCGTTTTCAGATAATTACCTGAGGTCAGCCCCTGCGAGTGTCAGCAATGTTATTCAAGTCTGGTCCTCTATCTATCTCTTCTATCTATCTATCTATTCTATCTATCTATCTATCTATCATCTATCTATATAATCTATCTTTCTTATTACTGTACAATAGTTAATGCTTTAGTTTAGGTTCAGTAATTGAATTTATTAATATACACGAGTGTTTATTAATTTATGTTTATATTATAATTTACTCTAAAGGCACTAGAGCTGCATGGGAAAATTGATATTCTTATCTGTAATGCTGCGGTTAATCCTTTTGTTGGGCCTATTTTCCAGACCACTGAGAGTATGTGGGAGAAGGTAAGTAATATTACTGAAACTATGGAAAATGATTTTTCAGTATAAGCTTAAAATACATTAAACATACCATTTAAATAAAATAACCTAATCATCTATATATTTATTTAACAGTCAATTGAAATCAATCAGGCCTAGATCCAATTTGGGCTGCAGTTTTTTTGTGACAAAGCTGGTAAAAAGCAGTAATCTTGTTGTGGTCATTGCAGTTTTTTTTGTGATAAACACATGAATGCAATAAATAATACATTAATAATAATTTGCCCCTGTCATCATAATCCAGTCACAATTTTGTGCAAGATGATGATTGATCTGAAAGGATTATAGGAAGGTGTCATTGGTGCGGATGGACATGTTAAAGGAACATAATACCTAATTATTTTCTTTCATGATTCAGACAGATCAAAGAGTTTTCCAATTTACTTCTATTATCATTGTATTTCTTGGTATCCCTTCTTGCTAAGCAGGAAGGTAAGGTTAGGAGTGTGCACGTGTCTGTCAGACTATGTAGCAACAGATTTGCAACACTGTTATATATTAGCAAAAGCACTAGATGTCAGCACTTTTCCTTTTATTTAGTGCTCCAAATATGAGCATGATACCTATCTAGATATCACTTTAGTTACAAGTATATTGGAAACATTTTTTTTTTTTTATTAAATGCTCTGCATGAATCATAAAATAAAAAATGTCCCCTCTTGATAGATCATTACTGCTGGGTAACTAGAGCAGTTAACACGACCATCCTAAAAAATAATAATACATAGATAAAAACATCTCGGGCAAGATTACATATGCGGCGCAGTCTTCAGCGCAACTGCTGAAACCCGCGTTGCCCGTAATTTCACTCTCCACATCTGTGAATCCCACAAACCCTGCCAGGAGTTCATAAACTGCCATAATTCAGATAAACTAGCGATGAAAATGAGAGTAAATACACAAGTTGCCAGTGACTTACGGCAGTTTAGAAACTGCCGGTGCATAAGAAAATAAAAAAAAGTTAAATCTCCTGTAAAAGTCTAACCTGCGTCCCAAAAATAAACCCAACACGTCAAAACCCCTATATCCGCCATCACCCCACATTGCAACTAATAATAAAAGTAATAACCTCTAAACCACCCACCACCCACAAGGCAATATACTTAATTATGCTATTAACCTCTAATCCGCCATTCACCCACATCGCCATCTAACTAATAAATGTATTAATCCATAATCCACCACCACCCCACATTGCAAAGTATCTAATTTACCTATTAACTTCTAAACCGCCATTCCCCCACAACACATTAAACCTAACCTAACACCCCCTAAATTAACTCCAATTACATTAAATACAAAAATACTAAGTTACAATTAAAATAAAATCCTAACATTATTTAAAAAAAAAAAAAAACTAAGATTAAATTAACCCCTTTAGTGACCAGACTATTTTTCAATTTTATTACCGTTAGGGACCAGGGCTATTTTTACATTTCTGCGGAGCCGCACATATATATACCGTTTTTCCTCGCCAATAAATGGACTTTATAAAGATACCATTATTTTCATCATATCATATAACTTACTATAAAAAAATTATAAAATATCATGAATAAAAAGAAAATAACACACTTTCTAACTTTGACCACCAAAATCTCTTACGAATCTACAACCACCAAAAAACTCCCATGCTAAATAGTTTCTAAATTTAGTCCTGAGTTAAGAAATACCCAATGTTTACATGGTTTTTTTTGCTTTTTTTGCAAGTTATAGGGCAATAAGTACAAGTAGCACTTTGCTATTTCCAAACCATTTTATTTTTCAAAATTAGCAATAGTTACATTATAACACTGATATCTGTCAGGAATCGTTGAATAACCCTTCACATGTATATATTTTTTATATATTTTATGCCACTATTTCATTGCCAAATAAAAAAAGTTGTTAACTTTTTAACAAACTTTTTCACAAACTTTAGGTTTCTCACTGAAATTATTTACAACCAGCTTGTGCAATTAATTCACAAAATGGTTGTAAATGCTTCTCTGGGATCCCCTTTGTTCAGAAATAGCAGACATGTACCACACTTGTAATATGCCCAGCAATGAAGGGGTTAATTAGTTAACTTGTAGAGTTAATTTTAGCTTTAATGTAGATATCAGCCTCCCACCTGACACATCCCACCCCTTGATCCCTCCCCGACCCCTCTCAAAAAGCTCTCTTCCCTCCCCCACCTCACAATTGTCACCGCCATCTTAAGTACTAGCAGAAAGTCTGCCAGCACTAAAATAAAAGCTTTTATATTTTTATATTTATTCTGCAGTGTTGGATCCCCCCTTAGCCCCTAACCTCCCTGACCCTCCCAAACAGCTCTCTAACTCTCCCCCCTCTACCTATATTCCATCATCCTGGGTACTGGCAGTTTTCTGTCAGTACCCAGTTTGATGAAAAAAAAAAATGTTTTTATTTTTTTATATAATTTTTTTTTCTGTAGTGTAGCTGCCCCCCTCCTCAATTCCCTCCCCCTCCCCCTACCATATCCCTTTCCCTTTCAACATTTATTCCCCCCTCCCTCTCCCTCCTTCTTATACATTTTATTGCATGTAAATGTAGAGTGCGCACGCACACTGCGTGCACCCCCTGCCCACTCACACAATTGCACACACTTCAGAAAACACATGATCCAGAACTGACCAGAAATGGGCCACTCACCCCCCTCCCTGCTATGGCTCCCTCCCACCAACGATTGTCACCATTGCTGGCCGATGCAGAGATGGCCACAGAGTGTCTCTCTCTGCATCAGTGGGTAAAAAAAGAGTATTGCAGTGATGCCTCAATATCAAGGTATCACTGCAATTCCTTGAAAGTGGCTCGATCACTTCCAGCGCTTGGAAACCCCAGAGGGGGTAAAACTAATCTAATACCCCTATGAAAATAAAAAAACCTCAAAATAAAAGCACCCCCTAATCTAAACTAATCTACCAATAGCCCTTAAAAGAGCCTTTTGTAGGGCATTGCCCTAAGTTAAACAGCTCTTTTACATCAAAAAATACTAAGCCCCCCTAACAGTAATTCCCCCCCACCCACCAAATTGCCTTTTTAAGGGCAATGCCCATACAAATGCCCCTTTAGGGGCAATGTGTTGTTTAGGTTTTTTTTTTTAATTTTGGGGGATGGATAGGTTTTACTGTTGGGGGGGACTTAGTATTTTTTTAATGTAAAAGACCTGATCGCTTTAGCGAAATGCCCTAGAAAATGGCCATTTGAAGGGCTATTGGTAGTTTAGTGCTAGATTAGGCACTTTTTTTATAAGTAATGTTAGTTTTTTTTAATTGTAACTTAGTATTTTTTTAATTTTATGTAATTGGGGTTAATTTAGGGGGGGGTGTTAGGTTAGTAATTAAATTGTGGGGGGTTGGCGGTTAGGAGTTAATAGGTTAATTAGGTTTAATGTGATATGGGGGTTGGCAGATTAGGGGCTAATAGGTTAATTAGGTTTAATGCGATGTGGGGTTGGCGGTTTAGGGGTTAATAGCTTAATTAAATACTTTGGAATGTGGGGGTTGGGAGATTAGGGGTTAATAGATTTTATTTAGTTATTGCGGTGGGGGATGGCAGTTGACAAGTAGATATTGTGCATGTGTTTTTAGGTTTTAGTTAGAACGTCCAGGGATTTGCGATGCAGTTCTATGTTAGTTTATGGGAATAAAATTTAGCGGGCGACGGATGAAATATATGCATGCTGCATATGTAATCTCGCCCTACATCATTAGTCACATAAATGTGTATCATAAAACTATTTTTATTGTAGTCACAATATTTTTTTTAACTTTCTATGTTTATCTGGCAACCATGTGTGAATCATTTCTCATTCTTGTTTTATTATTTTTGCTTCCATAGATTGCTGTAATAAACACTGTTTACAGTTTTAACATTGGTGGAGTTATATTGTTTAAAGTCACAAAATTATTTTTTTTGTTATTGTTTAATTAGTAGCTCTATTTTCTTTACAAGTAACAGGTTTATAATTCTTAAAAAAAAAAAAATATATAGATTATAGGGTCCTGTATAAGTATTGTTTGTCCTGTCATTTATAATCTATTTATGATGTCTTTATTCTTTTGCATGAGGTGTTCCATGTAAATGTAATATCCACTTTTCTACTGATAAAACAAGTGGCACCTTACATGCAGAAAGAAGGGTAAGCAAAGCTCCTAAATCTTACAATTGAATTGTTTTCTTTTTGGCTAATTTTAATATTGTTAAACCATGTTTGTAGTTACAATATTAAATGACAATTCAGTGTTTAAATTGTAATAGTTCCAAGTCTAATGAATTATTTGTGTAATCTGTATGCCAGAGTTTAAGTATCTATACAATGAACAATGCAAACAAGACTTTAGTGTCCTTTAAATGAAAACTAAGGAAAACTTAAAGGGACACTTACCCAAATTTTTTCTTTTGTGATTCAGATAGAGCATGTCATTTTAAGCAACTTTCTAATTTACTCCTATTATCAAATTTTATTCATTCTCTTGGTATGTTTATTTGAAAAGCAAGAATGTAAGTTTAGATGCCGGCCCATTTTTGGTGAACCACCTGGGTTGTCCTTGCTGATTGGACAGCACCAATAAACAAGTGCTGTCCATTGGTCTGAACCAAACATTTGCAGGCTCCTTAGCTTAGATGCCTTTTTTCAAATAAAGATAGCAAGAGAGCGAAGAAAAATTGATTATAGGAGTAAATTAGAAAGTTGCTTAAAATTGCATGCTCTATCTGAATCATGAAAGAAAAAATTTGGGTTCAGTGTCCCTTTAACACATTAGCTTGATGATTTTAGCTGCTGTGAGTACTGCATTTTGTCAACTGCTTATGTTATATTTCTGTTGCTCTGCAACAATTCATATTGTTAATGTGGGGGTAAAAATTCAGCTTTAAAAAGCACTATTTTTATGTAGCTACTCAAGAAACAATTGTTTCTGTAACAGGCTAAGTGCCCTATATATATATATATATATATATATATATATATATATATATCTCAAAAAGACAGAAATAAAAAAATAAAAAAAATCAAACTCTTTGTGGTTCCACGTTAAAGGGACATTATACCCATATGCTAAATCACATGTAAATGATGCAGCATAACTCTAAAAAGCTGACAAAAAAATATCACATGAACATCTCTGTATAAAAAGGAATATATTTCACCTATATTATAGTATTTATTCAAGTTTCTGTGAACAGTTATCCTTTAGCTACTGCCAGCTGCATGTCTAACCCCCCGCCCCCCCCCCCCCACCAGCAAATGTCATAGTAAATATCCATAAACTGAGGAGGAAAATAACATGTCTGTTTCTTTACATGCCAGAAGCACCCTCTTTTGCAAGTCTCAGGACTAGCTTCCTGATTGGCTGTTTAAAATATCTTAACAATGTGATGTGGCTACTAAGAAAGTTTTGAGGTAAAAAATTTACATTTTTTACTTAAAAATGTTCAGGTGATATTTTCTAGTAAGCTTTTTACTTATATGCTGCATGACTTTCAAGTGCTTCATCATTTGGGTATCATGTCCCTTTAAAGGGACACTCAGGTTAAATTAAATTTTCATGATTCAGATACAACATGTAATTTTAAACAACTTTCCAATTTACTTCCATTAAAAAAAATGTGCACAGTCTTTTATATTTACAATTTTTGAGTCACCAGATCCTACTGAGCATGTGCAAGAATTCACAGACTATACGTATATGCATTTGTGATTGGCTGATTGCTATCACATGGTACAAGGGGAGTGGAAATATACATAACTTTGAAATTTGTTATAAAAAAATCTACTACTCATTTGAAGTTCAGACTAAGTGCTATTGCATTGTCTTGTTATCTTGCATTTGTTGATTATGCAAATCTAATGTGTTGACTGGTCCTTTAAGTCAAAACACCAAAACGCCTCTCTAGCTAAATTAGGGAGGAGAGACCTTGCAATAACTTTGTTCCCATTCATTTAAATGAAACTAAAATTAAATTAACATGTATTGTGTTTCTGGACAGCACTATTCGGATTCAACCTTGCAGCATGTGTAACTTATAAGTGTCCAGGAAAACATGGCTGAGGTGGCAACCCTAGCCTCAGTGCACCTTTCATCAACATCCGCTGGGTATTTAGCAGATTACCTGGATGATCACCTGCACGTAAGAGTGATTTAAGTGTCCTCATTTAAAAAAAGGAATCTCCTTCCAACAAATGAGAATCTCATCCTCTATTTAAAGCAGTGAAGGGTGCTGTAATTTTCTCCTTGCTCTTTGTGAAAGGCTCCCTGATGAAAAGAAACATAGAATAAGTCTCCCTAAAATTGCTAACAGTTCTCTCGTGTCTAGGTCTATAGGTAATAATCCCAGATAATTTAGCCTGTCTTGCAACCCCCTTCAAATGATGGATCACATGTCCAGCTAATTGTTGTGGGGACAGAGAAAGGGACTTCTTAAAAAATACAAAAGCATCGAGAAAATAACAAAGTGATTGATAAATATTATAGTGTGTTATTAAACACAAGTACGATATATCTCTGATTCCAAGTACAGCACATATTGAGGAAAAAGAAAATGTATATCCCTCATATGTTATTAAGAGCAGTGGAAGCTGGTGTTATATACTGAGCAATAGAGATTATTTTAAAAAAAAATATTGCACAAAAAAATTCTAAGGGCTCAAAGATAGAAGATCTCGGGTGTTAGAAAAAAAGAAAAAAAAGTCAGGAAAATGGCTTTAAAGGGACATGAAACCCAAATTTTTTCCTTCATGATTTAGGTAGAACATACAATTTTAAACAACTGTACAGTTTACTTCTATTATCCAATTTGTTTTATTCTCTTGGTATAATTTGTTGAAGGAGCAGCAATGCACTATTGGTTTCTAATTGAACACATGGGTGAGCCAATGACAATCGGTATATATATGCAGCCACCAATCAGCATCTAGAACCTAGGTTCTTTGCTGCTCCTGAGCTTACCGAGATAAACCTTTCAGAAAAGGATAACAGGAGAAGGAAGCAAATTAAATAATAGAAGTAAAATGGAAAGTTGTTTAAAGGTGTGTGCTCTGCCTAAATCATGAATGTCTAATTATTGCTTTACTGTCCCTTTAACAATGAGATGCATACATATACATTGCTAAAAATGTATATTTATGTATGTGTATATATATATATATATATATATATATATATATACACGTTTACATATGTGTACATATATATTAATGTATTTATATGTGTATATATGTATTTACAGTCATATATACAAACATATAAAAACATTAATATATATGTACATACATATAAACATATTTAAGTGCATTAGATCCCTTTGCCATTAAGTAGATGAAAACATGATCAAACACATTCATATGCAATATTCATATTTAATAAAGATTTTAACTATGTATTTACTGTAAATATTTCACATTTCCTAATGCGAATATGCTATGATGTTTCTGCAATGGGTGTTTTTTTTCAACATTTTTTTCTCTCCATTGAATTCCATGAGGAATGCAAAAATGTAATGGTGTTTTCACGATCTCAGGTGTCAGGTTTTTTTGCACTTTTAGTTTTTTACTCTATTCGGGTTAACGCTAGTGCAAAATATTTTTTTTTTTTAAACTTATAATATATACAGTACTTTTATATAATATATACAGTACTGTTCAAAAGTGAAAGGAATAATGACCATATATAATTATTTCTCAGTCTCTTTATAAGAATACCAGAAATTACAGGATATTTGTATGCAGTATAAAAACACAGAGAAAAAAAACAGCTTCTATAGGCTAAAGTGGCAAGTATTTAGTGTGACCTCCCCTTACACTTGAGCAATTGCAGGAACGTGGCTCTTGTAAACCTAAATGGAATGAAACCCTAATTAATGTCATTGCTAACACCTGTATTTGTCCTACTATTTCATGTCAAAATGACTGCTGTGAAAATTGTCTATTACACCAGGTTTGTTCAAGATATGCTTGAGCATTACATACACATGTGGTATGAGTTTAATTCATTGTAATTTTTTTCAATAAGACCAACTTTCAAACACATAATACCATTTAAAAAACTAAAGATCACAGAATTCGACAAACATAAAATCATACTTTTGCATCAGCAAGGCCATTCTCAAAGGGAAATCAACAAACAAATTAGATACTCAAGATGTGGCATTCAAGCTGTCATTAAGACATTTGGAGAATCAGGAGAGGTCAATGATAAAAAAAAGGATGTGAAGGCCAAGAAAACTTTTAAAATCTGGTGAAATGTTTCTCAGAGTTTCATCTTTGAGAGACCAGAAGAAGTCCAGCAAGGACCTGGCTTAGTGTCTGGCAGCTTCATCGGGATGCCAAGTTGACCCTTCTACAGTCTAAAGTAGCTTGATCAGGAATGGTCTTTGTGGAAGGGTAACAATCAAGAAACCACTTTTTTTAAAGAAGGGGAACAGGGTGAAGAAGGCTAAGGTATGCTAAAGCTCACAAAGATTGGAATGAAGATCAGTGGGAAGGAGTCTCCTCTCCCCTTACCCTTAGCTTCTGCCTGCTTTTATTTTTTCCCCGGCCGCCACTCAAACTTCCCGCCTCCCAGCCTACCTACCCGCCCACCTCCCTGCAGTATTTAATGGTGCTCGCAGAGCCCTAAGGTCAGTCCCCTCTCCCCTTAGCCTCTGCCTGCCAAAACGCATAAGATGTGTGTTATCTTTTCTCCATTGAAGGACATTCAGCTACAATAAAGAAATTGAATTTTAGTTGGAGTGCCGGACTTTTCTTTCCATTTTTCACATTGCCTGCCTCATCCTATGGCACCCGGCTAACATTTGGCAAGAAACACCGGAGGCATTGGAATATACATTTTATTCCTTGAGTACACAGCCTGTGAGCTCCAGGCAGCAGTCCCATGGATATGAGCTGCAGTGTTTGATTGGCTACACACACACAAAAATGCAGAGCAGTATTGGAGTGGGAGGAGTTGTTTCTGATAGTGGAGAAGCTGAATTAGCACAGTGCAGATGCCAAGTGTTGACCAGAGGGGCGAAACTACCGTGCACATCTCCTGTTGAGCAGGGTGGTTTGGTGAGTTCTGGAGTCCTAAAGATCCGGGTAAGGACACATTTGTTTTGGTTCCACTGATCTACCACTATACAACACACTCATATTGGTTACCGACTGTACTACTGTGTGATAATAAGCCTATTCTTTGAACACGAAGATTTTGGGACTGTATCAACTACATATGGTTTATCACCTGGTAGCATATCAAACTATCTATTGAGCATTGGGACTAAAAACGAGTCATATTGTTCTATGGTATCCCCAATGAACACCAGTGGACCTTTCACCTAACGCAAATGCTCCTACTCTTCACTCTGGATCACAACCCGACCAGCCAACACACCCAGAAACAGTCGTAAGAACCTCAACCGCATCCTCCTCAACACCCGCTCTATCCACAAGCACGCCCTCGAAATCTGGAACCTGCTCGACTCCATCTCCCCAGATGTTGCCTTCTTCACTGAGACCTGGCTGAACCCAGCATCAGCACCAGACATCGTCACCACAATCCCATATGGCTACAATATCTCCCACAAGGACCGCAGCAACCGACCTGGAGGAGGCATAGCTATCATCCACAAACACTCCATCCAAGTCACAACCAGCTCAGACAACCACTCTCAGGGCCTGGAGCACCTACACTTCAAAATCCTAGTCAACCCTAACACCACCCTCCAGGGCACCCTCATCTACAGACCCTCCGGACCTTGGCCACCATCACCGACTACATCGCACCCCACTCAATTACATCAACGGACTACATCCTCCTTGGCGACTTCAACTTCCACCTAGACAACCCAAATGACCACAACACCACCCTCCTGGAAAACCTCAGAACCATCAGACTGAAGCAACTTGTAAACTCCCCAACCCACGTTGTCGGTCACACCCTTGACCCAATCTTCTCTGCAGGCAACCACATCTCAGTCAACTACATCACTGAACTACTGTGGACAGACCACCACTGCATACATTTCTCCTTCAACAAACTCACCACCCACCTCCAGGAGAACTTGCAACAAATTCACCCAAGATCAACTGTACCACACCCTAATCAAGTCATCCCCAGCAACCCCCACAGACGCCAACTACTCTGCCCGCAACCTCAACCGCTGGATCACAGACTGTGCCAACTCCCTCGCCACCCTCAAGACTCTGTCCAGCCGCAAAGCCACTAACAAGGCCACCTGGTTCACCCCGGCCCTCCAGGACTCCAAACTGCAGATGGTTAGAAAGAACCTGGATATACAACAAGACCTCCCCTGAAAAAAAATGGTTTTCAAAGAAGCCATCACAACCCATCACCACCTCATCAGAACCACAAAGAAAACAGCCATCCATGACAGAATCAATTCCAATGCACACAACAGCAAGGAGTTGTTCACAATCATCAAGGAATTCTCCAAACTCAACAGCGACACCAACTACATCCTACCCTCCCTAGACCTCTGTGATACCCTTGCAACACACTTCCACCGCAAGACCCTCGACATCTATCACAGCTTCTCATCCCACCTCAAGACCCTCGACATCTATCACAGCTTCTCATCCGAGAACACACCCTCCACCACAAACCTACCTACCCCCGCCAATACCTCACCCAAACTTACCTCCCCCCACCACATACAAACTTCCTGGAACCCCCTCACCACAGAGGAAACCCTCAGAATAATGAGATCCATCCACTCTGGCTCACCCTCGGACCCATGCTCGCCTCACATATTCAATAAAGCGAGCTTCACCATTGCCCCTGAACTCTGCCGCACCATCAACTGCTCCATCAGAACCGGCACCTTCCTGGAGGTCTGGAAGCATGTGGATCTGAAACCCCTGCTGAAGAAACCCTCGGCAGACCCCAAGGACCTGAATAACTACCACCCAATCTCTCTTCTTCCCTTTCCTGCTAAAGTAATAGAGAAGGCAATATACGCTCAACTTATTGACCGCATAGAGGCAAACCGTACCCTAGACCCCACCTAATCCGGTTTCAGGAGCAACCACAGCACCGAGACCACACTCCTTGCCATCACAGACGACATCTGTGCCCTGCTCTACTGAGGCGAGACCGCCGCCCTCATCCTCCTCAATCTCTCAGCTGCATTCAACACTGTCACCCTCAACACCCTCCTCACCCGCCTACACGATGCCGGCATCCACCAAAAGGCCCTGGAATGGATCACCTCCTTCCTCACCGGCCACACCCAGACAGTAACCCTCCTGCCCTTCTCTTCCAAACCCAGCAGAATCAGCTTCGGAGTCCCCCAAGGCTCCTCGCTCAGCCCAAACCTCTTCAACATCTACCTGGCTCCTCTCGCCACCATCGTCTGACACCATGACCTCAACATCATCTCCTACTCTGACGACACCCAACTAATCATCCCACTCACCCAAGACCCAACCACCACCAAGAGAAACATCCACGAAGGACTGACAAGCTAAACACTGACAAGACCGAAGCCATCCTCCTCGGACCCACTAAATCCACCTGATACGACTCCTGTTGACCCTCAGCCCTTGGACACCCTCCAACCCCAACTGACCACACACAAAAAGTAGGCTTTATCATGGACTCATCACTCTCTGTGGACCAGCAAATTAACGCCGTCTCCTCGACTTGCTTCCACTTATTCCACCTTCTGCAATAGATCTTCAAATGGATCCCTACCAAAACCAGGAAAACCATCACCCAGGCCCTCGTCTGCAGCCGACTGGACTACGGCAATGCACGCTATGCCGGCTCCCCCATCAAACTCCAAAAGAGACTCCAACGCATCCAGAACGCCTCAGCTAGATTCATCCTCGACAAACCTCGCCAAAACCACATCACTCAACACATTAGGGACCTGCATTGGCTCTCCATCAACAAGAGAATCACCTTTAAGCTTCTAACCCACACGTTCAAGACCCTCCACAACATCCGTCCTGAATACATCAACCACCGCATCAATTTCTACACCCCTGCCAGACAACTTCGGTCAGCCGACCAAGCCCTCGCAGTCATCCCCCGCATCAGGAAAACTGCAGCAGGCGGCAGATCTTTCTCCCACATGGCAGCAAAGACTTAGAACACCCTCCCCGCTGCCCCTCAGACAAATCACCCTCACAAAGTTCAGAAAAGACCTCAAGACCTGGCTCTTCGACTCAACTTATCCCTATCATCCCGTCACTCTTCAGCAACACTAACACTTTAGCGCCTTGAGACCCTCACGGGTGATTAGTTTGCGCTTTATAAATACCCAATAGATAGATAGATAGATAGATAGATAGATAGATAGAGTGAAGAATACAAGTTTGAAATATTTAGGTCCAAACTTCAACAATAAGTAAGAAGAAAAGTTGGAGAGATATGGAAGAATGAGGGTCTGTCCTGGTTTGGGGCTGCATTTCTGCCAGTGGTGTTGGCGATATTGTCCGAATTAATTGCTGAAAAGAACAGACAGGTTTTAATTAATCATGCCATTCCTTCTAGAAAGCGCCTGATTGGGAATGGTTTTCTTTTTCATCATGATAACAATCCCAAGCACACTGCTAATGCAGTGAAATCATATTTGGAGAGAAAAACAGCTAATAAAACACTAACAGTCATGGGCTGGCCTCCACAGAGTTCAGACCTGAATATTATAGAGGCAGTTCGGGATCACCTGGACAGAAAAATAAATAAAAGACAACCTAAATATAAAGAAAAACTCTGGTAAGTGCTGAAAAAAGCCTGGTATAATATACCAGAAGATTACTTCAGAAAACTTCAGGATAGTTTCCCCAAAAGAATTCAAGATGTGATTAGTGCCAAGGGAGGTCACACTAAATACTAAATTTTGCCAGAAGAAGACATTTAGATAAAAAAATATTTTCCCCCATATTTTGTCTACATATTTTCTGTTTGTATCTTAGTAAAGAGACCAAAGAATAAATATGAATGGTCATTAAAACTTTGCTAAAACAACAAGTACACACAGTACTGTACTGTATGTATATACAGTATCTCACACAAGTGAGTACACCCCTCACATTTTTGTAAATATTTTATTATATATTTTCACGTGACAACACTGAAGAAATGAAACTTTGTCCCCTAAAAATAACTCAACACACAGCCATTAATGTCTAAATCATTGGTAACAAAAGTGAGTACACCCCTAAGTGGAAATGTCAAAATTGGGCCCAAAGTGTCAATATTTTGTGTGGCTACCATTATTTTCCAGCACTGCCTTAACCCTCTTGGGCATGGAGTTCACCAGAGCTTCAGAGGTTGCCCCTGAAGTCCTCTTCCACTGAACCATGACAACATCACAGAGCTGGTGGATGTTAGAGACCTTGCACTCCCCCACCTTCTTTTTGAGGATGCCCAACAGATGCTCAATAGGGTTTAGGTCTGGAGACATGCTTGACCAGTCCATCAACTTTACTCTCAGCTTCTTTAGCAAGGCAGTTGTCATCTTGGAGGTGTGTTTGGGGTCGTTATCATGTTGGAATATTGCCCTGCGGCCCAGTCTCCGAAGGGAGGGGATCATGCTCTGCTTCAGGATGTCACAGTACATGTTGGCATTCATGGATCCCTCAATGAACTGTAGCTCCCCAGTGCCAGCAGCACTCATGCAGGCCCAGACACCACCATGCTTGACTGTAGACAAGACACACTTGTCTTTGTACTCCTCACCTGGTTGCCGCCACACACGCTTGACACCATCTGAACCACATACGTTTATCTTAGTTTCCAGTAATCCATGTCCTTAGTCTGCTTGTCTTTAGCAAACTGTTTATCTGTGTATCAAACTGTTTAAACTTGTGTATCATCTTTAGAAGAGGCTTCCTTCTGGGACGACAGCCATGCAGACCAATTTGATGCAGTGTGCTGCGTATGTTCTGAGCACTGACAGGCTGACCCCTCATCCTTTCCACCTCTGCAGCAATGCTGGCAGCACTTTTATGTCTATTTCCCAAAGACATCCTCTGGATATGACGCTGAGCACGTGCACTCAAACTTCTTTGGTCGACCATGGTGAGGCCTGTTCTGAGTGGAACCTGTCCTGTGAAACCGCTGTATGGTCTTGCCCACCATGCTGCAGCTCAATTTTAGGGTCTTGGCAATCTACTTATAGCCTAGGCCATCTTTCTGTAGAGCAACAATTCTTTTTTTTCAGATCCTCAGAGAGTTCTTTGCCATGAGATGCCATGTTGAATTTCCAGTGACCAGTATGAGAGAGTGTGAGAGCGATAACACCAAATTTAACACACCTGCTTCCCATTCACACCTGAGGCCTTGTAATACTAACAAGTCACATGACACCAGGGAGGGGAAAGGGCTAATTGGGCCCAATTTGTACATTTCTACTTAGGGGTGTACTCACTTTTGTTGCGAACAGTTTAAGTTTAAGTTAAGTTATTTTGAGGAGACAACAAATTTACACTGTTATACAGGCAGTACACTCACTACTTTACATTGTAGCAAAGTGTCATTTCTTTAGTGTGGTCAGATGAAAAGATATAATTAAATATTTACAAAAATGTGAGGGGTGTACTCACTTTTGTGGGATACTGTATATTATAAATATATACAGTATATATATTTATACAAATACATACACACACATATATGTGTTTATATGTGTATATATATATATATATATATATATATATATATATATACACAGTATATATATATATATCTCCATTGTAGTGCTTTCCATTCAAATAACTTTTTTTTATCAAATATTGGATATATCTCTGTAACACTTTATTTTAATGTACTTATGTTGTGTTTCATGCTTCTTTACTTTTACACTTTATGTTGTCTCTCCCCTCAAGCAAACTCGATGTGCGCTATATTTGTTTGTGCTCGATTGAACGCGTTTACTATCAACTTGTAATATGCGCACTAGTTAGCATAGTCACATTATTGCTTATCACGACTCGTGCTAACGATAGTGCGCAACTTCATATGAACAGTTTTACATGTGAGATTATAATATGAAACTGACCCATTACATTTGTGAAAGGTAAATTTTAAATCATATATTTTTTATTATTATTTTTAGAGGTGGATCTATTATCATTTGCTCTTCATTTATTGGTTATATACCTCATCCAGTAAGTATATTAGCAGCACCATGTTAATAATTACTGTTAAAGCACACATTAACATTTTTAATATTTTCATAATTTACACTTTGATTTAAACCATATGTTTCTAAATTTTAAATGAAACAAATGACTACTACTTGACTAGCATACTATGTAGACTTCTGCATTTGGGTTTTTCGTTCAATGCCAAATGAGGAAGTAGGTAGACTTTTGTTATGTTCAGTTCTTTTCGGAGATACATTTCTTCTTGTGAAAGTGAAGCACACTAAAATTTGTGAAAATCCAGATTTTAGTAGGCTTCACTTTCACAAGAAGAAATTTGGTTTTGAAAAGATACAAACATAGCAAAAAGTCTACCTAGTTCTGCATTTGGCATTGAACGAAAATGCTGAATATACAAGTCTATAGCATAGTAATGAAGTCTAAATAAATTGTGAAAGGGACTAATAAAATTGTATATTAGCTAGGGTTAATACCTACATACTACTCCCCTCTCTATCTGTAAAATGTAGTTGATGCACTTTAATATATATATATATATATATATATATATATATATATATATATATATATATATAGACATATATATATATATATATATATATATATATATATATATATATATACATACATATTTATATATATATATATATATATATATATATATATATATATGTAATACATTTTCAATCTTGTGCAGTCAACAGTAAATATAATATTTCAGCTGTTGCATATTTTGAAATTTTTTTATGATATCAGAGCATTGTTGGCTCAATAATAACCCTTTGGGCAGGAAATAATTTACATTTAGGGCTCCATGTACTAAGCAGTCAGCGAGCTACCCGCAACAAATCTCGCGTCAAAATTCGCAAACTGATATGTACAAAGCCGTCAATTATGTTAAAACTCGCATCTTTAAAATTGCGAGCGTACTTATCCGCCAAACCTCGCTACCGCTCCATTTTTCACTGTAATTAGACACATTTGACCACCAACTCGCCAAAAACGAATGTACTAAAAAATCTATTTGTCCGCTCGCTACAATTTCCGCTCCCACCTCGTTATTTTTGCCTCGCCACCTTTTAGGTGGCGGGCAAGGTACAAAACAATAGGAAAGTCAATCTAGACGCCAGTCTAGACATATATAAAAGGCAGTAATATCAGCATTGTACTTACAGCATAACTGGCGTCTAATTTGTCTCTCATTTCCATGTACATAAATTGCGCCCAATTTGTCGACTGTAATTAAAGAGTAATCTATTTAAATTTGTATTGTATAGTTGTCAATCTTTATAATTATTTTTATATTAATATTTATATATTATCAGATCCAGATGAAGCCATATCAAAATTGTAAATAAATATTACAAAAATAACGCTCTGTTATCACTCTTCAAAAAATTTTGAACAATAATAAAGTTGTTTAGATAAGTTGAACTTTTATAGGAGCAAAATTCTATTCCCGCGACTACTATGATGTTCGTGACACCTTGCATGTCACGTGTTAATAATTGGCCAGACAATTCAACTGAAAGTTAAGTACATCAGCTTAGTCGCGGCGAGCCAGGCGTCAAATTTATCAACAATCCGCAACTGCTCGCGGCGGGCTAGACTTGTCTATTTATTGGGGGAATATTAGTACATAGCGACAGCGGACACCATTTCGCCCGCGGCGAGTAACGGCGAGTTTATCCGCGTCTACAATGACGGATGAATTGACTGCTTAGTACATGGAGCCCTTAGTCTTTACCAAAGTACAAAAATATTTTTATGTATTTATGAGTCAGAAATATATCATACAGACAATGTAACTACTCTTTCTTCATTATTTTTAGTATGTTGGACCTTATTCCATAACTAAAACAGCACTGCTTGGCCTTACTAATGTGATGGCTCAAGCTTTACGGTCCATGAACATCAGAGTAAATGGCCTGGCACTAGGATTAATTAACACCAGCTTCAGCAAAGTGGTAAGTGTTAGCACATAAATTAGGTAAAATATTTATATCACTAAATTTATTATAAATACTTGCTACCTGCTATCTTCTACTAAAAAAAGAAAAAGATGTAGACATTTTTAAGCTAAAGATATTGGCCCTTGTTCCCCTTGGTTCCCCCGCGAGCCTTCAGGCTCACTGGAAACAGCAGTTATGAAGCAGTGGTCTAAAGACCGTTGCTCCATAACCTGTCCGCTGCCTCTGAGACTGTAGTCTTCCATCTGCCCGATCATATAAGATTGGACTGATTGACACCCCCTGCTGGCAGCCGATTAGCCGCAAATCTGCCGGGGGTGACAGTGCACAAGCAGTTCTGGTGATCTGCTTGTGCAATGATAAATGCCGATGTCATTCGGACATGATACGCTACAGCGTATTATGTCAGACAGACATTGGTAAATCTACCCCATTGTGTAGGTAGCCCAGTGAACATATGGAACCAGTTGCTCCTCAAATTTTGAATGGTTACCCTATGCCTAAATATGCCCTTTCCCTGTTTTTGTATAGCTAGAAAGTACATAAAAACATTAGTCTTATTTATATCTAAAAAAAATGTGTCATAGAAACAATATGTTTTAGAGAAAAATAAAAGCGACAGAGATGTAATGTCATTAAGTTTATATTATAAAATTTCTACAGTCCCCTGTACCCATTAGCAAGCCAGATTTACAGGTTTTATATGTATTCAAGACTGTGCATGTTATTTATATTAAAATACACTAATCTGGAATCATTATTACATAATAAAAGTAAAACAAATCAAATTCCTTTTAAGACTCTGTATCCTCCTCTTTCAACAAGGTTACTGATGTTCCCATAACAACACGCAATTGTCAATACTAGTATACTTTTCCTAATTAAGTGATGCATTAAACATTCTGCCACTTTTAATTGGCAAATACAAACACACTTCCCTATTATTGGCATCTCCTCTCTATAACTATGTCTTTTACACGTGTGCAACTCAACATTAGCTACTTCTTCTCCCATACACGGGTATATCTTGAGATTTGTTACTTTCTATTGTAAAACATTAATGACCTCCTCCTCAGTGATTGGTAATCCTAAAAATGTTTATCAGTTAACTCCAGGATGGTCTGTACACTTAGATGACATGTATTTACAAATCCATTAACATTCAATCACTATTACATGAAGCCCAACTTATAAATTAATAGGCAAATCAAATCACTCTACCATATTAGTAGTGTCTCATCTCCATATCTACACCCAATTTCATGTATACATCTTGAGGTTAGTTACTCCATCTCCCCTATCCATGTGTCAGAATGTGTTTTTCTCCCTCTATCCATCAATAATACCCCTCTTAATAATTGGTTATTGTACTTATGTATGTCAATCAACTAGAATATATTTGATATATTAAATTTGTGGAACAAGGTTTTATATTGCTAAAAGTGAGCATATATTTATGTACTTTAGATATCTAGCTTTGTAATGGTGATTTACCACATGGGTACACTTTCTTTTTAGACCAGTAATGCTTTTCACAGTGAAGAACTTTTCTGTAGTATATATGTCTAATCCCGCCTGTTACGGTCAGTCCAGCACTGAAATACCAGGCAATTCCTCTATGAACAAGGAATATGGCAACTCCAGATGATTGTTTCGGCCTGCAACTCACTGACAAGGTAAAACTAAGGCTGGAACGATCATCTGGGTTTGTCTTGTTCCTTGTTTAGAGAATTGCATGGTATTTCAGGGCTGGACTGACTTTATTAGGTGGGATCAGACTGATTTACTCCAGGAAAGTTCTCTGTAAAAAGCACAATTGGGCTATAAGAAGCACTCCTAGGTGGTAACTAACCATAGAACAAGCTACTGAGCTGTTGTTCATTTCTTTCTGTATGCAAATGTGATTTATAGTGACCTGGTTCTGATTTTGTGAGCCTTAATCTTATCTACAAAGAGATTAAAACATAACTAGGGTATATATGAACATGCAGTATACACTAAATTTTTGCATTACTTTTACATTTTGTCTCACTTTTATGAAATTCCATCACCAGATAACAACCCACTGATCATGATGTTAACATGACAGAAAAAAAACATTTTATGAGTTGTTTGTGAAACAAGATTTTCTTCTGGTATAAAAAAATGGAGCAGAAAGAGGTGCATTAGTATACAAAATAGCACAGAGATGCCATGTGTATCTGAGGAAGCAATGCATGCCTTTTATGTGACTAGAAAAATCCTAGGAAGTTAACAAGAAAAGCTAGCTGTGTGCTAGTCATGCCTCAGTCTACAAGGCCTGATGTTCAAAACCTCTCTGCTCAGGTGAGATGATCTTAAATGATCCTCCACTTCAAGATCCCTAGGGACATTTTCAAAAAGCAGATTTTGCTATACTTCACCAAGGGGCATTCCCTGCATATCTGTATGTTAAGGAGAGACAAGCCCAGTGCAATGTAGAACTGCATGATATCAGATTTCTGCTGCATTTACACACTGCTTTGTATTTGATATTGCTTTGTAAACAGTAGTATATTTAGGATTGTGAATTACAAATTCTGATTATGTATTTACAGATTCTCTGTAACTTTAACACATTAGTCTCATACTTTGTATATTTATGTGTATATATACAAATTGCATTGCACTTTGCATTTCTTCTATTTAAATTAAATCTTAAAAACTATCAGTTTCAGTTTGCCAGAGAGCTTCATTACTTTCTGTGTGCCAGATAATCAAAGATTCTCAAATTTGGAAATGCAGACTTTAAAGGGGCCGAAACTGGAAGTCCCGGAGAGATGAGAGATTAATTCCATAGAAAGCAATGAAGCTCCCAGGGATACAACATTTCACATGGGATAGCGAAGGTAACTAGAGAACCCCTGGGGCTGATATAAAAGCTCAGTTTGCATCAATTACAAATTAAACTGAAAAGTGTTCACTACAGTTTAACTTGCTTTTGTCTATAGTTCAGTTTATATTACTTTTCTGTTTGTTAAATTAGCTGTATTGTTCATTTTAAGCAAACTTCACCTGCATACAGCTGGCAAGAAAAATCAGTGAGATAAAATTGTGTAAAATGCTTACAAAATTTCACAAGACTTGTAAGAGAGCTTTAGACATACTCTGTGAATTCCCCTGCTAAGCCCAGGACTGAAGATTAAACCTTATCATTTGCATCTGCTGCAGGCCCTGATGGAGGTTAAAAAAAGCAAAGCAATATCATTTCAGCTTCAATTTTTAGACACACATGAAAAAAGTAGCTTTGCTACTGCTTTAAGTAACAATTACGAGGTTATCTTTATCTAAGCAGAAACAAACAAAAAATTGTTCTTACATTTGCCACAAAACTATGATTTTTGCTCAGTTTATATTGAGCCCATTAAGAATTTTCAGTAGAGATGTGCATTTGTTTCATTACAAATTTTCGCAAAACAAATATCTCCATGAATGCACCAACAAAATTCAAAGAAAATGAAATAATACTAAAGAAATTCATCAGTATTAATTTGTTTTATTTAAATTACCTTTAAGGGGTGAAATATTTACATCTAGTGTGCTGGAGAGCCCAACTAACCTTGAACCTTCTTCTCAGAGCCCCAGGCCATTCTAATAAGAGAGCTAAGCCTGCTATTAGCATGGCCTTGGGGCTCTGAGAAGAAGGATCAAGGCTAGTGCAGCTCTCTAGAGCACTAGAAGTAAGTATAATGCTACAGGTGAAATTATTTCACTGTAGCAAAGGAACATTTACATTTGTTAATGAAAATAAATGTAAACGTTACATGAATATTCAGTATTGTTTTAGTTTAAAATTAAACAAAGAGTGAATAGTGAAGCAGAGGAGTATTCAGGGAAACACATATCCCTGAATATTAGTTCTGAAAAACTTAGACAAACCCAATGTTTTGGCGCTGCACAAGTCTAATTTTCAGATTTCCATACTTAAAGGGACACTGAATCCAATTTTTTTCTTTCATGATTTGGATAGAACATGCAATTTTAAGCAACTTTCTAATTTACATCTGTTATCAATTTTTCTTCGTTCTCTTGATATCTTTATTTGAAAAAGAAGGCATCTAAGCTAAGGAGCCAGCAAATTTGTGGTTCAGAACCATGGACAGCATTTGTTTATTGGTGCTGTCCAATCAGCAAGGACAACCCAGGTTGTTCACCAAAAATGGGCCGGCATCTAAACTTAAATTCTTGCTTTTCAAATAAACATACCAAGAGAATGAAGAAATTTTGATAATAGGAGTACATTAGAAAGTTGTTTAAAATTGCAGGCTCTATCTGAATCCCAAAAGAAAAAATTTGGGTACAGTGTCCCTTTAAGGGTTAAATTGCCCTTTTATCTTATGGAAAAAAATTTGGCATCTTAACTAAAAAAAAAAAAAGAAAAAAATAGCCCTTTGTATTATAAATAAGATGAAAATTAAAATAAAAGTATAATTAATAACTAAAAATGTGTTTATATAAACAAGTGATAAATTCTGTTATGAAAAATAAAGTCTTGTTTTGCAGATGTAAATTGAATTATTAATCCCATATTACACTATATTGACATTGTGTAAATAATCAGTAATACATATATTATTACTTCTTATAATAAAACATACGGCTAGATTTAGAGTTTTGTCGGTAACGACCCGCGTAGATAACGCTGGCTTTTTTTCCCCCGCACCTTTTAAATACCGCTGGTATCTAGAGTTCACAGAAGGGAGCATAGAGCATAATTTACCGCCATTGCAACTCTAAATACCAGCGGTGCTTACGGACGCGGCCAGCTTAAAAAACGTGCTCGTGCACGATTCCCCCATAGGAAACAATGGGACAGTTTGAGCTGATCGGAACAGCCAATAGAATGCGAGCTCAATCTGATTGGCTGATTGGATCAGCCAATTGGATTGAACTTGAATCTGATTGGCTGATTCCATCAGCCAATCAGAATTTTCCTACCTTCATTCCAATTGGCTGATAGAATTCTATCAGCCAATCGGAATTCGAGGGATGCCATCTTGGATGACGTCCCTTAAAGGAACCTTCATTCGTCGTCTAGTCGTCGGAAGAAGAGGATGGATCCGCGCCGGAGGTCTTGAAGATGGAGCCGCTCGTCATCGGATGGAAGAACATAGAAGATGCCGCTTGGATGAAGATCTTTGCCAGTCCGGATGTCCTCTTCTGCCCGGATAGGATGAAGACTTCTGCCCGAAGATGGACTTCTTCAGCTGCCGCTTGGATCAAGACTTCAGCCAGAGGATGGACGTCTTCAACCCCCCGCTTGGGCTTGAATCAAGACATCAGAGCCTGGACGGATCGGTGATACCCGGTGTGGTGAAGATAAGGTAGGAAGATCTTCAGGGGCTTAGTGTTAGGTTTATTTAAGGGGGGTTTGGGTTAGATTAGGGGTATGTGGGTGGTGGGTTTTAACGTGGGGGGGGGGTTGTATTTTTCTTTTACAGGCAAAAGAGCTGTTTTCTTTGGGGCATGCCCCACAAAAGGGCTGGTAAGGTAAAAGAGCTTTTCTATTTTAATTTTAGAATAGGGTAGGGCATTTTTTTATTTTGGGGGGCTTTGTTATTTTATTAGGGGGCTTAGAGTAGGTGCAATTAGTTTAAAATTGTTGAATTATTTTTCTAATGTTTGTAAATATTTTTTTATTTTTTGTAACTTAGTTCTTTTTTATTTTTTGTACTTTAGTTAGTTTATTTAAGTGCATTTATTTGTAGGTATTGGATTTAATTAATTTATTGATAGTGTAGTGTTTTATTTTACAGGTAATGTTGTAATTATTTTAACTAGGTAACTATTAAATAGTTATTAACTATTTAATAGCTATTGTACCTGGTTAAAATAAATACAAAGTTGCCTGTAAAATAAATATAAATCCAAAAATAGCTACAATATAATTATAATTTATATTGTAGCTATATTAGGATTTATTTTACAGGTAAGTATTTAGCTTTAAATAGGAATAATTTATTTAATAAGAGTTAATTTATTTCGTTAGATTGAAATTATATTTAATTTAGGGGGGTGTTAGGTTTAGGGTTAGACTTAGCTTTAGGGGTTAATACATTTATTATAGTAGCGGTTAGGTCCGGTCGGCAGATTAGGGGTTAATACTTGAAGTTAGGTGTCAGTGATGTTAGGGAGGGCAGATTAGGGGTTAATACTATTTATTATAGGGTTATTGAGGCGGGAGTGAGGCAGATTAGGGGTTAATAACTTTATTATAGTAGCGGCGATGTCCGGTCGGCAGATTAGGGGTTAATAAGTGTAGTTAGGTAGCGGTGAAGTTTGAGGGGGCAGATTAGGGGTTAATAAATATAATATAGGGGTCGGTGGTGTTAGGGGCAGCAGATTAGGGGTACATAGGGATAATGTAGGTGGCGGCGGTGTGCGGTCGGCAGATTAGGGGTTAAAAAAATTTAATAGAGTGGCGGCGATGTGGGGGGGCCTCGGTTTAGGGGTACATAGGTAGTTTATGGGTGTTAGTGTACTTTAGAGCACAATAGTTAAGAGCTTTATGAACCGGCGTTAGCCCAGAAAGCTCTTAACTCCTGGCTTTTTTCTGCGGCTGGAGTTTTGTCGTTAGATTTCTAGCGCTCACTTCAGCCAAGACTCTAAATACCAGCGTTAGAAAGATCCCATTGAAAAGATAGGATACGCAAATGACGTAGGGGGATCTGCGGTATTGAAAAGTCACGGCTGGAAAGTGAGCGTTAGACCCTTTCCTGACTGACTCCAAATACCAGCGGGCGGTAAAAACCAGCATTAGGAGCCTCTAACGCTGGTTTTGACGGCTAACGCCAAACTCTAAATCTAGGCGATAGTTTGTTTCATCAGCAGTTATTTCCTGTTTAGACTCGATAGAGCATACCCAAAACAAAACTACTACAATACTGCTCTGAAAACTCTAGCCACTGTGATAGCTCCTTTAGAAACTGGTTAATACTGTATGTGTATATGAATGCTAGCTAGGGAGTAATAAATAATACATAATATTAAGGGATTCATTCCTTTTTGAAGAAATATTTACCTGTCTTGACTATTTGTTACAAGGTCATGAAATCTAAAAACGGAATCTTTTTTTTTAAAATAAATATAGATCAAGAACACACCAGAACTGGCATCAAAAATAAATCCACTTGGGGTGCACAGGTGATTATTCCTATAAAATATATTAAAGGACCAGTCAATACAGTAGATTTACATAATCAACAAATGCATTATAAGAAGACAATGCAATAGCACTTAGTCTGAACTTCAAATGAGTAGTAGATTTTTTTAAAATAAATTGCAAAGTTATCTCTATTTCCACTCCCCCTGTATCATGTGACAGCCATCAGCCAATCACAAATGCATAAACGTATATGCTGTGAACTCTTGCACATGCTCAGTAGGGGCTGGTGACTCAAAAAGTGTAAATATAAAAAGACTGTGAACATTTTGTTAATGGAAGTAAATTGGAAAGTTGATTAAAATTGCATGCTGTATCTGAATCATGAAGTTTAATTTTGACTTGAGTGTCCCTTTAACCCTAAGCATATTAAAAGCTTATCCCTTTAAATTATAGCCTTAGGGGCCAATTTATCATAGTGCGAGCGGACATTATACGATGTAGTGTATCATGTCCACCGCACATCGATAAATGCCGACAGCATATGCTGCCGGCATTTATCATTGCACAAGCAGTTCTTGTGAACTGCTTGTGCAATGCTGCCCCCTGCAGATTCACGGCCAATCGATTGGGTTAATTTCTGTCTGCGGCCTTAGAGCAGGTGGACCAGTTATGGAGCAACTGTCTTTAGACTGCTGCTTCATAACTGCTGTTTCCGGCGAGCCTGAAGGCTTGCGTGGAAACAGGGGCACCATTTGAAGCTTGATAATTCGGCCCCTATATCATTAATTAAAGTAGTAAAATTTGTTGTCATTATTTACCCTTATTGAACAATCCTTTTTTTTTTCATTTTGTGTAGGTTTGGAGAACCAGAAGAATGTGCTGGCATTGCTTCATTTTTGTGCTCTGCAGATGCATCTTACATCAATGGAGAAAACATTGCTGTGACTGGAGGGATCCGTGGGCGCCTCTGAGATATGTGCTGTATGCTTAAAGGGACATGAAACCCACATTTTTTCTTTCATGATTTAGAAAGAGAATGCAATTTTAAAGATCTTTCTAATTTACTTCTATTATCTAATTTGTTTTATTCTCTTGATATTCTTTGCTGAAAAGCATATCTAGATATGCTCAGTAGCTGCTGATTGGTTGCTGCACATAGATGCCTCATGTGATTGGCTCACCCATGTGCATTGCTTTTTCTTCTAATAAGGATATCTAAAAAAATGAAGCAAAATAAATAATAGAAGTAAATTGTAATGTTGTTTAAATTTGTATGTTCTATCTGAATCATGAAAGAAAGATTTTGGGTTTAGTGGCCCTTTAAATGTGCCCATTTAAATTGGTATATTTCTATAATAAAACTTATTTATAAGTTGTTCCTGTCATTTACATGTTATTGAGGAAAAAAATTATTATAGCTATCATATTTGTAAGGGGGTCTCATCTTTTAGATGTTATTGGGGAAATATGTGTTATAGCTATTATTGATATACTGAGTGCTCAGTGCTGTAATAAATATTTTATATAGTATAAACATTATTATGCAGATTGCTATAGAAGCTGAGAGTTGGCTAAATATTGTTTAAAAACAAAATTAAAAAAAATATTCCTTTGTGTCTAATAAATGAGTGTATCAGCACCTCTCATTATCTTATTCAGGACAATTTTATTTCAAGGAATAAATAAACACAGAAAACTATTTGGATTGTATAAATCCCCTGAATTATTACTTTTGGGGAAGACCCAACTGAGATAGTCTAGCAAGTAGCCAACAATCCTATTCCAGAAATTGCTTATAATTAAATAAGCCCACACAAACATGAGAAACTGTGCCAAAAAATGTACAATTGCACCAATATTTAGAAGAGCAAGCAGGGAATATATTATGTCATTTGTATAGGACCATATGTCAGTTGATCAGTATCTTATCATAAAGCTCACAAAGTATAGCATATCTTGTAAATATTATTGTCCTTCTGTTATCATTCTGGTTAAACACCTACTAAGTCTCCCAAGACTTCATATATATACTGAATTTGTAAACTTAGAACCATTGTGAAAACATTGATAGTGAATATATATAATGGCATTATGGAAATGCTGCAACATGCAGCTGGTTACAAACAGCAAAAAGCAATTGTCTTAGTCTGACATGTTTTGGCGAGTAGCCCTAATCATAGACTTAGTTAAAACAATGTGTGCTGGTTAAAATAAATAAGCATACAAAATAGAAAGTGCCAGTATAAAAAAAACCCTTTTATTTAATCATTAAAGGGACATTAAACACTAAATACATGCTAGATAGAATGATGCATTCAAAGAAAAGATTAGTACATGGCTAACATGTAGATGTATTTTTTAAAGTTTCATTAGTTGTTTAAAAAGTGACAAAATAAGTGTAAAGTTTTAGTGTCTATAAAACACTGGGAGCTACCATGTTATAAACTTGTGTTACCTTCTCTGCTGTGGCCAATTAGGGACAGTTATACATAGGTCATTAGCTTGTGCAGCCAATGGTTGTGCTGGATTTAACAGTGTTCTGCACTTCCATTTCTAACAGGAACTTAAAAGCTCACAATTTCAGAATGGAATTACAGGCAAAGAGGACAAAATAAATAATGAAAGTATATTGCAGAGTTGTTTTATTATATACAATTGATCAATTTATATTACCATCTCAAAGTGTTTAATGTCCCTTTAAAACTTGGAGGGACAATACCCCTTAGAGCAAACAAAAGACTAACATGTTTCAGCCGAAGCCGTATTCATAATCCATGTTTGACTGTGGGGGTCCGGAGTGGCCCGGGAGAGCATGAATTCGATGGGCTGATTATGTTGATCATGTTCACTATATATCTCCACATGAGTATCAACTTATAAGGAACTGTCACGCAGGAGTTTAACATTTAACATATAGGGGCCCATTTATCGGGCTCCGAATGGAGCTTGTGGGCTGTGTTTCTGGCGAGTCTACAGATTCGCCAGAAACAGCAGTTATGAAGCAGCGGTCTAAAGACTGCTGCTCCATAACCCTGTCCGTCTGCTCTGATGAGGCGGACAGGAATCGCCGGAAATCAACCCGATCGAGTACGATCGGGTTGATTGACACCTCCCTGCTGGAGTCTGCAGGGGGCGGCGTTGCACCAGCAGCTCTTGTGAGCTGCTGGTGCAATGTTAAATGCAGAGAGCATATTGCTCTCCACATTCAGCGAGGTCAGGTCCGCAAGACTTTTAATAAATATTCCCCATAGTGTATGCCTGCAGAACTAAACTACATATATGTGCTATATCAACATATCTACATATTTGACAAAGTGGTTGTTGCATCTAGGTACCCACTTACAGTCGGGCAGTTATTATTAATATTTTTGTGTCTAAGTGGACATTTGTTTGTTTTGAGTTTGGTTAAAATAAATACCTGGTGCTGTGTTCTCATTAGTTAACCACTGAATGCATGATAGAAACCTGGGTAAGCTTTGTCTACTGTGTTCACACAAGCTCACCTTTACATATGAGTAAATAATTAGTAAACTAAATCAAATATATTGACATATTCAAACAGAAAAAGAAAAGAAAAAGAAGAATTGTACCAATGCAGTAATTAAATAAATAGATAAACAAACAAAGCAGACGTTTGCTAAATCTTGTTTAGATATTTATATTATACAATTATATTATACACAATTTGTAAAAAACTCCTTATACTTTATCTAGCTACATTTTGGTAGGCCTCTAAAATATATAAAGAAATTCAATTATAATCATCTAATAGGGCAATCTTTCCATATGACTAGTTGTGAACTGCAGTTCACTTTATTGGTATGAGGGAAAGCTTATCTTGTATAGTTTTATATATATATATATATATATATATATATATATATATATGTAGAAAATTTTAAGATAAGCCGGCAAAGCACTTACTTCTTGATAAAAGTCCATATTTATTAAGCATCCATTAAAAAGAGAACAAAACAAACAAAATTGTATTTACAAACAGCTTTAAGGTAGTAGTTTGTCTGACATGTTTCGGCCGCAGCCTTAATCATAGACATAGGGGTCAATCTATCAAGCTCCGAAAGGAGCTTGACGGCCTGTGACTCGCCAGAAACAGCAGTTATGAAGCAGCGGTCACAAAGACTGTTGCTCCATAACCCTGTCCGCCTGCTCTCAGCAGGTGGACAGGAATCGCAACAATTCAACCCAATCGAGTACGATCGGGTTAATTGACAGCTCCCTGCTGGTGGCCCATTGGCCGCGAGTCTGCAGGGGGCGGCGTTGCACCAGCAGCTCTTGTGAGCTGCTGGTGCAATGTTAAATGCGGAGAGCGTATTGCTCTCCGCATTCAGCGATGTCTTGCGGACCTGATCCGCACTGTCGGATCAGGTCCGCAAGACATTTCTTAAATATGCCTCATAGTCTATGATTAATGCTGCGGCCGAAACATGTCAGACAAACTAATACCTTAAAGCTTTTTAATGGATGCTTAATAAATATGGACTTTTATCAAGAAGTAAGTGCTTTGCCGGCTTATCTTTATATTTTCTATTCATGAACTTTCCCTACAAAGCTGAGCACCTTTTTGAGCCCATTCAGAAAACTTTACAGCACAGCACAGTTCTACCTGTTCTACTCGATCACAGCAGGTGATCATTGGAGGCGGTACTGGTCATCAGGCGAAGAAAGGGGTAGGATCTTTCAGATGCTGAGAACCAAGGAGGCTGTGGAAATCACAGGACAAGTGCACTCCTCAGAGAGACTAATGAGGTAACCTTCAGGTTTGTGAAGCAATCCCTGTGTCTCATAGAGCTGCGGTAGCAGTCGTTGGGACATCGTGAGACAGATTACTCTGAGAGACTGGATGTAAGTTTTTACCTTTACCCTGGGTGAGTTCCGGCATCGTATGTGATCTACTTCTGGTAAAAACAGTCCCCTTTCTTCCGTTAACACTACCTTTTTGATTGCTTGTTGTTTGAGCACAGGCTCACAGGGGTTTCTAACTTTTGCTCACATTATATATATTATATATATATATATATATATATATATATATATATAGGACTTATTGTGACTTTAACTTGCTGTCTGTATTATACTTGAACATCTGTGTATAAGTGCAACTGGATATCATAGCAATCTTATATATCAATCTTTAGTACTTCATTTGATTTTAATTGATTTAAATTGGTTTAGATATTAAGTACTCAGAACTATTCTCACTGGATCTTTTATAAAGTATAAATAAACCCTAAAAGTGTGACAATTTAAGTATCAGAAATGAGAGGAGGAGGGGGGGGAGGGGAGAGGGACTGGTTTCAAATGTCCATTATTATTGGATTCATGTTACTTGGAGACTGCTATAAATTTAGATTTTAAGCTCTTCTGAATTGGGCTAATCATTATTTTTGTTAGTGTTGAAAATCCATTTCTTATATTACAGTCATGATTTATTCCCAAAAATGAATGATGTCATAAATGGAATTATACCCATTAGGGATCCTGGTGGCCAAGGAAAAAATCCCAAAAGCCTCCTATTTTAACAATAACTTGTTCAAGTCTCCTCCTCTTTTGGGTTTCTTAAGTCTTTCGATTACCATCCATTTAAAGGTCAAATTAGAACTATTATGATTTTGAATAGAGTGTTTTGCTAGTTCTGATCTGGCATCAGATCTCTTTATGTCTGATAAATGCTGTTGTATCCTCTCTCTAGCCTCAATGAGGTACAACCAATATATTGTTTTTTTGTGCATGTGCACCAGGCCATATAGATGACGAATTTTGACCTGCAATTGACACAACTGTCGATCTGATACTCCTTGTCATTTACAGCTGACCTGAATTTTTCTCCTTTTTGTATAAAGTTGCAGGGAATGCACGGGCCATACCCACATCTAAACATTCCTTTAGATATAAGATAAGCACTTGTTGCCATATTCTGTGGTAAATCACTTAGTTACAGAATGTTTCCCAGTGTCACCCCTTTTCTATATGAAAACTGCAACAATTTTTGAGTATATCTATCAAACCCTCATCTGCAGTTAACATAGGCAAATGTCTCCTGACTACATCACAAACTTCTTGATAATCTGAGGAATATTGTGTCACAAAAGTTACTTTATCTGCATCACTATTGGTCCTGGGTGCAAAAACCTTTGGTGTATCTTTTAACAAGGTTTCCCTCTCTGTCATGTCCACCTGTTTTTTCATCTTCCTTACAGTATGTTTATTGTAGCCTCTCTCACGTAATCGTTTGGTAAGGTCCTCACTATGTGTCTTGTACTCCCTCTCGTTAGAACAATTCCTTTTCATTCTTACAAATTGCCCTTTTGCTATGGATTTTTGAACACTAGCTGGATGGTTGCTTTTGCCGTGTAGGAGGGTATTTCCTGAAATTGGTTTCCTATAATTGGAGGTTTCTATTTTACCTGTTCCCTTGTTAGATATGATTTTTAAATCAAGATAAAAAACTGAAGAGTCATTACACTTGTAGGTAAATTTTAAACCCCATACATTCTGGTTTAGGGAGTCTACAAAGCATGTTGCCTCTCTCTTGTCTCCCAACAATATGAATATCAAATTGTTTATATATCTATAGTTTGATTTTAGTTGCAAAAATATTACTTTCTCCAAATATGTGGGTTAATTCCCACCACCCCATTGTGAGGTTGGCAAACGAGGGGGCAAACTTTGCCCCCATTGCAGTGCCTTTTAATTGGAGAAAGTAATTACCTTCGAATTTGAAGTAATTTTGTTTTAAGAGGAATCATGTTACTTCAAGTATGTAATTAATGAAATTATATGTATATTTGGTATATTTTACAAGAAAGAATCTAATTGCTCTCAACCCCATTTCGTGTGGTATAGAAGAGTAAAGGGACACCAGGTCCACCGTTAGCCAACTATTCTGTGGTTCCCAGATGTAATTATCTAAAATTTGTAAGAGATGTTTAGTATCTCTTAAATAACTTCTTAAGTTCAAGACTATTGGTTGCAACAGACTGTCCAGCCACTCTGAGAGTGGTTCACATAGGGATCCAAACCCTGAAACTATAGGGCGCCCCTTGACCATAGTAATGGACTTATGAACTTTAGGGAGAATAAACAAAATGGGAATTATTGGTTCTTGAACAAATAGGTAGTCATGAGTGTCATGATCGATGTGTCCCTGTTCAAGGCCATCATCCAAAAGGGACCTCATTTACCTCGAAAAAACAGATGTTGGGTCTCCTGGTAAAGTTCTGTTATCCTCATGGCCACCTAGCTGTCTCATGATTTCACTCTTATAGGCTTCCCTACTCCAAACCACAATGCTCCCACCTTTGTCCGCCATCTTAATAACTAGTTCATCATACTTTTTTAGGGATTCTATAGCTTTCCTTTCTTCTTTAGAAAGGTTGGGATGGTTCTTGGCTGGTTTCTTAGCTATATCTATTAAGTCTGCCTCTATCCTTTTCTGGAAGGCAAGGAGAAAATCTCCTCTTGATTGAACCGGATAGAACACTGATTTCAGTCTATAGCCAATGTGTCCATTTATCACTGGTATCTGTTGATCATTCTTTCTCTCAAGACTCTCTAAATTTTGGATATCTTGTAGTTCTGAAAAATCCAAATAAGATATGTCATTACAGGGATTAGTATGGCTCTGATTAGTGTCTCTATTCTCCTCAACATTGATATGATTTTTAAAGTGCTTCTTTAAAGTTAGATTGCGAATTACCCTATTAACATAATTAATGTTCGGAATAGGTTAAATCTGTTTGTTGGCACAAAGCCTAGTCCATAACCTAACACTTTAAGTTCATAATCACTTAGATAATGGTCTGTTAGATTAATCACATTGTTAGTAGTGGCTGTACTTATTACTGATACTTGGTTTGTTTCCTGTTCTGCCTCAGATGGTAGTGTGAATTGTTCATCCTGCCTCTCATTGATCCTCTTGTTGTGCCCCTTCTTTCCCCTCCATGTCCTCCTCTTGTGGAGTGATTCACTGGGGTGGACTGAAAAACCTGTTCTAGGTCATTGTGATGTCTATTGCTATCTCTGGTAAATGGGCTAGGTGATTGTGCTGAGGTATCAGCTACTTTATCACCAAATTTTACCCTCCTTTGGACTTGTTCCTTAGGGTTTTTCAAAATGGATTTGGGAGTGATGACATTTTGACTATGTCCTCTGTCATTATCCGAGGTCTCATTATCTGAATTACTTGTGCCCCCTGATTCAATACCTTCTACATTCGACTCAGTTCCCTCATTGACTGAAGTCTCTCCCATACCTTGATTTCTTCTTCTATATCTGTCTCGTGACCTATTTCTGGAAAATCTTTGCCAGATATAAACTCTTCCTTGGGAATAATCTTGTTGATCTCTCATAAATTTCTCATGTTTATTCTCAATTAACTCTTTCCTGAGAGTGGCAATGGTCTCCTTCAATATACCATCATATTCTTTATATTTAGCTTCTGAGGTATGTATGTCAAGTGCAGTCTGTAGTTTTTCTATTTCCTCTCTTACTCCTAGGAGTTGAGTGTCCTTATATTCAATAATCAAATGCATAAGTTTAAATGAACAATTGGACAAATTATCATTCCAATTATCTTTAAATGTTTTGTCATCTATTGCAAATGTGGAAAATTTTCTAATCCTCAGACCTCTCTGAACCATTTTAAGATGGATATATCTCTCTAGGGTCCATTTAGCCCATTTTAGTTTGGTTTCTTTTTTCATTAATGTTTCCTTCATCTGAAATTGACCACTCAAACAGCCGCTAACCACGGTTTCATTAAAGATCTGTTCAAAGTCATGTTCTAACTAGTCTAGGTCAGCTCTAGATATTTGTGAATAATAAGTATTAGATTCACCATCAGTGTTAAAAGCTTCCATCTTATATGGAAGGGACAAATTTTAGTCTACAATCTATTTGCTTGAATTATCTTGAGGCATCTAACCCCAAACTAGTTTTTCAAAAAATGAATATTGTATAACCTACTTGATTAGAAAAAGTTTTTAATGAGATATAATGCTTACTTGTATAGGTGATTACTAGAACAATTTATTATTAGTAACATCCAAGCACTACAAACTAACTTTTATAGCAAATGCTATGAAACACAATAGATAATTATTTAATTGTTAAATTATTAAATATCGGGGGGGCGGAGCCAGCTATCCAAGCGACCAGACGTGCTTCACAAGAGCTCTGGATCTTAATTCAAACATTAGGGGTAAAAATATGGATTGTTGTATACTTTCTCAGCTTGTTTGCAGACCCCTGTTAGCTCTCTTCATAAGGCACCCTGTCAACCAATTTTGGGAACTTATATCTCACAATTAATTCCACTTTAAGCCTTGGAGTACAGCTACACAGATGGAGACTGCTGACGCAGTTTAAGACCTATAATAGTCATAGCGGGACCTGCAGAACATAATACCCACATGGTGGCTCACTATCTGTACATACTTTACTGAACCGAGTTGTTCCAACAACTTCAGTGGAGATACCAGTTGCAGCTTACAGCTCTCTGAAAAGGAAAATGTTGACTGAGGTAGACTGGGAGCTGATAGCCTTGAGCTATATTGAGACCTCCTTCAGGCTTCTAGAAGCGCTTATTCCAAAGCTCCCCACCGTGACATCACAGGGCCCTGCACCGGCTTTCCAGACTATACGAGGAGATGGAACTCTCAAAATAGATGAAAATTGCATACCTACAGGCATTCATGTACACCAGATTGAGGTGGTAGCTGCATCTTTGGAACGTCAAGGATCCTCCTTCTCTTCTTTGGATGGGAGCCCTCCTGTACTTGATTTTGGTAACAGGCATGGAGCGGCATTGGGAGTTACTTTGAAGGGTGCTCTTAAGCTGCCCCACTCATACACGAAGGGGGAGGCCCTAGGAGAATCCCGGAGCACTTGTTTCAGTGAGAGGACCTCTTACCTGGCCGCACGCTCGGCTCTGCATATGGCGCCCTGCAGGGTGAAAGGCGATACCGGGAGTTGTCTGTTGCAGTTAGTTCAAGGAGTGCCATCAGCTTTCCGGACTGGAGTGGGGTAAAAAAAAAAAACTCTCCCTCTTAGTGTGTCACGCCACTGCCCTATCTCTCACCTAGACTGCAAATTGTTTAGAGAGGTCATGTGGGATAACGTACACTTTACATTAATGGACTGTAGCCAGCTTCATGACCGGAGACATTTACAGTTATACTTCAGCTGATCTGCTATAGACTAGATTTTTACTGACTACAGGGGTCTCCATCGCAGTGTAGTCTGCTGTTCTTATATTTACAGTTACTTTATTAACATGGTTAATTTTATATAGTTTGAAAGTTCAACCTATATGCAAAGGTTGTTTGGTATGCTTATATGGTGATGTGAGGAGAGTTTACACAGAATGTTCTACAATATTTAGCAATATAGGGCATGTGCCTGATTGGAGTCCCCCAAATGTACTATACACTTATGTGCCACATTCCGCTAATTTGTTTCCACAGCATTTTTATGTCTATGAGGGTGTATGGCTGTTAGATGATGGGAGCAGGCTCCCAACCTAGATAAACATGTGACTTTTGTGAGACTCATATGAGTGGTTTTGGGTGTCTGTAGTGATGCACGTGCCCTAACCAGCAATTTATTTAATGATCTAACCTAACCTTTAAAAGATAGGATTGTACAAAAGTGTGCTTGCTGACATGTATGCTCACATTTACTAGGGTCAAAGAATGATTTTACATTAGAACCTACCTCATTTTTCAACATAGCTTATACACCAGCCTTTGGGTATAGGGCCCGTACCCAAGTGACATGGTTTAAAATGGTTACAGGAGTAGATTACAAATCCACATATAGTCTGGTCTTGATAGCTACATTTCTGCTCTTAGTCTATATAGGTAGTATTGGTGATGAAGCTGTAGACCCTTTTTACTAGTCAGCCTTACTCCATAGTTCTAGCTGATGGCCTCACTATTCATACTACTTTTCCCTTGTATTTGGGGACTTGGTATAACCTTGAATCTTAGATAAAACTTGTACTTTACAGCATGCTAACTGTTAATATCACTCAAGTAATGCCTGCCTAGTATATATAAAGTATGTATGAACCTACTTAATTACCTCTATTCAGTTGGTACTACAGGTTATCACTGGGTACCTAATATTTTGATTATCACATGGAAAATGTTTTAATTTTTGTCTGTCACCTATATGGCATATTTGTATAGCTAACAATTATTATTTGACTGTGTTACAATACTTACCAAGAACGTCAGGAAGGTCAGAGGTGGTTAACATCTTTCAGCAACTTTTTCCTAACAAACTATCTATATCTTAGTTATATGAGAGTCCCATAGCAACTAAATCACCACCTCCCCCCCACCACCACCCCCAAATAATAAACCTCCTATTTTAGGAGGATTAACTATGCGGTTTTTCTCACCTATACCGCGCCCTAGCTACTATCCTTATCTATATAGCATTTTTCTTTTCCACTATTACCAGCCTTATTATAGCCTTTGAATCTATATAAGCACTTGCATATTTTCCCATCTTATTTATGTACAGGAAAATAATCCCTTATGTATAGTATTTCAAACCCTATAGGGTCCAGAACCGGCCCCTTGGTTATTGCCTAGCTATTACTAACTATAGTTCTAAAAAGTTAAAAAGAGGTTCTTCATTTGGGGTCCATGAGTGGCCCTGTCACATCACTGGTAACCTACCTTACATTATGTTGATAGCATCTCTGTGGCCCAAGAGCGGCCACATAAAACTTATAGTGGGTGTACTGTTTGAACAGCGTTTAACGACTGCATTTAATGTGTACTTTGTCATTTCTTTGTATTGTGTTCCTGTGCGATTTCTTTTGGCAATCTACACTGTAACAATTTATTTTCCATTATAATAAGTATTAACATTTACTATTTGTATGCATGAAAAAGAAACTCAATAAAAAAATATAAAAAGAAAATAAAAAATTATTAAATATCGGGGCCTATACCTATTTTTGCTGATACTTGTAGTTGATCAGGACATTGCCCTGTCTCTTTAAATATGTTTACAATATCAAGCTTCTAATATAGCGATTTAAGACTTTTTGTACCAATATTGTGATGTAGGCTAGTGTTACTGATGTACAAAGAAACGTAAAATACAACAAATATTCTACTTCACTAGGATCTAAGCAGTCACAAATTACTCAAGTACAAAGTTGCAAGAAGCCATATGTTAACCCACTAGTGCCATGCAATTGAAAGCAACCAGTAGTTTAATCATGCTTGTAATGATATTGAAGGACAATTATAGTATGTCTAACTTGTTGAGGACACTTATATATCCTAAGAACATGTATGTTATTTAGTATATCTGAGCAAGAGTGTATGTGTTCATTTGTGTATGTGTCTGTTATTGCTTTCAGGTTAAAAACAAGCAAAACATACAAAAGGAAATCTGTTCCTTAAAGGGGGTGATGGAGAAATCTAAAGTTATTAATGAGAATTCTCGTCTCCAACTTATATTTGATGATGACAAACCTTTATCATAATATATTTATAATTTTAAGATGTCATAGTTATAGGATGTAAGTAACATATAGCACTTGATTAGGAATATATAAAGTATGCCCTATTCCATATATCTGCTATAAACTCTGTGTGTCTTAAAGTGAAATGATATACAGTTAAAGGCACAGTAACATCTGACATGACATAACTAATTCAGAGAAAAAGAAAAAAATAATATAATAAAAAAATATAATGATAGTAAATGTCAAAAGAAAAAAGCTTCAACAAATAAGTTTCTGTGATAAGTCCCGTTAACACCAATTTTATGTTTGTGTTTGATTTCTCTTAAGAAAGGTAACAGGTAAAGAGGTGTGTATAGATCAAAAATCTATTTCCAGCAAACAATTAACTTCCTTGTGTCGAGTTCTTAGGCAACCTGCACTCTTAGGAAAATAAATATCCTTTTTTACTTAGTGACTTTAATGTGTTTGTGCTAGTTTCATACTTGAAATGCACCAGATTAGACTCCTGATATATATATATATATATATATATATATATATATATATATATATATATATATATATATATATATATATATATATATATATATATATAAAAATATATATATATATATACAATGTGCAGAACATTGGAATGTGAAATATTAATATTAACTACACAGAATAACAATTTATTAAATATGAATTTAGCATAAATATGATTTGAAATGTTTCATCTACTTCACTGCAAAGGGCTCCAGTGTACTTATATACAGTATGTCTATATGTACATACATTTGTATTTGTGTTTATATGTGTATATATGTCAGGTATATACACATTTAAATACATAAATACATCTGTACACACATATGTGCTATCCTGTCAAACGTTAACTTCTATTGCGCTCAAGGGATTATATTTACTTTCAACTTGTAATACGAGTTAAAAACCTTTACACACACAAACACCTGCAATAAACTCTTTTTGCTTGTGTGTAATTGTTAGCACTCCACTTTGGCCCTATATTGCATGTTTCACGGTATTTGACTGGGAAGGGCTAAAAAATGTGTATATAAATGTCTATATATGTGCATGATAGTAACTTTCAAGTATATTAATGGCCTTAATAAAGCTGAGGCTGTGAGTGTTTTTCATAAAAAGAAAAAATCAAGAGAAAGGGGTCATAATCTCAAACTGATGGGTAGTAGATTCAGAAGTAATTTGCGGAGGTGGTAATGACAAACACTGTGGAAGGCTTCAGCAAAGTCTGGGATAAGCATAAGGCTATCTTACAAACTAGATAAGTTTAAAATTTTAGGAAATATCGGGCAGACTTTATGGGGTCAATTTAACAAGAGGCGAGCGGACATGATTCGCTGTAGCAAATCATGTCCGTCCGACCTCCTTAAATGCCGACAGCATACGCTGTCGGCATTTAACATTGCACAAGCATTTCACTGGCAGCCAATCAGCCGTTTATCATACAGTACATCAACCAGTTCAAATAAATATACATGGTTCCAGGGTAGATAATAATCAAGTGCTAGTAAAAAGTTCCTGTTCCAAAAAAGTATAAGTTGATATTACAATAAATATACCGAATATCACAAAGAAAAAAAAAGTGAAATAAATGTGATAAAAAAAATCATAAAAGGAAAACCAAATAAAGTTCTGAATCAAGGATATGTCTGTGTCCTCTGGATGAGTTTTTCAGCTTGTTAGCATTCCTCAGTGAGATCCCATAAAAAAGGAAACAGAAAATTGCAACATAGTGTGAATCTGTAACGGCACTTTGAGGAAGTAGTTGTTTTGTAACAAATGACTACTCACATTTGTTGGAGCTTTCCACTAAGCTCAAGGATATGCGCACTCCCACTTTATACTGATGGGAAAACAGTACACTAGGCAAAACTTGGATACAAATTTATTTTAAAATATATAAAAGCGTCACACAAGCCTTGATAACACCACAATGTAAGGGTACAAAAGCAGATATGCTGTAACAAATGCTTCAAATCGCCAAACTTGCAAAGAGGTAAATGGATCAGCAGGAGTGTGACCGCTGAAACCAAAACCTTTTTAGTAGCAAGACAATAGCGCTAAGCCCCCAGGTGTCCTGGCTAGTGTAGAGACGCAATAAAACTCAATATAGAACAGTTCAGTTCCGACGTACGTTTCGCTGGTATGCTTTGTCAAGGAATGTTAGTGCGCATGTCCAAGAGTCCTTTTAAACAATCCATTGATGAGTTTCTGCCAGGTTTGTGGTTACATCCTCCATTTTGGAAGTTGGCATTTAGGTAATTTGTCATTAAAAAACTAGTATGTTTTTCAACTTCTTTCAGTTTTATACATTTTGTTGATATATGCATAGATGTTAAGATGGATAACCAGAATTGGGAAATTATGCATTATAATGTTATAGCATTATACATATATGCAAAACTTCAAAAAACATAATCACATTGTGCCTGCAATTAGTGTCTATACTGATGATATATGTAGGTTTTTTTTTTGTTTTTTTTTTCCCTTTTCTCTTTTTCCCTTTTTTTCTTTGTTTTTTTTAACCCCTTAATGTGAAGGTATTAGTTATATCTTTTTTAGTTTAAGTGATGTTACTGACTATATGTCCTATGGACCATAATTAAACTACTAGCCTTATCATAAACCTAGTTGTGTCGCAATGTTTTCAAAAATAGATTTTATTTGTTAGCATGTAACATGTTTAAAAACATATATTGTACTTATGTGTGTTTGCGCTGAAAAGTTATGATAGGATGTTGAGGTTACTGTTTCTAACTATGTGTTTAATTTTACATTTGGGGTTCCATATATTGAAAATAAGTTCGTGAAACATTCTAAAACTACCTAGCACTGATAATATAAGTGTGGACAAAAAAAAAAAAAATTAAAAAAATTTAAATTAAAAAAAAAAATTTAAAAAAAATTAAATTTTTTTTTATTAAAATAAAAAAAAAAAAAATTAAAATTAAAAATTATAAGTTGATATACCAGTGTAGCCTGTTTCAAAAAAGGGGGCTACTATGTCTCATAGGGGAAGTCCTGTATAGACAGAAATGAGGGAGCTATGTCTTGCTGAGGCAACCCCTTATAACCTCCACACGCAGAAAGTCCCTTCAAATGCACCATAATGGTTGGTGATACATGCGGAACCCCTTCCAATCTGGGTATGGTTAATTTCAAAGGTGTCAACAGATATTAAAGTGTCATACCTGTAATGTTGTGGCACTCAGACAGTCCATAACGACTCTTAGATACTAAGACCGCTTCACCTATATAGAAAGTAACTTCAATACCTGATGGGTTTGCATTCATTCCAAAATGGCTATACCTCTTGAGACCGGGCAGATGCTGATTGACAAATAACAGGGACTCGAAGCCTGACAAAAGTTTGGCATTTTTGGCTGAAATGGGCGTAGCCATGGATCTATTGTTTGCAGGGGATTTCAGCTGAGCCCCTGTTATCTGTCTATCAGCATCTGCCCGGTCTCAAGAGGTATAGCTCTCTGCACCCGAGTAACTGAATACTCCCCTATACATAACAACATTTGCTATACAACCATCCAGGCTTTTAGTTGCATGTGATCCTGGTAAACTAATCAGATATACAGGGGTGTGCCGCTGCCTTACTTTTAAGAATTAAAGTTAGAGTCCAATTACTTACCTCTGAGGAAGAAGGAAATAAACTTGTTTGACATTAGTACATTGATTTTTAATTACCCTAGCACATGTGGCATTTCAACAATACAGTCACAAAGTAAGCCTACATAGGAGCTTTGTGTAAATTGATTTGACATTTTCATATACTGCTAAATACCTCATATTTTTGAGGTTTTTATGTATGAGTGCATAACTGTGTATAAGGCAGTAAATTTTATTAAAATGATTTTACACTATCATTTGCTGTTTTCTCTCTGTATGTACATCACATGAGCTCCATCCCCACAGAAGACAACACAGTGATTCTACATATAACAAGAGGCAAGAAGTATACTTTAACACCAGTGTCTGAAGGCTCTCATCTTACATGCGGCTCTTACCTCATATGATTGAGGTTTGTTTGAAGAAGTAGGAACCCGAAGGGGAATCTTTCATACATACTTCTCTTGACTATTGAACTTTTTTATACAAACAAGCATAAATATCCTAATTTAGGTAATAGGACTCTGTGGAAAGAATAATCCCTGTTTTAAAATAACATCTGCGCTGACTAATCAGTAGTTTCCATTTTGTTTGTTTACATATACAGTACAGATTCACTGGGGGAACAGTGTTTAGGATATATATATATATTAGAAAAATATCACTATAATTTACTGTTCAGTGATTAAAAGTTACTGTATATATATATATATATATATATATATATATATATATATATATATATATATATATGTATATATGTATATATATATATATATATATATATATATATATATATATATATGTATATATATATATATATATATATATATATATATATAATATATATATATATATATATATAATATATAATATATATATATATATATATATATAATATATAATATATATATATATATATATATATATATATATATATATATATATATATATATATATATATATATATATATATATAAAACATGGAAGGGAACTGCACTCCAAGACCGGATCAGGTACACATCCTGTGACTCAGCAACATCCAGCCCTGGGTGCTAAATAGCACTCCAAAAAAGCTGTGATGTCACCAGAGCCACAGGCAGTTAACCCCAGTCAAGAATGGGTGCAAGAAACAAGGGAGATTACAAATAAAAAGTAATACAACACATAGAAACACCCAGCACTCACCAGCTAGCTCACAGCTAAGATAAAATCACAACTGGAAAGGTTAGTCACCGCATCTGGCCAAATGGGAAAGCTCAGGCACCATGTCAAGGTCCTTTCCATTGCCTGAGTCCCTAACAAAGCCACACCATCATGCGAGCTCACAAAGCCAAACAAACTGAGAACAAAGAAGGGGTGCACAGGTGGCTGTAATCACCCATAGAAAATACAAAACATGGAAGGGAACTGAACTCCAAGACCGGATCAGGTACACATCCTGTGAATCAGCAACATCCAGCCCTGGGAGCTAAATAGCACTCCAAAAAAGCTGTGATGTCACCAGAGCCACAGGCAGTTAACCCCAGTCCGGAATGGGTGCAAGAAACAAGGGAGATTACAAATAAAAAGTAATACAACAAATAGAAACACCCAGCACTCACCAGCTAGCTCACAGCTAAGATAAAATAACAACTGGAAAGGTTAGTCACCGCATCTGGCCAAATGGGAAAGCTCAGGCACCACGTCAAGGTCCTTTCCATTGCCTAAGTCCCTAACACAGCCACACCATCATGTGAGCTCACAAAGCCAAACAAACTGAGAACAAAGAAGGGGTGCACAGGTGGCTGTAATCACCCATAGAAAATACAAAACATGGAAGGGAACTGCACTCCAAGACCGGATCAGGTACACATCCTGTGACTCAGCAACATCCAGCCCTGGGTGCTAAATAGCACTCCAAAAAAGCTGTGATGTCACCAGAGCCACAGGCAGTTAACCCCAGTCTGGAATGGGTGTAAGAAACAAGGGAGATTACAAATAAAAAGTAATACAACACATAGAAACACCCAGCACTCACCAGCTAGCTCACAGCTAAGATAAAATCACAACTGGAAAGGTTAGTCACCGCATCTGGCCAAATGGGAAAGCTCAGTTACCACGTCAAGGTCCTTTCCATTGCCTAAGTCCCTAACACAGCCACACCATCATGTGAGCTCACAAAGCCAAACAAACTGAGAACAAAGAAGGGGTGCACAGGTGGCTGTAATCACCCATAGAAAATACAAAACATGGAAGGGAACTGCACTCCAAGACAGGATCAGGTACACATCCTGTGACTCAGCAACATCCAGCCCTGGGTGCTAAATAGCACTCCAAAAAAGCTGTGATGTCACCAGAGCCACAGGCAGTTAACCCCAGTCCGGAATGGGTGCAAGAAACAAGGGAGATTACAAATAAAAAGTAATACAACACATAGAAACGTCCAGCACTCACCAGCAAGCTCACAGCTAAGATAAAATCACAACTGGAAAGGTTAGTCACCGCATCTGGCCAAATGGGAAAGCTCAGGCACCACGTCAAGGTCCTTTCCATTGCCTGAGTCCCTAACACAGCCACACCATCATGCGAGCTCACAAAGCCAAACAAACTGAGAACAAAGAAGGGGTGTACAGGTGGCTGTAATCACCCATAGAAAATACAAAACATGGAAGGGAACTGCACTCCAAGACCGGATCAGGTACACATCCTGTGACTCAGCAACATCCAGCCCTGGGTGCTAAATAGCACTCCAAACAAGCTGTGATGTCACCAGAGCCACAGGCAGTAAACCCCAGTCCGGAATGGGTGCAAGAAACAAGGGAGATTACAAATAAAAAGTAATACAACAAATAGAAACACCCAGCACTCACCAGCTAGCTCACAGCTAAGATAAAATCACAACTGGAAAGGTTAGTCACCGCATCTGGCCAAATGGGAAAGCTCAGGCACCACGTCAAGGTCCTTTCCATTGCCTGAGTCCCTAACACAGCCACACCATCATGCAAGCTCACAAAGCCAAACAAACTGAGAACAAAGAAGGGGTGCACAGGTGGCTGTAATCACCTATAGAAAATACAAAACATGAAAGGGAACTGCACTCCAAGACCGGATCAGGTATACATCCTGTGACTCAGCAACATCCAGCCCTGGGTGCTAAATAGCACTCCAAAAAGCTGTGATGTCACCAGAGCCACAGGCAGTTAACCCCAGTCCGGAATGGGTGCAAGAAACAAGGGAGATTACAAATAAAAAATAATACAACACATAGAAACACCCAGCACTCACCAGCAAGCTCACAGCTAAGATAAAATCACAACTGGAAAGGTTAGTCACCGCATCTGGCCAAATGGGAAAGCTCAGGCACCACGTCAAGGTCCTTTCCATTGCCTGAGTCCCTAACACAGCCACACCATCATACGAGCTCACAAAGCCAAACAAACTGAGAACAAAGAAGGGGTGCACAGGTGGCTGTAATCACCCATAGAAAATACAAAACATGGAAGGGAACTGCACTCCAAGACCGGATCAGGTACACATCCTGTGACTCAGCAACATCCAGCCCTGGGTGCTAAATAGCACTCCAAAAAAGCTGTGATGTCACCAGAGCCACAGGCATTTATCCCCAGTCCGGAATGGGTGCAAGAAACAAGGGAGATTACAAATAAAAAGTAATACAACACATAGAAACACCCAGCACTCACCAGCAAGCTCACAGCTAAGATAAAATCACAACTGGAAAGTTTAGTCAATGCATCTGGCCAAATGGGAAAGCTCAGGCACCACGTCAAGGTCCTTTCCATTGCCTGAGTCCCTAACACAGCCACACCATCATGTGAGCTCACAAAGCCAAACAAACTAAGAACAAAGAAGGGGTGCACAGGTGGCTGTAATCACCCATAGAAAATACAAAACATGGAAGGGAACTGCACTCCAAGACCGGATCAGGTACACATCCTGTGACTCAGCAACATCCAGCCCTGAGTGCTAAATAGCACTCCAAAAACGCTGTGATGTCACCAGAGCCACAGGCAGTTAAACCCCAGTCCGGAATGGGTGCAAGAAACAAGGGAGATTACAAATAAAAAGTAATACAACACATAGAAACACCCAGCACTCACCAGCTAGCTCACAGCTAAGATAAAATCACAACTGGAAAGGTTAGTCACCGCATCTGGCCAAATGGGAAAGCTCAGGCACCACGTCAAAGTCCTTTCCATTGCCTGAGTACCTAACACAGCCACACCATCATGCCAGCTCACAAAGCCAAACAAACTGAGAACAAAGAAGGGGTGCACAGGTGGCTGTAATCACCCATAGAAAATACAAAACATGGAAGGGAACTGCACTCCAAGACCGGATCAGGTACACATCCTGTGACTCAGCAACATCCAGCCCTGGGTGCTAAATAGCACTCCAAAAAAGCTGTGATATCACCAGAGCCACAGGCAGTTAAGCCCAGTCCGGAATGGGTGCAAGAAACAAGGGAGATTACAAATAAAAAGTAATACAACACATAGAAACACCCAGCACTCACCAGCTAGCTCACAGCTAAGATAAAATCACAACTGGAAAGGTTAGTCACCGCATCTGGCCAAATGGGAAAGCTCAGGCACCACGTCCAGGTCCTTTCCATTGCCTGAGTCCCTAACACAGCCACACCATCATGCAAGCTCACAAAGCCAAACAAACTGAGAACAAAGAAGGGGTGCACAGGTGGCTGTAATCACCCATAGAAAATACAAAACATGGAAGGGAACTGCACTCCAAGACCGGATCAGGTACACATCCTGTGACTCAGCAACATCCAGCCCTGGGTGCTAAATAGCACTCCAAAAAAGCTGTGATGTCACCAGAGCCACAGGCATTTAACCCCAGTCCGGAATGGGTGCAAGAAACAAGGGAGATTACAAATAAAAAGTAATACAACACATAGAAACACCCAGCATTCACCAGCAAGCTCACAGCTAAGATAAAATCACAACTGGAAAGTTTAGTCACTGCATCTGGCCAAATGGGAAAGCTCAGGCACCACGTCAAGGTCCTTTCCATTGCCTGAGTCCCTAACACAGCCACACCATCATGTGAGCTCACAAAGCCAAACAAACTGAGAACAAAGAAGGGGTGCACAGGTGGCTGTAATCACCCATAGAAAATACAAAACATGGAAGGGAACTGCACTCCAAGACCGGATCAGGTACACATCCTGTGACTCAGCAACATCCAGCCCTGGGTGCTAAATAGCACTCCAAAAAAGCTGTGATATCACCAGAGCCACAGGCAGTTAAGCCCAGTCCAAAATGGGTGCAAGAAACAAGGGAGATTACAAATAAAAAGTAATACAACACATAGAAACACCCAGCACTCACCAGCTAGCTCACAGCTAAGATAAAATCACAACTGGAAAGGTTAGTCACCGCATCTGGCCAAATGGGAAAGCTCAGGCACCACGTCCAGGTCCTTTCCATTGCCTGAGTCCCTAACACAGCCACACCATCATGCAAGCTCACAAAGCCAAACAAACTGAGAACAAAGAAGGGGTGCACAGGTGGCTGTAATCACCCATAGAAAATACAAAACATGGAAGGGAACTGCACTCCAAGACCGGATCAGGTACACATCCTGTGACTCAGCAACATCCAGCCCTGGGTGCTAAATAGCACTCCAAAAAAGCTGTGATGTCACCAGAGCCACAGGCATTTAACCCCAGTCCGGAATGGGTGCAAGAAACAAGGGAGATTACAAATAAAAAGTAATACAACACATAGAAACACCCAGCATTCACCAGCAAGCTCACAGCTAAGATAAAATCACAACTGGAAAGTTTAGTCACTGCATCTGGCCAAATGGGAAAGCTCAGGCACCACGTCAAGGTCCTTTCCATTGCCTGAGTCCCTAACACAGCCACACCATCATGTGAGCTCACAAAGCCAAACAAACTAAGAACAAAGAAGGGGTGCACAGGTGGCTGTAATCACCCATAGAAAATACAAAACATGGAAGGGAACTGCACTCCAAGACCGGATCAGGTACACATCCTGTGACTCAGCAACATCCAGCCCTGAGTGCTAAATAGCACTCCAAAAAAGCTGTGATGTCACCAGAGCCACAGGCAGTTAACCCTAGTCCGCAATGGGTGCAAGAAACAAGGGAGATTACAAATAAAAAGTAATACAACACATAGAAACACCCAGCACTCACCAGCTAGCTCACAGCTAAGATAAAATCACAACTGGAAAGGTTAGTCACCGCATCTGGCCAAATGGGAAAGCTCAGGCACCACGTCAAAGTCCTTTTCATTGCCTGAGTACCTAACACAGCCACACCATCATGCCAGCTCACAAAGCCAAACAAACTGAGAACAAAGAAGGGGTGCACAGGTGGCTGTAATCACCCATAGAAAATACAAAACATGGAAGGGAACTGCACTCCAAGACCGGATCAGGTACACATCCTGTGACTCAGCAACATCCAGCCCTGGGTGCTAAATAGCACTCCAAAAAAGCTGTGATATCACCAGAGCCACAGGCAGTTAACCCCAGTCCGGAATGGGTGCAAGAAACAAGGGAGATTACAAATAAAAAGTAATACAACACATAGAAACACCCAGCACTCACCAGCTAGCTCACAGCTAAGATAAAATCACAACTGGAAAGGTTAGTCACCGCATCTGGCCAAATGGGAAAGCTCAGGCACCATGTCCAGGTCCTTTCCATTGCCTGAGTCCCTAACACAACCACACCATCATGCGAGCTCACATAGCCAAACAAACTGAGAACAAAGAAGGGGTGCACAGGTGGCTGTAATCACCCATAGGAAATACAAAACATGGAAGGGAACTGCACTCCAAGACCGGATCAGGTACACATCCTGTGACTCAGCAACATCCAGCCCTGGGTGCTAAATAGCACTCCAAAAAAGCTGTGATGTCACCAGAGCCACAGGCAGTTAACCCCAGTCTGGAATGGGTGTAAGAAACAAGGGAGATTACAAATAAAAAGTAATACAACACATAGAAACACCCAGCACTCACCAGCTAGCTCACAGCTAAGATAAAATCACAACTGGAAAGGTTAGTCACCGCATCTGGCCAAATGGGAAAGCTCAGGCACCACGTCAAGGTCCTTTCCATTGCCTGAGTCCCTAACACAGCCACACCATCATGCGAGCTCACAAAGCCAAACAAACTGAGAACAAAGAAGGGGTGCACAGGTGGCTGTAATCACCCATAGAAAATACAAAACATGGAAGGGAACTGCACTCCAAGACCGGATCAGGTACACATCCTGTGACTCAGCAACATCCAGCCCTGGGTGCTAAATAGCACTCCAAAAAAGCTGTGATGTCACCAGAGCCACAGGCAGTTAACCCCAGTCCGGAATGGGTGCAAGAAACAAGGGAGATTACAAATAAAAAGTAATACAACACATAGAAACACCCAGCACTCACCAGCTAGCTCACAGCTAAGATAAAATAACAACTGGAAAGGTTAGTCACCGCATCTGGCCAAATGGGAAAGCTCAGGCACCACGTCAAGGTCCTTTCCATTGCCTGAGTCCCTAACACAGCCACACCATCATGGAAACCCCTTAAGTGAAACCAAAACATAAACAGCATCATGAAGAAAAGGTAGGTGTGGGAGGGTATCATATAGATGGTGGTTAGCAATAAGCATCATGAAACATGTGTTGTCAAAAGGAAATCACATTAGGTAGATATGATTGGGTAGTCGTATAGTGGGGGTGAGAGATCATTTTTATTTTTGTAGGAAAGGTCACAGTTAGGGTTAACTTTGGAGGGGAAATCAGATCCGGTCCCCCATTTATCCTAGAAGGTAGAACTTCCAAACATGTGGTATCCTTAGGTGCCGCATCAAATTGCCAACAAAATATTAAAAGGTCGACTGGATCCCATGCACCTTACTCGATTGACACCCCTTTTAAGAAGCAGCAGACCGGGGCTCAATTCCAATCTGGAGTTCCAGGAGCCTGCTAGGCTGATGAGGTTTTGTTGGCCCTCCGGCATGTACCTCATCTCCTTGACAAAATATAACTAAAAATAATGTGTTAGTGCAAAAAGGATATGTCCAAAAAAGTAAATTGGAGATTAAGCGCCAACTCCAAATATGCATATGTGATCCCAGGGATTACTTCTCAGTGGAAACAAATGCTGCAGAGAGGAGAGAAGGTAACGGTCTGAAGCGTTTTGCGCTCACTAGTGCCGCTTAATCATAGGCTATCGAGTGTAAGTAGGCATACCCATTTATAGGGAGAATTATTAACCCCTTACTCGCACTACAGAAATCACTAATAAAAACAATAGTAATTTAAAAACAAACAAACATAAGGATCAATAAATAAATACATTGAAATACCTATTTCACAAATGTACATAGAATATTCAGATCACTGACACTTATAGCAAGAGATGGTATATACATATTTATATTGATAATAAACAATCATTAATTTATATTAAAGATATGAGTAGGTAACAAACTGAAGGGACATTAAAGAGATGTGTCACATTTTTACGAGTTACCAATGAAGCAATAGATATATTTCAGTATTATGATGGGGTGCTTAAGAATGCTAACCAAGCCACATATTCAGTCAATGCCTGGTTAATTATTTATGAAAAAATGAATATTGCATTCTTTATTCATACCACCTAGCATACGTGAGTGGAGTCTCAAAATCCAGAATAGTTCCTTTTTATCCAGAATCCTCAGATTCTGAAGCCAATACTACTGCTGCCTCTTTCTCCTTCCTTTGTTCTTCTACATTTTCCTCTTCTTCTGTCTCTCCTTCTTCTTGCGTTTCGACCTCGGGAGAAGAGGGGGAGCAGATTGCAACAAGTGGTTCGCCCAAAAACACGAGAAACCATGGAAAAAGAAAGAGACACAGAAGAAGATGGAGGAAAGGGAGGACAAGAAAAGAACAAGAAGAAAAGGGGACAGAAATATTTGATTCTGTTGAATCGGACAAAGAAGGACTGGATGTTATTAACATATCACAATATTTATTAACAAAGGAAGAGAAATGTGTTTTATCTAACGGACTAGGTTTTGCTCCTACTAGTAAATTCTCTGGCTTCAATACCCTATTGGATATTAATAAATTCATAAGGAAATTATCCTTAAAAAGATTTTTTGCCCTAACCAATAAGGGTGTAGAACAAGACCAAGATAGTCCTATCGATGTTCCTGAAGAATACAGTATCTCACAAAAGTAAGTGCACCCCTCACATTTTTGTAAATATTTTATTATATCTTTTCATGTGACAACACTGAAGAAATGAACCTTTGCTACAATACAAAGTAGTGAGTGTACAGCCTGTATAACAGTGTAAATTTGCTGCCCCCTCAAAATAACTCAACACACAGCCATTAATGTCTAAACCATTGGCCACAAAAGTGAGTACACCCCTAAGTGGAAATGTTCAAATTGGGCCCAATTAGCCATTTTCCCTCCCCGGTGTCATGTGACTCGTTAGTGTTACAAGGTCTGAAATGTGAATGGGGAGCAGGTGTGTTAAATTTGGTGTTATCGCTCTCACACTCTCTCATACTGGTCACTGAATGCAACATGGCACCTCATGGCAAAGAACTCTATGAGAATCTCAAAAAAAAGAATTGTTGCTCCACATAAAGATGGCCAAGGCTATAAAAGGATTGCCAAGACCCTGAAACTGAGCTGCAGCATGGTGGGCAAGACCATACAGCAGTTTCACAGGACAGGTTGGACTCAGAACCGGCCTCGCCATGGTCGACTAAAGAAGCTGAGTGCACATGTTAAGCGTCATATCCAGAGGTTGCCTTTGGGAAATAGAAGTATGAGTGCTGCCAGCATTGCTGCAGAGGTTGAAGATGTGGGGGCTTAGCTTGTCAGTGCTCAGACCATACATCTCACACTGCATCAAATTGGTCTGCATAGCTGTCATCCCAAAAGGAAGCCTGTTTTAAAGATGATGCACAAGAAAGCCCGCAAACAGTTGAAGACAAGCAGACTAAGGACATGGAACACTGGAACCATGTCCTGTTGTCATATGAGACCAAGATAAACTTATTTAATTCAGATGGTGTCAACTGTGATGGCGGAAACCAGGTGAGGAGTACAAAAACAAGTGTGTCTTGCCTACAGTCAAGCATGGTGGTGGTAGTGTCATGGTCTGGGCCTGCATGAGTGCTGCCGGCACTGGGGAGCTACAGTTCATTGAGGGAACCATGAATGCCAACATGTACTGTGATATATTGAAGCAGAGCATAATCCCCTCCCTTCAGAGACTGGACCGCAGGGCAGTATTTCAACATGATAACATCCCCAAACACACCTCCAAGACGACCACTGCCTTGCTAAAGAAGCTGAGGGTAAAGGTGATGGACTGGTCAAGCATATCTCCATAACTAAACCCTATTGAGCATTTGTGGGGCATCATCAAATGTGGGGTAGCGCAAGGTCTCTAATATCCACCAGCTCTGTGATGTCATCATAGAGGAGTGGAAGAGGACTCCAGTGGTAACCTGTGAAGCTCTGGTGAACTCCATGCCCAAGAGGATTAAGGCAGTGCTGGAAAATAATGGTGGCCACACAAAATATTGACACTTTGGGCCCAATTTGGACATTTCCACTTAGGGTGTACTCACTTTTGTTGACAACGGTTTAGACATTAATGGATGTGTGTTGTGTTATTTTGAGGGGACAGCACATTTACACTGTTATACAGGCTGTACACTTACTACTTTACATTGTAGCAGTGTCATTTATTGAGTGTTGTCACATGAAAAGACATAATAAAATATTTACAAAAATTTGAGGGGTGTACTCACTTTTGTGAGATACTGTTAATTGCTTCCCCTCATCTATCATTTGGGGATGCTTGTTCTGTAGTCACTCTAAATGAATTATATACCGAAATTGATTCTGGGGCCCCTGTAGATAAACTTAAAAAACCTAAGAAAAATAGGTTGCAGTTTTATCCAGTAAACTTCAGGGGCCCAAATGATTAATGTCTATCAAAAATTGGTAAAGGATGACATTTTCAAATTGGAGGATAAAATTAGCTATGGCAAAAATACTGTCACCTTAAATTTAAAACACAAAGAATGTGCTGCAATAAAAGCTTTACAAGATAATAAAGAAATTGTGATCAGAAATTCTGATAAAGGTGGCAGTATTGTTGTTATGGATAAGACATATTATTTTCAGGAAGCCTTGAAACAGCTCTCAGATAATACAGTATATCGTCAACTTTCATATAATCCTGTCCATAAGTTCAAAAAGATATGTGTAAATTAATTTAGGATGGTGTCTTATTGGGTGTATTTAGCCCTACTGATTTAGATACATTAGTCCCACAGAACCCTATTACCCCAATATTTCACCATGTACCAAAGGTACACAAGAATAAAGATCGTCCACCAGGGAGACCTATAGTGGCCGGTATTGGCTCACTGTTAAAACCCCTATGGGAATGGATGGATAGTGTTTTGCAGCCCATAGCTAAGAGACAGCTGAGCTATTTACAAGATACATCTCATCTTTTACACACACTCGATACAATTGAATGGCAATCTAACTATTGCTGGTTTTTAGCAGATATAACATCCTTATATACTAGTATACCACAAAATATAGGTATTAAAGCTGTTGAGTACTTTTTGGAGAAAGAATCTGACTTAGAAGCACTGTTAAGATATTATGTTGGTGAGGTTTTACAATTCTTGCCGTCTCATAATTATTTTATGTTCGACAATGAGTACAATTTGCAAGTAAGAGGGACCGCCATGGGGGCAAAATTTGCCCCAGCATTTGCCAATATTTTTATCATGGTGGGAACTGTCATATATTTATACTACAAGTAACCCCTGGCAGGAACAAATAGTGCTTTTTGTTCGATACATTGACGATCTGTTGTTGGTGGGACAAGATGACGAGAACATTAATCTTTTGGGTGAGTTTTAGACATATTTAAATTCAAATGAATTGGGTTTACAATTTACTGGAGAATATACTAGACAACACATACTGGAAAATATAATAGACTTTTGGATCTTACTCTTCAGATCACTGATAATCAGATAATCACTAAACATTCAGAAAACCAACTGCTGCTAATACTGTCCTCCACACTGCCTCACAGCATCCCAAACATTTAATTAAGGCCATTCCTAAAGGTCAGTTTATTAGTCTACCTAGGAACACCAAATCTGGCATAATCTATGAACAACAATCTATAGAATTAAAAGATAGATTAATTAAGAGGGGTTATGATTCAACCTTATTAGAAGACTGTAGAATATCAGTAAGAAATCAGGAGCATAAACCTAACAATACTGACACTCACCAATGTCATATCACTACCAATACACATTTTGTGAATAGTGGTAGTAAGGATACAATATTATTTACTACAGAATATTCGCAACAATATAATGATGTAGTGAAATTCTTAAGAAACATCTACATATACTATCAGGGGATGAAATTCTTAAACCAATAATTAATACGTTTAGATTTGTTCCTAAATAAAACAAAACCTTAGCCAGATTGCTTGCCCCCAGCTTAGTGAAAAATAATAAAACAATAGGTACCCATAACTGGCTGTCTAGAAAAGGTAATTATAAATGTGGAAGGAAAGATTGTATCACTTGCTCCAATTTGGTAATTTGGGGATATTTTTGTTTCAAGCTTTGATAATTCCCAATACAATATAAAATTGTATGTGAATTGCAAAACTACATTTGCGGTCTACCTTCTAATATGCAATATATTTCATTGCCAGTACGTAGGTAAAACCTCAAGGGAAGTAAGGACTAGATTTGTCTAGCATGTTAGGGATGTTAAAAATGACTTAAAGACTCAGCTGCGACTAGTCATTTCAAAGGTTTTCATTTTTCACATGTTGCAGATATGTCTATACAAATTATAGACATAGCTACTATTCAGCCAAGGGGAGGTAATAAGCAAAAAAATCTGGATAAAAAGGAACTATTCTGGATCCACTCACATATACCAGGTGGTATGAATAAAGAATGCAATATAAATTATTTCATAGATAATTAACCAGACATTGACATAATATGTGGCTTGGTTAGCATTTTTTAAGCATCCCATTATAATACTAAAATATATCTATTGCTTCATTGGTAACTCGTAAAAATGTGACACATCTCTTTAATGTCCCTTCAGTTTGTTACCTACTCATATCTTTAATATAACATTAATGATTGTTTATTATAAATATAAATATGTATATACCATCTCTTGCTATAAGTGTCGGTGATCTAAATATTCTATGTACATTTGTGAAATAGGTATTTCAATTTATTTATTAATTGATCCTTATGGTTTTGTTTTTAATCACCATTGTTTTTATTAGTGATTTCTGTATTGCTAATAAGGGGTTAATTAATCTCCCTGTAGGGTATGCCTTCTTACACTCGATAACCTATGATTAAGTGCCACTAGAGGGCACGAAACGTATCAGGCTGTTACCTTCTCTCCTGTCTGTTAGTCTAGCCATTCTATAGCGGTTTGATCTGCCGTAGCTATGGCACTCTGCTCTGACCGCTTTAATTGGATGACCTGTACACAGTTTGGTTATGGTTCAGGCTCAGATGCAGCTGCACAACATGGGACTTTTCTGTTTGAACATAATTAAGTGGTACCCCTATATATTGGGGTTCTGCACTTCCGGGATTCCAGTGTGCAGTGGAGACTCCATGAAAACCAGGGCTCCCTGAATAACTGAAGAGTGTGGAGTGTAGGCGGCGGAAGAGGCTGTTGAAGTCCACCTCTCCAAAGACGGGCCTCCGACACCTGGAGCCTGGATGAAGTGGGCCCCTTTGTTGATGATTGCGGAGCAGAGGCGGCAGGCAGAAGAGGCCACCAAAGTCTTCCTTTACGGCCACGGAGATGGTCCCCCCGGATAAAAAGAAGCTGGATTACCCAATCATAAGTACCACTTTTGGGGTTAGTTTAGGCTTTTTTGTGGTGCTTTTTTAATTTTTAAGAAGAGGGTTTTTTATTTTAACTTTTTTTTTTCTCTAGTTAGATTTTGTTATTTTGGGTGGTGTGGGGGTTACTTGTATTATAGGGGGGGTTTGTAAGTTGTTTTTGTTAAAAAAAAAAAGTTGATTACTTTAGGGCAATGCCCTACAAAAAGTCATTTTAAGGGCTATTTATCTTAGTGTTAGGTATTAGGTTTTTTTTTTTATTATGGATACTGTAATTTATTATTTTTTGTAACTTTTTTTTTGCTATGGGTGTTTTTTTATTTTATGAGCCATATAGTTTAGTGTTAGGTATAATGGTGTTTTTTTAATTGTGGATACTGTAATTTATTATTTTTTGTATTTTTTTTTTTTTCTGTAAGTTTTTTTTTTTTGTAACTTAGTGGGGTTAGTTTAGAGGGGGGGATTACTTTAGAGGTGGGTTCCTTTAAAAGGGGGGATAGGTGTTAGGTAGAGTAAGGTTAGATTGCGTTCTGGGTTTGGCGTTTTATATTTTAAATGTATTATTATTTGCTTAGATTTTTATTTTTTGATAACTTAGAGGGTTTAGTTTAGAGGGGGTTAGGTGTTAGGTTAGTTTATGTTTGGGGTATATGGCAGCATAGCGTTTAGTAGTTAGATACTAGCGGTGGGTATATGGCAGCATAGGGGTTTATAGTTTGATACAAGTGGTGGGTTTGTGGTGGCATAGGGGTTTATAGTTAGAGACATAGGGGTTAATAGTTAGTTTATTGCAGTGGGTATATGGCAGTTAAAGGTTAGTTTATTGTGGTAGGTATATGGCGGTTAATAGTTAGTTTACTGTGATGGGTATATGGTGGTTAATAGTTTATTGCTATGGGCATGTGGCGGCATAGGGGTTAATAGTTACCGTCTTGCAGTGGGTATGTGGTGGTTAATAGTTAGTTTATTGTGGTGGGTATATGGCAGTTAATAGTTAGTTTATTGTGGTGGGTATATGGCGGTTAATAGTTAGTTTACTGTGATGAGTATATGGCGGTTAATAGTTTATTGTGATAGGTATGTTGCGGCATTGTGGTTAATAGTTAGAGATGTGTGGTGGGTATGTGGGGGCATAGAAGTCCATAGGATAGATACTTGCGATAGGTATGTGGCAGTTGAGGGGTTAATAGGATAGATACTTGCAATTGGTATGTGGCAGCATAGGGGTTAATAGCAACTTATAGTGATTATGTGATGGCATAGGGGTTAATAGGATAGATACTTGTGTTGGGTATGGGGCAGTTTAGATATTTATTAGTGTAGTATTAGTTTGTGATCATGGTGTATGTTGGTTTAGGTTATTAGGATTAGTGGTTAGGCATTGTAGTTCTATTCAAGGGATCCCTTTACTACACATTGCCAATATGGTTGGCGATGCTGGATGTTGTCTATAGCCAGCATAGCTGACCAATGGCATGTATAGTAAACACTTCTCAGCGATGCTGCTATGTCGAGAGCTTGGAATATTTAGCCAGGCTCATTTGACATTGCGGAGGATCACTTTGAATATTTCGCCACTTCATAGCACTTTCGATCATCGGGGCCTTAGAGAGACATACAACCTAATATCTTTGGTTTTGACGCTTAACATTTTAATTGAACACGTGTCACCTATTAGCATCCCTATACAATATCAAAAGACTTCAATCAACATACAGACCCTTTAATCTGAGATATAACCGCTAAACAGGGATAGGCAAGGTGTCCGTACACGGACACTGGTGTCCGTGACTGGCCCTTGCAGTGTCCGCCGCCCATTTTGCTGTGGGGAGGGAGGAGTAAGACAGATGAATACTGGTCCTGACTCCTCCTTAACACACGCGGCGCCACGTTTTGCAGGGTTGTGGCCACTCCAACATGATGCCGCTTAGTACCAGAAAATGACTCTGAGTGAGACAGAGAGAGAGGGAAGATTCAAGAAGCAAGCTGCCACTGTGTCCCTGGAGCTTTATATTCAAAGGTAAAGCACTTTGACCAGCACCTGCGGTTTATTATAAGTAGTATTTAAATAGAAAGAAAGCTATAGTAAGGTTGCGAATCATAACCTTAGTATATCTTTTCTTTCTGATTAAATAATAGGAAAGGGAAAATATTTAGTTTGAATAAAATTAGTGGCTTGTCAAGAGACTGCTAGCAATATTGGGTGATACTGGATGTGTATCTTCTGCATCTGTATAATAACACCCAGCTCTATACAAAGACACAGAAGTGACACTGGCACATGTGTATAGCCAGACAAGGGCTGGTTATAGGATCAGTGGTATCTGCATCAGTATAATAAAATTCAGCACTATAAAATAATAGTTTTAATTGTAAATGCACCTTGGTGTCCTTCACTAAAGGTCTTTACTTTAGAAAATGTCCGCCACAGCCTTGACTCGTGCCTATCCCTGCCGCTAAACCCCTGACATTGCCATTTTGTGTGTCAAGATTCATGCAGATTTTTTTTTTTATTATTCCAAAACGGCAAGAAAAATTGACACAGCTAACTCCAATTTTGGAATTATAATCACTGGGAAAACACTCTGAGGAAACCATCCAAAGTTTGGAAATTGTTATGTTTTGAAAACAAGTGTAAGATGGTGATCAACACCTATATAAGATTAGAGGTCAGACCTCTGGTTAATTAAAAAAGGGTTTAAAGTGAAGGGATGTAGGGTGTAAGAAAAAAAACGGCACTGAAATGTGCCTTTACATTGCAGTCTATAGGGACTATGCTTTTACTTTAAATATATATGTATATGCTTATATACATATATATGTATGTGTTAATATGTGAATAACCACACATATAAACAAATAAATATATATGTATATGCTTATATACATATATATTTATGTGTTAATATGTGAATAACCACACATATAAAACATAAATATATGTATATATTCATATACATATATATTTTAAATTTGCTGCCCAAGTCTCCGTGACTTACCCCCAGTGCTGCGCTAGGTTCTTTTCCGCGTTTCACGGCATGAGAACACGCCTCCCATTGGAGCCTATGGAGCATGCTCTCATGAGCGCAAGGCTTCCAGGCATTGTGAACGTGAGGTTGTGTTCGCATTGCCCTTAACTTGTCATACCAGCGCACATTTGCATGCACTGGTATTTCTGAGTGGAGTGCAAATTTTGTGCTCCACTCGTTATCTAGGCCTTAGTAAGGTATTTTGTTACAAATGTATTTCTAGTTGATATTATTACTATAAAAAACTTCACTATTTCATCATACACAATATCAGTGACTGAACTGTACTTATCTTTTTTTTTTAGCATTAAAGGTATACAACTGTGTGTGGAATAATACAAACTATCACAAGGGAGCAATTAGAAAAAGAAATGTTCTGCATTCCCTACTGATCAGTTTGAGTATAAGAAAATATATAAATACTTGGAAAAACTCATGGCATAAAACGGAACAAAAAACGTGCAACTTTTTGTTTCTGGAGGTAAGCGAAGTGTAACTATTTTTTTCCTAAGGTTTAACTTTTTTGATAAACATTTGTTTTGATTTGTTAAAAACACATAACATAAGAAATTTAGCAACTGTATGAAATATTTTATATGTAATTAACAACTTAAATATTATTTAGAAAACATTCAGTAACTTAAAAAAGGGTAATAAAATATATGAGGAATATTACTATCCTGTAATATATTCTAATATATCATCCCAGCTAAAATGCATCCATATATTATTATTCAAAACCACCTGGATTGATAGGGAAAATCATTTGCTAATGACTTACTGAAGTGCTGTATATGTGCAGATAAGCATAAAAGGCTTCAATTTCTCTTTTTTCTAAGTAACATTTGCTCTAATACACTGAATGTAAGTTTAAAGTCCTAACCTAATTTAAAAAAAAAATAATCATTATGTGCTTAGAACAAGAGCCTACAAAATAGATACCTATTTTGTTCTCATGTACATCATTAAATGTCATTATGATGGTGCCAAGTTTATACTTTTACCATTCTTTATTTTCCACTATAACATTAAACAATAAATCACTCACAGCTGAGACATATTATAACCGTGCGTTAAAGCCATCTTAATTTTTTGCAAGCAATTAATTTAACATCAATTTGGTGCTATATCTATAAGTTACTCAATCTAATAATATATCTAATAATATATCTAATAATATACAGTATCTAATAATATATTGGGCTAGATTACAAGCAGGCACATTATATTTGTATTAAAAGTTGAAAGTAAATGTGTTTGTTCGAACAGAATCTAATTCAATGCGCATCAGGTTAGCAAGACTAAAGACCTTGCGTAAATAGTTAGGGATAAAATAAAAGTTGCACCTAACACAACATATATAAATTAAAATAAACAATTACACCCATATAAACACTATCTGATAAAAAATATTCATGTAAATACTAATATTTTTTTATAATGGGTTAGAAGATATATGGTATATAGCCATGTATTTGACTGAAACGGCTATTGTATGTGTGTGTGTGTATATATATATATATATATATATATATATATATATATACACAATATATATATATACAATATATATATATATATATATATATATATATATATATATATATATATATTTTGTACAAATGAAGGATTATAAATAGATTATCGCCAGCACAAACTTATTTCCAGCTAATTACTCCACATACTGTGTCATAACAAGGAGAGACATACCCAGATAGTGTTCAAAATCTAATTATTTTAAATAGCAAACACCAGAGACATTTGACAGTCTGCTTTTTATAAATACAAAGAAGCAAGGACTAAGTGCAAATAATGGGGTACCGCAAGACCTAGTTCCATATATTAATCATGCATTAAACTTACAATAAGAATGCAATACAACATGGTATATAGGGGGTATAACCATAACCAAAATTTAAAGAACATATGAGCTGAGTATAGAGATATGTTAGTTCAGCGTCCCAAATTGACGGTGCAATCAAGCAACCGCTCAGAATACAGTCCTATGGACATACATTTCAGAAGATCATTATCAGATATCCACAGTCCCGTAAGGAAAAGTAGCCAGTTAGGGAGTTATCAGAATAACAGTTTGTCTCACCAATGTGTCAGTAGATCTCCTCTGATTCTGTAGCCTCCGGCTACTCTTACCACACTTTGTTAGTGCACGCCTCTGGATCCTTGTGCTGCTGTCGGCTATGCCTGCCGTCAACCTAATAGTTGGATACTGCACACTGATCTCCATTATTACGTAGTCGGCTCAACACGCCGTTCACCAAAAATCTTGGATGCTGCTAGATGCTGCTGGCGTTTCAAAGTAGATGTGACTGGGCGGGATTCTGTGTTCAGCGGTTAGTATATCCCATACACTTTGCAACAAAGTTACCAAGCTTCAAACATCAAGGTGCTATAGCCCACATTGAGTTTCCAGTGGGCGTAGCAATTTCTTCACGCAACATACGTTTCACCTGCTAGTGCTCAGGCTTTCTCAAGCGTCATAATTACCTGAGGCTAATGTACTGCCTTTTATTCATAATGGATTTTTGCTATTAGTCAGTGGTGAAATAGGTAATCGCAGGCTGTCAGGTGTCTCTATATTCAGCAGTATCGCCCAATTAAAGGCATATCGCTTAAGGAGTGGGAACTATGGTGACTGAATTCAACCAAAACTATTATTGTTAACTTTACTCTCTTACCTCACCTCTTACATATTTGGAGAGTTCAATAGCTGCAGTTAATGTAATACAAGATACAAAATAAACAAAATAAAATAAAATGATATAAAGTAAATAGTAATTTTGGCTCTAGCTTGTCATTACTCAGCGAGGAATGGTGCATAATTAATTTCTTCATTGAGACCCATTGGCTGCAGGGAATTCAAATTGAATATCCACTTACATTCAGCTTTTAACAGATGATTATCAATGTCACCTCCTCTAATTAAATTGATCAGCTCTAAGCCCATCCATCTAAGATCAACATCACTGCTATTATGACATTCCGCAAAGTGTCTAGCTACTCCACTAGTTTTAACCCTTTCTTTTAAAATGTCCCTACGATGCTCCTTAATTCTCTCATGCACCTCTCTGTAAGTTTACCCGATATAGAATTTTGGACAAGAGTAAGAAACAAGGTAGACAACCCCCTCACTTTTACATGTAATATGTCCCTTAATTCTGAAGGTTTTTCCCTCAGTATTAGAGACTTTATTTCCCCTCATCATAAATTTACAAACAATGCATTTTCCACAAATGACTGAACCACTACACTTCTTTCTTTTGCTTAACCAATTTTGTTTCTCACTTGTTGCAGGATTGATAAAGTGACTATGGACTAGTTTGTCCTTCAAGGAAGGTGCCCTACAGGCAGTTAGCGATGGGTAATCACCTACAATTTTCCTCACCTCACTATCAATAGTTAATACTTTCCAGTGTTTACTCAAAATATACCTGATATCTAACCATTTATTATTGTAAGTCGAAGTAAATCTTACAATACTTTCTTTTTGTTTGGTGTCATTATATAGTAACTCTTCTCTTGGTGTATGGTAGGCACGTTGATACCCCTTATTAATACTGTTTCTAGAGTAGCCACGCTTTTGAAATCTCACCTTTTGATCATAGGCATGTTCTCTAAATTTAGCCTTAGTTGAACAGTTTCGCCGATGCCTTAAAAATTGTCCTATCGGGATTGAATTAATTTGAGATGGTGGATGGTGGCTACTCGCCTGTAATAAAGCATTAGCTGCTGTCGGCTTCCTATATGATTCAGTAATTAATTGATCATTCAATTTAGTGATTCTCAAATCTAGAAAGGTTAATTCATTAATACTATATGAATATGTAAATTTCAGGTTTCATTCATTCTGGTTCAATTTAGTCATAAATTCATGTAGTTCATTTACTGTTCCTTTCCATAGTAATAGGGCATCGTCAATATACCTAATCCAAAGATCAATTTTATTTTCAATTTCTGTAGAAGAATCCAAAATATTCTCCATCTCCCACTTCCCGAGGTATAAACAGGCATATTGTGATATCCCTTTAAGACTTTCTGACTATCAGCACTTCCTCCTATTTAAGGAAGTGCTTTTCCATTACTCAGTGCCTGAAAATTAAAGTGGATTCTCTCATCCTGTGTTCCTGCTCATTTCAAGCAGTGTACTTTTTCCTTTCAGGTCTTAACTATTTTATTTTTGAAGGCTGTTTGTGTCTCATAGTTGCTGCACTTCTTTCCTGATTCTTTTGGACTGATACTTCTAATCATATCCCTACGCTACCGGAACTCAATCCACTCGCGGCTGAAGCCGCACTCACACAAGCTGCTACCGGGACGCCGCTCTCAACTAATCTCCGGTTTAGCACTTACTCTGCTGATATTACCGCTCTCCACGCTACACCATCGCTTCTGGGGAAATCTGGATTTGTCACCACGCTGGTTTGGGTATCGTATTGTATACAAAGCATAAGGTTTCCAAATATAACGCTAAGTGTCTTTACTTACCTGAGGTGTATTACACTGAATTAACCTCCTCCTTGCTGGTCAATATTGCGTGTGTGTTGGAACATTGTATATATATTTTAGAGTGTTTGTGTGAGTGTGTGAAGCTTAAGGAAAGATACTTGAACATTACTTTATCTAGAGTTGAACTCTATCACTTCGTTTCTTATCCTGAATATAAAGGATTTGTCCTCATTTTTTCTTTATCGATAATATTAAGGAATCATTGCTTATATTATAGAGGCTTAATAAGTTTCTCTCATAAGATTTATTATTATCTTACATTGAGGATTATACCATACATTTCACTTCAATTACTAAAAGTAAATGCTCACCTTGTACATGCTAGTAGAATAAGTTATATTTACTTGCTGTTTACAAGAATAGAGCTACATTCCATTTATTTTATTTTTTATTATTATTCTCTGAAGTTTGGTGAGACTAAATTATCACAGAATTTTCAGGCCTAAAAGTTTTTTTTTTATTGTTTTTGGGAAGATGGATCCCAATGAAATTAAAAATGAATTTTCTAATATTCATCAAAAACTAGAATATCTTGCTAGAGCCTTAACAGAGGTACAAACTGAAAATAAAGCACTCAAAACCTTAAGAAAAGATTGTATGTCAGGGAAAGAAGCAGGATTTGCTGAACCTCACATACAATACCCACAACCCTTCTCTGGCAAGCGCAGCGAATTCAGGGATTTTAAAAGTGCATGCAAACTTCTTTTCTCACTTAGACCTAAAACATACCATAGTGAAAGGATAAAGGTCTGTACCACTATTTCCTTCCTCCAGGGGGAGCCACGCTCCTGGGCCAATAGATTCTTTGAAAGTGAACATCCAATATTAGATTCGCTTGAAGAATTTTTTCTAGCCATGACTGCCTTGTATGAGGATTCCCACACTCAAATAACAGCTGAAAATAAACTAAGATCTATGAGACAGGGGAAAAGAAACATTGAAGAATATATTACTGAATTCCAAATGTGGATAGATGACTCTCAATGGAACGAGATCAGCTTAAAGAACCAATTCAGATTGGGTCTCTCTGAATCCCTTAAAGATGAATTGTCACGATTAGAGATGCCTGACACACTGAATGGTTTGATGAAATTAAGCACCACTTTGGACCGAAGGTTACGTGAAAGAAAGGCTGAAAGAGCTTCCTATGAAGTTGTGCCCAGACGTTCCTATCCCTGTTCTACAACCATGGAAAAAACTGTTTCAAACCAGGTTCCTATGGAAATTGGAACTATAAGGGGTCCTCTAACCCCAGAAGAAAAAGCCAGACGCAGATTAGAAAATCTCTGTCTTTATTGTGGACAAAAGGACCACTCCGTCACAAATTGACCATCTCTACTGAGACAGAAAAAGGGTAAGGGTAGTTTCAATCACAATATTTTTCACATTACCCAAAATCCACATCTCACTCTCACCTTTTCTTTACAGTGGGATCAGAAAAACGTGCAATCTAACGCTTTGATTGATTCTGGGGCGTCAGGAAATTATATAGATATAGCATATGTTAAGCTTAATAAAATTCCAACTGTTGTCAAAACACATCCTGTTTCAGTTAAACTTATTGATGGTTCTATTATACAACAGGGCCCCATTACCCATCAGACAATCCCTTTACTCATAACAACTGACCAAGGACATTCCGAATATATTACTTTTGACCTCATACCTATCTACATGCATACTATCATCTTAGGTTTTAGCTGGTTACAAATACATAATCCTCATATTGTCTGGTCATCACCACAAGTAATCTTTGACTCTGACTATTGTATAAAGACTTGTTTTCCATATCAGGTAATCTCTACTATAGAACATGAGCTGCCTCAAATTTATCAGGACCTGGCAGAGGTGTTTGACCTCAAGGAGGCAGAAAACCTCCCACCACATAGGGAATTTGACTGTCCCATTGATTTAATACCGGGATCTCAAATACCACATGGAAAGATTTACCCTCTTTCACAAGAAGAATTGGTATATCTAAGATCATATTTAGATGAAAACCTGCGAAAAGGGTTCATCTCACACTCAACATCCCCTGCTGCTGCAGGACTGTTTTTAGTACGCAATAAAGATGGAACAATAAGACCGATTATTGACTACAGGGCATTGAATGAAATAACAATCAAAAATAGGTATCCTCTACCTCTCATACCAGAGTTACTCGAAAGATTAAATGAGGCCACGATCTACTCAAAATTAGATCTAAAGGGCGCTTATAATCTTATTCGCATAAAGGAAGGACACGAATGGAAAACTGCGTTCAGAACCCGTTATGGTCTTTTCCAGTATAACGTAATGCCCTTTGGTCTAAGCAATGCTCCCGCAACCTTCCAACATTTTATCAACGAGATTTTTCATGATCTAATGGATATCTGTGTCATCATATATCTAGATGATATTCTGATTTATTCGAAATCTCCCATAGAACATGAAAAACATGTTAGGTGGGTTCTTACTCGTCTCAAGGAGCATAAGTTATATGCAAAGTTGGAAAAATGTGTTTTCCATGTCTCTAAAATAAAGTTTTTGGGTTATATACTTACCCCAAATAAAATAGAAATGGATCCTGAAAAAGTAGCCGCAATTAAAGACTGGCCTATACCCACTACAGTAAAAGCATTACAGCGATTTATTGGTTTCGCAAATTATTACCGTAAATTTATTAAAAACTTCTCCTCAGTGATAAAACCACTAACACAATTAACTAGTATAAAACAGCGCTTTAAGTGGTCTGAACAAGCCCAGAAGACTTTTGATAGTCTTAAGGAAATGTTCACAACAGCTCCAATACTAACACTGCCTAATTTTGATCAACAATTCCTGTTGGAAGTTGATGCATCGAACACAGGCATTGGAGCTATTCTTTCCCAACAAAATAAGGAGACAGGTGAAGTTCATCCCATTGCGTTCTATTCAAGAACTTTGACTTGTGCTGAAGCTAACTATAGTGTTGGAGACAAAGAACTCCTTGCTATTAAGTGTTCACTAGAACAATGGAGACACCTACTAGAAGGATCAGTAATTCCATTTCTTATTTATACTGATCATAAAAATTTAGAATACTTAAAGAAGAATAAGACTTTAACAGCTAGACAAGCAAGGTGGTCACTTTTTTTAGATCGCTTTAACTTTTTAATAACTTATAAACCTGGGAGTCAAAACACAAAGGCATATGCACTTTCTCGTATTCATGAGTTACTTCCTCATGAACAACCTAACTTCACTATCCCTCCAGAAAAGATAATAGGTACCTTAACACCTTTAGAAGAAGAGATTTACACTGCTCTAAAACATGATTCAATACCACTACAGAATTGTTCTAAAGATCCTACTACAGGTCTTTTTTATCATGAGGAAAAGTTATACATACCTGAAAAAATAAGGTCTTCCATTCTCACACATACCCATGATGACACCATATCTGGTCACCCAGGTATACAGAAAACCATTGAACTTACCCGTTGTAAGTTTTGGTGGCCAGGGATGAATAAATACATTTATGATTACGTCTCTAGGTGTGAGAATTGCGCTAGAAATAAAATTGAACATAAAAAACCCATAGGGTTACTTAGACCTCTGCCCATTCCAGATAAACCATGGAGTACTATTGCCATGGATTTTATAGTGGAGTTACCTGCATCACAACAATATAACACTATCATGGTAGTAGTCGACCATTTAACAAGACTGGCACATTTTATTCCACTCAAGGGATTACCAACTGCCATGACTACAGCCAAAGTATTTCTTGATCAGGTTGTAAGACTACACGGTTTACCCTCTGATATTATTACTGATAGGGGTACCCAATTCACCTCTTCCTTCTGGAGATCTTTGTGTAAGCTACTGAAAATTGATCATCGTTACACTACTGCTTTCCATCCACAGACAAATGGGTTGACAGAAAGACTGAACCAAACCATTGAACACTTTTTACGTTGTTATATTTCACATTTACAAGATGACTGGCTAATTTACCTTCCAATGGCAGAATTTACTCATAATAATTCATTGTGTTCCTCAACCAAAACATCCCCCTTTTTCGCAACTTATGGGTACCATCCTAACACTATAACCTTGTCCCACAAAACAGTGAATTCCCCTTCAGCTTTAGATTTTTCTTCCAAACTTCAAGATAGATTGAAAGTATTGAAAACACATCTAGCTGAGGCTAAGGAATACCAAAAGAAATACTATGATCGGAAACATTCGATTGGACCTGAATATAAAATAGGTGACTTAGTGTTACTCTCTACTAAAAATCTCAAACTTCAGGTCCCCAGCAAGAAATTGGCTAACCAGTTCCTGGGACCCTACCCTGTAGAGCAGATAATAAATCCCAATGTGGTCAAGCTCACGTTACCCAAGGATTACAAGTTTCATCCCACCTTCCATATTTCATTATTGAAACCTTTTCATTCAATGACACGCACGGCAGTTGATCTTCCGCCTCCTATCTCAGTGGATCTTCAAGAGGAATTTGAAGTTGAATCGATACTGGATTCTAGGATTCGACGAAACAAATTAGAATATCTCATCAGATGGAAGGGTTATGGTCCAGAGGATGATTCCTGGCATCTTCATTCAGAAGTTCATGCCCCTCGTCTGGTGAAGTCATTTCATCACCGTTACCCCCTTAAACCTGGTCTGGAATCCCCGGGGGTGATTCCCTGAGAAGGGGGGGATGTGATATCCCTTTAAGACTTTCTGACTATCAGCACTTCCTCCTATTTAAGGAAGTGCTTTTCCATTACTCAGTGCCTGAAAATTAAAGTGGATTCTCTCATCCTGTGTTCCTGCTCATTTCAAGCAGTGTACTTTTTCCTTTCAGGTCTTAACTATTTTATTTTTGAAGGCTGTTTGTGTCTCATAGTTGCTGCACTTCTTTCCTGATTCTTTTGGACTGATACTTCTAATCATATCCCTACGCTACCGGAACTCAATCCACTCGCGGCTGAAGCCGCACTCACACAAGCTGCTACCGGGACGCCGCTCTCAACTAATCTCCGGTTTAGCACTTACTCTGCTGATATTACCGCTCTCCACGCTACACCATCGCTTCTGGGGAAATCTGGATTTGTCACCACGCTGGTTTGGGTATCGTATTGTATACAAAGCATAAGGTTTCCAAATATAACGCTAAGTGTCTTTACTTACCTGAGGTGTATTACACTGAATTAACCTCCTCCTTGCTGGTCAATATTGCGTGTGTGTTGGAACATTGTATATATATTTTAGAGTGTTTGTGTGAGTGCGTGAAGCTTAAGGAAAGATACTTGAACATTACTTTATCTAGAGTTGAAATCTATCACTTCGTTTCTTATCCTGAATATAAAGGATTTGTCCTCATTTTTTCTTTATCGATAATATTAAGGAATCATTGCTTATATTATAGAGGCTTAATAAGTTTCTCTCATAAGATTTATTATTATCTTACATTGAGGATTATACCATACTTTTCACTTCAATTACTAAAAGTAAATGCTCACCTTGTACATGCTAGTAGAATAAGTTATATTTACTTGCTGTTTACAAGAATAGAGCTACATTCCATTTATTTTATTTTTTATTATTATTCTCTGAAGTTTGGTGAGACTAAATTATCACACATATGTGGGGGCACAACATGAGTCATTCAGCAGCTAATACTTTATTACAGGCGAGTAGCCACCATCCACCATCTCAAATTAATTCAATCCCGATAGGACAATTTTTAAGGCATTGGCGAAACTGTTCAACTAAGGCTAAATTTAGAGAACATGCCTATGATCAAAAGGTGAGATTTCAGAAGCGTGGCTACTCTAGAAACAGTATTAATAAGGGGTATCAACGTGCCTACCAGACACCAAGAGAAGAGTTACTGTATAATGACACCAAACAAAAAGAAAGTATTGTAAGATTTACTTCGACTTACAATAATAAATGGTTAGATATCAGGTCTATTTTGAGTAAACACTGGAAAGTATTAACTATTGATAGTGAGGTGAGGAAAATTGTAGGTGATTACCCATCACTAACTGCCTGTAGGGCACCTTCCTTCAGGATTAAGGGACATATTACATGTAAAAGTGAGGGGGTTGTCTACCTTGTTTCTTGCTCTTGTCCGAAATTCTATATCGGAAAAACTTACAGAGAGGTGCATGAGAGAATTAAGGAGCATCGTAGGGACATTTTAAAAGAAAGGGTTAAAACTAGTGGAGTAGCTAGACACTTTGCGGAATGTCATAATAGCAGTGATGTTGATCTTAGATGGATGGGCTTAGAGCTGATCAATTTAATTAGAGGAGGTGACTGATAATCATCTGTTAAAAGCTGAATGTAAGTGGATATTCAATTTGAATTCCCTGCAGCCAATGGGTCTCAATGAAGAAATTAATTATGCACCATTCCTTGCTGAGTAATGACAAGCTAGAGCCAAAATTACTATTTACTTTATATCATTTTATTTTATTTTGTTTATTTCCCATCTTGTATTACATTAACTGCAGCTATTGAACTCTCCAAATATGTAAGAGGTGAGATAAGAGAGTAAAGTTAACAATAATAATTTTGGTTGAATTCAGTCACCATAGTTCCCACTCCTTAAGCGATATGCCTTTAATTGGGCGATACTGCTGAATATAGAGACACCTGACAGCCTGCGATTACCTATTTTACAGCTGACTAATAGCAAAAATCCATTATGAATAAAAGGCAGTACCTCAGCCTCAGGAAAGCCTGAGCACTAGCAGGTGAAACGTACGTTGCGTGAAGCAATTGCTACTCCCACTGGAAACTCAATGTGGGCAGTAGCACCTTGATGTTTGAAGATTGGTAACTTTGTTGCAAAGTGTATGGGATATACTAAACGCTGAACACAGAATCCCGCCCGGTCACATCTACTTTGAAACGCCAGCAGCATCTAGCAGCATCCAAGATTTTTGGTGAACGGCGTGTTGAGCCGACTGCGTAATAACGGAGATCAGTGTGCAGTATCCAACTATTAGGTTGACGGCAGGCATAGCCGACAGCAGCACAAGGATCCGGAGGCGTGCACTAAAAAAGTGTGGTAAGAGTAGCCGGAGGCTACAGAGTCAGAGGAGATCTACTGATACATTGGTGAGACAAACTGTTATTCTGATGACTCCCTAACTGGCTACTTTTCCTTACGGGACTGTGGATATCTGATAATGAGCTTCTGAAATGTATGTCCATAGGAATGTATTCTGAGCGGTTGCTTGATTGCACCGTCAATTTGGGACGCTGAACTAACATATCTCTATACTCAGCTCATATGTTCTTTAAATTTTGGTTATGGTTATACCCCCTATATACCATGTTGTATTGCATTCTTATTGTAAGTTTAATGCATAATTAATATATGGAACTAGGTCTTGGGGTACCCTATTATTTGCACTTAGTCCTTGCTTCTTTGTATTTATAAAAAGCAGACTGTCAAATGTCTCTGGTGTAGGCTATATAAAATAATTTGATTTTGAACACTATCTGGGTATGTCTCTCCTTATTATGACACAGTATGTGGAGTAATTAGCTGGAAATAAGTTTGTGCTGGCTATAATCTATTTATAATCCTTCATTTGTACAAATTATCAATTTTAGATTACCGTGCACTAATTGGGTCACCACATGATTCATAAAGGGGCCCAATTAATACTTAGTAGCAAAGACACTATTACCTTAAGCTGGCAACCTATTTAAACATATATATATATATATATATATATATATATATATATATATATATATACACAGTAATTTTATATATATATATATATATACACACAAACACACACACACACACACACACACATATATATACATATATATATACTGTGTATATATATATATATATATATATATATATATATGTATATATACATACACACACACAGTATCCCACAAAAGTGAGTGCACCCCTCACATTTTTGTAAATATTTTATTGTATCTTTTCATGTGACAACACTGAAGAAATTACACTTTGCTACAATGCAAAGTAGTGAGTGTAAAGCCTGTATACCAGTTTACATTTGCTGTCCCCTCAAAATAACTCAACACACAGCCATTAATGTCTAAACGGTTGGCAACAAAAAAGAGTACACCCCTAAGTGGAAATGTCCAAATTAGGCCCAATTAGCCATTTTCCCTCCCCGGTGTCATGTGACTCGTTTGTGTTACAAGGTCTCAGGTGTGAATGGGAAACAAGTGTGTTAAATTTGATGTTATCGCTCTCACACTCCCTCATACTGGTCACTGGAAGTTCAACATGGCACCTCATGGCAAATAATTCTCTGAAGATCTGAAAAAGAATAATTGCTGCTCTACATAAAGATGGTCTAGGCTATAAGTAGATTGCCAAGACCCTGAAACTGAGCTGCAGCAAGGTGGGCAAGACCATACAGCGGTTTCACAGGACAGGTTCCACTCAGAACAGGCCTCACCATGGTAGACCAAAGAAGTTGAGTGCACCAGCTCAGCGTCATATCCACAGGCTGTCTTTGGGAAATAGATGTATGAGTGCTGCCAGCATTGCTGCAGAGGTTGACGGGGTGGGGGGTCAGCCTGTCAGTACTCAGACCATAAGCTGCACACTGCATCAAATTGGTCTGCATGGCTGTTGTTCCAGAAGGAAGCCTCTTCTAAAGATGATGCACAAGAAAGCCCACAAACAGTTTGCTGAAGACAAGCAGACTAAGGACATAGATTACAGGAACCATGTCCTGTGGTCCAATGAGACCAAGATAAACTTATTTAGTTCAGATGGTGTCAAGCATGGGTGGCGGCAACTAGGTGAGGAGTACACAGACAAGTGTGCCTTGCCTACAGTCAAGCATGGTGGTGGGAGTGTCATAGTCTGGGCCTGCATGAGTGCTGTCAGCACTGTGGAGCTACAGTTCATTGAGGGAACCATGAATACCAACATGTACTGTGACATACTGAAGCAGAGCATGATCCCCTCCCTTCGGAGACTGGGCCGCAGGGCAGTATTCCAACATAATAAAGACCCCAAACACACCTCTAAGACGAACACTGCCTTGCTAAAGAAGCTGAGGGTAAAGATGATGGACTGGTCAAGCATGTCTCCAGACTTAAACCCTATTGAGCATCTGTGAGGCATCCTTAAATGGAATGTGGTGGAGCACAAGGTATCTAACATCCACCAGCTCCATGATGTCATCATGGAGGAGTGAAAGAGGACTCCAGTGGCAACCTGTGAAGCTCTGGTGAACGCCATGCCCAAGAGGGTTAAGGCAGTGCTGGAAAATAATGGTGGCCACACAAAATATTGACACTGGGCCCAATTTGGACATTTCCACTTAGGGGTGTACTCACTTTTGTTGCCAACGGTTTAGACATTAATGGCTGTGTGTTGAGTTATTTTGAGGGGACAGCAAATTTACACTGTTATACAGGCTGTACACTCACTACCTTACATTGTAGCAAAGTGTCATTTCTTGAGTACATATAAACATATATATAGACAGACAGATACATACATATTTATAAATATCAAATAAAATTTTTTTTTCCTGTATGTGAGGAACATTGGAATGCGAAATGAATAACTTCTTTGGGGTTAGCGTAAGCAATTAGTGTTAGTTTCTTCTTCTTCTGCACTCTCGATTGATGTCTAAGGGGAGAAAAAGTTAGTACGTCGGGTTTTTGGTCATGTGCAAAAGTTTTACTTTCAACTTGTAATTTGCTTGCTAACCTGCGTGCATATATTTGTGGTAGCAATAACTAGCCACTTGTAATAGCTGGTTAATTATTGCGTACCCGCAAACAGACACATTTGCTCATTTGCGGGCGAAGAATAAATTAGAGCTCCACTTGTAATTTAGCCCTGTATTTGTAGAAGAGCATGTGCTTTCAGTAAATATTTCTAGTTTATAAGAATAAAAAAACGCAGAAGTCACCTATAATTCATAACTGTTTTTTTTATGTAATTTTCTGTAGTATACAAGGTAAAGAATATCATGCAAGCTGTAATCTTTATAAACTTTGAAATAAAACACTTATGATTATACATTTAACATTAATCCACCTTCACAAACAACAAAGTTTAGGATTCTGTAGTTATTTTTTAGATGCAAATTGGGTATGGAAAATTAGAAAATGCAGTTTTTTATTTTTTTTTTACTTTGTGCTGTTCTAGGCTCTAGGAAATGTGCTCACCCAGATCCCTTGTACACCTCCAACAATTTTATCTCATAAATGCTATGTATATTTCTCACGATCAGAGACTAGCAGTCCTGCAAATCCACTAAAAAAACAGAAAGGATTGATTTGTGATAAAAATAATAAAACATTTGGAAAATATAGAGGTGAGAAAGCATCACGTCAATGAACTATCCAACAAACATCTTTATAATAATCTATTATTCTTTCTGTTTCTAGGGAAATATATATTTGGTTCTTTGAAATCAGCGGAAAATGTCTGTAACTTTTTTCTCCTGGGTTTTCAAGACTTGAATGATTTAAAGATTATCCTCTTTTTTTTATTTATGATCATTTATATTTTTACAATGTCTGGTAATCTTCTCATCATTTTATTGGTGGTAACCACTTATCGTCTTCATTATCCAATGTACTATTTCCTCTGCAATTTATCGTTATCTGAAATTATTTTTACAACAAATATTGTTCCAAATATGTTACATAATTTGTTATCGGGAGATGGTTCAATAACTGTACGTGAATGTCGCACACAATACTTTTTCTTTAGCTCTTCAGCAACTACAGAATGTTTTCTGCTTGCCATTATGTCTTATGATCGATATTTTGCAATATGCAACCCACTGCATTATACATCTTTAATGAACTTCAGCTATTGTGCCTATCTGGTTATATGGTGTTGGCTAACAAGCTTTTTCATAACAACATTAACTCTGATTTTGCTAAGTCAGTTATATTATTGTGGTCCCAATATAATAAATAAATATTTTTGTGATCATATGGCTCTTATAGAGCTGTCTTGCTCAGATACTTCCATAGTTGAAATAGAGACTTTTTTTTTTGCTTCTGCAATAATACTGTTACCTTTTATTTTTATTGTTATTACATATGTCGTTATTATTCATACTATATTCAAGATCCCTTCCTTGACTGGTAGAAAAAAAGCTTTCTCCACCTGTAGTTCTCACCTTTCAGTAGTATGCACATATTATGGATCACTGATTGCTCTTTATGTGTCACCTTCTCAAAGAAAATACTTAAATGTTAGCACATTATTATCCTTGATGTATACGATAGTCACTCCTTTGTTAAACCCTGTAATTTACAGTTTAAGAAATCAAGAACTTCAGACAGCATTAATTAAAGCCATAAGGAACTTAAATTTGTTTTCAAAATAATAATAAAAATACAACATATACATTAATTTTACTTTTTATTGGAGTAGCCAGACACATATGTAGTGTACTTGCCTATACCATAATTTAGCATTGTTAGTTCAAATTTGTATTACATGAGAAAATAAATATTCACAATGCCATATTCTGATGCAATAGCTTTAAAAAAACAATATAAATATGCATTACATATACTTAAAAAGGACTTTGGGGCATATTTAACATAGTGCGAGCGGACATGATACAATGTAACGTATCATGTCCCCTGCATAGGCTGTCGGCATTTATCATTGCACCAGCAGTTCTTGTGAACTGCTGGTGCAATGCCGCCCCCTGCAGATTTATGGCCAATCGGCCGCTAGCAGGGGGTGTCAATCAACCCGATCGTATTCCATTGGGTTGATTTCTGTCCGCGGCCTCCGAACAGGCGGACAAGTTATGGAGCAGCGGTCTTTAGATATGGAGCTTGATAAATAGGCCCCATGTATGCTCTCAAATAAAAGAATACTGTTATTTGTCAAATCTTACACAACTCCCACTCCTCTTCCCTAGATTTTAAAATTACAAATCAGGTTAGTGTGCATGATACATCATCTGAGCTTTACATTTTTGCATTTTTACACAGTTTTAAAGTTACACAAAATATATTTAAAAAAATAATTTAACAATAATATAGAGCAAGGCAGCCACAGCAAAAATGTAGTTCCTGCTTTGTATCATGCACCCTAACCTCAAGCACATTATACAGCTGTAACATAATAGGCAATCTTACTGATATGTGAGTTTATACAGCTTATG